>NC_091832.1:109824115-110447192 GCF_037783145.1 Equus przewalskii
CCTCTTAGTAAGTTTCCATCTACTTAGCTCTCACTCTGTTCTTTGAATATAAATCCTGAGCTATCTTTGCTGTATTCAGAGTTGAGCACAATCTCCCTCTCCTACTGCAATAGTTGTGAGCTCTATTGCAATTATATATGAAGTGGAGTTAGAAATGAGAATGAATTTGACAGATGTATCTGAAGTTCTACAGCTGCTGTTTTTGTGCACTTCCTACTAGTCAACTTTCAGGTCTGCACACTTTGTCCAATGGGTATATAATTGTGATACTTTTAGACTGTGAATAATAGTATCTATACCAAGTAAGATAAACAATCTCATTAAATTATGCCTTTTTTGGTTGTTACTGTTGAACAAAAATGACATTGACCAATGTGATCAACTTCTTAATCCTCTAGAATATCTTCCAAATGACTTTTGACTATTAAATACACACAGACACAGACACAGACAGACACAGACACACAACACATACACACTATACACACACACATCTCAAACCGGGCATCAAAGAGTTGTTGACATCAATGAGGACATTCAGAAGAGTGGGCAGTGTGGGTTGTGAGTGGAACTGCAAAAAAAATTATGAAATAATTTCAAGCAATGAAGGCATGTTGAAGAAAATATAAAACCTATTAAATAACTGTTTCAAAGTAGTCACCATTCATTTGGATAAATAACCTAGAAAGTTTTTCATAAAAAGCTGATATACAATATACTTTCAGGAATAATGGAAACAAAATTATCGTTTAATATGTATTTCTTCTTTCAAATATATTCTCAATTCTAAAGGTCACATTTTTTCATTTTTTTAAGATTTGTCTTTAAGGAAAATAATTCAAATGTGGACTCTTGAGTATAAAAGGGCTTGGTTATTTGCCACATGAAAATACAAGAAAACTTAAGTTTGCGTATAGGATGTGATTAACATAAATAGTTGATGTCTTGGTCTTTTGGGGCTGCTATAACTAAATACCATACACTGGGTGGCTTATAAACAACAGAAATTTATTTTTCATGATTTTGGGAGTTGGAAGGCCAAGATCAAGACACTAACAGATTCAGTGTTTGGTGAGGACCAGCTTCCTGGTTCAAAGACAGCTGTTTTCTGACTGTGTCATCACACAACTGAAGGATGGGAGCTAAGTGGGACCTCTTTATAAGGACACTAATCCTATTCATGGGAGTTTGGTTTCACAAGTACAAGATCTTAGTGAGATCGTCCTAAATTTGAACAAGTAATGTTTCTGTTACACATGCTCCTAACATTATCAGAGATTTGAAAGTTCTTACTGTGTTTTTAGATTGAAGTTTCTCAAACAGTGCAGTCCCTCCGATTGTAGGTAATGGGGAAGAAATTCTAAGAAAAGCAATTCCTGAGCTCAACAGCTTAGGGAAAGAGCACTGCTGACGCTCAGTGACACTGATTACCATTGCCGAACCAATCCTTTCAAAAAGGAAAAGTAAGATATACCTTTCCTGATGATCTCACTCCTTTTTCTCCTTCTTAAAGTTTTATCTGAGATTTGTCAGTTAGTCTGATGTTACATAATAATATATGGCATCCTGTTTCGTTTTCCTCTCATAGAACTTTAAAATTGGATTATCTCTTGCAATATTATATCTTAAATGCATGAATTTATCCTGTCTAAAAATTTTTTTGTTTTCCTTATTCTACTTTTCCTTTCCCTATATATTTCCTTTCTCTATGTATTTTTCAAATCCAAATTACATTTAAATAATGACTTTCTCTGGAAAGCTGAAATTCCTATTAATTTCTGAACATCAGAAATTACTTGAAAATATTGAGGTATATCCGTGATAATTGATTTTTGCAACTTGAAAGACCATAAAAATATCTCAGTGCAATTTCTGAATATCTTTTCTCCCATGTTTTCATTAATTTATGCATTCAAAATTTTATGTAATTTTTGGCATTGAAACTTTAAAATGGAGTCATCCATATAAATTCTACATGTTAAATTATTGTCTTTGTGTTAGTTAAACAGATGATTCTATTTTCTAACCACGTCATAAATTGATGACTGCTATATAAACAATCTCAGGCATATTGTCAATGAGTGAGATTAGTGTCATGAACCCCATCCTGAATCCAGCCGAGGGTATTTTGCATCTTTACACTATTTACAAAAAATTATAGTCCAGTGAATAACTAACTACGTTAGTTAAAGATCTCTACCTATATAAGAAAGTAAAAAATAATTCGAAATCTTCTCCATCATTAGGTTTATAATTTCTTGATGATTGTTGATGTGTCTTCTAGTCCTAGTCAATGTAAGGCTTCTAATGTCAATTGTCTTCATCTCTTGTCTTTAAATTCCTTCATGTGTTTTCTGAAAACTTTCCTTTAACACCGTTACACCACATGTCACCAGGAGCAGAACTGATACCACAAACAGATTTCTTACCAGCTATTAAGTAATTCTTCAAAGGGAGCAACTGCTAGTCACTATCAAGCTTGGCAGATTTGGAGTAGCATGGTAACTGTGAACAAAAATCTCCATATTCCATTATTTGTCCTTGGCAATAACTATGGCTCAGTTTTGAATAAATGCCCCACACAAGGATCTCATTTTCCATTAAGCTTTTTATTGACATCAATAAGATACCCAGTAATAGAAAATTAAAATCTGTGAAAAGGTTTCTAAAACTGGGACATAACGTACAGACACCTGTAAGAAAATGTCCCTGCTTTACAGTTGGTTTGCCTCAAATATAATCAATTGGAATCACCGAATATAAAAAGGGGTGAGAATGTTCATTATCTTTGCTTTCTATTTTCATTCCAAATTAGTTTTTTGGGTACAAATATATTTTTAAATGTTCTTTAAGTAAGACCTAACTTTATATAGAAAGAAAAAGAGAGAGAGAAACTGTAAGAATTCACCCCATCACTTATTTATCTCCACCCCCCTCAACTATGCAGAAGAAACACATGCATTGCAGGAATATTTATATCATAATCTTTTTAGTGACAAGCTTTTAAGTTTTCTCTGACTCAGAACAAAGTTCTTTCTGTTTTATGTGAATTTATTTTAATTGAAGAACAATCTATGCTTCAGATTTCTAGTGTATTAACTAATGTACCTATAATTATTAAAGCCATGTAAAATTTTTTAATAGGTTAAAATTGTCTTGGTATTTCAATACAGATTTAATAGGGATTTTTTGTGTCCAAAAAAGAAAATTTGCTATCAAAAAATTTAGATGCATTTGAAACAATCCCCAATCTACAAAATTGTGCACAATTATGTAAATCATATCATACCCCCTGGTTCACAAAGCAGAGGTCACAAAACAGTTTTCAAGCTGCATTACAATATTCCATCATAAATATTTAGTGATAATGTTTAAGAAGTTACATTGTACTAGTGCTAGGATTTAAACTAGTACACAGATGCTCTTTACTTACACTCAGTTGGGAATCTCAAAAGATATAATTCATAAAACTGCCCTATAATAGAATTGCAAGAACTGAAACAAAAAAATGAAGACCCAAGTTTCATCAGAAAGACTTTTGTGAAATAAAACTTTCTTTCAAAACTAAATAAAGCTTGTAAACTAGAGCTTGATTCTTTAATGCCATCAGCAATCTAGAAACCCTCTGTCTAAATCAGGGACTGCCTTGAAACTCTCCAGGCAAAGAAGAAATTGAACTCTGCATCAGGTCCCTAACATACGGACGAGGGCTCTCATACATCATGCCAGAATCAATGCATTTAGCTTTATCACTTTCCAGGCAATAAATATAGATTTCTTTTGTAAGTGATGTTTATCTAGGATATTTTATTCCTTCAGTTCTAAGTGGATACCAGCCTATTAAATACTCATTTTACAACTTACAAAATAGGTTGTTTGAAAAAGCCAATAAAAACACCTAGCCTACCAGCAACAATATATTAACATTATATGTTATTTCACTCAGAAATAATAAAACATCCTTGCTTAGGTTTCATCAGGGATTCAACTTAGATTGCTGCAGTAAAGACTCTTAAGGAAGGATCCATATTTTGAGATCTGGAAATGCTCCAGACAAAAATCTTTTCTAATACACAATCCATCTGGTACTTGCCTGGAAGGAAAGCTTCAAAGAGAACCAGAACATAGCCAAAACGTTCTCTCAAGTGACACCCAAAGGCCCTGCCACCTCCCTTGCTCCATCGTTGCTTGAGTGAATCTTCTTTTCAGATTGGTGTCTGTTGGCATGAAATTCCTTCATTCTTTCTTTCAGCAGAGGTGTTCTACTTACGATATTTTAGCCTATAGCCTCATCTGCTTGTTAATTTTAGCTTCTATTCTTTATTGGATGATAATAAATTACTTCTTTGTAGTAAACACACAAGGGAGACATTTTTTCTCTAAGCAAAGAGGAGAGTTCCTCCAGCCTTTTTTGTTTTTGAACTTGAATTTCGTGAGGTCCTTGTTTTGAGAAGATGAGATTGGAGCTGGAGAGTTCCCCGCTGCCTTGCCTCCCCTCTCTTGTTGACACCTAACTGAATTAGTGCAAGAATGAGAGAAGAGGGTACTGGGAAACTTTGTTTCCTTTTCCTATTTCCTAAAGCCACGAAAATACGTCACATGCTTAGGGAAATGCAATAGATTTTTAACCCACATGCACTTTACTTCATGTAATTGTCAATCATCTAAAATTTGTACATTTTGGAAGCTTAGGCCTAAAAATCTTACATCACAAAAACTGCTCAGAAACAAAACAGAGTCACACCATTTGGGCTTCTGACTATCAACAAATTACAAATTCTGAATTTATATAAACTACTGGCACCATGATTAGGATCACAAATATGGATAATACATTTTACTTAATAATAACAGGTCACTTATTGAGCACTCATGAGGCCAGCATTTTCTAAACTCCTTATATAGATTACCTCAAATATATCAAAACAATTTGAGGCTAATATTTTATTCTCCATCTACATACAATGAAATTGGTGCACCAGAGTTTCATAATCCAAGTCCACATTCATATAACCAATGAGTTTTGGAATTGGAATCCAATCTGAAAAGCAAGTTAAATAGTTATGAAAAAGGTCCCCTAGGGGCTGGCCCCGTGGCCAAGTGGTTAAGTTTGCATGCTCCGCTGCAGGCAGCCCAGTGTTTCGTTGGTTCGAATCCTGGGCGCGTACATGGCACTGCTCATCAAACCACGCTGAGGCAGCGTCCCACATGCCACAACTAGAAGGACCCACAACGAAGAATACACAACTATGTACCAGGGGGCTTTGGGGAGAAAAAGGAAAAAAAATAAAATCTTTTAAAAAAAAAGAAAAAGTTACCCTAGAATTAAAATTTCATCTCAAAATTATTAATATTAGTGTGAATGAATGAATCAAATCATTAATATCTGAGGCTGAAAGATCGTACAAAGTGTATACTTTACTTGGATGTTAGAATCCCCTCAATAATTGTCTTTCATTCCAATGTTGTTTATTTCTACAAAGTTCATCTCATATACTGCTATTCAGCCTACATCCGTTTACCTTCTTGAATATTTACGTGCAAATACCATTTCACTTTGAAACTACTCGATCTTTACTTTTCTCCCTGAGATCTGTTCCAGCGGCAGAGCACTGCAGTCTGCTTTGCGGCACCTGCCTTGGAAATCACCAATGTCTGTGATGACAGGGAGCACTTAAGTGCCCAAGAAGAAAATGTCAAGACTCTCATTAATTGTCAAAAGTGTCTGAAACTGTTGAAGTTGAATCTAGAGTCTTGACTTAAAATAAGTGTGTTCTCTAAGATATTCTGATCAGATCCCTGGTGCTAAAACCACTCTAAGGGCTTGTGGAACTGTCCTTCTGCTCCACTAATCTCAGGAGGAAGCAGCGGCCACAGAGGCCACACATGAGGCCCACAAGGACAAGAGGGTGGGGCAAGAGTTGTGTCACTTCTCTGAAGAAGGAAGAGAATAGCTGGGACAGAAAAACATACTCCTACAGGAAGTAAGATTGCCTGTAAAGATTACATTTGATGGACCTTACTAAGTAAGCAAAAATAAAAACATATTAACATTAAAAATTTTTCTTTAGTCAATAAGCTGGCCAAGTCGCACCTTGGGTTAAAGAGAGAAATTTCTCCAACCAAGATTTTGTATACACACACACACACAGAGTTACTCCTTGTTATAAAGTGTGCAATTACTCCTTATTATAGGGATAAATATAACGTATTTCTGAATACATTGAGCAGGTATTACTGAACGAGATGCTATAACTAACTGAATCTAAAATTTGGAAATTTCTGTCCAAAAGAAAAGCAAGATAGATCAAATATGTCTCGGTGTCTTAAGCTTGGTCTATAACTACCTCTGTTTCTCCTTGGATTTTGTCATTTCATAATTTAGGGTAATTTACAACCAGATAACCGGGATGGGCTATGTTTGTTCCAATCCTGATAGATCCTGATGTCAGCTGTTTGTTTTGAGGGCTGCCGTGTATCTACGTACATACAGTACCTAATCGAATGAACTTTTAATGTCAACAACTTAAGCTGGCATCTTCAGTTAGCTTACAATAAGACAATAGAGTTAGTTTTTACAGGATTATTTTTTCTTTGAATGCTCTTTTTAATACATTCACTGTTTCACCGTGTTTTCAAATGAGCATTTATGATGTTTTATTACCGTCCACGTGCTTAAAAAGCTGTTTGTAAGGCAGTAGAAACTCTCAATATAAACATTGCCTTTCAAAGAGGGGAAAAGAGGCTAGGTTAGAAGCAATGATCTTACTTAGTGGTTCACGCAAAGAACATTTCAGTTTATTCATATTTCTACAGGTTACATTACTAAGTCCAAATTTAAGATTGTAATAACACAGAGCCACACACGTATGCTGGCACAAATTTGGAAATTTTAGCATTCCTCTCTCTTTGTCTCCAAATTCATTGTGTTTCATCTTTTGGTAGGCGTGAGACTTCTGTTTGAATTTACCTCTATGTGAGGTCGAATATGTTTCTAAATTTACACCAAAGATCTATAGATGTTAATGGATAAATTCAAAATGCAATGTTAATGAGATGTGGAGGCCAAGAAAAAAGTAAAAGCACAAAGGCTGTCATTGTAAATGTATATATCTAGAACAATTGAGAAAATAGGTAGATTCTCCAGAAAAATCTGGAAAATATCTGCACTGGTCATACTCAAGTTTACTTCTGGGCATCTCTTTAAAGCAGCACTGTTTCGAACTGGAGCTTATGTAGAGGAATATGTAAGATTTGGAAAAAAAGTTGAAGGATCTAGAATAATGTTCAAACCTGAATTTATCAAGAGGAAGATGAAAGAATTTTCTGGAATGATATCCCCAAAACTCAGTAACCGATTACAACTCTTATTGTCCTAAAATTGTGATAAAGTCACTCTGTAGAGAGTGTAATACAATTTATTACACTTTCTAGCCTTCTTGTATTTTTAAGGATTAGCATTTTAGTTTTTCATCTGCCTGTTCATTGACTTAGTAATCGCCTCCCTATACAAAAAAACGTAGCTTGGGAACAAATTGCTTAAAATGTTTTTACAGTTATTTTGTATTTTTGAACTGTAGGCCTTATGTATAAGTATATAGAGTGATTGGAATTAATAGAAACCATTTTTAGTTTATTCAATAAACATATATAGGATTCGCCAAATGTCTGTGCATAAATATCAGCTGTTAACAAATATTCCCCACTGAATCGTCCCCACAATATTTTGGGGTAGATAGCATTATTGTCCAGTTTTACCTTTGAGGAAAATGAAAAGGAAGGACTGTTTGAATAAGCAATGGCATACACACTTAATAACATGTATGAAACTAGGAAAAGATCTCTATGCCCTGTATAGTCTTTTAAATTTATCTTATGGTTTTGGCTTTGAAAATTATTGATGACTTTAATAGACAAAAATAAAATTAAAAAGGAAAATATAACTCCTAAAAACTGAAAAAATGGAAATAAACATAGTAACATAAACACATTAAAATTATTATTTCAAGTGATTTTAGACACTGACTGTTGATTGTACATTTTTAGAAGATTGTAGTCCAAGGATAAATAGAACTGCCATAAAAACTTAAAACTGTGTTCAGTAGTTTAATTAGTGCAGTAATATCGTTATTATCATTTTCAAACTATGCATATATTCCACAGAATAATAAAAATTTTTAATTAATCTTTTTAACAACCAAAATATGCAGTGTCACAGAATTGATATAACTATATAAAAACATTTTAAATTCTATAATATTTAGTATAAATTGGGAATGCCACTATATATTGTTTTTTTTTTAATAAATACCATTTTTTGGCTTTGTTAGCTGAATTTGCCTGACTGTAATTCCAATCCAGTAGCAATAGACATAGCTAGTGCTTCAATTGTGGCATCTAAATTCTATTCCAGGTCTGAGGAAGCAAAACATGCAAGAAAACCTTGGCTCTCTTCTTTGCCAGAAAGCGATGAAGATGCCAGAAATTAATGACCGTTAATTGACTGGTGCCAAAAGAAGCAAGGACCTGCATGAAGGTCCCCAGTGCCAAAGGTGAGTCAATTAAGCACCAAAAAGAATTAGGAGGGGTCAATCCGGTGGTGTAGTAGTTAAGTTCCTGCACTCTGCTTCAGCACCCAGGGTTCACCAGTTCAGAGGGGACATAGGACAGAGGCAGTAGGTTTGGTCTTTTCTACTAGTAATCTTCAGATATGTTACCCACATTAATTTGTTTTTCTTGGTAAGGAAGCTTGGCCCTGATCTAACTCCTGTTGCCAAGCTTCCTCTTTTTGCTTAAGGAAGATTGTCATTGAGCTAACATCTGTTCCAGTCTTCCTCTATTTTGCATGTGAGATGCCACCACATCATGGCTTGGTGAGTGGTGCATAGGTCTGTGCCTGGGATCCGAACCTGCGAATCCTAGGCCACCAAAGTGGATCATGCGAACTTAACAACTAAGTCACTGGGCCAGCCCTCCCATGTTAATTTTGAATCTCTCTTTTTGTCTTAAAATAGTTTTGGTACAATTCTGTAAACAGAAATTGTTGTATCCTCAAACTTATTCACCTTATTTATTTTGATTTAACAATTAAAAGAAGTTCAACTTTAGATGTAAATAAAACATGGACAATACGGTGTAATATTTTCAGAAATTGCTCCTTTTTTCTGCCTCATTAGCCAAACAGATGTCATTGAGATTTGAGAACAGAAAGGCCACGTGCCAGCGTTGTCAACTATTTCCTACCTGTAGTCTCTAAAGTTAAGTCAAATTTACTCTGACTTTATTGGAGAGCTACAGAAATGACACCTTTCAAGAAGCATTTTCATTTTTGCTGAATACATGAACTTTTCATTTATGACAGTTACCAGGCATTTCTATGCAAACAGGACCTTCCTTTGTGGTCTCACTTTCTGAAGGCAAGAGGGACGTGTTTTGGTGTAGGTGAGTCTTTTTCATGAAAAGCCATACGGAGCCAGACAATGATATCTTACATTACTCTTGCAGAATCCTTCTAGTTGGAGTAAGAGTAAAGTTAACCACCTTGTAAGCTTGTTCCTGCTTATGCTGCTATGGTGTGTAAGAGCATATTTGAAAAAAATTCTTACCAAAAATATTAACTCAAAATATGTGTAGGAGTGGGGTTTTTTTGAAGCAAAACAGTTAAAATTTTGAGAAACTGTTAATAAACAGGAGATTTAGTATGGAATATTTGTATCTTTAGAAGTTTATACTAAGTGATAAAGTTGATTTCACACATTAATGAAGGGGATAGATTTGGAACAATTTAAATAATACATTTATACAAAAATACACATGCATGCTTATATTTTCATTACAGTTTATAGTATGCAAATTAAAATAAATTGCTTTTTAAGTCTAATTGAATTTCCTGATTATAAATTAATTCGCATTCCCCATAACTTTCTGTTTATTTAAATATACAAACAAATTTATGTTTATACATATTCATATATATATAGGAATATATGTATGTATATGTATATATATGAAGGAAAAAGTGAAATAGAGAGGAAGCTAATGAAATTAACATGAAAAAATATATTTCTGGAGGCAGCAGAAACAATACATTACTTTAATTCAACGTCATCACAAACGTTTATATCAAACGTTTCAGATATCAAAGAAGAAAATGTATTTAAGGAAAATTAAGCAGAATAAAGACAGTGACGTAATCTACTTAAAAAAGAAGAATTTTTAATAGATACATTTAGTACTTACACTGACACAGAGATAAAAGAAATCAAGAGACAAAGTACTGAAAGATGTGTATGTCTGTATATCTATATCTGTATCCATATTTATATCTATCTCTATTGTAGAGGATCAGAATTTGCCACCCAAAATGTGTCACTTTGGCTTGATTATTTTTAAGAACAAAAGACTCAGGAAGAAACTTTGACCATTCCTCTAACTGCCTAAAAGAATTTAAGATAGAAGGCCTAATCCAGGAAGGAGCTAATACCATAAGATAAAGCTACAGTTTAATATAAACTAGGTGTGGTAGACAGAGAGGAGCCTAGCAAGGCCCATCCAATCAAAGTCCTCCCGTTGTCCCGTTATTTTTGCAAGGTATGGCAAACATGTTTTTACCAAATATTTGCTTTTCCATCTCCATGTGAATTTCCTTCCTCCCCCTTGAAGTTCCAAACCACTACCCCCAACATCCTCCTTTGTCTTTAACTAAAGATGGTATTTAAGGTGATGGCTTCAGCCATTTTGGTAAGTTGCTCAGTTTTCTGGGTTTCTCTCATGTAGACATATTATGAAGCTTTGTTTGATTTTCCCTGTTATTCTGTCTGATGTCAATTTAATTCTTAGACCAGCTGGAAGAACCTAGAGGGTAGAGGAATAGTTCATCCTCCCTACACCATCTACATATGGCAGCTACTAGAATTATAGAGCATGTATTTTCCTCCCATAACCTGCCTTTCTGATTTGAGTTTCTCTTTAAAAGTCTTTGAAATAACTACTTGCCTTTATTCAAGCAGTAATGACATGGGTGCATTTTCACAATGGAATACTGGAGAACTACTTGTTCAGAAGAACAAAAAAACACAAATCACTGAGGAGTGGGAAAATGAGGGAAATCATCAGACACTAGAAATTACTAACAATATATTCAGGGAAGTAAATAACTGCTGAAGTCAGATTTAAACTTGCAGTCATCAGTCCTTTCTAGCGGGCTGAATTTGCTATTTATTGGACCATGCATGTGCATATTGGTGACAGGAGAAAAAAATATCCGTGGTTCATGCAGAGCCTGTTTCCATGCAAGTGAGAAGTGAAATTACAGACACAGAATAAAGCTAGGACAAAGGAAGGTGGGCAGTATCAGTGGATAAACAGAAAACCAAGCCATCTAACAAGAGTGGCATGATTTCTTGCCTTAACTTTAGTTCTGGATTGAGCAAGAATAAACAAATGTAGCCACTGAGACTTTCTACCACAACTCTGCCCTTCTGTGAGTGTGAAACTGATTTGTATTATCTCAGAGCATGCTATGCATAAATTTGTATCCTCAGACGCCTAGAAAAAACAAGCTCAAAACAAGAGTTGTTGGATGAATGTGCTCTAAATTTGGGCCTCAAGGAATTTCCATAAATACATTCCAAAGATCATTCACTCAGAGCAAAAAGCACAAGAGAAGACAATCTACCACCAGCAAACGACAGCAGTTAAAGAAATCAGACCTGTAACTAGCAATATTACTATTGTACATATAATATTTATATTTTATCTGTTAAAAAATTAAAAGAATATAAAATGTATGACCAAAGGGCAAGAGATTATCAAAATTGACCAGGAAGTTTTGGAAAGCACTAGATAGACCTTCCAAATTAAATATATACACATCCATCTTAAAAAATATTAGATGATATTTATAGCAAACTATATTCAGCTAAAGAAGGAACTAATTAACGTAAAGTCAAATCTGTATAAATTACCTACAACATAGAGAGTTAAAGAAATAAAGAGTATGAAAGAAAGCTCAAAAGGCATTAAGGATAGAGAAAAAGATCTAACATGCTTTTAATCTGGGTTGCGTAATGGGATTTGCAATAGCAGAAAAAGATTAAAGTTGTCCAGAGTGATAAAAGACACCAATTCATAGATTAAAAATTCTTTGCAAATTTTTAGCCTAGAATGGTAAACCCAACAAAACTATTTTCAAAAATAAGCCTAAATATAACATTTTGAAATAAATATAAACTGAGTTTATCACTCATCTTAACATAGAGTAATTTCCATAGGGTACAATTTGAGAAAAAGGAAAATGAATGTTAGATCAAAAATGATTCATAAAAGGTGAGTGAAAATTTGCTCTGACTGAAAAAAGTCATACACAAAAAAACTTATGCCATATTGTTTCATTTATATAAAGTGCTAGAAGAGTCAAGATTAACCTATGATGAAAAATGTAAGACATCTTCTGAGGTTTGGCAACAGGGATTGATGGATAGGAGTTGGAAGGGATTTTGGAGTGAAGTTCTTTCTCTTTGTAGATGTTTGGGTTACATACATGTGTGCGCTTGTCAAAATACATTGAATGGCACAGATAGGATTTGTGTGTTTTGTTTTACATAAATTTAACCTCAGCCAGAGTATAAACAGATAGTGAGATCTAAGCAATGATGTGTATATTACAGTGTTTAGGGTTGAAATGTACTGATATCTGCAACTCATTTTTGGGAGGTATTAAAATAAGATGCATCCGTGGATGGATAAAATAATGAATATATGACTATTTATGTGTCAAAACAAATATAACAGTAATTATATAGGTGTTCAGTAATTATATACGTGTTGATTTTTTCAACTTATCCTGGATGGAGAAATCAAATAATCTATCTTAAGAATCAATTTTATCAATGTTAATCACTGCAGTAAGGTCTTCTTCCAAATATCAAAAGTATGAAGGGTGTTTTAAATATTTTCTGAGTTTTAAGGCTGTATTATTCGATGTTCTAAAAAATTGCGTCAATATTCTAATAAGCAAAAAAACCCATTTTTTTTCAAATTGAGTAACAGCAGTATCAAGTTCAATTTAAAGAGATTAACTTTATGTAAATTTGACTCAAGTAAAATTTCTGAAATAGTTCTGACTTACTAGGATTTTAAACCACAACTGTAGTCTTCCCTATCCCAATGATATGTAAAAAATATATTGACAACTAGGAAATTAAACAACATAGAAAATTATATTTGAAGTGAGATTACCAACATGAAACACTTAATGTGAGTTGTGTATATGACATGATTAGTCAGGGGTAATATTTTTCTCTTTAGCATGTTATTCTGTACCCTTTGTCATTCAAGTCTAAGTAATATTGTATTTGTTTAATAATATTCATTAGGTTCCTATTTTATGTACTATAATTCCATTTTAATACTACTCCCTTAAGATTGTTTCCCTTAAGAACTATCTTAAGGGATAAAAATCAGAAATATCACACACACACACATAAAATTGGAGAATTCATTTCAAAAGGAATAAATATAGATGACAAAAGTCAAAAACATAAAGAATCCTGGTAATTTTCAGATAAAGGAGAGAGAATTTTGACTGCCAAATAAGGTCTTCAAATTCTTTGAAAGATTTCAGCTTCCTATAATCATAATCCATGTGGTCTTCTTTTGTGTTTGAGCAGTAGGTAAAACATACATTAAGTATTAAACCTTTGGAAAGTCATTCAGTAGAAAGCAACAATAGAATAAAACAAAAAATTTTTGAATTTTTGTTATCACATTGTTTTCCAAATTTCTTTCTCCTTAGGACACTTTCGTATGGTTGACTTCTTATCTATTGCTGTGTAACAAATCATATCAAATCTAGTGGCTTAAACAACAAGTGTATATTGTCTCACAGTTTCTGAGAATCAGGAATCCTAGAGCAGTTTTCCTGGATGCCTCTGGCTCAAGGCCTCTCCTGGATTTACAATTAAACTATTGGTTTGGGCCAATGAAATCTGGAGGGTTGGGTTGGAGGAATCACTTCCAAGCTCCCTCACAGGGTTGTTGACAGGAGCACGCAGCTCCTAGCTGGCTGTTGGCTGGAAGTCTCAGTTCTTTGTCATGAAGGGTCCTTCTGCAAGGTCGCCAGCCAGAGTGTCCTCAAGACCTGGCAGCTGGATTTCCTCAGGGAAATGATTACAAAGACAGAGAGCTTAAAACAGAAGTAGTAGATGGTTTATAAACTAATCTTGGAAGTAATGTTTCCTAACTTTGCTCCTTTCAATTTGTAAGAAGCGAGCCACAAGGTCCAGCCCATACTCAAGAAGAGGTGGTTACACAAAAGTATGCATACAAAAAGAGAGGCATCTTAGAGATTGCCCGCAAAAGTTTATTAATATTTCAAGTAAATAATATTCCATTAAACTAATGCTGATCACCAAAGCCCTGAATACCACGTCTCTGTGTTCATGTAAAATATATTCTCTTATTTTCACCTGATAATTATATGTTCATACCATTTATCTCAAATCTAATTATTTACTCCTCAAATATTGCTTATTTTTATTAATTAGAAATGTGTAAAATCAATATATTCATGTTTGGAAAATGCTTGCAAACTAAACTGAACTGTGTCACTTTCAAGTAGGACTTCTGAAGATCTTTCACATGTTAACTAGATTGTAGAATTTCTGAGAGGTGCAGAGGAAATATGCAGTGTTTCCAGCTTTATTCAGCCACTGTGTTGATTCTTCTCTTACTTTAGCATTGAGAGCCATTGTGTGTCTTTCTCTATTCCATTTGCTCCCTGAGGAGAGCGAGCTCCAGATCGGATCACTCGGGCTACCACGTCTTCTGCTTTATGTGTGGGTTCAGCCGATGGGAGACAGCAACAGGATGCCAGTGCGTAGGGGAAGGGCAGCGCAGTCCTGACTCCCTGGGGAGTAAAGCAGGCCCCTTTGTTCAAGAACCAGAAAAAAGTGCTGTCAAAGTTACTAAACTATAACGATTTTCCTTTAAACGTACTTTAATAACTTATACAATGTAATAGAATTAATAGTGATACATGAGTAGCAATATAAACTTAAAACTTACAAAAAGTATTTTAGTGTCATAATTTTACTTAATTCACAACATGATTTTATTAATGTGATACCTTAATTGATCATAAGATATTGTTGCCTCACTTTTCTGCAAATATTGTTATTAGATCGCCAAAAGTTTTACCTTTAACGATTTCATTTTCCATCAGCATAATTAAAAGTGATACCATTTGCTCTTGGCAATTGCAAGATTGCAAATATCTTTTTACAGCTCTTCATTCTGAATAGGATCGTTCTGCTGAGCAACTGTTACTGGAGCCATTAAGAGTGTTTTATAGGCTGTGACAGAGTCTACAGGGGTAGACGCCGACACTTTTGAAATACATATTTTAGTACATATAGAGCTAATGATTCTAGTGACATAATTTTTCTAAAAAGACAGAATTCTTTGTACAAATTAGTTACATGTAAGTCTGAATTTAATTTTAAATGTCAATTTTAAAAAGAGCATTTATGTTTCTTTTGACGTGTTCTGTAACTTGTGGCAGTCATGCAAGAAACCAGCAGTGGCTTCATGATTGATATTTAATAGAAAATGCCTCTTTATGCATTCTATTGCTATATCTTCAATTATAAAGAAAAATTTTATGGCAGCTGGCCCTGTGGCCAAGTGGTTAAGTTCCCATGCACCACTTTGGCAGCCTGGGGTTTGCTGGTTTGGATCCTGGGCACAGGCCTATGCACAGCTCATCAAGCCATGCTGTGGTGGCATCCCACATAGAAGAACTAGAATGACTTACAACTAGGATACACAACTATGTGCTGGGGCTTTGGGGAGAAAAACAAAACCAGGAAGATTGGCTACAGACGTTAGCTCAGGGACAATATTCCTCACCAAAAAAAAAATCATTAAAAAAGAAGAAAAACTTTTTTCATCATTAATAATTGATTCATGCAAAGCTTCATATGAGATGTGTGATATTTTCTACCAAACATGATAATATATGTTTTTTTGATGAGGAAGATTGTCACTGAGCTAACATCTATGCCAATCTTCCTCTCTTTTGTACATGGGATGCTGCCACAGCATGGCTTGATGAGCAGTGTGTAGGTCCACGCCTGGCATCCAAACTTGCAAACCCTGGGTGACCAAAGCAGAGCATGTGAACTTAACCACTATCCCACAAGGTCAGCCCCAAACACATAGTACATAGCGTCCCACATAGCACAACCAGAATATACAACTATGTACTGGGGTGGGGGAGGGGGGCAGCCTTGGGGAGAAGAATTTAAAAAAAAAAATGAAGATTGACAATAGTCGTTAGCTCAGATGCCAAATTTTTAAAAAAAAGAAAAAGAAAAGTTACTTTGCCTATAGAAGAAAAGCAATCCAAATGACAATGGATTTCTCATAGAAAACCATGGAGACCAGAAGGAAATGATACATTTTTTAAGTGCTGTAAGAAAAGAATTATAGACCTATATTTCTAAATTCAGTGAAAATATCCTTCATAAATGAAAGGGAAAACAAGACATTTTTGAAATGTAAGAAGACAGAGAATTTATTATCAGTAAACCTACTCTGAAAGAACGCTAAAGATATTTCACTAAGTAGGAAAGACATGATGAAAGAAGCAATCTTGAGATATCTGGGAGGCAGAACAAACAATAGAAGCAGAAAAAATGATTAAATGCCATAAGCTTCCTTCCCTCTGAGTTTTCTAAATTATATTTGAGAGCTGTAGCAAAAATTGTAGCACTGTGTCATGTGGCTATGAATTTATATAGAGAAAATATTTAAGACAATTATAAATGGGGAGAGTAAAGAGACATACAGGAAGATAAAGTTTTTATACTTCACTTAAACTGGTAAAATGTTGACACCAGTAGACTGTGATAAGTTATGCACATATAGTGTAAGACCTACATTAACCACCAAAAAAGGTATATAAAATGCTATACATAAATCAAATGAGATTCTAAAACCTAGATTATCTGAAACCCACAGGAAGGCAGAAAATAAGAAAAATAAATGAAAAACAGAGAAAACAAAAATTAAAAGTCAGACAATTCCTAACATACCAATAGTTGCATTAAATGTAAATAATCTAAATATACCAATTAAAAGACCGAGATGGACAGAGAAGATTGCAAAACATGACCTATGCTGTCTATAAAATCTCATTTCAAATATAACACTATAGACAGAATGAAAAGAGAAGAATGAGAAACAGATCTATGATACAAACATGAAAGTGGAGTAGATATATTTATGTTTGATAAAGTAGACTTAAAGGAAAAAAATCATCGGAGACAGAGAAGGAAATCACACAATGATAAATGGATCAGTTCTCCAAGAAGAAATGATCATCTTGAGTGTGTATGCATCAAACAACAGTGCTGTAAAATATGTAATGCAACTTTTCTAGAACTGAAAGGAAAAATAGGCAAATCTCAGTTATAGTTGTAAACTTCGATACCAGTTGATAACTAGACAGAACATCAGCAACAGACAAAACAACCAGAAAAAAATCAGGAAGGATAGAGATGAACTCAACATCATCAGCCACAAGGTCTAGTCAGCATTTATACAACACTCCATTTATAGCAGTCAATATTATATAATAACCATATTATAAAGAATAAGGTGTTGCAAGTTTTTAAAGCTCTGTAAATATTATTCTGAATGTCTCTGAAGTATCAGTATGGAACTTTATAATTAATATATTCTTTAATAAAAGGAGTTCTCAACACATTGAGGTTGTTTATTCATCTTTACCAATTATTTTCAGCTATAATCTTTTAATATAATGGAAGCATAATCCATGAAAAATCAAAATGATAAGATAAAAGAAACACTTTTATCTACAAAGTTTACTGAGATCAAGGAAAAAAAAAAAAACATTAGCTATACAGGTATCCAAGCTATAACTTTAAGATATCCATTCTTTCTTGGTTTTGGTAGTTCCTAAAAATTCTTCCTATTTTTTATTGGTAAGTTAGCTGTGCCCCATATATATAAAATGCAATAAAAACTGTACTTTCTTTTGTAAGAATCTCTCACATCTTCTTCAAAATAAACTCCCCCTTAAACATTTCTACTTTTAAAAATATCACAGTACAACTGGATGTCTGCATACAAAAATATGCATCTAGACAAAGACCTTACATCCATCATAAAAATTAACTAAAACTGGATTGTAGACCGAAATGTAAAGTGCCAATCTGTACAGTTCCTAGAAGGCAACACAGGAGAAAGCCTAGATGACTTTGGATATAGTGATGACTTCTTAGTTACAAGGACGAAGCCATGATCCACGAAAGAATTGGTAAGCTGGACTTCATTACATTTTAAAACTTCTGCTCTGAGAAAGACAATGTCAAGAAAATGAGAAGATAAGCTGCAGACTGAGAGAAAATAATTACAAAAGACAAATCTGATAAAAGACTGTTATACAAATATACAAAGAACTCTTAAAAGTCAATAGAAAGAAAACACACAACCTAATTTAAAAATGGTCGAAAGACATGAATATACCTATTAGAATGGCCAAAATCCTAAACAGTGACAACACCAAATGGAGCGAAGATGTGGATCAGCAGGAACTCCTTCCCTGCTGGTGGAATGCGAAATGCTACAGCCACTTCCCAAGACAGTCCATCAGCAAACTAATCATGCTCTTACCGCACAATCCAGCAAATCACACTCCTCGTGTTTACTCAAAGGAGTTAAAAAGTTATGTGCACGCAAAAACTAGCACAGAGATTTTTATAGCCATTTTATTCATAATGGCCAAACTTTGAAAGCAAGCAAGATGTCCCTCAGTAGACAAGTGGATAAATAAACTGTGCTATATATAGAAAATAGATTATTAGTATTCAGCACTAAAAAGAAATGAACTATGAAGCCATGAAAAGACATGTAGGAATCTTAAATGCATATTACTCAGTGAAAGAAATCAGTCTGAAAAGGCTACATGCTGTATGACTCCAATTATATGACATTCTGAAAAAGGCAAAATCACGGAGACAGTAAAAAGATCCGTGGCTAACGGGGGAAAGAGAGATGAATAGGCAGAACGCAGAAGATTTTTAGGGCAGTAAAATTACTCTGTACGATACTGTAATGGTGGATACACCTCATTACACATTTGTCCAAACCCATAGGATGTACAATACCAACAGTGAAACCTAATATAAACAAACTATAGACTTTGAGTTATATATAATATAATCCAGGTAAGTTCATTGATTATAACAAATGTACCACTGTGGCCTGAGAAGTGCATAGTGGGGGAGGTTGTATGAGTGTGGGGGCAGAGGGTACATGAGACCTCTCTGTGCTTTCCACTCAGTTTTACCGTGAACTAAAAACTGCCCTAGAGAATAAAGTCTATTGTTAAAATATTTCCATAGCACTCCCCCACCCACTTCAACATTAGTCTTCCTTTCCCAGCCATGATTATCAGAAAAGAAAACATAGAAATTTATATATTAAAGTGGTCCTTTAATAATTAATACTTCCACTTTCCCTAATTTGAAAAAAGAAACCAAGAGGAAAATACAAATGCCCTAAGTCATAAACAAGTGAATGGTAGGGTCATATTTGGAATCCAGGTCTCCTGTGATGATGGTTTTCATCAGCTGCTCAGCCTTCAGAACAATGTTTTGAATTATTTAATATTTTACTTGTGTGAAAAGATAATATTTTGATTTATTTCTAAACTAATGTTATTTATTTATAAATGATGTCCTGCTTTAGGACACCATCATATATAAACTGAGTATTATTAAATTATATATATTATATATTTGTATTATAATTATTAAAATTAAAAGACATATGCACCCTTATGTTCATCGTAGCATCATTCACAGTAGCCAAGATGTGGAATTTTTTCCAAATTTTTTGTGCTGTGTAAGTCATAAAATTTCCTTGAAGGTAACAACATTTTTCAAATAGAGAGCTGTCATGCAGCCCAAGATCTATATACATCTGTATATAGTCAAAGTGTAACATCAATCATGTTACCACAAGTTTTTACGATGGTGACAAAAAGTGAATATTAATAAAAAATCATAAATAAGTTCAGAAAGTTTCATTGTATAATGTGTAAATATGTGTGTAAATGATTCATAAACATGTACAGGGAATTAATCATTAATGCCCAAAATTAGTTTTGTCCATTCTTTGAAATAAAATAATACCTAGAAATTGAATGTCATAATAAAGGGAATTTTACATAACACAGCTAACAAAGACTATTATTCTCCTTTGTTTACCTAATTTCAATAACTGATTCACCTACCCTTTAAAAATCAGTTGTTATAGAAAGTTACTGTCGAAACATTCATACCTGCATGTTTTGAAATCATTTTCCCAGCACTTTATTCTGTGAGGCTCCTGGGAGGGTACTGATATATATTTGGTTTAACCTAATGTTGAAGGGCGACGTTTTGTTGGATTGAGTGACGTCGGTGCTAAGTAGCTGGAAGGTGTGCTGTGTAATGAACCTTTACATAAAAACAAGCTTAGATGGTTTGGCTGGAACTCCGCAGACGCTGCGCAGCGGAGTCTGCCTGGGAATGTTTTGAACCTAACCTACTTTAGAGAAAAGCTTTATTGATTACACAAAAATGGGGCATTTTTAAATCATTTTTACATCGCTGTACTGCCTGAGGCATCAAAATCCACTACATAAGGATTACAAACTTTGTTTTCAACTGGATCCTAAATTGATTCCTGATGTATTGTCAGTAGCAGCTCTAGACGAGCAATCAGAACTACTAAGCCATATGAAAATTAACATTTATTTTTAATTGCTCATATCATGGCTCTCTGAGAAGCTGATGTTCACATACCTAAATTTCTGTTCTCTCAGATAAAGGTTCTATTTTAGTATATTTTGCAACAATTTTTCCACATGTGGTTACTAATTTGCTCTATCTTTTCACTTTTCTCTTATAAATTCCTGCCCCAACCCTCAAGTTTACAAATCCTTGGAAACATTTATTCTATTCTTCCTATAACCTTACTTCTTGATAAGATTTTTTAAAGAAATCATCATACTTAAGATTTAAAACATATTGTATGTACAAATGCACACACACACACTGACATATATTTTATGTAGAAGCATCTTTGCAGAATCTTGATTGAATGTACACAGAAGAATGTGAATTTACACATAAGAAAAATTGTATTTAGTGTGTTTTAGTGAAATATACATTTAAAAGCACAGTTTAATATTTGAAGTATTGTATAAATAAATAAAAATATGTTATACATATTTGGCTTTCTTATAATTTGAAAGATTCTGAATCTATTCCCTTATTTTATGTCAGAAAACCATCTATGAGAAAGAAAGAGAGGGAGAGAGCAAGTGAGCATAAATAAAACACTAATCTGTGAATAGCATGATTTTGGAATGAGAAGATTTGGATCCAAAACCATGATTCCCCACTAACTAGTTACATCTCTTAGTTTCTTAACTTCTCCAGGCCCCTCAGTTTCTACACCTCCCAAAAAAGAAACGAATATAACTACTAGCTGTCTTACAGAAACTTTCAATCCCGATATGACAATATACTTGACAGTGTTCTGTAAACACTGGCTGTTATTAGACATGTGTGTATATAAATTGTGGATTCTCCGAATATATGCATAAATATATTTTTTAATTTGGCTAGAAATTACTTTCCAGCTATTCGTAGATTTGAATTCTTTGACTAAATGTAGTTGGTGGCTGGCTTTGCCCTCTCAGCCTCCATCTATGGCTTCTCCTGAAAGAAAAAAGGCACCATGTCTAAGCCATTCTCAAGAAATATGGTTTTAATGCTGTTGATTTCACTTTGATATCTTATTTTCTTTACCACAGTGATTGGATCAGAAATAAGCATACGGACAAACTGGTGCGATGAGAGTGTGGCCTAGGACATTTGTAAGACTCTTTTCTGCCAGGGCTTCTAGGGCAGAAATGCCCCTGGTGCTGCTGAAATCCATCTCTGTGGCACAAACGGAGGGCCGGACGACAAAATGAAAGCCCGCGGTGAGCAGCAAGGATGGAGCAGAACGGACTCTGGGGCTTGTCTGAGCTGCTTAATCCAACATTCCTGAAACCTGTATCTCCCATAAAATTTTCCAATAATGTAGTTTTATCTGATTTAAGTCAAGAAGGACATTGAACCTAAATGGAAAAATTGAAATGCAAAAGTGAATGCTCTGCTAGGAAAAAGAAAAACAAAAGGAAATATGTGCGTGAATCTAAACTTATGACTATAAAACTGCCCATTTTTCCCTCTAATTAATCTATTAAGTCAATACAATTCTATCAAAATCCCAACAGATTTCATAATGGGGTGAAACTGGTCGATTTAAATCTCTGAACAAAGGAGTAAAGGGCTGTGAGTAGCCACAGTGCTCCCTCAGAGACACTATGGGTGGTGGTTGGGGGCTTTTGAGCCCTACATTATACCAAAACTTATGAAAAAGTTGTCATAATTAAACACGTTTCAGAATAGCATGCTCTATAAAGTACAACTGATGCAAACATTCAAACACGTCATAATTGTGTATATTGTATATATTCAGCATAAAGTTTATAATGGAAATCTAAAAATATAAAGTATAAAAATATATAGGTAGGATATATATCAAATTCATGATATGCTATAACAATGATAGGGTTTACATTTCGTATTTTTGGCTGGTGTGTGCATCTTTGTGTGTTGCATTGTCTGTACTTTTCTGTATCTGATTTTTTTATTTTCATAATGCAAAAGGAAAGAGAGGAAGGGATTTCAAGGAAAGCAATAGAAAAAGTATGGAATTGCCATGGAATGTTTAGATAATGATGAGTATTTTTAGAGAACAGAGATTTGCCTCATGTTTCAGAGCTCAGTATAGAAGGCCTAGACACAAAATTAGAAATAAAAATTGGAGTCAAACTATCAAATACCTTGAATGACATGCTAAAAAAATTTTAAATACTTTTTGGCAATGGCAACACATTATTTTTACTTTAACAGATAAATCTCACAATCAATTTTTTATTTTATAATGACAATTCAGGAAGCATTGCATAGTTTACATTAATACGCTGGTAGCATGTGGACAAGGAAACTACTTAAGGGTGTATATCAATAATTACAGAGGAAATGAGAGCCTGAACAATGGCAGTAGTTGTAAAGAATGTAAAGATGTAGGGTGAACAGCACTACTTTGGTGTTAATGTAAAGAAGAGGATGTTAATGATGACTTTAGGGTTTCTAGCTTGGAAATTGGGTACCTGACAATACCACTGACAAAGAACACAGATATAAATAGAGGTTTTGTGTGAGAGATAATGAATTTTATTTTGAATAGGTAGAATTGAGAAGACTGTTGAAATCCTGTTGACAGGCATTAAGAAATAATGAGTGCCACTTTTCCAACAATGATCCACATTTGGTTAAAAGTTGACAGTATGTGAGAATATTATGAATATAGGAAGGCAATCAAATGGAACATTTGGGGATATAAATATTAAAAATGACAGAAAAAATAATAAAAACCTGTGAAAGAAATTGCACAAGAATGACCAGAATACAACAATCAGAACAAAGAGAACATAAGCCAAGGAAAATAAAACAAAGCAAAACAAACATAAAACAGAATCCCTGAAGTTGGAGGGCAGTAGAGTGGAATTCCAAATGATAAATGAGTTGGGGATAGAGAAGATGTCATCCATTACATAATTAGAGATTATTAGTAACCATGAAAAAGTTCATATTCGTTGGGTGGTAGATGTATTTGTCAGGACTCTCCAAAGAAACAACCAAAAGAGGTATGTATATCTATCTATCCACCTATCTATCTGTCTGTCTGTCTATCTATCTACCTACCTATACACATATATAGATATAGTTATAGATGTACAGAGAGAAAGAGAGAGACACTTATTATAAGGAATTGACTCTCAAGATTATGGAGGCTAGGAAGTCCCATGATCTGCCATTTACATGTTGTAGACCCAGAAATGTCTGTGACGTACTGCAGTCCGAGTCCAAAGGCCTGAGAACCAGGAGAACCAATGGTGTGAGTTCCAGTCCAAGGGCAGGAAGATATTGACATTCCAGCTCAAGGCACCGGGCAGGAAGAGTCAATTCTTTCTTCCTCTGCCTTTTTTGCTCTTTTCAGGTTCTCAATGGATTGGATGAGGCCCACCCACACTGGGGAGGGTAATCTGCTTTACTCAGTCTACTTAATTCAAATGCTAAACATGTCTAGAAACACCCTCACAGACACACCCAGAAATAATGTTTAACCAAATATCTGGGCCCCCCATGACCCAGTCAAGTTGACCCATAAAGTTAACCATCACACCAGGCTACAGATTGATACATTGAGTAAGGAGAGGGTGGTAGAAAAAGTCAATGACTTTCAGCCCCTGACCACCGGGAACACACCTTCTGTTGAGTAGGTGATTGGAGAGAAGGTGCACACCGGGGGAAGACCTGTGGCATCACATTAAGATAGTTTTAAAAAGAACTTAAAAAAGAATTTGTTCTTGTGCTAGGTAGTGGTGGGGGGAACATCAAGAGAGACTTTGCTCTGGTTTGTATGTTGTTAGAAAGTAGGAATTATTTTATGGCTGGAAATCTTTACAATTCTTATCTAGAAGGAAAAAAAAAACAGACGAGGCCAAAGTTAAAATTCAATTCATGAAGAAGCAATGGTCACTCATATTTGCCAGCAAAGGACGATATTTAATTATTTTTATATTGAGGACAATGTTCTTGATTTTCTATCTGTTCAGAAGTGATTAGAGAGTGGTCTTTTTTTCGATCCATCATGATCATGAAATGGCCTTGTCCGATGTTGGTGTGTTTTGTGAAATTGTTTGTGTTCACCAGGAGAACACCATAAGGGTGCCAGACCGGCTCCTGTGAACACCAAGGCCAACCTGATTGTACCAGACCGGTTCCTGGATGCTGTTGTCTTTCTCTGGGATAAAGTTGAAGCCATGTACTTGTTGACTGAAATAGAGTCCAGGTAAAGTTGAGTTAAAGGACTTTATTTGATAATCAAGGTGAGAAACTCAAGTCCCAGGAAACAGTCTGACAGAGTCTTCTGAGGAGCTGCTCCAAGGTCTACAGATCTGGCTGTAGTTCACATACTTTTAAACAAAGCATAGTACATGCAGGGCGGGGCTTATATAGCTAATAGTCATGCACTTCAAAGGGAACATGAGCAAGAACTTTTTGGTTATTCATCAAAAACAAGGATTGGAACATTGGCATTGTCTATGTGTGGGGGAGGCAAACACCAGGGTCCTTACTCTTCCCCTCAATCTCTAAGAAATGTGGCTGAGAAATGCGGGAGTGAGGTACCCACTATCTTTTCCTGTTGTGGATCTGTCCAGCCGTGTCTTCAGTCATGGAGCGTGGGGTTGCAAGGTCATTTAGACCCAGGCTTAGGAGGGCCTGCGTGCAGCTTCACAGCACAGCGTGGGCTTCTCTACTGACTTTAAGCCTATGCAGCTTGCTTGCTAGATTTGCCTGTTCGACCAGGGAGACGGGTTCTAGTTTCATTCACATAATCCATGCATTTATTCAAAACATATTCACTGATTTTCTACTAAGTGATCGGTACTGTTCCAAGGGGCTTTTTCATAATTTCCATATTGATTTTAAATGACTCAATTTTATTAAAAAACACATTTACATTTCATTTTGGGGGTACAATGTGGCACACTTACAGACTAGCTAGAGTATATTTATCCCAATTTAATTTTTTCTATTAAAAAAGCAAGTAATTTCATTTCTTTAGGAAATAATTTAATCTTTCTGGGCCTTAGTTTCAAATGTGGTATAAATTTAAAAAAACATCGGACAAGGGTTAAGAAAACCGTTTTGTTCTGCCAATTTAATCTCCCCAAAAGTCACTTGAAACAGTTATAATATCCACTGTGCCCACCGGCAGAATCATGAGAGAAGGAAATAAAGTTAACATCTGGAGAACTTCTTTGCCAACTAAAAGAGATATTTTCTTATTTTTTAACTTGACATATTAAAATAATCATTAAAAGAGAGTATTTAAAAGTATAATCTGTAAGGGCCATTTTGGACATACTGTTCTATGAGTGGGGTCATATTTTCTAATTTCAAATTATTTTAGGGGGTTTAGCCATTCTAATTAGCTTTAATGACCTTCTGTTAAACGTATCCGTCATCCTGTTGAGCCCCTTTTCTGTAATAAATACCTAATTATGGTATTATTCCAAAGGAAAAGTAAGTATGCTTTATTATGATTTGATTTATGACAAAGTTTTAGGAAACCCATCTTGTAGAGAAAAAGGATTATCTCTTTTTTCTAGAACATGGAAAATAATGGGATTTTCAAATGAGGAATAGCAATGTGAATAAAGAGTTATAATGTTATTATTCCGTATACCTATCTCTAACAGTATCTGTATTCAAATTCTTCATTTATTTCCACAACTCTTGCTTGAAACGTTGACCTTCTAAGCAGGAAGTACTTTGTTTCTTACTTGGTATCTCCAGCACTCAGCAGAGTTCTTGGAAAATAGTAAGCATTACATACATGAACTGAATGAATACCATGCATACTTTGGAAAAATGAATCTGATGTGTGGAATAAATTAAAAGGGGAGAAGACTATTGCTTAGACTTTGACATAAGAGACTGAGGCAAATGTCCAGATATGTAACAAAGAGGGCCAGCACTGAGGGGAATGGAAGTCGCACTAGGTTGAAGGACAGGCAAGAGCGACAGACTGAGGCAAACAGAGACTCTCGTGTTCATCTTTGGGCTTTTGCTTAGACAAATCTAGCAATCGAATTCTCTCCCTGAGCTAGGATAATCCCTATCCTATAAAAGACAGGATTAAAGCCGCCTATTCATTACAGTTTTCTCTGAATATTACAGTGTACATTACTTGTTCCCCTTTCTAGACACCTAAAAAGATCAAACTTGTGCAGTGGAAAGACCATTAACTTGGGATGCAAGCATACCTGGTTCAAATTGAGCTCTGCTGATTGCTAAGCACTCACGCAGGTGGCTCTAGGTAAATTACTTAATATTCCTATAGGACTATTGACAGACATAAATAAAAAGAGCACATAAAATGTTTTTTTGTAAAAGAACAGTTTGTCTTAACTGCTACCATACTTAAAATAAATGGCATTGATAGCAAACTTTTCTTAAATATTTTTGTTTTGTCACTCAACTAAAATGTATTACATAGTCATGGCCTTATAGGTCTTTGTAACTTCCTTGGCACCCAGGATATGATTAATACATTCTTGTTCACTGCGTGGAATTTTTGCAATTAGCTCTACATCTTTATATCTATTATTCTCCAACTATTGGCTAACTAACGTTAAAAAATGTCTAAAATAGAGCCACAGACACATATGTATTTAAATCTTAGAGATGTTGAAAACAATGATAAATAATCTGGGTCTGCTTAAACCTTAATTTCATTGTTGGATATATTCTCAATGTTAGCTGGAAATACTGGTTTTCTACTCACTAGTGACTAATTTTTAGATGCAAAATAAATATTAAATAATTATAAAATCTCTGTTGATTATTTTTTTAGGATTTATAAATTTAAAGATAAAAAAAGATTGAAAACAGTCATCAAATGTTAATATAGTTAATTTTTGCATGTCTTTTTTAACTAGTAGTTTGCAGCTGATCTAAATAACACAACCAACAAAATTTAAACTTTAAATCAAATGCTACCTTAGGCTTGAATCATTGATAAAAGGTGGAATGACAAAATAACAAATCTTTTTCTAAGTTTCTATGAATTTAATGTTCTAATAAAATGATATATTTAGATATGATGTCGAATACTTCAAGTAAATAACAGCAAAATGCAAAAACTATTATAAAGTATCTTCATACCTTGTCACAAGCCTTGATTTGTCTTTAGAAAGTTTCTGTGTTATCCTTGAGGCATGTTTAAAAATATGTAATTTCTATTGATTTCCAAACAGTTACATTCATTTACAGTAATAAAAGAAAACCACACAACTCACAGACTTGTGAGAAATTAATGCCAGATGTACTTCAATTATCATTCACTTCACTGCATGCCCACGTGCATCCCTCTTGTCTTACGATGTGTGGAGGCAGGAGGTAATTAGAGTTCTAGTGAGTTGGACCCTCATGTTTCCATTGGCATTAACAGAGTGGAAATGTTAGTTGACAAAGAATCTAAAAGTACAGCAAGTTAATAACTGAAAGTGACACATAATTGACTAATCATAGTAAATTTTTTTAACAAGTGCAAGTTTTTATTCAATAATTCTTTATATCATTGGGATTTTTTTGTCAAGAAATTAAAAATAACTTCGGAGGAGCTGTACGTCTATATAATACAGTGCTTGAAATTTGTAAGAGGCATCAACCAAGTGAAAAGTTAATGCAACTTGTCATAGTTGTATAACTTCCTATTAGTAACTCACCCATATCCCTTTAAATAGAATAATGCAACAATAATGTAACAGTTCAATGTATTACGCGTTACATTTTGCTCAAAAATTCAGCTTTTTTTGTGTGTGAGAACATTTATGTTCTACTCTCTTGGCAAATTTCAATTATACAATGCGGTGTTATGAACTATGGTCAACATATTATAAATAAGATCATGAGATCTTATTCATCTTATAACCGAAAGTTGGTACCTATTTACCAACTTCTCCCTATTTTGCCCATGGACCAGATACTGGCAAACCACTTTCCTACTTTGTTTTCTGAGTTCATCTTTTCTTTTTCTTTTTTTTAGATTCCACATATGAGCGATAATAGGCAGTATTTGTCTTTCTCTGTCTGGCTTATTTTTCTTAGCATAATGCCCTCCAGGTTCATTGTGTTATCACGAACGGCAGGATTTCCTTCTTTGTCATATAATGGTCCATTGTTTAGACACAGATCTTCTTTGACTTACTGTGGAATTATGTCCAGATAAACCCATCATAAGTTGAAAATGTCATTGTCAAAAATGCGTTTAATACAACCTAACATACCAAACACGATAGTTTAACCTAGCCAAGCTTAAACGTGCTCAGAACACTTATATTAGCCTGCAACTGGACAAAATAATCTAACACAAAGCCAGTTATATAATAAAGCTTCAAATATCTCATGTAATTTATTGAATACTGTACTGAAAGTGAAAAACAGAATGGTCGTCTGGGTACAGAGAGATTATAGGTGTGTTGATTGTTTACCCTCGTGATCGTGTGGCTGACTTGGAGCTGTGGTTCGCTGTCACTGCCCCGCATCACAAGAGAGGATCGTACCACATATCACTAGCCTGGTGAAAAGATCAAAATTCAAAATTTGAAGTATGGTTTCTACTGAATGCATATCACTTTTGCACCATTGTCAAGTCGAAAACTCATATGTGGAATCATTGTAAGTCAGGGACCATCTGTATGCCACATTTTCTTTATCCATTCGTTTGTCAATGGGCACATGGGTTGTTTCCATGTCTTGGCAATTATAGCATATAATGCTGCAATGCACCTGGGAGTACAGCTGTCTCTTTGAGACAGTGATCTCATTTCTTTTGTATGTATACCCCAAAGTGGGACTGCTGGGTTACATAGTAGTTCTATTTTTAATTTCATGAGGAAACTCCATGCTATTTTCCATAATGACTGTACCAGTTCACATTCCCACCAACAGTGTATAAGGATTCCCTTTTCCCCACATACTCACATTTGTTATCTCTTGTCTTTTTGAGAATAGCCATTCTAACAGGTGTGAAATGATATCGCATTGTGGTTTTGATTTGCATTTCCCTGATGAGTAGTGATATTGAGCACCTTTTCACGTACCTGAAGACCATTTGTACATCTTTGAAAAAATGGTTATTCTGGTCCTTTGCCTATTTTTTTAATTGGTTATTTTTTGCAGTTGAGTCGTATGAGTTTCGTGTATATGTTGGATATTAAGCTTTTATCAGATATGTAGTTTGCAAATATTTTCGCCATTCCATAGGTTGTCTTTTCATTTTGTTGATGGTTTCTTTTGACGAACAGAAGTGTTTTAGTTTGATGTAGTCGCACTTGTTTATTTTGTTTTTGTTGCCTTTGTTTTTGGTGTTAAATGAAAAAAAATCATCACCAAGACCAATGTCAGGGATGTTGCTAATGTTACTGCTTATATTTTCTTCTGGAATTTTATGGTTTCAGGACTTACATTCACGTCTTTAATTCATTTAGGCTTGATTTTTGTGTGTGGTGTCAGATAGGCATCTGGTTTCATTCTTTTGTATATGGCCATCTTTCAAACACTATTTATTAAAGAGACTATCCTTTCCCCATTGTATATTCTTGGCTCCTCTGTTATAAATTAATTGAGTATATATGCATGGGTTTATATCTAGGGTCTCCATTCTTTTCTATTAATCTGTGTTTCTCTTTTTATGCCAATATCATACCGTTTTGATTATTATAGCTTTATAATATAGTTTGAAATCAGGAAGTATGATGCCTCCAGCTCTGTTCTTTTTCAAGAATGCTTTGGCTGTTTGGGGTGTTTTGTGGTTCAGCTTTTGTTTTTCTGGAAAACTTTTCATGTCTCCTTCAATTCTGAAGGGCAACTTTGCTGAGTAGAGCATTCTTGCTTGATGTCTTTGTCATTATATGGAGGCTTAGAAATTCATATCCTGTGAAAGAAAAGAGAATATGTGTTTGTTTTAAATATCCTCGAAACATTTCATAAGCCCAGAAAGTTAAAATCAAAAATATCTAAAATGTGTCCACTGAGAAATATAATTAAGAAATCAATAGCTAAACTTTTAAAAATGACTAGCCTCCTTAAAAATTAAACATAGGTCTCAAAACTCAGTCATAACAGAGAAGAATTAAAATTCTCTCTTACTAAGATAATAACAATGACAGTTAGAATATATCATATCCAAATGAGTTTCAACAAAGTTATGTTCATGAGTTTCTAGTTTTCAATATTAATCACAAGAGAATAAACATAAATGAACTTATTATTCAAATTAAAGAGTTATAAAGAAAATGTTAAAAATAACCAAAGGAAGGAAAAGGGAAAAGTATTAGGTCATAAAGCTGAAATTAATAAAAAATGAAGCAACAATACAGTATATTTGACAAATGGAGCAGACTCAGTGGGTGGGAAACAATGGAAGAAAGCAAGAGTGGCTGAGTTTCTATTTTTTCTGTGTTACTTAGCAGAGGTGATATTTGTGAAGGTTTAAACTTTTGTGATTTGGCTTCCTCATCTGTGAAACGTTAATAACGATATATACATCTTTACAGTTGACGGCTATTGGGGTTTTAACAAACTGAAAAGTACATGTTTATTGTTAGACAGTCTCTGATTTGTTTGTTGATTTATTTGCTTATTTATTCTTCAATTATTCATTTAAGAAATATTTTCTGAGACTCTGCTATTGATCAGGCATTGATCCGAGCACTCGGGGATACAGTAGTGAACAAAGAGACACCTACAGCTTATGTTCTGGTGTTTTTACGTGATTATGACAACACTGTAGGTAAATATTCTAAGTGAACTACAAGAAAAAAGAGCAAAAGTTTCTAGGTTTAAAGGGTGCTGTTGTATTGTGCAATACATGACAATTTTTTACATTTCTAAATCAGTAACTCATTGCAATGGACATAAAGGTTGAGTGGATCATCTTTGATTTACTTGTTTTTAATTTTTCTGTGTTCCTTTTTCAATATTCAGAATCTATTTTATAACTTCTTATTCTGTTAGAACTTGTTTTTTCTTCTTTCTTTGATTAGATTACCATCTTCCCTATTCTTATCTGTTCTGGACAATTGGCCATGATTAATGTCATTTTGTAGAATGATTATTGCTTTAAAGATTGTTTTGACAAGCTACATTGGCTGGAAATTTGTTTCTTCTAAACAGATTGGACAACCAAAGTATCATTTGTTTTTTCCTCACATTTATTACATCTTGGGCTAAAATGAAAGTGAAGGGAAAATAAAGTAACATGTGTTAAGTCCCCATGATCTGTTTGATGAATTATTGCATGCAAATGCTCTTGGTATTCATGGGACATAAATATTGTTAGCCCCATTTAACGATAATAACGTGAAGACACATCAGGTGTATGGTGGAATGAAGATTTGAATCTTGGTTTAGCTGGCTCCATAGCCCATGAATTTTCTTCCTCTAAGCTGACAATGGTTAGGTTAGTTTGAGAAAAATCAATATCTCACCTGGATGCATAAGCTACAGAAAAGAGAAGAGAGACAAAGCAGAAAGATAACTGACATGATAATACTAGTAACTGAGGTTTATACACATTTAAATCTAACTAAATTTAAATGTAGCAAATGTGGAACACTGAGGTTATATCACTAACATTGGTCCTTGATGAGACCTTCGTTTGTGTGGTCTTTAAGTGTCTCTGAACTGAGCAAGTGAAAGAAATTCAGTCATGACCCACCATAAAACAGTCAAGCCGGCACCAATTCAAAACAACATTTTCTGCTAAAAATTACTTTAGGCTAATTATTTAATAAATACTTTATACAACTTCTAGCCTTTTTGACTCACCAGGAGTGTAGTGTAATCATGTTCATGAGACTTTCCTTGCTCTCTTGTCTACAAACCGACGGACCCAAGCTCCTAAATATTTTTCAAGCAATAGCTTCATCAATCATTTTGACAGCCTTTGGGATAGATCAGAGACCCATAAAGGGTTGCGTTATCGATGAAAAAACAATGCAGTAGAAAAGTGTTATGGATGAAAACTTTTCATCATCCTTTTATACCACCTACTTGAATTTTCATGCATTAGTAGAAAAGAGAGGATAAAATCAGTAAGTATAATGACAGGTAAGAACTGAAATGTAAGAATATTTTTAACTTTTTAAAACCTAGGAAACTATCTTTCTAAAACATGTCTTTCATAACATTTAATTGTTTATTATGATTTGGAAGTTTACACAATTTATTTATCAGATTGTTCTAAAAGAGTTATTGATTCATAATTTACTCAAAATCTATTACTTTTAATAGTTATCCCAACATAAAAAGCAGGGCAGCGAATAAATATATTTAATAGTAATAATTGAAGAGAAATACCTTTCTTAAGAGCTAAATTAATATGTATCCTTGACAGTTTTGTAGAAAATACACTTGGTGCTTATTTACAGGAAAATCACAATCTCCTGACTCCCTGGGCTCACAGTCATTGCTTGGGGGCTTTATCTATTGGCAGAGTCACTTCAGTGCTCTCATTATGTCTTCCCAAGCTTTGACCCTGCCAGCAAATATCGATCTGCAAATGGGCCACCCAAGTAATTGTTAAGCAATCAGCAAACAATTAGAGACCTTCTTACTCATATAAACAGATGGTCAGAGCTGTCAACCTGATTAGACAGGGCTGTGGAATCCTCAAAAATGTCCTCCATATCTGTCCTTTTCCCACTCCTCAACATAAATGCGTATCATGTTTTATATTTCTATAGTCTTCTTTTCTAAGAGATCTTTTATAAGGGTTCTTTGTGCATATATGAGAGCAAGAATAATGGTGGTTCTCAACAGATCTTTAGCAGGTGCTCAACGAAAATTCAGACTCAGAGTAAAAAAATTTATTACTCTCTCATTAAGGAAAAGAAGATTGTGACAATGTATTGATTATCAATCCTTTTTAAAAATTATTTCAGATATAGATACATAATTTTGTTTTGTTTCCCTATCCTCAAGGACATTTTATGGAAAGGCCATGAGAATGACAACAAACAGAAACCATTACATAAAAGACTTTATTTTTTAAAGTTTTGGTCCTACTTCTGTCACCAAATTTAGAACATTTTAGTAGCCATGACTAAGCTTAAATTGTAGATACAATCATATAAAACATACTCAACCAAAATGGCAGCCAAGAATAATAATCTCTCCTCTTGCTTATTCTATTCATGTCATAATATGTTTGAATCTTCTTTGCACAAACTAGTGACAAAGTTGACCTTTTAAAATATAGGTTGGCAAACTTCAATAATTTGGTAAGGATTACAGGCCACCAGTGCAATCGATGTATTCCACTAGGATCTCAGGTGGCACTCTTAGAGGCAACTCTCCAGCTGTGTAGCACTCTGAATGTAAACAAAACATATGCGTTCTGTTCACCTCCACTCGCTTTCACACCTGCTGGGCCCACAATATATCAGTAGCCACAACACCTGCAAAATAAGCAGATGTTGGCTTATTTTTCCAGTTTCTATCAAATATCCATCTTACACATAACCAAAAGATAAATGTGGAACCAAAAATAATTTATTCCAAATTCCAAAAAAATCATTCTGTTTTAGCTGCTTTGATTTTTTTAGACAGAAATATACTTAAATTTGGAGGAAAGCACAGATACTTATTTTTGGAATTCAGGATTTTCCAATTATATTATTACCTTTGCATTTCACTTACCCTTGTCACCCAGGCAGAGAAACATAAAACAATCCTGAAAATATTTACTAATGTTTCAAATATTTTAAGTTATGTTCTAGACTCTAGAACTAAAATGATTGATTTTAACAAGAAATAAATTTGAGGCAGGACTTTAAATGCACTGGAGATTTTCAAAACACATCCAAAGGAAGTAGTTCCGAAACTCAAGAAAGAAAAAATTGTAGCACCCAGAGAGTAGGCCTAGACGTGGCTTTCCCGGTCCACATCTCAGCAGTTCCATTAGTGCCCTAGAAAATGGGAGCTTCCATGGAGACCAGAGGCATTGTTCTATTTCTTTGACTTCATCCTTTTTGCTTGGTCTGAGTGTGTCTAAACTACAACGTATTAATTCTGGTAAAATTGAGAACATGCTTTAAATTAAGTAAAATGTGTAATATAGTCAAGCAAATATAATAAATCCACAAAATATATTGACAACAATTTAAGATTGCAAAGTTCCATCAGCCCCCAAATTAAAGCAAGCTATGTCCCAGGAATTATGTATGTATATATGACTGAACTGGGCAAGTGGCTCCCATGGAAGGGGGAATACGGCAGACGTGGGAGATGAGGTCAAGAAGAAAGGCTGTTAGCCAGCTCAGTGAGAAACTAGCGCAGATATAAGGGCAAGCAGATGGTCCTCCCAGTGATATAGATATTATGATGATCATAATCATCCCAATAAACCTGGGGAACAGATAATTTAATAATGTGTCCAAGGTCACACAGCTAGTGAGTGACCTGAAGCTGGAATGTAATCAAATAGATACTCTGACTCCAGACCTCATACTCTCAGCAGCCAGCCCATATTGCACATTTTTAATCACATTTATCCAGGATATGCTGCCTCATTTTCCCCCTTATGAGCCGAAGAGAGAAAAAAAAGCACATTCTGCATTCTCTTTCCTCTTAATCTTTTTTTTTTTAACCCAATAGACAGAGCAAAAATATTTGGGGTTTACTGACAAAGACTGTGCTAAATGTGACACTTTGAAGCTTTAAATATTGACATTTTTCATAGGTAAAATATAATTTACTTAGAAGTAATAAATTTAGAGACATCTTTTCTTTTGTAAGGAATACCAAAGTTTAATACAAGAAAATAGTCAGTAATTGAAATTTTTCTCAATAGAGAATAAAAATATTAAAAAGACTATGGTGGGGCTGACCAAGTAGCATAGCATAGCAATTAAGATCGTGCACTCCACTTCGGCGTCCTGGGGTTTGCTGGTTTGGATCCTGGAGGCGGACATACACACTGCTTGTCAAGCCAAATAGAGGAAGATGGGCACAGATGTCAGCTCAGGGCCAATCTTCCCCAAAAATAAAAAGACTATAGCAATGATTCTTGTTTCAGTTCCAACATATAAGAAGCTTGTAAGTCATCACTCCTGTTCTTACAACAAGAAAAAGCTGGGCAAACTAAAAATCAGTGACTTTTCTTGGGCCCACCAGATAACTGAGGTCAAAGGGCAAATCATCACTCCCAAGTCTGGGGAGATGGACACACGCAGAGATGCACAGCAACTGAGATCTGTTTACCTGGAGGAGAAGCCAGTGGAGCCACAAACAGGTCAAAGCAAATGGTAATTTTGAAGACTCGCTGGAGGCTCTGTGTGGACTAGCTGAGAGGGAGAAACTCCCAGGGAGCCCTAGTCTTAGTAAGGCCCCAAGGTTTTCTTATGCTTTCTCTCAAGGACCCCTGCGAAGTTCTCACAGTGAGAATACCATGAAGCCCTGGCAGGAGTGCAACTGTTTCATATATTTTCTGTGATGTTTTTACTGGCAGGGTAAATTTTGTTCTAGTTATACTATCTTGTCTGAACTTGGACATTTCATTGCCTTTTAATGAGTTACTATTCAAACAAAGCTATCATCTCTTCTCACCATGAAGTAAACGTGGCTGGCTGTGGGTGTGTGTTATGATTAGCCCTTGTGTTAGTGTAATGGATGTGTGTTGTGATTAGCACTTGTGTTAGTGTAATGGATGTGTGTTGTGATTAGCATTTGTGAGGAAGGGAAGAGGCAGGATTGGACAAAGGGAGAATTTGGGCTGCAGTATAATCCCAACAAAGATCCCAGGCAACCTCACAGAGAGCCCTAAACCTGGGGTGGCTCTACAGACTTCTCCCTTGTTGGAGGAAGGGGCCAGGATTTGATACTCATGAGTTGACCAGTCATAGAAATCAGGCTGCTTTTGGGGTACGTGTTTAACGAAATAGACTCTTTGGCCAAGGACAGTCAAGATGCGGTTTGACAGCTGAGTACTATCAGTTTGTATTACTCCCAAAATAGGGGGATCTGGATGGCACAGCAGAGCAGTCACTTCAGAATAGTAGATTATAAGCTGTTTAGAATGAAACACTGATCTTCGTTGCCAAGATAAAAGATGAATTATCACAATTACATTACAGATTTGTACTATAAATGAGATGAATGACATGCATTTTAGTAACTAAAAACTTTAGAAATCAAAATTGTTCAAGTTCTTATTTGAAATGTACCTTCCAAATCCTGACTACTTAAAGTATTTTGTGGTAAGAATAAATAATTAATTTTTAAAGTAAAAATTTCCAAGCACGTTTCAACCTAAAACAACTTTTTTTATAAAATATCAGCAAGTTTTCAAAATACAGTATTAATAATGGTTAGTTTGACTAATGTGAAATCCATAGAAACTGACAAATTTTTAACTGAAAAAAATTTAAAATTATTTCAGTATTCAAAACGCAGAACACACCAAGGAAAGAGATGATGATCGGATTCAAATAGCATGTAAAATATTCACAGCCATCATCTGTGCTCCACTTGGAAGAAGTGTCTGATGGGAGAAGCAGGGAAAATATTCCTTCAACAATCAATAAAAAATGACGATTATTGTCATTTCTCACAGTAGCTGTATCAAGCACACTCTGGCTTTTGACACCATATGTTCTGCCTGGTTCAGGTATTCTTTAACTGCTCAGAGTGAAAATGGGATGACAGTCAGTGGAAGAATCCACCAATTGATATAGAGAAAATGTAGAAGCAGAGAAGGGCCATTCTATGTCCCCCAAACCTTAAATGAGTATTTTATTATTCTTTATTTTTATCTTCTGAATCTTCTCTCTTTATGGAGTGTACATGCATCTTCTACAAAGCAAGCAGATGTCAAGGACTTGAAATATACTGCAAATGATGGTAATGTGTTTATTATTTCCATGACTCAGCAAATTATTTTGACATTATAAATAGAAAATAAGAATTAAAACTTATAATGATCACTTTTTATGGGCTAATTACTACATAATGCTTTCTTAATACCAAGACATATTTGCTACCTCTTAGCCCTCTTAGAAACTGTCTCTTAATAAAATAGCACTTAATATCATTTCTTTCCCTGTTATAGCTCAGCTCAGTTAATTGCATTTTCTTTTTTTCTGGATGGGAATTTCTCTATAGATGGTGGAGGAAAAAAACGCAAAATTTTGACAAGTTTCATCCAGAAACATAACCAATTGAGTTGACTTTTGTAGTGAGCTTGAGATGAAAGTGAGCCCACTTAAATTTAAGGCTTACCTAACTTGTATACAAATTTATGCCCACCCCAAAATTTTAACGCCCACGGATGGTTCCATATTAATATATGTTTTTCAATAAATGATACTTTTGAAATTTACTTGTGTGGAAATGATTAGGTAAATAAGATGATTGGCATTGGGTGCAAGGATTTAAGCACCATATGCAATTGATTCTTGCATTACACTACTCATTTCCCTTGAGCGAAAATGCTCAAATGATATGTGGCAACATTTCCTCAGGCGCCAAGAGCAAAGGTCCTTTCAATAGTTTACAGAATTAGGCAATATGTCTCACTAGAGTGCTTCCCAGTGGACTAGGGGTGTAGAAATTTGAGAAACTTCTCACAAACCACGAGTTGTTCAGGAACAATTAAAATGTTAGTCTAGGCATGGAACCCAGAAACTCTGTAGGGCAGAATTTAAATTGAGTCTCAATTCTGTTCAAACACATACTTGTTTGAATGCTAGGAAGGTGAGAGGTAGAGAAGACTCCAAAGAAGGCTACGTTGGAAGGAAGAATGGTGAGTCCCTGGGGAAACCGTCATGAGTGGAGAAAGAAGTTTAGCAGAAAAGACCCAGCTAAGCAAGAAGCCACAATGCAACAAGGAGCATTGCTTCCATGAGCCGTGTGAGACTGAGATATACTGAGAAGTAGAGGGCTGCCTCTGAAGGAAAGAAGGCTATCAGGGAGGCTATAACGGAAACAGGAGTCCCTAATGTGTGACCTGTGCCTCAGAAGTTCTTCATTTCGCACACATACGTACACAGGCACACACACACACGCACACATATCAAGTATGTTTAACCCAGTGCTTTCAGGTCTTTCTGTAACGCAGGATCTGGCGCTCAAGGCTGGCACAGCAAAACCTGTAGCTATCGATACCTACCTACTTCAGTAATTATTGCATTCCAACCTGAGGAAACAGATTCTCCTCATCTCTTGTATTTTGACATCAAAACAAAAGGTGACTATGTCAAATCTTGAGAGCTTTGTGGTTTGTGCCATGGGGTCAACATCACAAATAGGCCCTGTATTGTAGTTCAGAGAGCACTTGAGCAGTGGAGGTGTTTAGAAAGAAAAGTGGCAAATGATTAACGTGGCAAAATCTTCCTCCTAAGTCACCTTAAAATGGAAGATTCTTTCATGCTAAAGCATCCTTTCTGAGTAGTCAGGGCCTCTGCTAGTCCTTTATGCTCCAATACATGGTTCCAGTGAAACTCACAGGTTAACAGGACATTTCCAACAGCTACACACAGCCACTGAGGATCCAAGTTCATTGTTTATATTGCATGCTGTTTATTCACTCTGAAGACACATTTGTCCATTTAGTATGATAGAACACATTTTATTTAAGTTGTTCATTTGCTGATTTGTAAACTATTTAAGTGTGTGTATGTGATCCTCCATTTGTAGTCACGTGTCGCAAATCTAAGAGGCTGGTCTCAACTCCTTGGCCAATAGCTTAGCCGTGAGAAATCATCTGATAATAAGAACAAAGTGTTTTTCTATTAACTCAAGAGATATGAGAAGACTTGACTTCCTAGAGCGGTGGGCAACAGGATTGTCACGGTTGTGAAGAGCTCGGATCATTCAGGCAGTCAGAGTTATTGTATACGAGAGAATCCTGTCCATTATAGTCTCTTAAAAAACAAATTACCTAGGACCGAAAAGCTGTTAGAGAGTAAGGGTCTTTGTGGTGTTATATATAAGCATATCTGGGATTTCTTTAAAATATTTTAGGAGAAGATCCTGGGGAAAGTCTAGAAATCCTGCTAACACAGCAGGTGAAGCAGACTCAGATTAACGTGATTTTAGACCATATTGTCAGCTGAACATACTTGTTATAATCAGCAGATGAAAACTGAGGCCTACCAGTCAAGGTAGTTGGTCAGAGTCATAGCAGAAATACCTACATTTTAGATTTTGTATGAGGAAATGTGAGCACTTCACATGTGGTTTTAATTATGACTCAGATTGTTCATGTGAAATAATGTGAAGAGAAACCAGACATATTTCTAACAGAAATCGGCCAGAATGTATTGAAATGGAAAAACCCATCCAAGAGAATTTAATCACTTAGTGATTTCTAAATTTCAACCCACTTTTTTCCATTAAATCATGATGTATTACACATACCAATCAATGGATTATAAAGTTTTTCATCTTTTATGACTCTGAAGACTAAAATATGGTGAATTACATATGTGAAAGAGTTTTGAAACCCTTAAATGTTATGGAAATGCAGAGTATCATTATATTATTACTTATACTTAAATGTAAAAAAAGTCCATTTCCTGCCTACTGATGCTAATATTGTTCTGTTATTTGTGTTTAGTTTTTATTTTTGAACAACTAAAAGTTATTTCTTAAGACTGCAAAATACATCATAAAAAGACGGCACTGTTTTTCTGATTTGCTACTGCTCCAAACCTAAGCAACCTAGAAACTATTCATTGAAACAAAGCTATAACTTAGATAAATTCCTCTCTTAGTACTTATCAATGTTATTTGACAAGATAATGTACAAGGAACAATTAACTATAAGGATCTGTTTTTTATACAGACTAGTGCTTCCGCAGAAGAAAAGAAGACATATTTAGACTGAGTATAATATGATTAAATTAAGCAGACAATAATAGGAGTGACTTTTCATTGTGAACCATTTTTTGCAGGAAATACTCAACATCCCACAATAGTACAGTTACTGATAAGCTTCAGACAATGAGTCATTTCCAAGAAGCCTTCTTGGTATCTGTTTGAAGTTGCAAAATTTAAATATGAAATCTTATTATCATGTAACAAACTGTTAGATTCTGTAAAAAATGAGATTCAGGGGCCAGCCCCGTGGCCTGATGGTTAAGTCTGGCACATGCCACTTCAGTGGCCTGGGTTTGGTTCCTGGGCACAGACCTACCCAACTTGTCAATGGCCATGCTGTGGCAGTGACCCACATATAAAATAGAGGAAGACTGGCACAGATGTTAGTTCGGGGAAAATCTTCCTCAGCAAAAAAAAAAAGAGAGAGAGAGAGATTTAAATTTCATTCAAAGAGAGAGGAAAAGAAAAGGCTCAGTTGGGTTGGCTTCCTCTAGTCAGATGACTATTTTACTGAAGACCTAAAAGTTCACACATGCTCTCTGCCATTAAATTTGCATTTCCAGAGGAAATGATATCACTTGGAAGTTCTAAGTTTCCTAAATCAATGGAGTCTATTAACTATTAGAGTTTTGTTTTGCTTTGTCACCCTCACCACTTGCAGACTGTGCCAATCAGAAGAGACAACTACTATCTGCTATGCATAAACCTAAACTTTGCAGTTGGACCAGAAGAAATTTAAGAGAGATAAGGTAAAATATAAAAGTTCAAAATCACCCCTAATGGCTGGTACAGGTACAGCTGACTATCGGCTTACATGACATTAGCACCTTTCTCAATGTGAGATTTAATTGTCTTTTATACCCTAGCAATGTCTAATGTTATTCCTCATAAACTGTCTTGTCAGTATTTGGCACGGAGTGTGGTGAAAGGCCTGCTGAGCTTTACCACAAGAAGAAAAGACCCGCCGCCTCTCAGCAGCGTGTCAGTACCAGGAGACCTTATTCTCTACTGTCAAGAGATCAAAAGTTAATTAGACAAATAAATCACATCCATTTAGTCATGAGAACCACCCATTAATTTCCTGAGGTAAAGAAGACAGTATTTGTTGGAATTCGTGAAATTAAGAGATAAGGGAATTCAAACTACAGCAGAAGCTGCTTTATGATTATGCCTATCAATTTTACCTAAATGGGACATGATTCAAATTAATATTATCATATACAGGCATAATATGTTCCATCTTCAAGATACAAATCTTTAACAAACCACTTTCTCCCACTCCACCAAAAGATAAACTCCATGACTGAAGGAAATTTGGTTGATTTTTTTTCACCGCTGAATCCTCAGTAACTAGAATAGTGCCTAACTATATGTAGTACGTGTTAGATAATGATCAATTGAATGAACGAATGAATGAAAAACATGCTGTCAGTGAGAATGCCACTTGTGAAGATATCCTTAATTGAGCAACAGTGAAATATTCAAAAAACTAATCTTTATTCAAACATTCAAAAATATTCAAAAGACAAAATCTTTGTGAAAAAATATTATAAATAGATTTTAATCCTGTCTTCTCTTCTCCATCTTCACTGCCTTAGTCAGAGTTCCATTATTTTTTATCAAGGATGCTGCAATTCCCCACAATTCATCCTCCATATTACAACTAAAACTGTATTTAAAGAATGCATATGCGATAATGTTTTTCCCCTGCCACACAGTCCCATTATCAAAAGGATTAAGATAAAATTCCTTATCACAGCTTAAATGCTTCAGAGATCTTGGCTCCTGCTTAGCTCTCAACTTCACCATGGCCATAGAGTCGTTTATCCAATGCTCTTTCATATTTCCACACTTTTGCATGAGCTGTTCCCGTCCTTAGTTATTTCTTCCCCATTATGTAAAAATAACTATCATATTTATCCTTTAAGTTTAGTTCAAGTAATAATTCTTGATACCGTTTCCCTCCTTCCCCCCAAGGAAATTCAACATTTTCCAGTGTCTCGTTCCAAAGTAATTTATGCAAATATTCAACACATTCTCTGTTGTATAGTCAAGATATATTACTGTACAAGCATAGCATAATGTGAAATATTAGAAGATTTAAAACAGATCTTATTCATCCATCCCCAGGAAGCCATGTATGTATATAGCACAACATAACTCCTCAAAAACTATTTATTGAAATAAATAATAAATTTATAAATTTATATAATATTTTAAAGTAGATATACTATTACACAAAACTTGCTAAATGCTTCAGATATAAAAATGAAAAGACACAACCTTTATCCAAAAAGAATTTGGAATCCGGGAGGAAGATACATGTGCAAATAAACTATTACAATACCATATTATATTCACAGAAATCTAGGGAAGTAGTAAGTTCGGTAGAAAATATGATGAATAGTCTCCTAAATCTATCTTAGGGAGAGAAACAAAGCTTCACTTTGATGATAGCATTAAAGTTGAGACTTGAAGGATAAAGAAATTTACCTATTGGTCAAGAAGAAAATTCCAAATAGTAGATTTGACACCCAAAGGGCTCCACCCAAGGAGGAAGGTGAGGGAGAGAAGCTTCTGATAAGTCAAACCGAAGAGGAATTAGGTTGATCTCCCACGACTTTGTAAACTGAGATTGGCAAAACTAAGTTCTCTCTGGAGCAAGATCACTAGGAGCCTCCAGAGGGCACTGCCATTGCTCACAAACCATGTCCACAATGCAGTGAAATATTAAGTGGAAGCCCAGGAGAAGGGAGCAAGCGAATCCAACAGAGGAAGAAACAGACTCTGAAGAGCCACGTATTAGTTATTAAATATAGACTTTATGATAACTATAATTTATAGGCTCAAGAATTGTAAAAAATTTAAGCAGCGAACTAAACATTTTAAAATATTAAATTGAAATTCTAGAAATGAGATGCAATTAAATTAAACTAAAATTAACAATTCAGTGAATGATTGTAAGAACTAATTAACAGAAAAAATATTAATGGATTAGAAGGTGTGTCAATAGAAAATAACCAGATAAAATCTTGAATAGAAATACGAAGAACAACTTCAAAATCATAGAAAAACTGCCAGAACCAAAATAATGGGAGAAATTCCTAAAGCAACTCATAGAAAAAGGCACAGTACACTCACAGGAACAACCACAAAATTGACAAATAATTCATCAACATAAGCAATTAAAGCCAGAAAACAATGAAAAGATATGTTGAAAGTGCTGAAAGAGAACTGAAAAGGTAGAGTGCTCTGTGAATCAGCTTCAAAAATAATGCCAAACTATCAAATCTCTGAAAGAAATCACAGGAGCAAAATCTTCATATATGGAAACATTTTATAGATTGGACACAAAAATAAACCATAGCAGAAAAACAAATTACATAATAAGTATAATAAAAAAACTCCTCTTCAAAAGATCCATCAACAATAATTAAACAAATGATATATAAAAATAAATATCCACAGCAATTAAGTTTGCAAGTTTTGCTTCCATGGCCCATGGTTTGCCGGATCAGATCCTGGGTGCGGACATGGCACCACTTAGTACACCATGCTGTGGCAGGCGTCCCACATATAAAGTAGAGGAATATGGGCATGGATGTTAGCTCAGGGCCAGTCTTCCTCAGCAAAAAAAGGGGGATTGGCAGTGGATGTTAGCTCAGGGTTAATCTACCTCAAAAAAAAATAATAAAATAAAAAATAAAAAAGTAAATATCCAAAGACCAGGCACAGATTAAGAGCAGATACACTTATCACAATACTTTATCTGACAAAAAATCTGCATTCGAAAGATATAGGAAATGTTATAACTCAATAATAATAAGAAAAAATAATCCAATAAAAAAATGTAGTCAAATAATTTGAACAGAAACTTCATAAAAGACAACGTTCATATAATACATGAATGGCCAATGTCACATAAGAAGATTTTCAACAATATTAACCATTCGGGAAATGCTCATTACAACCACAGTAGAAGCCACTGCACCACTTAGAAAGATTAAACTGAAAAGTCTGCTCATATCAAGTTCCATATTTTATAGACGTTTGCCTCATACAGAAATATAGCTACATATGAATTAGCTTACTTCTGTAACTGTCATAGAAAATATGAATTATTTTATTTACTGTGAATTTTAAGATATAGTTCATACACTAATAAAGCATTATATTGTTATTTAAATAATCATAACTTAGGCATAGTTTCCCTTTAACTTAAAATTTATAAAAGAAAAAGGATATATTTTATACTCCGTTCTTTCTTTTTGAACTGTTACTTTGATGCTTAAGAAATCTGCTATGCCAAAAAATGCTCTATTTCTCCATAAAAGGAGCAGCTTGACATTATCTTGGCACATTTCCTGTAACAATTTATGTCTGTTCTGTAATTCTTATTTCCATATAAGGGAATAGATGAGCTATTTGGGATAGGTGGTTTTATGGAGCTGTGCTTACCCTCCAAATTATTTTAGAATGAGCAGAAGCCAGAAATCATCATCTAGAATATAATGTTTCAACACTGCCACCTATGATATAAATTGTTGATCTACAAGTAAAAATGTTCAAACACCATCGCGAGTCTCTTGAGCTTTTAGGCGCTATTCATTTGCCGTGAAATAATTTGTTTTCTTGTAGGTACTGATTGTTTGGTTATTACTTAGAAATTTGACATCTATGGTCAGGAATGTAAAAAATTTAAGTGTATTTTATATTTATTATCTATCAGACAATTGTACATTGTAAACATACAATGTAAGCCAACAAGTTTAGACTTGATATTTTAATTGTGCACCAAAAATTATCAAATCAGAAAAATCATTGTCACATTGCAGTGCAATCTTGATTCAAATGCTTGGTATGTTTGATATGTAAGTTGAATTTAGGTTTGTTTAATGTCCCTTTCCTACTCATTCTCTCAATTTTCTGAAAATGAAAGCCCTCAAAAATACATTTTAAAGCAAATAGCTTCAAAAGTTTTTCTATGACACATTAGAGAATTTTAAAGTTGACTAGAAATCCAAATTCTTCTTTATTCTCCAAAGGATATTTCCAGTTATATTGCCATTCTTGTGATATTTTAATAACCTGAATTTCCCCTTGCTAGCTCAAGATTTTGCAATTACTGTCTCCTGAAATAAAATAAGAAGGCACTCATTCTGTCTTTTTTTTATTCCCAAGTTTAGATCTTGCTGAAATAGTCAATTTTCTCTATATCAACAACACTACATGTAAGACAGAGTTTCTTGGAATCAAAAGAACAAGAAAATCAGAAGCAATTATCATGCAGCTTCCCTTTATACTCTCTCTGGCAAACCTAGGCAATGATTCCTGCAGAGCAGTAACTCTCTTCCCTTAGAGCACTAAGCTCTATGGAAGAGGAGAAATGCCAAATCCTCACAGAGTTTTACAGATAAAACATATTATAGAAACGTGAGGTGAAAAAATATGCCCAAGTCTCCTCATTCTTTTGTTTTTTTGCTGAGGAAGATTTGCCCTGAGCTAACATCTGTGCCAATATTCCTCTTTTGTTTTAGTATGTGGCCCGCCAGCACAGCATGGCGGCCAACAGAGCAGTGTAGGTGGCACCTGGGAAATGAACCTGGACCAGTGAAGTCAAGTGCGCTGAACCTAACCCCTAGGACACCAGGGCTTGCCCCAAGTCTCTTTATTCTTATTCTGTCAGCAAAAAGTTAAGAAGTAGTCAGAGAGAAAATGGAGTAGTGAATTGAGACTAAAAAGAATAATGATAACAGAAGTTTGAGCAAAACTTAGAAGGGTTATAGAATTCATGGACAAAAATGTTTTTCAAAAATGTCTCTGTAAAGAAATGAAGATTAAGCAAGTAGAATTCAATCAACGAGGAGAAAAAATTAGGGTTGATCACTAGGTTTGGCCACTGATAACCCCTGTGCGGGAGAGTGAAGGAGAAAGGGAGATTTCACTAGGTAGAAGGTGAAGAATGGAGAATGGAACACATATGCTTTACTCTCCCTCCTCCCAGCACGTGAAAATGTCTACCTATCTGTCTGTCTACCTATCAACTTCCTGTCTGTCTATTATCTATCTATCTATCTGTCTATAGACAGAGACAGAGAGAGATTAGAGAGGAGATGACAACAGGGGACAGGTGAGTTGTCAACGTATCTTTGAGATGGGAGCAGCAGATGGAGAAGCAGTGAATGACTTGTAACACAGAGAAAGCTGCAAACCAGATGCCTGTGGAGGAGGATGGCAAGATGCAACAAGCTATCCGTGCTGCAGAAAGAATCCATGAAACATTCCTGAAATGGAGGCACTGTGGGCAGGGTAAGGGCTGGGTCTACTGAACAGTCTGCATTGAGGAGGAGTTAAAATGCCCAGATTTGCCCTCAGCCCATCCCAGACAGACGAGTGAACATGTCTCTATGACTAAGCAAGTGATTAATGATTTATCTTCTGGAAAAATTGAGTGAGAGCAAAACAAGACTTGGGAATGCCAAGGATACCAAGAACGAGGGTGAAGAACTGCCCTGACAACGATGGAATTAAATGAAATTCTAAAAATTAACCCTGTGACTCCTATCGTGGTTCTCTAACCAGCTGCTATTGGGAGGGCACTCAGATTACAGCCCCAAGCAAGAGATTAGAAAATATTTCTCTGAAGAAACTGACCAGCCTGAAGGGGAAATGACAGAACAAAACAAAACCTACAGACATCATGGACAGTCTGATGTCCAAATAAACTTTGACTATAGAGTAAAGATATTATTCAACAAGCTCCCTTCACACACCAGCACATACAGAATTTCAATAGGCTATTTAAATGTTTTAACTGCCTTGTTTAAATATAATTTACATATCACAAAATTCATTCATTTACAGTGTACAATTCAATGATTTTTAGTGTATCCACTGAGTTGTGGATCACCCCAATCAGCATTTAGAATATTTTCTTTACTCCGAAGGAAACGCTCCCCATTAGTCTTCACTCCCCACTTTCCCCCAAATCCCACAGCCGTAGGCAACCGTTAATTTACATTCTGTCTCTATCGATTTGCCTATTTTGGACATTTCATATAAAGGGAATGGTGTATTATGTGGTCTTCTGTGACTAGCTTCTTTAACTTAGGATAATGTTTCCAAGATTCACAAATAAGCTTTTAAAAACACACCACACAACAGCTTTATTGAGATATGATCCACATATCATACAATTCGCCCACTTAAAGTGTTCATTTCAATGCTTTTTAGTATGTTCATAGTTTTACATCCATCACCACAATCAATCTTAGACAATTTCATTACTCTAAAAAGAAATCCTATTTGCATAAGCAGTTACACCCATTTCTCTCTGACACCCCCAGGCATAGGCAGCCACTAATCTAATTTCTGTCTTTAGATTTGGCTATTCTTGACATTTCATATTGAATCATACAATATGTGGTCTTTTCTGACTGACTTCTTTCACTTAGCATATGTCACCAAGGTTCATCCATGTTGTAGCATGTATCAATATTTGAGTCCTTTTTATTTTCATCAGTAAGCTTTTTAATACTTCAATTTTAATTATCATTCAACAGCCAAAGGTCAATAAATATTTGATCAAATCTTATAATATAATAATGTTCAATAAATCTTCAAGCAGAACTAGCAGGACCTGCAACTAGAATATACAACTATGTACTGGGGGGGCGTTTGGGGAAGAAGAAACAAAACAAAACAAAACAACAACAACAACAAAAAAGAAACCTCCTAAAAGTAGAACAAAAAGACAAAGACAGAAAATAGAAGAAGAAGAAAATATTATGTAAAGTTTCCAATATACAACTGATAGGGATGAAAGATTGAGCCAGCAAAAGAGTGGAAGGAAATTATCAAATAGATATTCAAAAAGAATCACATAAAGCTAATTTGATTCCATCTTAAAAGATCACAGTAATTGCCCATCATCATAATTGGAAGAATGATCTTCCCAGGGCTGATCATCCAGTCATTTGGAATACAGGGATATAAAAAAAATCCTGAGGGGGAAAAAATAAAACCAGTTATACACAATGCAACATAAATTAAAAAGTCACCAGACTATTCCGTAGTAATCCTGAGAGACTACATACAGTGGCGCATGCCTTCAGAAGGTTGAGACAAGCTGATTTACAATCCCAAACCCCATGCCCAAATATCAATTAGGATTAATTGCAACCCACATTGCAAGTTATTTTCAGACACGTCAGTGTGTAACTAATTCCCCACGCATCCCTTCCCAGGAAACTATTGTGGGATGAGCAGCTGTCACAGAGAATTGGCCAAGAAAGAGGAAGATACGTGATCCAGGAATTTGGGATTAAGCACAGAAAGGAGTCCAGGACAGAAGATGGATAATAGTGAAAGAACATCCTAGGACTGTGACAACACAGGACGGATGGAAGCGAAGTCAGGAGAAGGAAATGAAATAGAAAGGTCTTGATGTGCTTACCTATGGGAGAGGAGTTCCAGAGTTCCTTTGGACATACTGTTAGGATGAAGGAAAGGGAACCAAGCTGATGGATGAGGGGTGGAGGTTAGGAGAGATTAAGCTAATTTTCATCTCCCATAATGTGAAATGAATACATGGTTTATAAAATTGAAAAGCAAAATTAAGAAGCAATGATATTAGTACATTATTTAGCAGTAAAGAAGTACATACCATAACAAAGAGATAATTTGCAAGAGGTTGCCTTTGGGACTCAGAACTCAGTAGAGGCCAGGATAAAGTGTTTACTCTTATTTTCTTTTCTTTCCTTCCTTCTTTCTTTCTTTCCTTCGTTCCTTCTTTCCTTTTTTCCTCCCTCCCTTCCAACTCATCGTCATCCTTGTCCTCCTCTTCCTTCTCCTTTTCCTCTTCTGTCTTCTCCTTTTTTGTTTTGATTATTAAATACATTTAATCATTTAATTTAAAAACATATATTATTTTGATAAAACCACATTGCAATTATTTTTAAAATGATAGTGAGAAAGTGATTTCTATTCAGATTTCTATTATTGTACATTAACTTGACAACTAGCCGGTAAGAAAGTACACGATAACTTGCATTATGTAGCAATGTTATTTTGCTTTGTTAATTGTATATTTTCAATGCACAGATTTTTTATTTGCTTGTATTTGTTTGCTTGCATTAATATGGATGAAATCAGGACATATTTATAGTCTGAAGGTTAAATTCCAGGGGATATGAAGAAATTGATGAGAGAAATGAAAGGAGACATAAATGATGGAGAACGTTCTGGAAAAGATGGGAGTAAGTGGACACAAAATCATGAGCAGTGCAGTTAGACCCTTTACTAAATGCTCATTTTGTACCAGTCACAGGTTACCTCATTTCAACATCTCAAAAATTATATGACATATGTATTATTATTCTATTTTACAATCAACAATCTTGAATTTTAAATGTGTTAATAGCTTGCACAAGATAACACTGTTAGTAAATGGGAGAGCAGGGATTTGAAAGAATGTCCTACTCTTACGCTTGTGAGCCTGAACTCTGAGCCTCAGTGTCTTTATCTGTGAACTGTGGGAAATCGTGCCTCCCTCACCTGCTTATATCAAATAAAGACAAAAGTATTTCAACCGACCAAGGGTAAAAGTTTAATCAGATGCCATCATCATTACTATGACAGCAATTAATGGGCAAATAAGAAAGATAAGATTAGTGAATAAAAGGAAGTAGTATTTGAAATTATTTTGTGAGGCTAAATTCTTTTACATGTCTTTTTTTTGGTGGTTAAACATAATCGCTAATACAATGAATTACTTTAAAATCATACTGAATACAATCAGAAAACCTATTGTTCAATAAAAACAGAAAAGAAAGAAAGGCATGCACATTTTTCGGATAACTGAGTTTTATTGATTGAAGTGATAGACACTGTTTTCACACATTTGCCAAAGAGCACTAAAAGTTTTGTATAAATTCACTTAGAGTTGAAAGAATTGATTTCCAAAAATTAGCTTAATTTCCACCTAAAATATCCTGTCTATTTAAAAAGAATAATTAAAATGACTTGTGTACATATGCATATATACACAACTCAGATATATAATAAAATGTGTGGTAATATACATCAGATTCACTGGTAAATAAAAAAAACACAATATCATTGCTGCCTATTAATGCATCTTTGCTTAGCTGTGATTTTAAAAAAGGCACCAAGAGGGGCCAGCCTGGTGTCATAGTGGTTAAGTTCACATGCTCCGCTTTGGTGGCCTGAGGTTTACAGGTTCAGATCCCAAGTGAAGACCTACACACCACTCATCAACCATGCTGTGGCAGCATCCCACATACAAAATAGAGGAAGACTGGCACAGATGTTGGCTCAGAGACCATCTTCCTCACCAAAAAAAAAAAAAAAAAAAAAGGTGACAACAACACACCAGGCTTTCACATCCTCCCCAAAGACAAAACCACTCTTGTCAAAGTTGCTCTTGATTATTGTTCAGTGTTTTCCACTTCTGTAAGCCAGTTATCAAGGACTCAAAGAACTTTCGGTAGTTGAGGATTCACTCCTATTCCATCTGAATTTCAAGCAGGAGAAATCAGACACCATAATTAAATACATTCTCTTAAACCGGAAGAAAAGTTGTTAACAAAGACAACGAAAAATTAAATGCAACTGTGGGCTGACAGCACAGCAGTGCACCTGTGATTGCAATGAGACGATATGTAAATCTGTGTTTTAACCATGTGGCAGTCACCTGACTATCTTCTTCAGGATCTCTGAAATCATGCATGGTTATTTTTTCTAATTCCAGTACGTGTGCTTAACTACTATTCACTTCTCCTTAATTTCTTTCTTAACTGTCAATGTATCAATGTAATAAAGAATGAATTTACACATTCATTAGGAAACAAAGTGATAGAATTACTAATAAGTTACTTGATGTCTGCAATCAGCAGCTTCAACTTTAACTTATTTAGTATGTATATGGAATGCGTCTACTATTGATGAATTACCAACATCTACAAATGCATGGGTAGACACAAAATGCTAAATTAAAACTATTAGGCTGCAAAAAATAAAGCTGGCAAACGCAAAACTATTTTGTTCAGCAAATGGATTTTTCTGTAATTGAAAAAGAAAATAAACTAAATTAGTCACATTAATGTAATTCAATCTTAATTACTGCCCTAAGAGTCCATTTAAATATTTATGAACAATTCTTTCCAAATGCCTCGTCAGCTTCATTCAATTAAAGAACATGCTGTCAGTTGTACTTTTTGAAAATGACTTTGGTTTTTTCATTGCCCTTCAACTCGTGTCACTTAAAACCTTGCACCTAGGAGCCACAGGCATCTAAAGCTGGGCTCATTTAGGAGCCCAGATGTTGGGAGTTTCCGAGGTCCTAAACAGTGGCTCTTGGTTTGGGATTAAGCATCTCACAATGGAAATGAGGAGCATCTCTAGACGCTACATGGTTCAATAGTATTTGTGCCTGGGCATTAAGAGTTGCTCTTCTACCTGCCCAGCTGAAGGTCACTTACTAAGTTAAGGTCACTTGTCTGGCTGGAAACAGAAAGTCAATAAATGCGTGGAGAAGTCAGAACCAACACATCACCATGCTTCCTATGGAAGGGAGGCTGAGCTACTGCAACTGACAGCTGTGTCAGACTTTCCCCTTACAAAACCTAGCATTATTCCTCTCGCTTCACACTCTTGGAATAATATGGGAGATGCTGGCTGACAGATATTTGAGATTTTTCCATTCATTTATCAAGATGTATTATATACCTCAGTCATTTTTACCTGCCTGAAATGACCTTTACCAGGTGCAACCAAAGGAGCATATCAGCCGTCATTGTCCTAAAGGTCAGATTTCATCATTATTACTATTCTCTGAACATTGACAATTCACTATATATGTGTGGGTCTGTGTGTGCATTTTCATCTACTATCTTTATCTTTCAAAGTTCACTGCCAAAATTCACAGGAAAAGAGTCCCATTCAATATGCAAAGCAGAAAAACAGTCTTCCACAGAGTAGCAACTCATTGTGCATTCTGTTCAGTAATCCTTACTCAGTGCCTTGGATTCACAGATGCAAAAGAGGTAAATAAAATGCTCTATTAGCAAAAACGTTGGCAATATCTACCTGTCATAAAGAAAATATGAGCAGCTATTTAAACAGCAATTTTTTTAATGAGTTATAGACTATCAGAAATGTCTTATCCTGCTCTTGTCCAATTTGCCTAGCAAATAAGGAAGAAATTTTTATGTATAATCTAATATGAATAATTTCAAGTTTAGTCCCGAGTCTGCTTTTTAGTATGTAAAATACAAGGATGCAGATAAAGGAACCAAGCTGACTTTGTCACTACTTTTCTTCTACCCTGCTTAATTTTTTCAGAGTAATTCTCCTCTATTTAACATTGGAATTAGCAAGAAATAGAAATTGTTTGAATAGGAAACCAGAAATTTAAAGAATTCTCTTCTAAGAAAAGGAATCCCATCTTTACCTCTTGTTTGACTATAGGAAAGCAAGGAAGAAAATCCATTTGTTCAAGACATGACTCTGATACATCTCCACCGGTGATTCAGGCCTGGGCACTAAAAATCTCCAGGCATAAATAGATGCATGTTAGCCTGGTCATGCCAAGAACACAAGAGTTTCAAGCAAAGAAACACTGATTCTTTCCTTCCTCTGTAAAAGTTGAATATTCAAAATGGAGGTGGGGAAATATGACTTGCCTAGTTTTCACTAAAATTTTATCTTAATTGGGTGAAAAAGATAAATGTCCAATTATTGCAATAAAATGAGATAAGTGTTGGAATAAATTCACACACAACAGATACAGAGAAGTCCCTGTAATTTATCATACCCATGGAGCGCTATAAGAAAGCACACAAATTATAGCTGTCTCTGATCTCAGTCTAGTTTTTTCAACCAGTCTTCTGAAATGAAGCCATCTTACCCTCTCCTGGGGTTCATAAACCTTCCTCTCATTGTTAAGCCTTTGATTTCATGAAAATCTATATCCACATTTTTGCCCAAAAGCTTCTGCCTGTGCACAAATGTATCCAAACTATTACACACACAATGGAAAGCTAAAAATGTCATGATGATGTTCCAGATTTACTTCCACTGATTTCCCATATCAGCATTTTTAAAGCTCAACTTAGTTTCTGATATTTTCAACATTTGTCACCAAAAATAAATATTCTCTAATCAAAATTAAACTGGCTTAGAACAGTACAAACGTTCCCATGGGAACCTGAAATACAGCTTTGGAGCAGATGAGAGTGATCAGGACTCATTATGTATGTTTGGTACTGCTTTGAACTTTCTATTGATGTCATGACTCTTGTAAGTGTATCCTGGAGACAAAGATGTGGGTAATTTCTGTGTATAATACACAGAAATAAGAGAATGTGAGGGCGTGAGTTAAGCTTTGCTGTTGACACTCAGATTAAACTGTTTAGAAGAAAATTTCTTTTTTTTCTTTCTTTTTTTTTGAGGAGGATTAGCCCTGAGCTAACATCTACCACCCATCCTCCTCTTTTTGCTGAGGAGGTTTTGCCCTAAGCTAACATCCATGCCCGTATTCCTCTACTTTTTGTGTGGGACGCTTGCCACAGCATGGGTTAATGAGTGGTGCGTATGCCCGCACCCAGAATCCAAACCAGTGAACCCCGGGCCACTGAAGCAGAACGTGGGAACTTAACCACTTCTCCACCAGGCTGGCCCCTAGAAGAAAATTTCTAAAGGCAATAATCCTATTTCCCTTTACACATACGTGAAGTAGATTTAAAATGAACTAAAAGATTGAAGCCAGCACAAAAGCCAGAAAAAGTGAGGAAGGTTGTGAATAATGCGCAGCCTTCCAGCATAATCAGGAAAGTGTGGGTCTTTTTATTCAAATTGTTATAAATTTGTAGAACATAAGAAACAGTCATTTTTAATGACTGTTTAATTGAAGTAGGTGTTTCCTACTTCAATTTCTTTTATGCTACTTTTAGTCTCTGATGGTAAGTCAAAAAAGAAATGCGTTCTTAAATTTTAAAAAGTCAGTCTCTGTTCACATCTTTTAACTTTTTCATTTAAGTTATTTCTAGTGCATCAAATAAAAACAAGCCATTGAATATCTACCATAGCAAAGGGTCCAAAATTGGATTTCAGGTATAAGTTAAGTATTAAGCTAGTTGTTATTCTAAAAGACCAAGGGACTTTGAAGGCTCTTTGATCTCAACTTCTTTCTCTAGATAATATAGTTATGTAATCAAATCTTTGTTAATTAAGTAAAACGTATGCTCTCTAGTCCTGAGAAGGCAGGGGTCAGCCACTGTGCCGACCCTTCCACGGTGGTGAATGGTTGCCGTAACTCCCCAACATCCGGGACTTCTGCTGGACCACTGCTGAACGAGTGGTGTAATCCTGCAGCTGGCGTGATCTTGCCCATGCCTTGATTGCCAAGATCTGAAACAACATATGGCACATACTGCAGCTGGAAAAAAGTTGTTGAAGCAAACTGAATTAAGAGATACAGTGGAAGATTAGAAAGAGGCTGATTCCCTGCTCTTTGAAGTAATTTTTATGTTAAGAACATAAGTGGCCCAGTCAGTCACCATGTTTTAGAAATCACACTTCCTGGGAATTTGAAAAGACCTAAATAATAAAGAGGGAAGAAGAAAGCTGTCACTTTCAGTGAAACTATTGCCTAGATAAGAAAACTTACATCTTCTACTTTTTTTCAAAAGTTATTGTGTCATTTCTTAAAACTTTTGAAGACACTGAGTCAAAAGTTAAAAATCAGTTTAATAGTGTAACACATTCTTCTCATCCCAACAATCTTAGAAATTATTTTTGTGGTGTCTGGGACATTATTTATAGGTCATCATTTTTGTAAGAAGCTATTTCCAGTTCCATCTTACCAAGAGATAACTGTAAGAGGAATCGGTATCAAACGGAACCACTCAATCAGTCCTGCCTTTCCTGTAAGAGATGTAGTTTGCCTGCCCGAGGGATAATAGACCCATCAACAGATGTGACAAGTGGGCTGAGGCTATCAAAGGAAGAGAGATATTCCTGTCTTATTTTTAGGCCCAGCTTTGTTTGTAAAGAAGATACAACAATATATTTTGTTTTATCATTTCCTTCACAAAGCAATTTTAGTATTTACCCTGTAATACATTATTGATAACTTTAGTATAACAAAAAGGGCATTATCTCCCTTAGCGTGAAGCAATTTTGATGAATAAGGAACAAACGTGGTAAAGTTGAAATAGGTAATAAATGAGTCATGGAATATGTCTTGCACAAAATTTTTCTTTGCCCAGGAAGAACACAAAATTAGACATATAGTCATTAAACACTGTTAATTAATTAAAGAAGAACACTAACTCTCCTGAAGCACAGATTATGTCTCCTAGCTTTTAAAGATTTGAATATCTTAACAGAAAATAATATACAAATTCATAAATCTGTTCCTGATATCAAATATCTGCAAAGCTTTACCAGGAATGTTCATAAATGTTGTTTATAAATCAATAATACAGGCATGTAAACATAGATATAGATTAACCAAAGGTATTTTTCTATGGAGAATTGCATATTGAAAAATGTCTTATTTGCAAAGTGAAAAGAACAAAACTACAGTGTTGGAACGTTTTTTAAATCTTTTTCTTTTTTCAGAACAAAATAAGGTTTCTAAAAACAGCACACCCTACTAAATATCCAAACAATATCACTGTGCCGTACACTGAATTAATTATATCTGCTTGTGTAAATAAGATGACATTTTATTAGGCAAATCATGAAAGTCTATTTTTCACTCTCCCCCCAAGTTCTAAATAAATAAAAATGAATGTATCTGTGTCAGTACATTTTAGTTACAGCATTTTGTGTTATTTATATCAATAACATATTAAATCATACTCTGATCACATCAGAAGTTAAAGAAAAGGATAGCCTGACTTAACATATTCTTAAATATCTGCTATTAAATGTAGAGTTCTATATCTGAATCATCTCTTCATTGCAGATCTGTAAGGTTCCCTGCATAAGCTCCTTTCACCCACTGGCATTAGTAAAAACAAAACACATCCAAGTCCCCATCAAATCTTCTACTCATCCAATTACCCATTTTAAACTTGTTCTTTTTGAACCTGACATATCATAGGAAAAGATAAATCCATTTCCATGTCAACAACTGCACTTTAGAGAATGCATCTGTTTGCTCAGGGTTTAGCTACTGAGATTTTTTAAGTAAATTTATTTTGTTTGGGAGGGTAGGTTGAGGACACAAACACAACATTTTTTTAAAAAAATTGAGATCTAAGGTATGGCATAGCTGTGACTTTATGAATATTGCCTCTTTTTGTGTTGCCCGACAGTGTTCTATAGAATAATCCATCACAAAATCCGCATTCAACACCCCTAATGTCCATCTGTGTAGAAGACTTTGAGAGATAATATAAAGATCTAAAATTTCAGGACCATAAGGGGGGAAAAACCCCAAAAAGCAGTGAGTATGAATGAGCTCCTGATAAAGAACTTGAAAAGTATACATTTTTTCCTTCCACCCTAAAGCCCCAGTGCGTGGTTGTACATCCCACTTGTAAGTCCTTCTAGTCCTTCTGTGTGAGCTGTCCGCACAGCATGGCAACTGACAGATGAGTGGTGTGGTTCCGTGACAGGGAAACAAGCCCAGGCCCTGGAAACAGTGAGAGCATCAAATGTTAACCACTAGACCCCCAGGGCTGGCTCGAAAAGTATACATTTTATAAAACCTTTATTAGGTAACTACAAAGCCAAAGGTCTGGATATTTTCCTTTGTTTTTTTATGTTTAGTCTAATTTCATGTTGAGTTCCAAATAATTTATTAATTTATTATGAAATAATTTCAAACTAACAGAAAATTTGCGAGAATCATACAAAGATGCTCTGTATCTTCTTCACTCAGATTTATTGGCTTTTCATAATTTGTCTCATATGATGCATCATTGTCTCTTTCTCACTGTGGTTTAGGACATACACCCCACTCTTTCTAACCTCCATAGTTTTTTCACTGTGTGCCTTTTGCTTGAAAGCCCTCCCTCCTATTCTTCATTTGGATAAATCTTAATTACTCTTCAACACTCACCTCACTCATTTCAACAAGCATCTACTTAGTAATTAATATCTGCTAAAAGATGACCAACTTTAAGCAGTAAATAGTAGAAAAGTAGACCTAATATGAATTTTCATGAGTATTTATGGGTTTCTTTTGCGAAAAATAGACAATCAATCAAGTTATAATTATTACCTCATTACACTGAGATTGGTAGTTTGAAAAGGGAAGGACCGAGTTCTAAATACATCACAGGCAACAGCCTCTAATTCAGATTTTTGGGACCAGGGGAAGCTCGCCTGTAGGAGTGCCATATATGCTAAGACTTGATGGAAGAATTAGCCAGACAGAGACTGTAGGAGAGAAACATGAAAAGAGAAGATCGGAAAGCTAAGTCAGGGAAGCTCATCCCACATTTTCTATTTTAGAGAATTTGGATGTCATCCTTAATCTAAAGGAGAGCTACTGTTGAGTTTAATCAGAAAAGCCCAATTTTGACAAATCAACCAACTGCCATCAGGAGAGGAAACTCAGAAATGAGTTTCTCTTAGAAATAGACCTTACCTATGCCATTCTCAAATAGTAATCTTTTAAAAAATTATTTAAAATCTCATTGGGATGTAGTTTAGAATTTTTCATAGCAGTTGCTTAATAAGTATCAATTGCTTTCACTAAACTTTTGAAATGGGTCATTTATTAAATTTATTAATTTGTCAAACAAACATACTATTCGTTATTGCTCAAGAATCCTTTTCTAATAAAATTAGAATATTGGAGAGGCAAAAAGATTGACAATGATTTTGCTTTATTTGTCAAGTATTAAACAAAGGGCTTTTTAGGTGAATTTGTATTGGTATTTGCTTTTTACTTTGCTTCATGTCTTGGAAAATAGTTGCAAACATATACTCATATCCAAAAGTTCAAAAGAAACATATACTGGTTGTCTTCGCTGCTATAACAAATTACCACAAACTGAGCAACTGAAAACCCATTTATTAGCTCACAGTTCTGTAGGTCAGGAATCCGAGCAGACCTGACTGGGTTCTCTGCTTAGAGTGCCACAAAGCCAAAATCAAGTGTTAGCTAGATGGGGCTCCAATTTGGGAGCGCAGGAGTAAAAATCCTCTCCGGAGCTTATTTAGGTTGTGGGAAGAGTCCAGCTCCTTGTAGTTGTAGAACAAGGGTCTCTCTTCTTTGCCAGCTGTCAGTCAAGGTTACTCTCAGCTCCTAGAAGCTGTTCTTAGGTCCTTTCTATACGGCTCCCTGCATCTTCAAAGCTATGGCAGCGCATCATATCCTACTCACATTTGGAAAACCTGTTTCCCCTATTGCTATCAGCTGGAGAAAATGCTCTGCTTTTAAATGGCTCATGTGATTAGACTAGGACAACCAAGATGACCTTCCTCTGATTAACTCGGTCTCCCCAAAAATGTATCTTCCCATGTAACATATTATAATCATCTCATGATATATCCACAGTCCTGGGTTTAGGGCAGAAAATCTTAGAGGGCCATCTTATAAATCTGACTATCACAGAAAGCAAAAATTAAGCCAGTTGATTTTACATATTCAGTGAGATTAGACAGTTTACTAAAAACTTGTAAATTAAGACATGAATTTATTCTTGCATTTTCACACGAGTCAAAGACCTCAGACTAGAACTGAACTAAAAATAGTTCAGATTCTATTTTGAATAAAAGCATTAATATTCTTTAAGACAAGCCTCTTACTTGATAGAGCTTTCTCTTAAAATTAACATTGCCATTTATTAATTCGTGTAGATAGATTGAAGAAAGAAAGAATGGCACAATTAATTTGAGAGCTTCATCAAAATATTTTCTGAGAATGTGAATTGCACTTGTGCAACAGTTATGGAGAACTCAAAGAAATGCTCCTGTTGCATCGCTTAGTTTTGTGAAAGGTCTCATCACCTTCTAACCAGTGTGCTGTTGCCAACACCTTTGTTAATTTTTTTATGCTGTAAATACATGCAAAAGTTATAATGTGTTTATCACAATATCTGAGATGTAATGTGCTCCACGCAAAATGAATCACAAAGACAAGGGACCAAGGAGGGAAGAAAAGAGAGAAGGAAGAAAGAAATGAGGAAAAGAAAGAGTGAGAAAAACCAAAAAGTTCGGGAAAGAAAGAAAGAAAGAACAGAAAAGGAAGAAGAAATAAGAGGGAAGTACATATAAGAGGAAACAAAAGAAACATGGAAGGAAAGAAGGAAGAAATCAAAGTAGGAGGGAGGGAAGGGAGGAAGAAAAGAAAGAAGGAAGAAACACAGAATATTAAAATATTTAGAGGTTGAATACATGCTACCAACAGGCTCTTTCACCTCTCCAGTGGGGGAAGCTGAAGCCTCCAGAAACAAACAAATACACAGGTTAATACCACTCGGTTTTCACATCCTCTCCTTGCACCGGAGTCTCCAGTATCCTCCATCCTTCCATTCATGCTTGATTAACTTCAATAACTATTTCTAATCTTTTTCTTTCCTTAAGCTACTTACTTAACTCCTACTCGTAACAACTGACCTGTACTTGTGCTTGAATCCATTGGAAATGTTTAGATCATTATGTGAGATTTTTCTTAAACTCACAAGCTTTTTTCCATAAGTTAATCTTTAGTTACAATCACAATTGTGCATTGCTTAATGGCAGGGATACGTTCTGAGAAATGCATCATTAGGCAATTTCATCATTGTGTGAACACTGTAGAGTGCACTTACACAAGCCTAGATGGTAGAGCCTACTACACACCTAGGCTACATGGTACTAATCTTATGGGACCGCAGTGGTATATGAGGCCTGTAATTGATGGAAACATTATGTGGTACATTCATGGTTGTACTTAAAGTTTACTCTCAGAAATTGATATGTTTCTCAGGTTAATCAAGCTCATTTATGCTTTAATTTTTTTGTGCTTTATTTCCTGTGCATTTCTTGTTGGCAGTACACGGTTGGCTCTTGTTTGTTTTTTTTCTTTTTAAATCTAATCTGAAAGTCTCTAACTTTAATTGGTTCAACACCACTTACCTTTAATGTGATTACTGATGTGGTTATCATCTTGATATTTGTTTTTGATTTGTTTCATCATTGTTTATTCTGCCTTCTTTTGGGTTGAGTTGTTTTTCATTATTCCATTTTCTCTCCTGTGTTGACTTTTAGCTATTTTTTTGTATGTATTTTAGGGATTACTTTAGAATGTTGTAGTTTACATCTTTAACCTACCACTGTCCTACATCAAGTGATACTATATAATTTCATGTATATTATGAAAAACTTTCAATATTATACATGTAATTCTCCCCCTCTGTATGCTATCTTTCTAACAAAATTTTGCGTATCCATTAGCTATAGACCCTATGACACACTGTTATTGTTTTTGTTTGAACAGTCAATTATCTATTAAAGATATTTAAATAATAAGAAAAGCATCTTTTATATTTACCTGTGTAGTCACATCATTTTTGGTGCACTTTATTGCTGCGTGTCAACCCACGTTTGCATCTAGTATCATAATTCTTCTCTGTGACAGTCTCTAATATTCTTTATAGTGCAGATCTGCTGTTGATGAATTATTTTACCTTTTGCATACCTAAGAAGCCTTAATTATTGAAATATATATTTTTTGGTATGGATTATAGGTTGACTTTTATTTTTCTTCTTTTCCTATTTTAAGGATATTTTCCCACTGTTTCCTATTTTACATTGTTTCCAACAAGAAATGCAATGCCATCCTTGTCTTTGCTTCTCTGTGCATTATGTCTTTTCTTTCTCATTGTTTTTAAGATTTTCTGCTTATCATTGTTTTTGAGCAATTTAATTATGGTGTTATGATAGATCTTGGTGTAATTTTCTTTATCTATATAGTATTTGAGTATCTTGTATCTGTGGGTTTATATATTTTGACAAATTTTTAAAAATATTTCATTATTTCTGATAACATTTCCCCTCCTTGATTTTTCATACAGACTCCAATTGCAAGTATATTATGAAGTTTGCAGTTTACTCATAGCCCACTCACATGATTTTTTAATTATTATGTATGGTTTTTTTCTGTGACTTGTTTTGGCAAACTACTTCTTCAACTGAAAGTTCACTAACCATTCTTTCCGCAATTTCTTATTTGTCATTTATCCCAACCAGCATATTTTTTGTCTCATACATTGCAGATTCCATGTCTAAAAGTGTGCTCTGAGAGGATAGGTTCTATGCTAGGAGAGTCAATCCAAGAAGCCCAGAACCTATTGCCCCCACTCAGCTCCCTATTTATAAAGCAGAGGGTTCACTCTGAAAGAAGTAGGCCTCTCTCCCTGACCCCAGCTCCAGAGAAGTAGCTCAGCCAAGGGGGAATTATGTCATAAGAATCAAGAGCTCCATGCTCTCCCCATAGAAACTGACAATGTCAAATAGAATCTGAGCAAGTTCAAGTCTAACGGCACTCTCAAAAATAATGGAGATTTTACTGGCAAACAATTAAAAAGAGGCCAGTAGGTATGTGAGAGCAGCAAAGTAAATATTAGGTTAGTTGGTTTACCAGAGAGAACCAGGGGAAGATACAATTAAAAAGAATCTTCTTCATGTTGTAACACACATTAAAAACTAGTTTCAAATGTACCCCTGAAAAAAAGCCTGAATTTAATTTAATCAGACTGTGGAGCAATTCAAGTCCAGGACATTAGCACAAATAAGAAGCTACACTTGGTGGAGCCTAACAGCTGGGTGTAATAGCAACACAGGCAGAAAGTTTAATAGAAAGATCAGGGAAAGAATCCATATAAAACCACTGTCATCTCAAGGTGGCTGTGGAAACCCTGTCTCCACTCTCTGAGGAATGACGTCACAGGCTTCACACTGAGTGGGAAATAGATTTCAAAAAATAGCCCAGCTAGGTCACTAAGCACATGAGCAAACAACCAAAAAACAAGCCCAAAAGTGGGTGGCAATATCCAGAGTTGTTGCAATATATTACCTCAAATTTCCAATTTTCAGCAAAATGTTACTAGACATTCAAAGAAACAGGAAAATGTGACCCGTAGACAGAAAAAAAAAAGGCAGGTAATATAAACCGTCTGTTGAGGGCCGAAATGTTAGATTCAACAAACGAAAACTTCAAAGGAGCCATTATAAATATGTTCAATTAAGTAAGTAAAATTATGCATTAAAAAGTAAAGGAAGATATAATGATGATGTCTCTTGAAATTGAGAATAACAGTAAGGAGATATAAATTATATAAAAGAACCAAATGAAGATTCAGTAGTTGAAATGTAGAATAATTGAAATGAAAAGTTCACTAGAGGTACTTACCAGGACATTTGAATTGGCAAAAGAAAGAATCAGTGAACTTGAAGATAGGTCAATAGAGATTATGCAATCAGAAGAACAAAGGGAACAAAAGACTGCAGAAAAATGGATGAAACCTCAGAGAAACGTGGGACACCATTACATGTTTTAGCATATACATAATGAGAATACCAAGAGAGGAGAAAGAGAAAGAAAAATAAAAATATTTTAAGAATTAATGGCTGAAAATGTCACAAATTTTATGAAAAGCATTATTTTACACATCAGTAAGTTAGATAATCTCCAAGTAGGAGATTTACCAAGAGATCTACACTTAGACACATCATAGTAAAAGTATTAAAAGAGAAAGCCAAGGAAAAATTTTTGAAAGCAGCAGGGGACAAACAACTCGTGTGCAGGAGAACCTTAATAATATTTCTGGCTGACTTCTCATCAGAAGCCTTGGAGACCAGAAGGTAAGAGATTACATATTCTAAGTGTTGAAAGAAATCTCATATCCAGCAGAGAAATAATAAAATTTCATTATTTTGATTATTAAAAAAAACAAGCACATGAGTTTAGAATTCAAAGGCATATGAAAGATTTGATGTTTACAGAAATGTATTTTCAATATTTTTTGCTTTTTTTAATGAGCATGTAAACCATATTGTCACCTAAAATATAAAGGTAAATGACTTGAACAATAAAACATGATCTATGGACACTTTTAATTGGCAATGCCTCAGTCTATGGGGAAGTAAAGAGGTTTGTCATGAGACATAATGTAGTTGTGAGAAGAGCCATCACAAGCAGTTTCCTGACAGAAAGACGGAGATTTCATCACCCGAAGCTGCTTTTGCAGCTACTGCCAAAGCACGTTAGCATCGCCGTCAGAGCACAGGATGCCTGTCAAAACCGCAGTAAAGCGAAGGGAATTGCTGCCAACGCGCTGCCTACGGACAACAGATGATCTCCATCCGCCATTTGTTTTCCTTCTGCTCATGTTGATCTCATCTGTAGAACACACTGAGCCTGTATATCACGACCGAAGAGGAAATGCTTCTCAGAGTTTATTTAAGCTGTTAGAATCTTGCTGCCGAGAAAGCAGGTATCCATTTTGAACATAATATCAAACAAAACCTACTAAGCTTTAGAGGAACACAATTAAAATTTTTTAATTTGAAAATGAGTAGGTGATTAAAAAGGTTTTGGTGGTCTATATCCAATCCAATACAGTTTCTCAACTTCTAATTCGTTATCATCATAGTTATTCAATAATTATTTGTTAATTTATTTATTAAAACACTTTATGTGTGATCATGCTTTCTAATGCTTAACAATGCTGCAAGAATGTGACGCTACAGACAGTTGACAAACGAGGACAAAACAGGGAGATTATTCTCAGTATTGGAAAAATGGGTGTTTAAATTTAGGATCTTCCAAGGGATTCATCTTGATACATTATTATGCCTATAGGAGTGGAATTATGTAAAATCTCGCAATTCAAGTAATCACCGTAGAAGTTATTTTTTATCCGTTATTAATTTATAAAATAACAATTACAATAATGGTTACCTATTATTGGCAGTTACAATGTGTTCGTTACAACAGACTTGATATACTGTCTCACTTAATTCTCATAATGATAAGTAAATATTAAAATTCCATTTTCTATATTAAGAAACTCTGACTCGGAGAGGTAAATGATTTATTCAAGGTCACAAAGCTAGTTAGTGACTGAGCCGGTATTTGTACACAGATCTTTCCATTTTTTAAGCTTATGATTTTTCCTTTATACACCCCACATTCTTCCAACTCTTGTCGCAGAAACTCTTTCTTTGACTGTTTACTTACCACTTTTCCACCATTTTTTTAGAAAAAATCCCTAAGTGCATGACATATGTATATTAAGCACATTGAATGTTAACTCATATTGCTTTAAGCGAATAAACCTGTGAGGTGGGTTGAGGAGGGCAGAAACGTTGGAGATGTGTTTAGTTAATGAAAAAAGCAGCATAAGGTCGCACCTGAAGTCTGCTTGGCATCTGAGAATCTCAGGAGACACTGCCATTCGACTTTGTATTGTGGGTGCTGAAACTGAGCACTAGCATTAAATCTTCTGCTTGTTTTTTCATAGTTTCTGAAAGGAGCCTCTGGGTTCCCAGATGATGCTTCCCAAGGATCTAGGAGATTGTCAGATCATCTTTGAGGTCACTCTGACTAGTCCCACTAGGAACAAGCTGCTGTTTAAAAATAGCGACTGCAGGGGGATGTTCCCAAGACGAAATCAGACCTGCCAATCAACTCCAGCCTTGGGCCTCCACATCCACTTCCAAGAGGTCAGCTGTCACAGACTGTTTACAAAGATGAGTCTGCAAATGGCTCCCTTGTTCTTTAGCCTATTTTTTTAATCATCTCCTCCTTCTTCTTACAAGCTTCTTTATCTTATTTATTTCATTTTTGTTTCTCTTCTTCCTTCTGTTGGTATCTTTCAGCCCTTCATTCTCTTTCTCATTCGAAATTGTTGAGAAATAAAGATACTCAGGGAATGATCAGATAAAGAGGAACCTTCCATGAAGCCCATTGTGAGGTGAAAATTTTAAAATATTAATCTATCTGATTTGACCAAGAAAAAGATGATCTGAAGAGCAACGTTTCATTTTTATATATTCAGAATGTAGAATTTTAATTTTGTAAACTTTCAGTTAACGTGCAAAAAGCTAAGACTGAATCATTACGATGATCAATAATTTTGTTCAGGGAAACCACAAATTAAAATTAAACCGAAATTCAGGATCTCTGCTAAAATCTTGGCCTTAAGTACAAGTAAGTGTTTGAAGAGGCAGTGGCTTGTAATTGAAATACTTGACAGCAGGGAGGAGAAAAGAAATCGTCATATCACTGACCCCCAGAGACCTGAATGTAAAAGGGTACCCTGCTCTCTCTTATTTCAAAAGTCTACCACAAAGAAATTCTTTTCTACCCATTATTTCAGCAGCTTCTAAGTATCTCATCACCTTGCAGCCTGTACAAGTTCGTAAGTAGTGAATCAACCAGTCCTTAGCTGCGAACAATGGTCTCTTAAGATACTGACTAAATCATATTTTCAGTAAATCCTTTCCAGTACCTGTTTTGGATGAATGCTGGAATGTCCACAGTTAAGAGTTACTTGAATTTGGCACATAATATTTAATTTACGCAGTGGCGTCACTAGTTTTCATGCTTGTTAGTGCTGTATTCTGGAAGGAATGTGGTTTTCCCGCCAGGGAGATCTGGATTTGATTCCAGGCACCCCCTTTAAGTCCTGTACAACTCAGGCCGCATCTCTTAACTTCTCTGAGCCTCAGTAACTTCATCTAAGATGTAGACCGCAACAGTTAATGTAAACTCTAATTAAGGTGCTTCACATATATTGATTTTCTTACTGCTTGCAGTCGACATTTTCACAGAAATAGATACTTAATAACATAATATACTATCCAAACACAATAATTTGTAAGAACTCATTATTAAAATCTTTGTTTAAATATTTAAAATATTATTAGGCGACAAAGCATAAAAGGATAGATTTCCTACTTTACATATATAAAATCTACAAGTTATCTAATGTGAAGTCCTGAGGGAAATTCCACAAGGCTTGATACTTGAATAATTAAATACCCACACACACACCTCATACCAATTTACCCCCTGAAGGGACCCCCCCCAAAAAAAGAACTTAAGAACTTAAGAGCAGTAAGCGTAATAATGGCCCCCAAATTGTCTACATCCTAATCCCTAGCACCAGAGAATATGTTTCCATCCACGGCAAAGGACACTTGTAGAGTGGGTTAAGTTAAGGACTTTCAGATGGAGAGAGTGTCCTCCATTATCCAGGTGGGGCCAATCTAATAACATGGGTCTTTTTTGAATTGTAATATCATCTGTGGCAATTTTTACCCTCCAGATATTATAAACAATGTTATTTTATAATTTACAAGGTAGATATATATACACACTTTCAGGGGGGCAGTATAATCCATTGAACATCTTATTTACTAATTCCGCAAGTAAAAAAAAGGTGTCCACTTCGCCGTGAGAGACAGCGGCAATCAACACTGAAGTTCGGGGTAACACTTTCTAGGCTCTCTTCAGAGGATCTGGGACTCTTGGTGTTCGGGCTGGCGCCACACGGTAAGTGCAAACACGAGTGACTCCGTGTGGTAGAGATACGTTCTTTAATTAAAAACTCCCCTCTTTTCTTCCTTTGAGGAAGAAATGTCTTTATTTATGCAAGGATTCTTGAGGGGATTATTTCCCCAATGAGGAGAAAAAGAGCTGGAAGGAAAAAAATTAATTACCTGACCTGGGGTTTAGTAAAGCAAGTGCTTTATTAAGAAGTAAAGAAAATAAATGCCGAAGTGTGAAGTTGATCATTTATTTGTTGATCTTAACTCAAATGAAATGCACTTGGGTAACATGAGAGATATTCTTCTGTGGAGAATGGCCTTTCTAGATATGTCTCTCAAGCAGCAGATTTCAGATGACGTTTTAGCATATTTAGAAAATAGGTACACTGACAGGGATATGAGAGCTCCTCACCCTAACATGCCTTCCGAGGCTTCGTTTCATGGATGTTCTTCATCTTACCTCTGAGGAGTCTTTTCATGGGATATTTGCCCTAGGCAATCAAGCCAGATTCAAGTAAAGTGGGAGAGAGGCCCAGAAGAGTAAGAAGAGAAATGGAATGCCAAGTTGAAGACTCTTTATGAATACTCAGGTGTAATTATTTATATATATTACAATACACAATATTATCAATGTTTTAAAATTTACGATTATAGTCTTATCAATTCATTATGCCTAAATTTTCAGTGCTTTCTCATAATAAAGTGCACAGCCTGCATAAAGCTAATTTCATTAGGTGTACCCTAAATACCAGCTCAACTTCATCCTTCACCACGTGCCTCTCATCCTAAATGCTGAAGAAGTTTAGAATCAGATCTCTTCCGCATTTGCATATGCTGTTCCCTCTGCCTGGGATGTTCCCCTTCCCATCTGGAATCATCTAGTCCTCCTTTAATACTTAGGTTTCGCCTCCTGTGGGAAGCCTTCCAGAACTACCCCCAAGCCGATTTAAGCTCCTATTTCTCTGTGTAACTCTTTAACTCTGAATATACAGCCATCAAACATTTTGCAATATTGTATCGTATCATAGTTGTCAAGATGCTTTTAGGCTTCCTCCTAGAAACCACTGCGGGTGTAGATAATGTAATTTTTTTTGTAGTACTTATTAAATATTTGTTGCTAAAAGTTGAATAAATGCATAATTGCAGAATGGAGGAATAAATTGTTTACTAATGGGGCAATAAGAGTGTAGATTGTAGTCAATCTTGACCAAACGAAAAGTCATATCAGAGAAGAATCATCGTTGATTTTTAGCCAGAATTAAAAAGTAGTAAACTCATTGTCCTCAGGACTCACGGTCTATGAAGACAGATGAGACTCACTTTAATAATAATAACACAAATAACTTGTTCTCGTCTCCATTTATCTGGGGAAATTCTCTAGCCTCCTCCTGTGTCTGTGCCCAAGAATTTCTTAGTCATTCCTGGGGGTGGCCCACATGGGCTTTCACACCTTGCTTTAAACCATAATACCTTGAAACTTCTACTCTGACTTTCCTCTCCTGCCCCAGCTTCCCCTTGCCAATATCTTCTGCTCATAAATGTTCTTGAAGGTGCCTCACCGCTGCCGTTCCTGATGACCCCTACTGTGTGAAGTCACCAAGGATGCTGGCTCCACAGGCACCCAAAGCCACAATCCTCAAAGGTCAGAGAGGTGCAGTGGTAAGAATGAACACTCTCTCCATTTTTAATCCACTCTGTTGCTTGAGCACTGTAGGAGGTACTCTTAGTATTCCTATTCCTCCACCGCATCTCAGAGAGTTCTCCAGGGAACAGTGCTTTCAGTCTCTGCTGATCTTCACATGGGCTCAAAGAACAAGAAAAAAGCAGTCCTGAAAGGTGAGGCAAGTTCAGGTTCCCCTGGTCTCTTTTCTTTTCCCATAGAAACCTTGTGTACTGTGTCAGTTTCCTAGGACTGCTGTAACAAAGCGTCACAGGCTGGGTGACTTAAAGCAAAAGAAATTTATTGTCTCATGCTTCCAGAGGCCAGAGTCCAAAATCAAGGTGTCAGCAGGGCCGTTCTCCCTCTTAAGGCACTAAGGAAGGATCTGTTCCAGGGCTCTCTTCTAACTTCTGATGGTCTCAGACATTCCCTGACTTGTAGATGCTCCTTTCAATCCTCCTTCACAAAGTGCTCTCCCTGTGTGTCTTCACATTGTCTTCCCTCCGTGTTTGTGCCTAAAGTTCCCCTTGTTATAAGGACTTCAGTCATTTGGATTAGGGCCCACACTAAAGACCTCATCTTAACCTAGTTAAATCTGCAAAGACCCTATTTCGAAATAAGGTCTCATTCTGAAGTACCGGGGGTTAGGTTGTCAACAAAGCTTTCTTGGGAGACTCAATTCAACTCATAACGTTTTCCAAACATTCTTCCCTTCCCCAAAAACTACAAAGACCATGTTGTCTGTAGATCACATAGGGTCTGCAATCACAGTCCCCAGAGACACACCAAGCAATCTGAATCCTCCTCAGCCTCAGCCAATTACTAGGCTGTTGAAAACTTTTTGGAATATTAAAAAAAAAAAAGTAGTTTCACTCTTTCACACATTCTGTGTGTGAGAAAAATGAACTAGTGTAATAAACCATCAATATCTATATTCTGTCTGTGCCAGAAAATCTTTGCATAACACAGAAAAGCAGAAATTGCTTAGAACGCGGATGCAAGCAGGAGGGGCCATTCAGAGTGGGGGGATACTTAACAAAGGACTAAAGCTCACCATATGCAAACCTAATCGGGATTCCCCACAGAAATTTATTTCATGAAGAGTATTTTCTTTTTATTAATATTTTTCTGTTTCTGAATATTTTGCATTAATTTCCTAGTTGTAAATAATATCATTTTTACATTCCTTGCTTTATTCTAATATTTTTGTGGTTAAATATCATAAATTTAATATTTGATTCATCTAGAATTGATTTTGGGTTGGGATTTTGGTGCAGCTTTTCCACATGGCTACTCAGTTTCCCCCCAAAATTTATCAAGTAATTCATCTTTTTGCCACTCATTTAAGATGCCATCCAGAAATAGAATACATTCGTATACTTTTGGATATCTGTTTCTGGACACCATATGTCCCTTTGATCCATTTCTCCAGGTCTACACTGTTAGCAATCTGTTTCCAATTGCTCCATAAAACCACTTCTTTTCTGAATTTCCCAGTATCTTTGTGCACATTTTTAATATGAATTTTAGGATCGATTAGTTAAAACACACACGTATGTGTAATTCTATTAGTATTTTAATGAGATCTCATTAAATGTATAGAATAAGATAAATGGAATTGGAAGCTTTGTAAAATATTTTCAAATACTCCAAAAATAGGCTTTGTTTTTTCTCTCCTTAGAGTCAGAATAATCTCCTTCATAGCAATCGTTCATATTTTGTTTCTAAGTTTTTAGCTCTTTTGTTTGCTAGGTGAGAAGATCGTTCACTTCAATGATCTCACTGGTTGTTTATATGCTTTATTTGTTGTTTTGGGTTCCTCTTCTTTCCCTACAATTCGCTCCTAAAGCCTTTCAGTAGAGAACAACATGGTAGGTGTCCACAATGGGAGGGTCGAGGACCTATGCAGGACGAGGCAGATAATCAGACCAGGGGCTGGACTGGCAGGGGAGGTTGGAGCCAAACCAGAGGGAGGTGTTCTTCTGGGTTGGGGATGGGATGCTGCCTGCCCAGGAATGGGGAGGGGGTGTCCAGTCCAGGGGAGGAGTTTGTGACGGAAATGGGAGCTTGGTTCTAGTCAAGGAAATTGATCAAATAAAGTAAACAGTAGGGCTAATGGAAGCAGGTTTCTTTCTCATTGTTGAAGGAGGGAGTTACACATAAGGAGAGGGAAAATAAAAGAATATTTCATTTATATATTTATTTATTTATATACACATAGATAAAAATGTTGCTTAGTTTTCTCTACTGAGAGGACTTAGGAAAAGCAACTCTCCTAGTACAAGCTGTACCTGAAATATAATATTATGCCAAAAGTGAGGAAGTGCTCAAAGAATGAGGGGCACATGTCAACAAGACTCAGAATCCAGTCTGAACGAATGCGTTCTCACTGCGTGAATCAGAGAGTTTTTTGAGTGTGCCTGGAAATAAGAGTTATTTAATACTATGTTTTAATCTTATTTTAAGAGACCTTCACCTGCATAGAAATTGGAAAAGCACTTGTCAAGTAAGAATATTCACTTTGGCAAAATTTCTTAAAATTGTTTGACGTGAACTTTTATTTTGGATCATTCTTCTAGATATGATAATAATTTTATTGCGTTGATAACCAGAGAGCTTTTGTAGAGATGTTTTACATTTCATGAAGAAATGTGAAGCATAAAGATGGTGAAACTTAACATTCTTAGAGTACAATAGCTTCAGGGGCAGCTCCAGTTGCCGTCAGAGTAGGCTGCATGAGAAAGGGAAGCCGGACATGTCTTAAAGCCTCTTGGCACATCAAACACTCCTTTATTTATAGTGCATGTTTTGGATGCCATGATATAGATTATGCAAGAGCAAAATCCCTCTCCACTTCAGTCACACCTTACTGGCATCACTGAATAGCATTTATTAAAAGTCACCAATGCAAAACTAGGCAGTGTCTTTCTACCGAACAACAGCACTACAAACCACACTTTCTTTCTGTACTGCACATTCCAATTCTTGACCTATAGTCATGATTCACCAACGGTTACAGATTAACCATGGACCCAATTTTTTTAATAGTACCGAAAGAATCTAATTATTGCACTGGAAAGGCAGGGAAGAGAAAGGGGTGGCTCTTATGGCATAGTCAGGTAAAATATTTTTAGCTCAAAAAAATGACCTTGTGGATCTTAGAAAAAACATAAGGGTCTTGGCTAACAAGGTCAGTGGCTGCATGAAAATTAGAATCCCAGTATCAATCAACTAACTGCTATTGTTAAAATAACATAAAACATTTTGCTTTAAGAAAAGCTTCTATCATGACCATTTTAAGAAAAAAAAAAAATCTAACCTTTCTTGCGATCTAATCTAATAGTCCTTAACTAAGCTTCTAAACAAATGGAGATAGTGTTTTATCACCAACATCCTTTGGGTAGCCTGTAACAACACAACTAAAGTCGTCCTCATACAGTAACATCCCCTGTTCCTTCTGATATGCTATCAAGGCTCCCACCATTTGCAAACCCTGCTTTAGTAGTTTTTTAATGATGGTGTGTACTTTGTTCTGTTCTTAAACCGTTGGCCAGAAGTCAATTATGAAGCAGGAATATAGTGTAAATTTGCAAGTGGAGGTTGGAAGCGGTATATGTATGTATAAAATAGGGCTGTCTGTTTAGGATTCTTTTAAAGTAAGTCAAGATTTCAACTGGACTGCTCTCCAACTGCAGTGAGAAGGCATCACCTTAGACCCCTGTCTTCCCTTCCTCTTCACATCCCCAGGGTCAATCTCAGCAGCTAGTCTTGTGTTTCACATTGTTCTCTGCCCTAGGAAGGCTCACTCTTTCTCTTCAAACCCAGGCCAGGGGGTAGGGCGATGTGGCGCCTGTGGGGAAATTTAGTAACTTTCACAAGAAAGTGCAAGAACAATAGTAATTTGGTAGGAAAACTGGTGCCCAAAGCCGACTGATTTAGTACGTTTTACATGGCCCTGAGTTCAGAGGAAGTAGAGCAAGGAAAAAGAAGACTCTGTAGATTTTGTTTCTCTATCAAGCGCATCATATAAAGGAACTATAAAAGTTTATTGTCTGCAAAGTTTTCCCCTTTTACTGAAGTGTAAACCCAGCTCCACGTGACATTGTATTCCACGCTACTGGTTCCAAAATGTTCGAGATTGAAGGAAGCATAGCGAGGGGCACTGTGCTTCGCGTATGGTGCAACCTGTGCATGTCAACAGCTTTGTCTTTGCCAAGAGCCACCCTCAAGTGGCTGGTGATGCTTAAACATGCAGACTGAACATCTGTAACTGCCAACCTAGCGCTTCCTATGATAGAGTCAAACAAAGCTGGATCCTTGATGAACAAAGCCTAAAAAGCAGAAAGCTGGCATTTAAAAGTCAAGACATGGGCAAATCCAAAGTTTAATTAAAATACCACTAGCTAGGATAAGCTGTGCTGTTTTCTTTTTCCGATTCGTGATGACAGATGCACATGGATTCACAGGCATGTGAAATACATGTTTGAGAACAATTTTGTCAAAATTATGGACTCATTCAGTCATTTAACAAAAACTTTTAGAGCTCCACACTGTAAGGCATAATGTCATATACAGTCACATGTCACTTAAGAACAGGGTTACATTCTGAGAAATGCATCATTAGGTGGTTTTGTTGTTGCGTGAACATCACAGAGGGTAGTTACACAAACTTAGATGGTGTAGCCTACTACACGCCTAGGCTATATGGTGCTAATCTTATGAGACTACTGTGGTATATGCGGTCCGTCATTGACTGAAACATCGTTATGTGGCGCATGACTGTATTGTAGGACACTACGCTGGGGCAGTGCTCTGTGGGATGGAAAACTAAACTGCCTAGTCGGCATGAGGACTAAACATCGTTATTGTCATAACACAATCAGAGCCTGGCTGAAGTAACACTATAGTAATAGAAGTAATAGGAATAATAATAATAACAGCAATAACTGTGATTACTACTACTCATTAAGTAACCAACATAAGCCAAATACTGTGATATGCTATCTAATTTATCAATTATTAAATATGTATGTGTGTACAACTTCCTCAGCTTGGGGTGTAACCCATGTCCACACGCAATAGTACCCCAAATCCTCATAGTGACCAGGTTAGCATCAAGACCAATTTCTCACAGCGAAGTCCTCTAGTATGGCACAGAACATCTCTTGGCATTTAAGCAGGGATCCAGGTAGGTCCTGTTTATTCCCCTAGCTCTCCAGGGATGCAGACCCTCATAAAATGCCAGAGGATTTCTCACCCAGGTTCCAGAGGACAGAAACACTGTGGTTGCTACACCATCACCTTCCACAAAGAGAGCAGGAGATTGGCAGGCTTGTGAACATTATGATGGGACTTTGCAGCTGCCCCAAGGAGGGTGTCATGTCAAATTAAGGTCAGGCTCCAAAGTATGGCAGCCTTTCCAGGATGGAGCCCTCGATCTGGCCAATATGGCTTGCCCAGCTACATGCTGTACCAGTCCCGCGGAGATGGGCTCCAGGGGCGTACCGCTTTCCTCTACTAATACTGAAGTGTTATTAACAGAAAGGGCAGAAGCTCAGGGTCACGCCTGTTTGCTCCACTTCCTCTTCTTTTCTCCAACTGTTGTGGCTGCCACCACTGAAAACAGGCGGGATACCTCAGCTGTGAGGGGAGGGGGATGGGAGTAGGTAGGTGCTTAAGTGAAATCTCCTGTGTATCCTGGGAAAAAAAACAAAAAATATCTTCAGATCTGGTTACCGATTGATGTCATAAACAACTGCTTCTCAGCTTAATATTGATGTCCAGTGCACTACAATATGGTTTCTTTATTTAAGAAACTAAACCATATTAGTATTTTCCAAAATTTTATTCACTTTAAAAGAGTTACATAATAACAAAAATCTAATGTGTAAGAAATAGTACTACCACCTTTTTTGCATACTAATGAAGATAAAATAATGAAATATATCCTAGTTCCTGATTTGAGCCATAAATTTTTATTAACTCAATGTTTTCAGATGCCCTTGAGGCTGTGTAGCATGTATCCTTCAAATAACTTTCAAAGTTTTCATTTTGATCTTAGGCAAGGACAGGCTCATAGAGAGGCAGAGGTGATAGTCACCTAGTGACTGCAGTTTGAAAAGTGTCACAAACTGCACACCAATTATGGCCCCAACCAGAAGAGCCTTGCCTGTTAAACAAAGTTCTTTTGTTGCCAGCCTCAGAAATCCAACTCAAACTGGCAAGCCGAAGGGAAGGAGGGTTATTGTCCCCTTTACTGGGAAGTCCAGGAGGCATCAGGCACAACGTCCAGATTCACAAACATGCCATTGATTTCTGTGTCTCCATCTCTGTGTCTCTCTCTTACACACATGCACGCACACACAGATACACAGATACAGACAGATACACAGACTGGTACACACGCATCATAAGGGCCGAGCAGTGCTTCTGCTGTGCTATTCTCATTCTGTTCTCCTGCAGACAGCCAGAATTAATACGGCCAGGGAAGGCGGCCCAGTCAGCTTGAGAGTCACGTCTTTCCGAGGTTATAAATCTCCTTGGGGAAAAATAATCTCTTTAACATCCATTTAAGTTTCTTACAAGATGTTGAATTTAAACAGGCTCCCTCCCACATGATGTACATTTGAGGAATTATAGAGAGCAAATTAGAGAAAGCTGTGAGACAAACCTAAGGGGGAAAAAAGGCTCTTAGAACTGTCATGTGTTGGGCTGGAGGTATCTGCAGCCTGCGGCAGAGGGTTCGTTAAAAGAACAGTAAGGCTTGGAGGCCGGGACCCGTGGTGGTGGCACAGTGGTCAAGTTCGTGTGCTCCTCTTAGGTGGCCTGGGGTTCCCAGGTTTGGATCCTGGGCACGGAACTACACACCATTCATCAAGCCATGCTGTGGCAGTGTCCCACATACAAAATAGAGGAAGCTGGGCATGGATGTTAGCTCAGGGTCAATCTTCCTGAAGCAAAAAGAGGAGGATTTGCAGCAGATGTTAGCTCAAGGCCAATCCTCCTCACCAAAAAAAAAATAGAAAGGTAGTTGGAAAGCTGCTCTCAGTTCTCCTTGTTGTTGCCTTGGGATATGCAGTGCCTGACTATCTGATGGGGACTGGTGCCAACACTCAAACTGCTGGGTAGACGTATAGGACGCCATAATGGGCAGCAGAGAAACTTTGGCTGAGAGAGGTTTGAGGTAAGCCTTTTCCAGAGAGACCCACTCCAACCCCTACTCCCTATCCCCCCTCCTCCACAAGAAAGAGGATAGAGGATGACTTCAATTCAAGGAATTGAAATTCTAGTGTCGTTTCCCCTGACTATTCTTCATACTTGGCATTTCCTTTTGAAATTTTGAATAAACTTCTTAATTTCTACAAAAAGTCTGCTGGCACTTTGATTGATGTTGCATTGATTCGATAGATCAATTCAGGCAGAACAGATATTTAACAAGAGTGGGTCCTTGGGCTCATAAACAAGATATATCTCTCTATTTAGGTCTTCTTTAATTTTTATCAGTAATGGTTTGTATTTTTTTACTGTATATTATATATTATATATATACACAATATTACATATAATATATAAATATATATTTATATATTGTATAATATATAATATTACATATTCTGTAAGTTGTCATATTTAGTATTTCACATTTTAATGTTATAGTAAATGGTAGCTTTTAAATTTCAAATTTCTGATTGTTTGTAGCTACTATATATAAAGTCAACAGAATTTTTGCACATTGATCTTCCATCCTGCAACCTTTTAAAATGCACTTGATAGTTCAATAACCTTTTTTGTAGATTCCATCAAGTTTTCTACATAAAAAAATTATATTGTCTACTAAGAAATACTGATATGATTCTCCCTTTCTAATCTGGGTGCCTTTTAAAAATCTTTAAAAAATTGTTTAATTTTTAATTTTTTATTATGGTGAGATCTACCCTGTTAACCAATGTTAAGCGTGCAATGAAGTATCGTTAACTACAGGCGCTATGCTGCGCGGCAGCAGAGCTCTAGAACTGAGTGATCCTGCATAACTGAAATTTTCTATCCACTGGACAACTCCCGATTTTCCTTCCCCAAAACCCTTGGCAACGGCCACTCTACTTCCTGCTTCTGTGACTTTGACTATTTTAGACACCTCACATGAGTGGAATCCTGCAGTGTTTGTCCTTCTGGGATTGGCTGATTTCACTCAGCATAATGTCTTCCAGATTTGTCCATGTTATTGCATATGTCAAGATTTCCTTCCTTTTTAAGGCTGGATAATATTCCATTGTATGTATATACCACATTTTCTTCATCCATTCCTCCAGTGTTGGACATTTAGATTGTTTCCATATATCTTGACTATCATAAATAATGCTGCAATGAACATGGGAATGTAAATATTTCTTAGAGATCCTGATTTCAGTCTTTTGGCTCTATACCCAGAAGTGGGATTGTTGCAACATGCGGTAGTTCTATTTTTAATTTTTCAGGAAGCTCCATACTGTTTTCCATAATGGCAGTACCATTTTACATTCCCACCTACAGTATACAAGCCTTCCAACTTAGCCACATCCTCTCCAATACTTGCTATCTTTTGTTTATTTGAAAATAGTCTTCCTAACAAGTGCATCCTGAGATATTATTGTGGTTTTGATATGTGTTTCCCTGATGACTAGTGATGTTGAGCACCTTTTCATGTACCTGTTGGTCATTTGTATGTTTCCTTTGGAGAAATGTCTATCCAAGCCCACTGACCATTTTTTAATCTGATTATTTTTCTGCTACTGAATTGTAGGAGTTTCTTATATATTTTGGATATTAACCCCTAACAGATACAGGGTTTGTAAATATTTTCTCTCATTCCATAGGTTGTCTTTTCATTTTGTTGTTTCCTTTGCCGTGTGGGAGCTCTTTAGTTTGATGTAGTCCCACTTGTCTATTTTTGCTTTTGTTGCTGTGCTTTTAAGTGTCATATCCAAGAAATCATTGCCAGGACCAGCATCAAGGAGGTTACCATCTATGTTTTCTTCTAGAAGTTTCACAGTTTCAGGTTTTACATTTAAGTCTTTAATCCATTTTGAGTTATTATTTGTGCATGGTGTAAGATAAGGGTTGAAATTCACTCTTTTGCATGTGGCTATCCAGTTTTCCAAGGACCATTTGTTGAAGAGACTATCCTTTTCCCATTGGTATTCTTGGCTTTCTAGTCAAAGAGCAGTTGACCTTAAACGCACAGGTTTATTTCTGGGCTCTCTATTCTATGTCACTGGTCTATATGTTTATCCATATGCCCGTATCATACTGTTTCGGTCACTATATCTCTGTTATATATTTTAAATAAGGAGGTATGATAACTCTAGCTTTGTTCTTCTTTCTCAGGAATGTTTCAGCTATTTGGGATCCATTGTGGTTCTATATGAATTTTAGAATTTTTTTTTCTATTTCTGTAAAAGAACACTTATTAGAATTTTGATTCTTATTCTTGCCTTATTGTGCTGGCTAAAAATACCAGTACAATGTTAAATAGAAATGTTGAAAGGAGATATCTTTGACTTGTTCCTCATTTTAGGGGAGAGTATTCAGTCTTTCACCACTGAGTCATGTTAGGTGTTGATTTTTGTAGATGCCCTTTCTGAGGTCCAAGAAGTTTCCTTCTATTCCTACTTTTCAGTGATGTTTTTAAAGGATTTTGGATTTTGTTAAATAGTCTTTTCTGGGTCCATTGAGACGATTATATAGTTTTTCTGTTTAAGTTTATTAATATGGTGAATTACATTGATTTATTTTGGAATATTAAACCATTATTGGGGTAAGCCCTACTTGGTCATGATATAATGTACCTCTCGCATATTAGTAATTCCTTCCCATTTTTTATACTGTATGGTCTTTCTGGTGTAGCTACCAGTTTGATATTGAGCTTTTTGTATCAATATTCTAACAATCTTGTTTTTTATGCTAGTTTAGATATGTTTGTGTTTTTTATTTATTTTTGAGAGAGTTCCTTTATTTTAAATTCCAACACTAAAATTCGGTCTTTTTTAAAAATTCATCTTTCTTATTTTTCATTTCTAGGAACTCCTTGATTATTACTTCTTTTAAATATCTGTATTTTCCCTTTTGAAGTTTTATTCTGTTCCCTGCATTGCCTCTGTTTTCTCTGTGTTCCTGTTCTATGTGTTTGCTTTTGTCACGGTATTTCATGTGGAGAGTTTCTCAAATGTTTGATAATCATTTTTGGTCTGTTTATGTTTAATAATGAGGTGATTAGAAGCTGAACGATGTCCTCTGTGCATGGGTGGATCGTGGGAACTGGTATACTTGGTCAGAAACCCTGACGTTTTGTTAAGCTATCCCTGAATATTAGAAACCGTGTGTCTTTCCTCTGGAGCTGCTCAACTTCTTTAGGAAAAATATCCTCTAGTCTTCTGTTGAACAATAAACAGCTACCTTTGGGCCAAGTGGCACAGGCAGAAGAACACTTGCAACTGAGTCTCACTATTTAATATGTAAAGTTCGCATAGTCATCTATTTTTGACATGATCTCCCTCGTTCACATTTTACTGTGCTTCATATTACTGGACTGGAGTATCTCTTGCTCACTATCTTCAAGTATAAACCTTAATATCCCTGCCAAAGGTAGGTGGGGATACGTGGCTACCTGGATTCAGTACATGCAGAGACCACAGAGCCTAACTTGGTCTAACTGTACTTTCTGAGCTTTGAAACAATTCCTTATGTCAGTCCACGCTCTACCTCCAGAAAGTTTTGTTAAAATGATCACAACTACCTTTTGGAAGTAAGGCAATATTAAGATTATGGACTTATAAATTTTCTACTGATTTTCTCCTGAGCCTGAGGGTAGAAGGTGGATGCATGATCAGTGGTTATCCGACGGGACTCTTCCTCCTTTTCCATGCAGCCACCAACTCGATACCTCAAAGGTCATTCCACAGTTTTCCTTGGATACTTCCTCACTGCCAGTAAAGCTCATATCAATTAGTCCCTAGATTTCTTCCAATAGGCTTTAGGACCACACAGATAATATCGTGGGATTCTCCTTGTTTAAATGCCAGAAGTGCCCCTTCCACTTCAAATAGGTGACAGCTGTCCTCACAAATACAGTTCTCACTATTTTTTTGTTTTTGAGGAAGATTATCCCTGAGCTAACATCTGCTGCCAATCCTCTTCTTTTTTGCTGAGGAAGACTGGACCTGAGCTAACATCCGTGCCCATCTTCATCCAGTTTATATGTGGGATGCCTACCACAGCATGGCTTGCCAAACAGTGCCATGTCCACACCCGGGATCCAAACCAGTGAACCCCAGGCCACCGAATGGGAACCTGCGAACTTAACCTCTGTGCCACTGGGCAGGCCCCCAGTTCTCACTATTTTTGTACTTATGAGTCATTTGGGAATAATTTGCTCCTCAAGAACATAAGTGGTCCATAACAAAAGCAATGTATTTTGACTCAGATTTCACTTAGGTAAGCAATACATTGAAAATGTGCTATGTACCCCAATTACAGAAATAACTGAGAGCCTTGAAAAATAATGTCCTTTTTCATTCATTTAATCTTTTCTATAATTAAATTGTATCAGTTGATAAAATTATAAGACATAATTTAAATTTTATTCTATAATATTGACTTTTGTGGATATATGTGCATCAAAAAACACTCGTTAAAAAACTGAAAGTGACAAAGTCACTTAAACGGTAAAGGGAATTTATTGACGTACGTAACTGAAAGTCCAGAAATGGCTGATTTCAGACAAAGCTTGAAACAGTGCCACAAATAATGTCACCAAAGACCTTGCCACCAAATGTCACCAAAGTTTCTTGCCAGGTCTCTACTCTCTCATCTGTAGTGAAAGTGTGACCCTTAAGTTTCACACAGATAAAGTCTACAGTCTCTGTGTTCACTCGCCAGTAAAAGTTTCCTTTCATTTCCCCAGATGTGACTGGGTTATAAGCTCATCCTAAATTCGTCACTACTGCTGATATGATGAGTCATCTCTGGGGTCAGATCCTTCATACTTGAAGGGCATTTTTCAGACCGCGGATGATGTCTTATTAGTGGGTCATAAAATCAATACACCAATTTTCTATGCCTTTTTTTTTTTTAGTGAGGAAGATTGGCCCTGAGCTAACATCTGTGCCCATCTTCCTCTATTTTGTGTGTGGGATGCCACCACAGTGTGACTTGATGAACCGTGTCTAGGTCCGTAGCTGGGATCCAAACCCACGAACCCTGGGCTGCCAAAGCAGGGCATGCCAACTTAACCACTATGCCAGTGGGCTGGCCTCACTATGCCATTTTTAAAAATAATATACTAGAATAGAATAAAAAGGAAAATATCACAGTAACTCACAATTACTGTAGCCAGTATTTTTTGAAACATTGATTTGTTGTGTGTGTCTTTATAAATGTATTGATCTCCACAGGATATGGTGCGGAAAGTTTGGACATATGACTTGGACTGAGAAAGGATAAGATCAGGGAGCTGTTTGGAAGGTGGAATGGATGTTGTGTGAAATAATCAGATATCCACTATATGATATTTATTCATCACCTACTGCATTTATAATCTTTACTAAAGAAAAGAAGTGATTGTTATTTTTGAACCAAATTATTCTGAAAGCAGTTCAATGCTTTCCCCTGTATTAAACGAATTACTATCCAGCATATTGTTTGGGTAAGCAAAGGGACTAAAGGAGCAGGCAGAAACGACCAGTGTCCTCAAGGGAATGACTACTCATATGAACAAGACAAAAATCTAATTACCTGCCTTGGGCTAGAGCCAGCCTGAAGAAACGAGGTCTGCGTGCTGAACGGAGGCGTGATTTATCTCAGAACCACAGGTGCTACTCAGCCTCGATGCAGAGGTTTAAAGGGCCCGGCTGTATAGACTGGACATTCAGGAGCTAGGATTAAGGGAGATTATTATATCCCAGAAATCAATAGAGCAGGCAGAACTTCACTTGCATTTGCAACATATGAGTGAAATGAAGTTTTGCATTTTAAAAAAGACTGTAAAGTTTGATGGGATTTAATTTTTTCTGATTTGAATTATTTTCATTTCCATTATGATCTAAAAGGTGTTCATCAAGGCAATGGAACCAAGTAGAGCAGAACATTCCCATAAGAATATCGACTGAGCTCCAGAACATTTGTTTACCAGATTGTATGTAATGCATTTCATACTTATTCAGAATTTGTCATATATTTTTAATAAGACATGCTAAGTTATAAAATTCAAAACTTACTAATGTTCCTTAGCAACACTGCTTACGAGACAATCCTGGTTCACCTGAGTTGCCAAAAGATGTAGAAAACTTGCAACAATTATTGCACGAGTTCGTTGAATCATAAAGACTATTTGCAGGCTAAACATTCTCATAAAAATCCAACAAAGCGTCCTTGAACACGGTAGGCGCACAACGGCTGATTGTGTTGAATGGGCAGAAGAATGAGTGGATGCAAGCAGGAAAGCTGGCCATTTCCCTCCATTACACAGCTTTCCCAATGACCATTTGTTCCAGCCTCGAGCAGGCAAGTGCAAAGCAACAATTGAAATAACATTTTTGTTCTCCAATATCAGTGTTTGAGGAGAGGACTCCTTTTTTGCCCTCCTCTCATTTTGGTTCCAGTAACACAAAGCATGGAAAAGCCAGTCAGCCTCCACTGGGCCTGTTTCTTTCAGGTGATACAAACTCCCGCTGAGACAGCAGAGGACATGGTGTAGTCTTGCCATTCGTGTCAATATACGACCCTCATGATGTGTACTGCTTCAGAGAGAAGATTCTGGCAAAAAGCAAGCCCTCCAGAGACAAAAAGATCACCATCCTTATGGGAACATTTACATTCACTTGAAACAGAAGAGCATCCACTCACACTCTACATCTGCTTAACTCTCCAATCGCTTTAACTCTTCTGCCACTTGTGATGATCGAATCTGAAAAAATCCAAACCAGCTGGACATCCAGCAGAATGTCACAGTGTTGTTTTTTCAGTCTGTGCTGAAATCTCTTTGGCATTTTCGTAGACACACTTCAGGCAGTCTTTCCCCTGAAAAATTATCCTCCCGTCGATGTATCTTTTCTTTTACAACTGTGATATTACAAAAGTTTATTTTTTTGCTTTTTGAAATATTTGTTTTATGCATTAATATTTCAGCAGTGATATGCAGATGCCAAAATGTCCTCATGTAGATTCTGTATTTAGGTTAAAAAGTCTTCATTATTGTAATGAGCATTTTAGGAGACTATTGAGATCATTTTTCCCTAAATTGGAAACCAAGCCCTAAAGCTAGGATCTTATCTCTAAACGAAGGTCACTGTTGTAACTCTGACAGGTGGCAGAGTACCATAATAGTAATAAATAAAATGCTGGACTGAACTCACTGCTTTTTAAGAAATGGCCTCCTTATATAAATGACATTACTCCTAAGGCAAAAGTGAGGAAACTGTGCTCCCATTTCTGCATAAATTCCTCTTCCTATATGTCCCTGTCTTATTATCTTTTCTTTCCTTTAATCTTATTTTTATACAATTTTAAGATCGATCTCACTTCTTAAAAACCTGAGTACGTAGGACAAGGACTGTCTCAGGATGTGGGAGAGGACAACCCGCAGTGTCCTGAGATGTCCCAGACCTCACACACCAACTCAGATTGTCCTACTAGGAACTCTTGATTTCTACTCTACGTCCAACTTTCTTTCTCTGAATTTAAAGAAAGATACATAAAGCTTTCAACTGTATTTGCTTCCTGTGTGCAAAGAAATTAGACATGCTTACTCCACTGTTGAGAGTTAACACAAATGTATTGATCTGAAGCGGTATTTCATCCAAAACTCAGGCTAAAATCACGCTCAGGGGCATTTTGTAAGAATCTGCTGCTCGTTGGGACGATTGGAGAACCTCATCTCCAGACACACGGGTGAAGATTCATCATCTTTACTTTTAATTCTTCACTCAATAATTTCATTTTATTATTCTCTTCAGCCTGAAAAACCACATTGAGGGTTTAGGGCTCTTTGCGATTTCAGGTTCATTATCAGTGCTTTTCTTCAGTTCGAAACCTTCATTGAAAGCCAACCTGACTGTGGAATCACTGTCGGCTTTGTTCGAATGTGAGCATTCCGAGCGTGTGAGTATCTCCTTCATCTCTGCTACAGACTTGTTTGCCAAGGATATAACATAACTTTAAATATTACAGATTTTATGAGGACATCTTAAAGCCAGACACAAGGGAAATCCAAGAATCCTAAATTATTCCTATATTTGAGGTAAAAAATGGTACAATTAAATATGAAATTATAGGATTGGGGCTACAACATTTTCAAAGACAATATGATATTATGATACACAGTTTAAAATTTTTTTCACTTAATAGAGTCTATAATAATCTTAACAAAAACAACTGTTGGCCCTAACATTGAGGTATTTAAGAATCATTGGATTCAGCGGAGGTGGAAGAAAACTGTAGGTCCTTAAAGATTTCTCCCTGAGACTTTCTAGTAGCGCTTCCACCTGGGGCACTTTGTCACCTGGAGACATTCGGCAATGTCTGGAGACAGTCTTGGTCGTCACACCTGGGGGATGGCGCTGCTGGCATGTAGTTGGTAGAAGCCAGGGATGCTGTCAAACATCGTCCAATGCACAAGACTGCCCCACACAATGAATAGTCTGGTCCAAAATGTCAATACTGCTGAGGTCGAGAAACTCTGCTTTATAGATAAGAAAAATTTAGGCAGAAGTGGGAATAACAGAGGAATAGATAACGAAATTTATCTTGGATACTCGATACAAATACAGTTCCCCATATCTCTATCAGATATTCTAAATTACGGTTCTGTGCTGGAATCCAGGATAGGCCTTTGAATGAGAATTCCAAATGGCTCTTATCCAGGAAGCACATTTGAGAAGCAAGGACATAGACAGAGGGAGGACCCCTCACTCCAGGTTCCGTGGATCTTCCTGCTGCACCACAAGTTTCTAGAGTTCAGTGGGTACATGAGAAATTAAGTAGAAACTGATTCAGAGTATGCAGTGAGTTCTTGATCGTAAATTATTGACATCAGTAACTAGAAATGTCATTCTTTCTTCCTGGGAGGGCTTGGCTCCACCAATTTATCTACACAGCCGTCACTTTGACTATTTCCAGATGGTTGTGGCTACACAGAGATGGATGACTAAGATCCGATGTGTGGATTCTGGTCAAAGGTACAGCCGGGTCATGATTTTACAGAGATTTTCAAAGCACATTCCTGGTGAGACATGTGGCCGCAATGGATTTGCTACCATTAAATGAGCACTATTAAAGAAAAAAAAATCACTGCTTCTCCTTCAGTCTGAAACTTGGAATTATTCTTAAAATGGCAAATCACTGAAAGATTTGGCCTTCTATAAAAACTCAGAGTATAAAATGCATCAAAATTGGTTCTAGAGTTTCTATAGCAAAAATAATCAAGTGACTCGCCGATGAAAGGAAACACTATAATAGAAATTTTCTATGTTCAGCAGCTTTCTGCTTTACCCCATGCCTGCAGGTTAGTCAGCCTGTTATCTCTCCCTTACGCAGAAAAGAAATTATTGTACTAAGTACAAATAACATCCTGTTTATTTATGGTTTTTTTCAGAGAAAGAAAAAAACTGAGATATTCCAAAAGCTTTGTTGTGCTGTTTGAAAGCAATGATCCACTTTTAGAAATTTAAATGATTAAAAGAAATGTTTATTCTTTAAATATCTGAGGGGGTTTTATAACACTTTCCACCACAATAAAAGTTGCCCTCTAGTATTACTTTTTGTTTAATCAAAGGAAGAATGACAATTTTGAGTCAAAAGAATGGAGTTGAGCCTTCTCTCCATCACTGACTGGCAGTTTGAACAAGTGAGTGGATTTCTTAAGTCTTGCAACTGTAAACTTATAACAATGCATACCGCAATCCCAGTGTTTAACCAGGTGGCGATCACTATATATTTTGTAAATTACGTCATCTCATTGATATTATTTTTTAGTTTTCTCACCAAAAAATTGAATCAGTTGCAAGTAAAATTTTACTACTGAGAAGTTATCAAATAAAAATATTTTGCAATGATTTCATTAGGTACCCTAAACATGTGAATTCTGGATCCTTGTTCATACAGACTTACAGTATCACAGAGTAGGTATAGATCTTATAAAAATGTCAACAAGAGGAGCACTCCAGCTTTTTTTTCTTACTTTTTGTGAAGTGCCTCTTAAACATAGCAGCTTTTGAGTGTGAATCATTATTTTTGCCTTGAATTGCAAAGGGTTGCCTTATAGAAATGCAAACTTTATAAAATGCCATCACTTTTTCTTATTCCACACTGTCATGTTCACATATTTTCATTCACTTTTTGTATTTCCTGAAGACATACAGCGTAACTACGTGGATACAATTGCTTCAACTTAGAACAATGCCTATTAAAAATAATGACAATCAGCCATATCTCTTTAACAGAAATTTATGTCAGATTCATAGAATTATGAAATTTAGGTTTATATTCCTTTCTTTTATACATTCTTAAGTCTTCTCCCCATGTATAAAATAAACTCAAATTTTACTTTGAAGATTATTCTACATATTTTAATAAGTAAAATATTGCTATCAATAAAGTTTAAGCTGTTAAAAAGCCTCGGTTCCTCAACTGTCTAACAAAATACATAATAAATCTCTGCATGTACAGATGAGTAAATGAGTGACAGGTTAGGAAATTCCATCTGCTCTGGAGATCCTTTTTTGTTGAGGTGTCAAGACTCTAAGGAAGTAGCAAGTGTGTCATGCCCTCCAAAAAGTGTCTACCTCTCGTTCTCAAACTTGGCTTCTAACTGGGATCACTAAGAGAGTTAAAAAACAATACTGTGTCTAAGTCCCACTTGAGAGCTTCTGATAGAACTGGTGTGGAGTGTGGCCTCGGTGGCAGGCAGTTTAAAATCCCCTTAGCTGGTTCTAATGTGTCGCAAAGTTTGAGAATCACTGGTGTAGACAGAATATGTGTGCTATGACTAAAAAGAGGAGAATGGTGATCCCAGAGGTCTGGTTTAATCCTGGAGACAGTCCCTGGAGAGGCTGAAGGAGCTGGGCAAGAAGGATAGCGTTTGAATGTTCTATGAATTTTAATAAGGTACCTCTCAAAGTATGATTTAGCAAATATCCAACCATTAAAAAGCTTAAGCTAAGAAAGCGGTAAATTTGAGTTGCCATAATTTTTATTAGCACTTTAAAATATTGATGAAAGTTGTAGCCTGTACTTATGCAAAAAATTAAAACTTGAACGATTATAAGACCCGAGTGAAGAAAAAGGACCTGAATAATTTTTGGTCTTAAAAAGAAACTTCAACATCAATATTCACAGCCTGGGGCTTAAATAACTCCCAGTGACCTCTTTTTCCAACACTGGTACCTCTAATTCCACAGGGTCTGCCACTATTGAACAGTAAGGCCGCCTACACTACAGGACGGACTTACTGCACTGTCTTTTCTTGCTCTTATCCCCACACAGCTGACCTTTAACGCTACCTAGAATACGGGTCAAATTAGTATTCCCAAGCATGGAATATGCTGCTTCCAGAATTCAGAAAGGCATACCAGGCACTGAACTTCCTTCCTAAGCAGTGGGAGCTGCAAGATGTGGTAATTCACCCTCTACCTTGGGAGGGATATCCTGGCATGCCCCAGACCACAGGAACGCTAAACGTTTTATTGATATGTATCTGTAGGATTTACTTTTTTTTACTTGGTGTTTTACCAAGGCCTCCAAGATCGTAGTCACTTCTGGCTCATCCAGTTTGCTCAGCAAGGAATCATTACATGGACTACTGTGACATTCTGGGGGATGTCCAGCTGGTTTGGATCTTTTCAGATTCGATTATCACAAGCGGCAGGAGAGTTAAAGGGATTGGAGAGTTAAGCAGACATAAAGTGTGAATGGATGCTCTTCTGTTGCAAGTGAATGTAACTGTTCCCATAAGGATGGTGATCTTTTTGTCTCTGGAGGGCTTGGTTTCTGGCAGAATCTTCTCTCTGAAGCAGTACACATCATGAGGGTCGTATATTGACATGAATGGCAAGACTGCACCATATCCTCTGCTGTCACAGCGGGAGTTTATATCACCTGAAAGAAACAGGCCCAGTGGAGGCTGACTGGCTTTTCCATGCTTTGTGTTACTGGAACCAAAATGCGAGGAGGACAAAAAAGGAGTCCTCTCCTCATACACTGATGTTGGAGAACAAAAATATTATTTCAATTGTTGCCTTGCACTTGCCTGCTCGAGGCTGGAACAAATGATCATTGGGAAAGCTGTGTAATGGAGGGAAATGGCCAGCTTTCCTGCTTGCATCCGTTCATTCTTCTGCCCATTCAACACAATCAGCCGTTGTGCGCCTACCGTGTTCAGGGACGCTGCGCTGGATTCTGAGGGCTTAGAAGCCTCTCAGCCTTTCCCCGGGAAGCGCCCTGTCGGCCTGTTGTGTGTAGTGTCTGAACATGCAACCCTGAGGACTCCGAAAGCCGGTGGAGGGATGTGATGTGTTCTAATCCACTGTCAGGCCAAGTGACAGTCACCCTACTTTGCTAATAAGTTTATACAGCGAATTATGCGTCTCTTCCCGTCACCATCCTAGGAGTGGGGAGGAAATGACACTGGGTGCGACTGTGCCCTACTTGGGGGAGCTCTGAACAGCTGCTCTCTTGGCACCAGCTCAGGGCCCCGCGGCAGCATCCCGGGCGGATGGAGCCGCCCGGTCCCCTTCCCCGGCGGGCAGGCGGGCGCGGGAGGCGGCGGGAGGCGGCGGGAGGGCGGCGGCGGGGAGCGAGCGCAGAGTCCCCGCCCGCCCCGCGCTCGCCCCGCCCGCCCCGCCAGCGCCGCCGCCTCCCGGAGCAGCCGCGGCGTCCGCACTCCGGCCGCGGGCCCGGCGAGGGGAAGGGCCGCCCGGGGAGCCGCGGAGGCCGAGGCCCCGGGGCGGGAGGAGCCGCGGCAGCTGCAGCCCCTGGTGCGGACCCCGGCGGCCGGGCCGGTCCTGTCCTCGCCCGGGACCCCGCCCCGGGCGGCGTGGGGTGCGGAGCCCAGAGGTGGCACCCACGATGGGCACAAGTTTCTCGCGGCTTGAAATGAAGGGGTCCTGAAACCGACACTCGTTTGATTTAATCAGCCTCTCCTCTCCTATTTTAAACTAGTCTTTCTAGGCAACAAAAAGGTAGTCCCTTGGTGACAATCTGGTTCCAAATATATTCTTGAAAGTTTTTACTTGCTGTGGTTATGTAAATATGCATATTTGTTAACCTTTTGATAGCTCGCTGGTCAGAAGCTTGACATTTCAACTATTCTTAAAGGCATACCTTACAACTTGGCTGGGCGTTTGGACGTGCAGTTATTTTCCACTTCTATCTTGCTATGGTTGTATCCAAACGGGTGCTGTGGTAAAGGTTTTTGCATGTGACACTTCCCGTTCAGGGACCCTCAGCAGGTTGACAGGCTTCTGATGGCTAATATTAATAACGTGTCAACAGGAAAGTGCCTGCCGGGCCTGATGCTGCCGCCCCTTTCCAAGCCTTTATCCTCAGCTGATGGGAGCCAACGCTGGAGTGCTTGGTGCCTATATCCTGTTTCTCAAAACATTCTCAGCTCTGTTGCCTGTATTCGAGGTAAATGTAATTGTCTGCATCTGCATCGTACACTAATAAGGCCCCATTCATAAATGCAGAAACTTTCAAAAGAGAAAGATCAACTCTGTTTTCTCTTAGTCAGTTGAAGAAATTCAGGGTTGAGTGTGTCTAATTCCGTTCTATTAGGTGCAATAAAACATTTTAGTTAAATTTCATACGAAACAAACCACTTCTTTTTACTCTGATGTATTTTTAAAGCATCTCTTTTAAAGAAAGAACCTTCCCCTTAAAATGGTCTAAGACTGAAACCAGTTGGTAATTGGTCATTTTTTCTTAACTGGTTGGGGAGAATAACGTGAAATGTTTTCATTTCTTCCTGGTTTCTAAATACACAAAGGTAGAATGCATTGAAATGGAAATTCATCGTCCATTTAATGTATCAAGCTAGGATAATGTCTCAGAGTTCATCTTTCCGGCCCTCTGTCTTGAAAGGTTCTGGAGGTGGGGTTTTCTTGGTTGTACTCCATGCTGACTGCCTTCCCTCTTGCCTACCACAGCAGTTAGTTAGCATGTCACGGTTCCACACAGCTCTTCTCTGAGGCAAACGTGTTCTGTATCTGCATCTTCTAATATTACTAAATTACCTTTAGTAGTTTTGTGTAACATATTTTGAGGCCTCCAAATATACATATTTAAATCTTTATGGTTAATTTTGTGAAAGACGGGTATCGTCAAGAACTAATTAATGTATTTTAATTATTGGAAAGAACCTGATGTTCTTTAGTTACTACTAAACATATTCCAGATGATTTCTCTTTTTTTTTTTCAGATTTTTTTTGTGCTACCAACTCCAGGATAATTTTGTTTTGCTTATGAATGTTTTTCATCTGGGCGTAATTTCAGGTGTTGGAGAAACCTAAATAGATAGGGTACATTAAGTTGGTGTGTCCCCTTGGCTGATTTTGCAAAATTTTGCAATTAATACTTGGCAAAGCTTTGCAGAACGTACCTTTACATAAATGTGGTTTTATCAGTGTGTGTGTGATACTGCTTGTGATTTGTTGACGGAAATAATCCATGACCAATCTGTAAATGAAAATTTGGGTGAGTTTATTCTGAGCTGAAATCTGAGGACCATGGCCTGGGGCCTTTCTTCCCAGAGGAAGAAAGGGCACCAAAGAAGCGAGGTATACAGAGTGGTTATATACCCCCAAACAGGATGTTTCACATATGATTGAAATGTCCCTCCCACAATAGTCACAAGATTGCCCTGTCGGCACACTGCTTGATGGACACAGCAGGTAGTGGGTCGGCTCTCTCCGAGGGCCTAGCAGGAGGCAAGTCCATTGTCTGGAGCTGGGCGGTCACAGGTGAGCGCAGCAATCAGTTCCTAGCCTAAGGAAAGATGCTTAATCCTTAAGGAGATGCCAACGTTGGGAGGGGGAGGGAAGTTGCACCTTTATCTCAAGAGCCTTTGTTCTTGCCATAGGGAATCTCTAAAGCAGATATACAATGCATGCTCAACAGCCTCGGTCAGGCCCTTTTGGAAAGACAAGGTCAGGCCGAATTAGGTTTACACAAAATGGCTTCCTCATATACTCCAATATATCCTATTACTTGCCATTTTTATTTGTCAGATTCCAGAAAATAATTGGTACCACTAGCTTTTCTTAAACAGCTTTTTTTATACTGGGAGGGCAGTGTTTCCTTGTCAAGTCGTGAGTATGGAGATTTTATGTATCTATGTAAATATATATATTTAAAAACGAAATTCAACCAAGTAAATTTGAAGATCTGACTGGTTTTATTAAACAATTCATGAATCGGACAGCATCTCATCTAGCAACTAGAAGGGCATTCTGAGAGTCTGTACAAAATGGAAAGTTTTTACAGGAAGAAGGGTGGGGCAAGGGAGTTATTAGCAAAAGAAAAGAGCATTATTTTAAGGCAGGACATCTTTTTTGGGGGGAAGGGAACAGCAAGAGTTTTATCAGGCAGATTGCTTCTTCTTTCTCTAGGGAGAGATGGAGAGGGCCCACATGACACCTTACCTCATTGGTGCTGACCAGAAAATTCTAGACTGATTGATTACGATTACACTTCTGGGAAAGTTAAAACTCAATTTCATAAGATCACTGAGCAAGCCACTTGGCTTCAAAAGTGACTCTTTCTACAAGGTCTCTCTTGGACGTACTTGATTTTGGTTGGTTTGGGTGTTAGGGACCACGGCTCCGAACTTCCAAAGTGCACTCCAGACATTGCGAATTATCCTGCTGATAGTCATCCCTGACATGCTGGAGCCTCTTAAAACCTTTAAATGCATTTTTTTTAAATTAGGTTAGGTATTAAATCTGTGTTTGGTATCACGGTGATGCCATCTTGGTCCAATGGTTTTCTTTTTTGACAATTCCTCCCTTTTGATCAGACTGTCAGGCTAGCTGTGAGATGTGTTCTAAATTTAAAGCACTAGCATCGCTCTCAGCTGCCACTCTGCAGTTCGGTTGATCCTTGGTGTGGCAGGATGTTTTTACTTAATCCCTGTGACATTCGTAGGTCACGGTTCCAGGTTCAGAAATTTTGAGTTGGTCATTCTCTTCATTTATTTTCTGACATTCCAGTCTTAGAGAAATCATCTGCCTGGTGGCCAGTGGCTGTGAACACGCATTTAAAGGTTTTAAGAGGATACAACATGCCAGGGACATCATTGTGATGTCTGTAAACAGGATAATTCCCAATGTCTGGAGTGCATTTTGGAACTTTGGAACCATGACCCCCAACACTCAAATCAACCAAAATCAAGTAAGTCAAAGAGAGATCTTGTGGAAAGACTCACTTTGAAGCCAGGTGGCTTGCTCAGTGATCTTATGGGACTGAGTTTTGACTTCCACAGAAGTGTAACTTTAATCAACAGTCTGGAATTTTCTGGTTAGCACCAATGAGGTAATCTGTCACTGGTCCCTCTCCGTCCCCCCTAGAGGAGGAAGAGCCAATCTGTATGATAAAACCCTTGATCTTCCCTTCCCCCCAAAAGGATGTCCTGCCTTAAAATAATGCTCTTTTCTCTTGCTAATAACTCCCTTGCCCCACACTTCTTCCTGTAAAAACCTCCCATTTTGTACAGCCTCTGGTAGATGGGATGCAACCCTATTTATGAATCATTTAGTAAAGCCAATTAGATCTTTAAACATACTCATTTGAATTTTGCTTTTTAAATATGTATGTAAATTCTAAAAATTTAAATAAATAAAAATAAATTCTAGAAATTCCAAAATTGGAAAATTAGATCCTCAAGTATGATTCAGTGTAAGGTGCATTCTACATCTGAATATGCCTGACATAGGGTGGCTCTGGCCCTGCCAGTCACAGCCATTCACGGAGTTGACATTATCACCCTCAGAGTTTGAGGTCCACGTGATTGATGGAGGTCCATTCCCTGAAAATGGTTCGGCTTAAAGACTACCCTACTGGCTGAGCTCCTGTTTGTGACTTTTAGTGGTGGCTTTTTATTCACTTATTCAACAGGTATTCACTGGACTGCTGTCATGTGAAGCTCTGTTATGTGGTAGCCTGTCAGACTGTTATGTCATTTACTATTTAAGAAGTAGTAGGAGAAAGCATGACTTCTTATAGAAGCTTTCCACAGTACACAAGTAATCACACAGCTAATTAAGTAAATATTGCTGACGTACCTGCTACAGAGGGAAAGTAATGGTTGGTGAGAGTGTGTAGAAGGGAGAACTGACCAATTTGGGCAATCAGGGAAGATGTTCTGAGGCAGAAACCCTTAAATTGAAAGCCAAGGGATTGAGAAGATGAAGCCAAACTAAGTAAAGGAAGCTTCCAGGCAAAGGAATTGGCTGTAAGAACATCCTGATGCAGAAAAGACTGGCTCACTTGGGGAATTGAGAAAGGACCCCTTTGCCTGTAGAGTAGAGGTCGCATCACGTAATCCTCCTTTGAGGCATAAGGCAGGGAGGAGGGCATGAAGCCCTGGGACATATGAGACGGGGGAAGGAATGGAATTGGCAAGCACAATGTGATAATTGTGGGAAAAGCTACGAAGGAAATAGGAAATGACCATCCGTTATGGCGCTGTCTTACCAAGTTTGGAAGGTCAGAGAAGGCTTCACAGGGGTACTGTGTGGAGGAGCTAAAGGTTCCACATGGACCTGCCCTCCTAGTGATGCCCCACCAGTGAGAGCTCAGGAGGAGGCGGGACCTTTGCCTCTACCTGCTGCAGCAGCACTGTTCCCTGAAGAAGAAGTGACAGCAGCAGCTCAGTCTGTCTGGAAGTTTGCAGAGCTGACAGAGGCAAGGCAGAGGTGAGAAGCAGCTGTTGCACGACCAGGTCTCAGGAGAGACTGTATTTTTGAGAGTCCACATCAAAGACTAAATTAGGCCACAGCAAAGTACAGTTGAATAGATAATTGTAGAAACGCTTGATTTTAGGTGAATCTTAATGCATCTATTTAAATACATCGGATCAAATCTCACCTTCAGGTTTACGAGTAAATATTTAACCACCTGCTCTCCAGAAAACAAACCAACCAACCAAATTACAAACCCAATTTGTAACATTCACCAATTTGTGTGGTGTGAATACTCCCTCCTTGGCATTCCAAACTGCCAACATAAAGGCACTGAATGTGGGTTTGGGAAGTGAAGGGACAGTCGTTTCTCTGGAGCTTCAGTGCACTACTGCACCTTTGGCTTCAAAAGTAGGCATGGAGTGTTTATTTAAAAGGAGTATGTGATTAGATACTTTAAATCTTTTATAAGGAAAAAAGTCTTCGATGGTTATGAATGTCAATTCATAAATGTTGAGAGCAAATATATTTCTTCATAATCACAGATAACAATTGTACCTGTGACATGCCTTTCACCTCTGACATTAAGAAACAAACTATGGGGAGCAAAATGGCGGGGTGAGCTGACCCGGGATTCTCTCCCCTCCAAAATACAACAAAAGATTGGAAGAACTGAATTTCAGAGAATAAACATAATGCCAGCTCATTAGAGACCTACAATACCAAGAAGGCGGAGATCATAAACCTTGCTTACACCCCTGGAGGCACTGGAACGGTAGGAGAGAACGTCGCTCCCTCCCCTAGAGTCTGCGATCGCTGCGCGCGGGTCGGGAAGGAGCGGGGGAGGGGCCGCACGACCGGGGGATCATCCAGGACTCCTGCCCTGGTTCAGTGGAAACCCGTTGACGGGGGGAAAGCTTCCATCTGCGGGGACCCCATAAATCAAGAGCCTTGGGAGATCAGAGAACAGAACTGATTTGAACCCAGACCAGCGGTGTGCGTAACAGCCCCTCCCCCCCCCCCCCCCGCAAAGCCAGTGGGCGCAGCCATCTTGCCCCAAGGTGGAGAGCTCATAACACGCGGCTCTTGACCCCCATCTAGTGGCCACAGGCTGTAACTGCAACCGAATTCTACCACCATGCGAAAAAACCACTCCTCTACCATCCAGCAATTTATAAAAGCCCCAGACCAGAAGGAAAACAATAAAAACACAGAATTAAGTCCTGAGGACTTGGAATTAGGTAAACTAAGTGATAATGAGTTCAGAGCAGCTATAATCAAAAAACTCAATGAGGTAGAGAGAAAGATAGAGAAACAAGCCGAGTTCTGGAGTTACTTCACAAAAGAGTTTGAAATCATAAGGAAGAATCAAACAGAATTACTTGAGATGAAAAACACAATGGACCAGATAAAACAGAATACGGATTCCCTGAATGCCCGTGTAGACAACACAGAAGAGCAAATTAACGTAACTGAAGATAGACAGGCTGAATGGCTCCAGACAGAGGAAGAAAGAGAACTAAGAATTAAAAAAAATGAGGAAAATCTCTGAGAGATAATGGATTCAATGAGGAGTAAGAACATAAGGATCATAGGAATTCCCCAGAATATGGAAAAGGAAAATGGAGCAGAAAGTGTGCTTAACGAAATTATTGAAGAGAACTTCCCAAATCTAGGGATCGAGGGAGAAATCTGTGTAGAGGAGGGTTTTAGATCTCCTAGATTTGTCAATGTAAAAAGAGCTACCCCAAGGCACATAGTAGTAAAATTGGCAAAAAGGAAAGATAAGGAAAAAATACTCAGGGAAGTAAGAAAAAAAAGAGAATAACCTATAAAGGACCCCCTATCAGACTGTCAGCGGATTTCTCTACAGAAACCCTACAAGCTAGGAGAGAATGGAGTGACATATTCAAAGCTTTAAAGGATAAAAGTCTTCAGCCAAGAATACTCTATCCAGCAAGAATTTCCTTCAGATATGAGGGAGAAATTAAATCTTTTCCAGACAAACAAAAGTTAAGGGAATTTGTAACCAAAAGCCCTCCATTACAAGAAATCCTCAAGAAGGCTCTCATACCTGAAAAAAGAAAAAAGGGAGAAAGGGGACACAATCCACAGACTAGGGAGACCGATGGATAGAACCAGAACAGGATAGCAAATATTCAATTATAGCATTAGGGTAAAGGTAAGGAAACAACCAAAGCAAGGACGATCTTATCACTCTAACTACAAATTACTAAGACGAGTTGGAATAAAAAATGAAAATAATTATTTAGGAGGGGAAGAGCAAAGGGTCTAAATCAGTATTGATCAAGTAAGTAAGAGACCACCAGAGAATAGACTATATTATACACGAGATTCTAAATACAAACTTCAAGGTAGACACTAAAATAAAGTACAGAACAGAGTCACAAATCATAACTAAGAAAAAATCTAAGAAACCCAGCATAAGAAATTGCAGTATTAAATGGGTAGTTTAAAGCAAACAGGAAAAGAAACGCAGGAAAACAAGATAATGAATGACAGATTAACAGCATTAAGTCCACATGCATCAATAATCACTCTCAATGTGAACGGATTGAACCCTACAATAAAAAGACACAGAATGGCAAAATGGGTTAAAGAACACGATCCAACAATTTGTTGCCTCCAGGAAACACACCTCAGCCCCAAGGACAAACACAGACTCAGGGTGAAGGGGTGGAGGACAATACTTCAAGCAAATAGCAAGGACAAAAAGGCAGGTGTTGCAATTCTTATATCAGACCAAGTGGATTTCAAAATAAGACAAGTAAAGAGAGACACAGAGGGACAATATATAATGATCAAAGGGACACTTCATCAAGAAGAAATAACACTTATAAATATCTATGCACCCAACAGAGGAGCACCAAGATTCATAAAGCAACTATTAACAGAGGTAAAGAAGATGTTAAAAACAACACAATAGTAGTAGGGGACCTCAACACCCCACTCACATCAATTGATAGATCATCCAGACAGAAAATCAACAAGGAAATAGTGGAGCTAAATGAAAAACTAAAACAATTGGACTTAATAGACATATATAGATCACTTCACCCTGAAAGAGCTGAATACACATTCTTCTCAAGTGCACATGGAACATTCTCAAGGATAGACCATATGTTGGGAAACAAGGCAAGCCTCTACAAATGTAAAAAATTTGAAATAATAACAAGCATCTTCTCCGATCATAGTGCTATAAGGCTAGAAATTAATTACAAGAAAAAAGCTGAGAAGGGCACAAAGATGTGGAGACTAAACAACACACTACTGAACAAGCAATGGATCATTGAATAAATTAAAGAAGAAGTAAAAAAATACCTGGAAACAAATGAAAATGATAGCATGCCATACCAACTCATATGGGATACAGCAAAAGCTGTATTAAGAGGAAAATTCATTGCAATACAGGTATATCTTAACAAACAAGAAAAATCCCAAATAAGCAACCTTAAAGCACACCTAACTGAACTAGAGAAAAAAGAACAAATGAAGCCCAAAGTCAGCAGAAGGAGAGAAATAATAAAAATCAGAGCAGAAATAAATACTATTGAAATGAAAAAGGCAGTAGAAAGGATCAATGAGACAAAGAGCTGGTTCTTTGAGAAGATAAATAAAATTGACAAACCACTAGGCAGACTTACAAAGAAAAAAAGGGAGAAAGCTCAAATAAACAAAATCAGAAATGAGCAAGGAGAAATAACAACAGACTCTGCAGAAATGCAACAGATTATAAGAGAATACTACGAAAAACTATATGCCAACAGAATGGATAACCTAGAGGAAATGGATAAATTCTTGGACTCCTACAATCTCCCAAAGCTCACTCAAGAAGAGGCAGACAATTTGAACAGACCAATCACAAGGAAAGAGATTGAAACAGCAATCAAAAACATCCCAAAGAATAAAACCCCAGGACCAGATGGCTTTCCTGGGGAATTCTACCAAACTTTCAGAGAGGATTTAATACCTATCCTTTTCAAGCTATTCCAAAAAATTAGGAAAGATGGAACACTTCCTAACACATTCTATGAGGCCAACATCACGCTGATACCAAAACCTGACAAGGACACCACGAAAAAAGAGAACTACAGGCCAATATCACTGATGAATATAGATGCAAAAATTCTAAACAAAATTTTGGCAACCAGAATTCAGCAATTCATCAAAAGGATCGTACATCAGGATCAGGTGGGATTCATACCAGGGACACAGGGATGGTTCAACATCCGCAAATCAATCAACGTCATACACCACATCAACAAACTAAGGAATAAAAACTACATGATCATCTCAAAAGATGCAGAGAAGGCATTTGATAAGATCCAACAGCCATTTATGATAAAAACTCTGAACAAAATGGGCATAGAAGGAAACTACCTCAACATAATAAAGGCCATATATGACAAACCCATAGCCAACATCATACTCAATGGGCAAAAACTGAACGCCATCCCCCTGAAAACAGGAATGAGACAAGGATGCCCTCTATCACTACTCTTATTTAACATAGTACTGGTGGTCCTGGCCAGAGCAATCAGGCAAGAAAAAGGAATAAAAGGAATCCAAATAGGGAGGGAAGAAGTGAAACTCTCGCTGTTTGCAGATGACATGATCTTATATATAGAAAACCCCAAAGAATCCATTGGAAAACTGTTATAAGCAATCAACAACTACAGCAAAGTTGCAGGGTATAAAATCAATTTGCATAAATTAGTAGCATTTCTATACTCCAGTAATGAACCAACAGAAAAAGAACTCAAGAAAACAATACCAGTCACAATCGCAACAAGAAGAATAAAATACCTTGGGGTAAATTTAACTAAGGAAGTGAAGGACCTATATAATGAAAATTACAAGGCCTTTCTGAGAGAATTGGATTATGACATAAGGAGATGGAAAGACGTTCCATGTACATGGATTGGAAGAATAAACATAGTTAAAATGTCCGTTCTACCTAAAGCAATCTACAGATTCAAAGCCATCCCAATCAGAATCCCAATGACATTCTTTACAGAAATAGAGCAAAGAATCCTAAAATTCATATGGGGCAACAAAAGACCCCGAATTGCTAAAGCAATCCTGAGAAAAAAGAACAAAACGGGAGGCATCACAATCCCTGACTTCAAAACATACTACAAAGCTACAGTAATCAAAACAGCATGGTACTGGTACAAAAACAGGTGCACAGATCAATGGAACAGAATTGAAAGCCCAGAAATAAAACCACACATCTATGGACAGCTTATCTTTGACAAAGGAGCTGAGGGCATCCAATGGAGAAAAGAAAGTCTTTTCAACAAATGGTGCTGGGAAAACTGGAAAGCCACATGTAAAAGAATGAAAATTGACCATTCTTTTTCACCATTCACCAAAATAAACTCAAAATGGATCAAAGACCTAAAGGTGAGACCTGAAACCATAAGGCTTCTGGAAGAAAACTAGGCAGTACACTCTTTGACATCAGTATTAAAAGGATCTTTTCGGACACCATGCCTTCTCAGAGAAGGGAAACAATAGAAAGAATAAGCAAATGGGACTTCATCAGACTAAAGAGCTTCTTCAAGGCAAATGAAAACAGGATTGAAACAAAAAAACAACCCACTAACTGGGAAAAAATATTTGCAAGTCATATATCGGACAAAGGCTTAATATCCATAATATTTAAGAACTCTCGCAACTCAACAACAAAAAATCAAACAACCCAATCAAAAAATGGGCTGGAGACATGAACAGACCTTTCTGCAAAGAAGATATACTGATGGCCAATAGGCACATGAAAAGACGCTCATCATCGCTGATCATCAGGGAAATGCAAATCAAAACTACACTAAGATATCACCTTACACCCGTTAGAATGACAAAAATATCTAAAACTAATAGCAACAAATGTTGGAGAGGTTGCGGAGAAAAAAGAACCCTCATACACTGCTGGTGGGAATGCAAACTGGTGCAGCCACTATGGAAAACAGTATGGAGATTCCTCAAAAAACTAAAAATACAACTACCATACGATCCAGCCATCCCACTACTGGGTATTTATCCAAAGAGCTTGAAGTCAGCAAGCCCAAAAGTCCTATGCACCCCAATGTTTATTACAGCATTATTTACAATAGCCAAGACATGGAAGCAACCTAAGTGCCCAGCAACAGACGAATGGATAAAGAAGATGTGGTACATATATACAATGGAATGCTACTCAGCTGTAAAACAGAACAAAATCATTCCATTTGCAATAACATGGATGGACCTTGAGGGAATTATGTTAAGTGAAATAAGCCAGCGAGAGAAGGATAATCTGTGTATGACTCCACTCATATGAGGAATTTAAAATTATGGACTAAGAACAGTTTAGTGGATACCAGGGGAAAGGTGGGGTGGGGGGTGTGCACAAAGGGTGAAGTGGTGCACCTGCAACATGACTGACAAACATTAATGTAAACTGAAATTTCACAAGATTGTAACCTATCGTTAACTCAATTAAAAAAACATCTAATTTACAAAATATAACAAAGAATAAAAACACATATAATTTACAAATCAAGTTACACTATAATCTGCTTTTACACTTAATTTATAATAAACTTCATATCATTAAATATTCTAAAAAAAAAAATGAAGCAAACTATGAAATACTGGTACCTGACATGTAAAGTGTTGCAGTATGTTTTATATCCAGTCAAAAATGCTTCACAAAGACATTAAAAAGCTAAAGTTGTAATACAGGCATAGAAAAATGTGATATTGCACCCTGCGCTTAGAACCCATGATATTATTCTAAGTTATATAATATTAAAAGTACAATATGGTTAACTATCATCCATAGGAAGGGACTTCAGTTTCAATTAGATGTTCACTGAGCTCAGGCTATTCATATTTGCTGAAGTTACACATAGCTGGGTAGATGCAGAGCTCTGACATAGAATGTGTCCCTCACATCCATCCATTCTGCGCACCGTCCCTTTCCGTATGTAAGTCCTGCGCCTCCTGCAAGGAGCCGCTCAAATCATCCCTCCTCGACAGTTATTTATCTCTACATCTTGGTCACTATCTTTGCTTTGTAACTGAAAACTCTTTATAGTATTTATGTGGAGGTATACATACACACATACACAAATGTAGATCTATACATATTCATAAACATACACCTATACATGCATTGTGTGCACATGCACACCTACATATACACACATACGTATATATGTGTTTATCAATGGAAATGTGTGTATTAAATATAATATACATTAAATGTTTGTTCAACAAGTGAACTGAACTATATAATTTATAAGATAAATAATATAATTATATTCATTTTGATATTGAGACATAATATTTGTCTTCATTATCTATTGCTCCGTAACAAACTAGTCTAAAACTTAGTGGCTTGGCCAACACTGTCTTAATCTCTCTCATGGGTCTGTTGATTCACTGAGAGCACCTGGGCAGTTCTCTTCCTGGTCACTTGGGTCTCATGTAGTGGCGGTCGGATGGCCCAGGGGCTGGGTCGGTGGCACTGCTGGGCTGCTCTCCCTCCTCATGCAGTCTTCTGGGCCTCTCCGCCCCACAGGAGAGCTCTGAGTGTTCTCTCCAGAGGCACAGCTGAACAGCTTCTGTGGAACATGGAAGCTGCCCACCCTTCTTGAGGTTTAGCCTGGAGCTGCCAGTGTCACTTCCTCCACCTCCTATGGTTAAGCAGTTATAGGGCCAGCTCTGATTCCAGGAGAGGAGAAATAAACACTACTCCTGGATTGGGCAAATGACAAAGAATTTGTGGCCATCTTTAATCCACCACAATATTCTTTACTAATAATCCTATAGGTGAAAAATCACAGAGGAAGATTAGCAACAGATGTTAGCTCAGGGCCAATCTTCCTCACAAAAAAAAAAGAAAAAGAAAAAGGTAAACGTGCTGACAAAAGACATTGTACATAAAAGTTTTCAGAAAAATAGCTATTGTTTTAAGTGAGACAATGAAATATTTCTAAACTTTTCTGACTGTTCAGTATAGGTAATCAAATATAAATAGCTTGGCTAAGCTTCACATGACGCCTACCTGCATGATGAAGTGGTGGTGTATTTTGCAGGTGTCATCTTTGGGGTCTTAAATCTGTATTAGTTATAGAATTTGGTGCTCAGCTTAGTGAGATGAAGGAAATTTCATGTAGGTCAGTCCAAAGTCTTTTCTATAGTGGGGGTTGAGACCCTCCACAAGGAGTCAGTCTCCACGACTTTCAATGGAGCTTCTCAGCCCACCTTCCCACCAGAGACTTTTTCTCCTTGTGCCCCTTCCGTGTTGGCATCCAGAAATGGGAGAAGGAATGGGTTTTCCTGCTCACCAAAAGCAGTTCACCCTTCTGATCGTCTGCCACTTCTGCAAGTTATCAGGACTTAGTACTCTGACCGAATCCTTTATAACTGTACGCTACTGTTCAGAATATACTTTGCTTGAGTCCTTGCCTCTTTTGGTGTGCTGAACATTACTCTCTTATTTACTCTTTTGGCCTTATACATGTACAGTGACTAACATAGGAAAATTAACTGTCTGGAATGGCTTCAGAAGTGGGCTGTGGTGATTACTGGCACCTGATAGAGGCTAGTGGCAATGACACCTTTGGTTCCTTAAGCATAGACCCCATTCTTTGGGTATTTATGGACAGACAGAACTCATCCTTTTTGCAAGTCAAAACTTTGGGTTTGAAATCAGTTAGATTCCAGTATCGAGTAAAATTGCCCCGGGAAAGGAGGATTTCCCAACAATTAAAGGCAAATTTACATGAACATATTTTCAGTATGTATGAGATGATCTTAATACATGTAAATTTGTATCCTTGGGACCAAGATCTTGTAAATAAACATAAGCGGAATACATTGTGGACATGATTGGATTCCACAGAACCAATGACGAGAACGCACAGAGCTGTCGGTGGGGAGCTTTCCCTCTCCCACATCCAGACACCTTGTTACAGCAGACGGTTGTTTGCTCTCATCCTCCATTGCTCCTTGTGACCAAATCTTCTTTGCTTGATGATAGTCCCTTACTTGAAACTGACTAGAAAGCTTTTCTTAGATGAGTTTTTTTCCAACCATCAACTAATCAGCAAATAGTATTTCCCTGAGTAAAGACCCCATAAACACCGTTTCTCCCTTCTGCAAAGGCATTTCATTTGCTGCCATCACACACTTGGGGCTTTATGATGGAATTCAGTGAGAGCTTTTTTTTTTCTTTCTGCTTTTTCTCACCAAATCCCCCCAGTACATAGTTGTATATTTTAGTTGTGGGTCCTTCTGGTTGTGGCATGTGGGATGCCGCCTCAGCATGGCCTGATGAGCAGTGCCATGTCTGTGCCCAGAGTCAGAACCAGAGAAACCCTGGGCCACTGCAGCAGAGCCTGCGAACTTAACCACTCGGCCACGGGGCCGGGCCCCAGTGAGTGCTTTTTTGTCAGCCACTTGATTTTTGGTTGGAGAAGAGCATCTTCATCAATGTCATCTTCTCTCGCTTGGGGAAGAGACTGGCACTGTCTTTGGATTGTCCATTGTTGTGGGTATTGATGATCTTTGAAGGGAAGGAGGAAGCAATGATGATCACCAGTGATGTTCAAGTAGGTGTCTGTTACCTTAAAGTTTCAAATCTTCTTTAATTTCTCTACCTCAGATCAAACAAGTATATCACATACTTCTCTCTGAATTATGAAAAATGAAGGCAGTGTCAAAGCATGCAGTGTGTCATGATCTTAAAATTGTTCTCTCTGTGGATTTGCAACTACAAAGTGGACGCCATTTAGAAAATCTGCCTTTGAAGAACTATCTACAGTTCAAACATGTTACTAGTCTAGTCAGCTTAAACATGACATCAAGATGAACATATCTTAGTAATGATTACTTAAAGAGTGTTTTATGAATTAAAATTTATACATATGGAAAATTCAGAGTTTTTGGAAACCAAGTAGCCTATTTTCTGTTATATTATTTTAGAACTCTGAAAATTAGCTTAAGTAGGGAGAGATATGCACACAAAACACATTTGTATTTGTAGGTATAAACACGAAGATTTAAACTGACTTTCCAAATTTATGAAACACTCTACGTGTAGACATATGAAGACCATTGTGCTGTGTTTAAATTACATTATATTTCTCATTGTGTAAAACTGCTGCATGTAAATAAAAAAAAACAATTATTTGAAAATGTTTAACTTTTAGAATGCATTGTGTTGCATAACAACGTGGTTTATTTATTAATAAAGTATAAATAAAAGTAATCCACAATTATTTTAATTTTCAATCAAATCACTGAATGATCTTATCTCTTTTACATTCCACACTGATTACTTGCAAAGGAAAGCAGAGATGGTTGATTCCTAATCTTTATTCTGTACAGCTTTGTCAGTTTGGAAGAATATCTAGGATCAAATCACAGAGTAAAATTGCATCTTCCTAAAGATGCATTTTTTTCTCTAGATGTTAAATATCTCCCAGATATTAGCGGTATTAAATCTGTTGTTAAATAAGCTAAGAATACACTACATGTTACCAGGTGAGTGTGCGAAGACTAGAAAAAACCCACTCCATATTCTGGATGATATTTTAGTCTCTCCTCTTTAACATAATAGAAAATAATTAATAACAAACTTTAAGTTTTCATTTAGTTATTTTTGAAAGCCAGTGTTTTATATGCAGCCAAATTAAAGGTTCGAATGCATTGCATGCTGGAAAAAATAGGATATACGTAATTTTTGTCTCATATTTCCATTTCAAAATATTAGGTTGAAAACTTTTCAAATTTTTTTTCATATGCTAATATTTACTGCAATTTTAGAATATGGTAGTTGGGCCATTAATGAGTTTTTATGCAAATACAATTTTATTCAAAGCAGACAGCGCCTTTGTGTTCTTGAGGTGAGGCCATTTCCTGAGAGTATGCGATGTAAGAAGCCGACCAAACACGTCCGGGGGAACTGAACAAGTGTAACCTGCTGTGTCACCTGCTCCTCGTTAAGTAGAAATCTGTTTGTAAATTACATAAAGGCTGAAAAGATGTTTTGAATTGTTTGAGATTTGATCTAGTTCTTAATTGTATTAATTGAAAAAATTCTATTTATTTATCTGATTCTATGTCACAAGTTGATTGCATCTCAGAAAACTAATTCCATGGACAGGGAGCCTCCAGTGATGGCTGGGGTCCTCCTTCATAGTCTTGAGCCCCACATGTTCAAGTTTTCCGCAGTTGTGATTGCCATTCCACGTGCCTGGCACAGAGGCAATTAACATGGTATAATTAGTAAGGCGTGGCTCCCATTTAAAGTGCTTATTGAGGGAGATGGATTGATGGATAGATAGATGGAAAATAGATAGATTGATAAATTGCATGTGTAATAGTAAAGATATCCTTCAGTTTTATTTAAGCACAAAAGGCTTTTGGAGGAGGTAATGCTATGGGAGAAAAGTGTAACTCGTGCTGTGTTCTGGAAACTGTATGTGTGAAGGATAGAATGTGATAGAATGTGAATGCGAGACTACAGTAAGAGGATGAGTCAGAAATCTATCACAGAGATTCAGACAATGATGACACTTCTGAAACTAAAAGCGGGGTAGTAAGAGTGGGGAGGGAAGAAAAACTTTAAGCAAAATTGGTCTGGTAACATTGGAAGAACGTGTTGGTGATTGTGTGGAAGGCATTTGTAATAAAGAGTTAAACTCAGTTTTGGTGTTTGACTGCCAACAGCTTCCAGGCCTCTCGCCTGCCTCTTCCGGTGCCCCACACCTGGGCAAGCTGAGGAGGAAGCAAGTGCCCCCTCTAGCACCTGCAGGAGATTCAATCCACCCAATCTCCTCCCTCCCGTGGGAACCCTCCCCCAGGCCTGCCCCCTAACTCAATAAAAGCCCTGAGCCAGCCTGCTTTCCTTGCTCCCTCAAGCCGTTTTCAATCAGGTGGAGACTGCTCTGCTCATCCCAGAGGCCTCAGTTATGTAAGTGATAAACCTTTTCTACCTTCTTGGTGTGTGCGTGGCATCATCTGTCTCCACATTCTAACCAACTTTTGGGTGGAGTTTCCTCCTGTTTTTATGAAGAGTTCTGGCTGGCCGCAACAATGTTGAGGAGAGTTGAATCCAGCATGACTTCTAGATTTCTGGTGTAGGTTATAAGGCGTTGATGGGGTTTTGTGTTTTTTTGTGTGTATGCAAGGGAGATTCACCCTGAGCTAACTTCCGCTGCCAATCCTCCTCTTTTTTCTTTTTTTCTGCTTGAGGAAGATTAGCCTTGAGCTAATATCTGTGCCAGTCTTCCCCTACTTTGTCCATGGGATGCCTCCACAGCATGGCTGATGAGTGGAGTAATTCCACACTGGGGATCTGAACCTGCAAACCCCAGCTGCTGAAGCAGAGTGCACGGAACTTTATTCAGCAACTGCAGTGCCATCCCCTTGATGATGTTTTTTGATTCTCCAAAGAAAGAAAGAATAGCGGAAGTGGCTGGACCATAATGAGGAAGTTCAAGTTCATTAGACGTTAAAACTTTTTCACTTTTATACCTCTTGAATTTAAGTTGCCTGTTTAGGTGTTTAGTTGGTTAGTCCATTTTGGCTTATGAGCTACAAAGAGGGAATATAAAATTCAAGGTTATTTGGTTATTTTAATAAAAGGCATAGTTGAAAGCATGAGAGAACCCAAGGTCAGCCAGGAAATGTTTATGGAATAAAAGAACAATAATTATCCCTAATTCATGTAACAGCTTCTTCTGTTAACGAATTGTTCTTTATGGAAATAATAACGAAAGCATCATTTTTACATATTAAGTTTAAATGAAAATGCCATTGTGTTAAATTAAAAGAAAAAAATAATCCTAGCAACAGAAGAATAATTTCTCATTATATATATTGCACTTCTTACGTCTTTTTTAAAGTTCAAGTTTTACATTTTTTAAGGTAACTTCAGAATTAAACCAGCAGCTTCTACTAGTTTCAAAAGCTGACTTCTACCACGTCTATGCTAATTATAAATATTCTTTATGCATTTAAAATGCTTTGATAGCATGGATTCATGCAGAACCAGACATTAGTTTCCTCCCAAATTCATGTAAAGATGCATACATTGTTGACCATACAATTAGAAAAGATAAAATCACCGAGGCCTGTCTCCTGGTTCCTGCCATACTGGGCCCTCATTTCATCACACCATTTTACAAGGTGGAAAAAACCAAGATAAAAATGAGGGTAAAACATTCTCTCCTGACGGTGCATTGCTGAGTAAGACTAAATCCATCTGGACTAGCGAGGCCTTCTTGGTGTTGAGTGGACCTCTGCTCAGCTGATTTGGTTCTCCTCTATTTCTTTTGGTCACTTATACGTGTTTGGTTTCAATTACCATTATTTCAGCATTTCTATATCTGAGCATCTTTGGACATTACTAAATGTAACTCAAAGTTCTGTGCTCTGATTAACTTATTCAGATGGATAAATAATTAAATTTCTTTGGCCAGTAAGGTCATTTCAGTCTCCCACGGTGGCAAAAACAGAAAAATTAACATATCTTTTTAAATTTTTTGCTTATGATAAACACTTCTAAAACACAGAAAAATGTAAAATTTGTTTAGTCTGGTGGGAAAATAAAACTTTATTTTAAAATCTGGTTCCTGTAAATTATAAAAAATTATTTAGATATATATTATAATTCTTAATCTTGTAATTAAATGACAAAATTTTTTTAAATAACACTCATATTTCTCTACTTTTTACTTCCATGAAATTGTGTTGAAGTGAGAGAATTAGATTCCCTATTCTTTCTTCTTCCTTAAACTCACCTTTTAATTTTTATAAACCCATTGCCTCTACTTTTTTAATCTGAAGTATTAGAATCAGCTTTTCACAGATAAAGTTGTGCATACAAATTACGCCAGTTGACTGGAACATTGAAATTTGATCTAATCAAACACAATCCTTCACTATTTTTCACCTGGAGTTGCATAATCTCTGAGATACTAAAACCATCTATATCTAAGCCATTACTCATGCTGGCTTATGAGAGAAGTCTCTAATATATATATATATACATTTTTTTTTTGGTTCTTTCTTAGGATTTCCGTCTCTCTTGCTTACATTGCCTTCTGTTCTTCCATGCTGTCTACTTTATCCATTAGAGCTCTTTCATCATAAAGCATATTAATCATCATTGTTTTAAATTCCTGGGGTGGTAATTCCAACATCCCTGCCATGATACTTGCTCTGAGTGTTCAGTGTCGTCTTTTGAAATACCTTGCAATGTTTTTTTGATAGCCAGACATGATGAACCAGGGAAAAGGAACTTCTGTAAAAAGGCCTTCAGTAATCTGCTGGCTTGGTGTGGGGCAGGGGGAACATTCTCTGTTCCTGTGAGTAAGTCTCAGTCTTTCGTGGAGCCTGTGCCTCTGGACAGGGGAACCGGGCAATTTCTCTGGTGCTGCTTTAGTCCTGTGCTCACTGTCCAGCTATGACATTGAAGTAAAGTTGTTTACCATGCTGTCTGTCCTCATCACATTTTGTTGTGAGTTCTTAACAAAATTCATAAAGATGATGAGAATAGATCTTATGAATTCATCTCTTCTGCCAGCCTGAGAGCTGGTGAATTCTGAACTTCCCATGACACTGGCAACTTGGACTGATTTTACCCTGCGACATTTTTCAAAACCCAATGAGAACTTCCCCTGTTCTTGTTTTGCGCATGAGAGTCAGATCTCCTCTACAAAACTCCTGCGAAGAAGGAATTGTGCATTTTTAACATATGCAATCAGATATGGCTGGGCATTAGGTAGGGGGCCGAGATATGAGGTACACATGCAATGCATTTGAACAACTTTATCCGGACTTATGGTTTGATCTCAGTCAAAACTTACCTTTGCCTTCTTTGGCCAGACCCCTAACTCTTACATATATTCTCAGTATAACTTTATTTTATATGTTACTCAACATGGCAAAATCTCAACAAGAAAACTTTGGAATTACTGTGACTATTTTGGGGGAAATTTTGATGTGAAAAATGTTCATTTGGAAAACAACTCAGAACTAAAAAGGAGCAATATAAAAAAAACCATATATTTTGTTAGGCGCTTAAAAGATTTCGATTCCAAAGTTGCTTCCTTAAAAGATTGCTTGCCAAGCCCCATGAAGATGTTGAACATCTCAAAGTGTACTATTTTAGATTCCTCCAAGTCACATCTTGAGCCTAATAGCTGTTATCCTACTATTTCCCTACCCTCTGCTCCTCCATTACCCTCTGCCCTCTTTCTGATCAGCCTCATTTCCCTCCTTGTCAGCCAGAAAGCCCAAAGTTCAATTGCTTCTTTTTGTTAGACCTTTTTAGGAAAGGGCACGTTTTTTTACAGTTAATTTTAACTCTAATTTTAGCTCATGTTATGAGCTAAAAGCCATTGTCTAAGAATTTCTAAAGCCTAGGCAAGATAAGACAAAAAATTTCGGAGGAATTTAGACTAATTCTTACAAAAATAGACAATCTAGAGCTCCCAGGTCTACATCAATTGTTTCCTATGTTAATAGGAAACTCAGAGACAAATTATGGCAGGATAAATCAATGCAGGAAGACCCCGAGGGTGGCCTAAGATCAAATTTTGTAAGAAACCAGAGGATTAGAAAAGCTATAAATGGTTGACAAGAGTTTTTGGAGACTATTTCCAAAGCCTTTCCTGCAAAAATAGATTTTTCCAGTCCTGAAAGGAGAAAAAAAAGAGGGTGAATCCATTGGAGTTTTCAGGAACAGGTTAACACTTTATACAGTACATAGCAATAAATCCTAGAGGAAGTGTGACTTCAATGTTCCCTCACTTTTTTGAATGTTCTTAGCTATAAATAGGAGCTTCAATATGAAAGCAAGAAATAGAATGGAAAGTAGCCCCATTGTCAGATCTCCAACTCATTTAGTGTACAGTTGGAAAATATCTTGGGAAAAACTAATAAGACCCAGAGTAACTGATGGTCTCACAGTTTAAGACCTTAGTCGGGAGACACCTGGTAAAGTCATTTGTAGATCCTTTAAGCAGAAAGGATACTAATGAAACTATTGTGATGTGCTAGCTATGAAACTGAAGAGAAAATAATAAAATATGTGTTCAGAGAAAGTGCTCTGGGGAATGAGTACCCAATTTCTCGTTTTATATTATATTCACGAAGAGAACTTTTTATAAATAGTGTAAAAAATGAATTTTTAATAAAAATGTATTAATCATAAATTCTGCCATTATCCTACAGCTTTTTACTTTCATGAATAAACTATATAGATAGCCACTATCTCCATAGCTGTCAAAAATGCTCCACGTCTTAGCCAATAATCTCTATCCTAGGATCCATGCAAACAACCAAAATGAAAAAATGTTCTTTCCTCCTTTGTGACACAGCCCTCACTAACTTAACAGGGGAGAATCTTGTGTCTCTATTAGTTGCAAGCCTAAGGGAGAAAGAATCCTTCATAATGTTAGCAGTTCTTATAATTCTTCTATGCTCTCAGTCAAAAAGTCCACTGGAGTGTACATAGATGTGTTCAGGACCTCAGGGCCGTGATGCAGTGACTTTCAGAGACTGCCATTATTGACAGAAAACTGCTATAATTCACTCCCACTGATGAAAATTTCAAGGAAAACAATTAAGCTGTAACTCTAAAATATATTTTATTTCAAAATCGGTCTTTTCCACTGATTTTTATGTCAACATGAAGAAGCTGTTACAAATTTTCAATGCAGAACTGGTGAAAAATGAAAAAACAAAATATGTGTAGTAACATAGGGCCTGTGTAGTAACAGGAGACGTTTTCCAACTTCTTGTTTGGATGAGTTCTTCTGGGACTATTTTAAGAATTCACATCTCCAATTTTAAAATAAAATAGCCACCATGATTTAACTGAGTGTGTGACTTAGCTTCAGCCTTCTTATACCTTAATTATGCAGTTTTTGTGTAATTTAATGGTTGCTGATAAATCACCACACAATGTGGAACCGAACACACTTGGATTTCTCAAAGAAATAGTCATAAATATTTTGGGGAGAGATTTGAAATTTTCCACAAGTTATGAAACATATCTGCAGTGAAGGAATAAAAAGTGTCTAGGGAGCCTGTGCATTTGGCAGTAAGAATGTGGCTTTGCTCAGACCTCAGCCATAGTGGACATCATTGGCAGCAAACACAAGCCAAGTCTCTGATGTTCTTTTTCCAAGTACAAGAAATACCTGGACTCGCATTGTAAAACCACTATCTCCCACAGCAATGGAGGCTGTGGAGCAAAAAGGATCTTTTTAATCCTGAGTGCTTAGTCAGTCTCCAAAGATACAGAGATGGTTGGACAATAATAGCTTTGAGTTGCTGAATCACCGTCATCATCATTATCATCGTCATCATTGCCATCATCTTTATCTGGAGTCAGATTTGAGTCAGACTTGGGTTTGACTCATGGCTCTTCAGTTATAGGTTCTGTAAACTTGGAGTGTGGTCTAAACTTTACTGTGTGCCCAGTTCTGTGCTAAGCATTCCACATATATTATCTCATTTAGTCAGCTCACAACCTCATATTTTACAAATGGGAAAACGGAGGCACAAAGGAAAATATATTTTGCAAGTTCTAAATAACTAAGTCTTCAATTCTTTAAAAAAAATCGGAAATTTAGGGTATTGTGTGTACCTACCAATGTATTGACCTTTTAAAAACACATGTATTGAAAACAAAATTGAACTCTTAGAGATTCCTTAGAAAATAAATTTCAATAACAACAGGGAAACTGTAAATAGTCACAAAGCAAAAGATCCAGTTTAGGGTACTGTCTAAAGCAAGGATGTAAAGATATAGGTTAGACAATTAATAATTCTCATAATTGGCACTTTTTGATGCTGTACCATGTTGACTTTGTGATAGAAATTTGTGTGTGTGAGGAAGAAAGGAGAGAGAGAGATGTGCAAAGAGAAGAAGAGAGAAAAGAAAGTATGTTGTTCTAAATCAAGGAAAACTAATAAATATACATAACTGTAAACAGCATTCAGAAGACAGGTACACGGTACTGAGCATGATTTAGATATTTTGCTCCTGGCTTTAAAATGAGCCTCAGCACTGGATTCCCAGAAGCTGTTAAATTCTTCTTGGGTTTAGCCCTGCAGCAAACTGCTCCATAATTTAGTTGCGTGCTCGGAAAGCCAATTGGCTGGTTTGCAAATTTATGCAACTTTTATACCTGGCAAATTGGGTGACTTGCAGGTATGGCAGGGAGGAAAGAAGGTTTAATTTACTCAGAGATATAATTCATGGTTAATAAATTGTAACAAGCATCGGAGAATAAACACATAGAGGCTGAATGAAGCCAGAGGTAAAGTGGCATCATGTTTTTCCATTTTAAATCTACTTAATTAGCACAGACCATCCTCTTGGGGACAGAAAACCATGAGACCATGAAAGCCTCTGCCTCTGAATGCCAATGTAAGCAACAAATCAGTACAGGTGGAAGATATCCCTCCTTTCCATGTCAAGAATCTGGTGGTGATATACATACTTTTGTGGAGAGAGGATAAAGAAAGCAAAAAGAATATTTTCTAATTCAGTGTATTTTTATAAGACTATTTTTTGAGACTAGTTTTAGGGTCATAGCAAAATTGAGGGGAAGATACAGAGATTTCCCATATGTACCCTGGCCCAAACGTACATAGCCTCCCCCCTTATTGACAATCCCCACCACAGTGGCACATTTGTTAGAACTAGTGAACCTGCACTGACACATCATAACCACCCGAGGTCTATGGTTTACCTTGGGGTTCACTCTTGGTGTTTCATATTCCATGTGTTTGGAAATATGTATAATGTGACCTGTGACCACCACTATAGTATCATACAGAATTGTTTCACTGCCTTAAAAATCCTCTGTGATCCACTTATTCATCCTCACAAACCCTGGAAATCACTGATCTTTTTATTTACTCCCTACTTTTGCTTTTTCCAAAATGTCAAATAGTTGGAATCATATGATACATAAAATTTTCAGATGGTGGACTTTCGGACATGTAGGCTTCCTTCACTTACTAGTATGCATTTAAGGTGCCTCCAATATCTTTTTAGGCTTTGATAGCTCATTTCCTTTTAGTGCTGAATAATATTCCATGGTCTGGATGTACCACAATTTATTTATCTTCTCACTTACTGAAGGACCTCTTGGTTGCTTTCAATTTTTGGCAGTTATGAACAAAACTGCTATAAACATCCTTGGGCAGGTTTTCGTATGGACATAAGTTTTCAACTCCTTTGAGAAATACAAAGGAGCATGTTTTCTAGATCATTTGGTTAAGAGTATGTTTAGTTTTGTAAGAAACTGACAAACTGTCTTGCAAAGTGGCTGCGTCATTTTGTCTTCCCCCCAACAATGAATGGACATTCCCATTGCTCCACATCCTTGACAGCATTTAGTGTTGTCAGTTTTGCAGATTTTGGACATTCTAATAGGTGTTAGTGATAGGTCACTGTTGTCTTAATTTGTGATTCCCTGATGACATAGGATGTGGAGCATCATTTAGTATGCCATCAGTATATCCTCTTTGGTGAGGTGTCTCTTAAAGTCTTTCACTTAGGTTGTTTTCTTATTAAGTTCTAACATTTCTTTGTATATTTTGATTAACAGTCCTTTATTAGAGCTGTCTTTTGCAAATATTTTATCCTAACCCGTGGCATGTCTTCTAATTCTCTTGCTATTATTGGCTTTCATAGCATAGAAGTTTTTAATTTTAATGATGTCTAGCTTATTTCTTTTATGAATCATGGTTTTGATGTTGTATCTAAAATGTCACTGCCATACCTAGGTTTTCTCCTATGTTTTATTCCAGGAGTTTTATAGTCTTGCAATTTATTTTTAGGCCTATGATCCATATTGAGTTAATTTTTGTGAGAAGTGTGAAGTCTGTGCCCAGCTTTATTTTTTGGCATGTGGATGTCTAGTTGTTCCAGCTACATTTGTTGAAAAGACTCTTTTTGTTCCATTGTATTGCCTTTGCTCCTTCATCAAAAATCAGTTGACTATATTTTTGGGGAGTCTATTTCTAAGCTTACTATTATGTTCCATCGTGCTATTTGTCTATTCTTTCACCAATACCATACTGTCTTGATTACTGTAGCTTTATAGTAAGTCTTAAGTTCAGATAGTGTCACCTCCAACTTTACTCTTCTCCTTCGTTATTGTCTTGGCTATTCTGGGTATTTTGCCTCTTCTTATAAACTTTAGAATCAGTTTGGCAATATCCAAAAGATAACTTGCCGGGATTTTGCTTGAGATTGCATTGAATCTATGGATTAATTTGGGAAGAACAGACCTCTTGACAATATTGAGGCTTCCTCTCCATGAACATGGAATATCTTTCCATTTATTTGTTCTTCAATTTCATTCATCTAAATTTTGTAATTTTCCTCTTGTAGATCTTGTACATATTTTGTTATATTTATACCTAAGTACTTCATTTTGGGGGGTGCTAATGTAAATGATATTGTGTTCTTAATTGCTAGTGTATAGGCAAGTGATTGACTCTTATAAGTTAACCTTGTATTCTGAAACCTTGCTATAATTTCTTGTTACTTTCAGGAGTTTATTTGTTGATTCATGCAGATTTTCTACATAGACAATAAAGCCGTCTTTGAACAAAGACCAAAGGTGGTTTGACGTCTTCCTTCCCAGTCTATGCCCTTCCCCCCATTTTTGTATCTTACTGTATTAACTAGTAATTCCAATACAATACTGAAAAGGGATATTGAGGGAGGACATCCTTGCCTTGTATTTGAGCTTGCTAGGAAAACTTTGAGTTTCTCATGATCAAGTAAGATGTTAGCTGTAAGTCTTTTGTAGATATTTTGCGTCAAGTTGAAGAAATTCTCTTCTATTCCTAGTTTACTGAGAGTTTTTGTCATGTGTGGGTGTTGGATTTTGTCATATGTTTTTTTTTTGCGTCTGTTGATATAATCATTTGATTTACTTTTTCATCCTGTTGATGGGATGGATTACATTAATTTTCAAATGTTGAACCAGCCTGGCATACCTGGGATAAATCTCACATGATCATGGTGTATAATTCTTTTCGTGCGTTGCTGGATTCTTGATAGTGTTTTGTTGAGGACTTTTGCATCTATGTTCATGAGGGATATTGGCCTGTAGTTTCTTTTTCTTGTACTGTCTTTTTCTGGTTTTGGTATTGGAGTAATGCTGGCCTTACAGAATGAGTTAGGAAGTATTCCCTCTGGTTCCATCCTCTGAAAGAGATTCTACAGAATTTGTAAAATTTCTTCAACAAATGTTTGCTAGAATTCCCTGTTGAACTCAACTGGGCTAAGTATTTTCTATTTTGGAAGATTATTAATTAATGATTCTATTTCTTTAATAGATAAAGTCATAATCAAATTGTCTATTTCTTCCTGTGTGAGTTTTAGAAGCTTATGTCTTTAAAGAAATTGGCCCACTTCATCTAGGTTATCAAATTTGTAGGCATAGATTGTTTATAGCATTCCTTTATTCTTCTATTTCCCGTGGGATCTATAGCAATGTCCTCTGTTTCATTTCTCATATTAGTAATTTGGATCCTCTTTTTTTTTTGTAGTTATCCTGGTGAGAGACTTACAGATTTTATTGATCTTTTCAAAAACATGGGTTTGGCCTTATATTTCTCTATGCTTTCTTGTTTCCAATTTCATTGATTTCTTTTCTAATTCTTATTTCTTTTCTTCTGTTTATATTGGATTTAATTTTCTCTCTTCTAGTTTCCTCAGGTGAAAATTTAGATTATTGATTATAAATTTTCTTTTAATATATGTATTCAATGCTATAAATTTCTCTCTAAGTACTGATTTTACTGCATCCCCATACATTTTGATAAGTTTTGTTTTCATTTTCATTTCATTCAAAACATTTAATTTCTCTTGAAATTTCTTCTTTGATTCACGTGTTATTTAGAATTGTGTTGCTTACTCTCCTTTCATTGTGGGATTCCAGTTTTCCTTGTTATTGACTTCTAGTTTAATTCCATGTTGGTGTGAGAACTTATGTTGTATGATTTCTGTTCTAAATTTCTTAATATTTTATGTGTTTTATGGCCCAGAATGTGGTCTATCTGGTGAATGTTGCATGTGAGCTTGAGAAGAATGTATATTCTACTGTTGTTGGATGAAGTGGTCTAGAGATGTCAATTATATCCAGTGGATTGATGGTTTTGTTGAGTTCAACTGTGCCCACACTGACTTTCTGCCTGCTGGATCTATTTCTGAGAGAGCGGTGTTCAAGTCTCCAACTATGATAGTGGGACTCATCTATCAGTTTTTGCCTCAGGTAATTTAATGCTTTGTTGTTAGGCACATACACGTTAAGGATTGTTGTGTCGTTTTGGAGAATTGACCCCTTTGTCATTTTGTAGTACCCTTCATTATCCCTGAACACTTTCCTTGCTTTGAAGTCTGCTCTGTCTGAAATTTATATAGCTAGTCCTCCTTTCTTTTGTTTAGTGTTAGCATGGTATCTTTTCTCCATTCATTTACTTTTAATCTTTATGTGTCTTTATATTTAAAGTGGGTTTCTTTAGGCAAGATAGAGTATGCTTGTATTTTTTGATCCATGCTGACAATCTTTGTCTATTAGTTGGTGCATTTAGACCACTGGTGTTCAGAGTGATTGTTGGCATAAATGGATTAACATCTAGCATATATCACTATGTTTCACTTGTTGCCATTGTTCTTTGTTCCTATTTTTGTCTTCCAATCTTTTTCTCACTTTTGTAGTTTTAATTGAACATTTTCTGTTTCCATTTTCTCTCCTTAGCATTCAGGCAGACTTTTTGTTTGTTTGTTTTAGTGGTTGCCCTGGCATTTGCAATACACATTTACAACTAATCCAAGTCCACCTTCAAATTACAGGATACTACTCCATGGGTACCTTATAATACCAAAATAATTCTAATTCCTCCTTCCTGTCCCTTAGATCATGGCTGTCATTCATTTAACTTATATAAACATATATAGGCATATATATGATATATGTAAGCATACCTTATCACATACATTGTTGCTATTGTTTTGGACAAATTGTTATCTACCAGATCAATTAAGAATAAGACAAATAAGCTTATGTTACCTTCGCTTATTTCTGCTTCAATGCTCCATATTTTTTTTATGTAGATCTAAGTTTCTGACCTATATTATTTTCCTACTCTTTAAAGACCTAATTTTAACATTTCTTGCATAGCAGATCTACTGGCAACAAATTTCCTCAATTTTTGTTTTTCTGAGAAAGTCTTTATTCTCCCCTTCACTTTTGAAGGATAATTCACAGGGTACAGAATTCTAGGTTGGTGGTCTTTTGCTCTGATCACTTTAAATATTTCACTCCATTCTCTTCTTGCTTGTACGGATTCCAAAGAGAAATGAGATATAATTCTTATCTTTGTTCTTTTATAGGTAAAGGGAAAAAAAGTGTTTTTTTTCCTCTGGCTTTTTTCCAGGATTTGTTTTTCTTTATCTGTGATTTTTCTTTGTAGTTAGAAAATGATATGCCTTGGTGTAATTTTTTTGGCATTTATACTGCTTAATTTTCTCTGATCTTCCTGGACCTGTGATTTGGTGACTGACATTAACTTGGGAAACTCCTTGGTGGCTATTGTTTCAAATATTTCTTATTTTTCTTTCTCTCTTCTCCTTCTGGTATTCCCATTATGCGTATGCCTTAGCTTTTATAGTTGTCCCATAGTCTTTGGAAATTCTTTTTTTTTTTAATCTTTGTTCTCTTTTTCAGTATTGGAGGTTTCTGTTGACATATCTTCAAGCTCAGAGATTCTTTCTTCAGCTATGTTTAGTGTACTATCAAAACCATCAAAGTTATATGTCATTGCTGTTATGTTGTTTATTTCTAGCATTTCTTTTGGTTCTTAGGATTTTCATGTCTCTGCTTATATTGCCCTTCTGTTCTTGCATTCTGTCTACTTTATCCATTAGAGCCCTTTATCATAGAACACATTAATTATAGTTATTTTAAATTCCTGGTTTGATAATTCCAACATTCCTGCCATGTCTCATTCTTAAGCTTGCTCTGTCTCTTCAAATTTTGTTTTCTGCCTTTTGGTATGCCTTGCAAAGTTTTCTTGATAGCCAGACATAACATATGCCGCAAAAGGAACTGCTGTCAATAGGCCTTTGGTGGTGTGGTGGTGAGACGTGGAGTGAGGGGCATGCTCTATGGTCCTGTGATTAGGTCACAGTCTTTACCAAGCCTAAGCCTCTGGTCTGTGAACTTCAAGTTTTTCTCAGTTTTCTTTTTCTCCCTCCCTCCCTAAGTGGGAAAGGATGGCTAAAGTGGATTGGAGTTGGATATTTCCCTTGCTAGGGTTAGTTAAATACCCCAGCAGGTTAGGATCTGGTTAGTTTCTCCTGAGGGCAGGCCTGAATAAGAGCAGAGTGTTCTAGTGTATTTCAAAATGGTTCCTTTTCCCCTCCCTCTGCCAGAAGCTGGAGGAGACTTTTCTCTGATATTTGCTGTGGAAATCTGCTTGAGTTCCTGGAGGTAAATCCTCCAATACCATGAGGGGTCTCCCTATGACTGGGTCCCCCTGGAGTTTTAGCTCTCAGAATTATCTGCACTGATCCTCCAGCAATTTGTCAGTTACAGTTCTGGTTCCTCCCCCTGCACTGGTTCCAGAGGTGGCTCATCTCCTGAGTCCGAGCTGGGAAGTTGTGACTCCCGGTATTCATCTGTCAGTCTCTTCCTGTCATGAGGGCAGCGGTTTCCCTGTGTTTTGCCCTCTCTTCTAGATCCTAGAGGAGCTGATTATTTCAGTTTGTTCAGCTTTCTATTTGTTGTTGGGACAGAGTTGCAACTTCAAAGCTCCTTATATGCAGAACTGGAACTATCCTGATGCATTTTTTTAATATTTAGAAAAACAGTGAGGCAATGTGGAGTCCGTGTGTAACTTCACCAGTTATTATCTCAGAATGTGGAGTCCCATGGTATACTAATAATTTGACATGGGGCCAGCCCCATGACCCAGTGGTTAAGTTCGTGAGTATCACTTGGGCAGCCCGGGTTCACCAGTTCGGATGCTGGGCTTGGACCTAGCCCTGTTCACCAGGCCATGTTGTGGAGGCAGCATCCCACACAGAAGAACTAGAATGTCTTGCAACTAGGATATACAGCTATGTACTAGGGTTTTGGGGAGAAAAGAAAAAAGAAGATTGGCAACAGATATTAGCTCAGGGCCAATCTCCCCCCTCCCCAAGAAAAATAAAAGTTATATAAAAAAAAAAATACTAATTTGTCAGAAGCTTCCTATTTGTCTTAATCTCCTGTAAACCATTTTTTTCCTCAGTTAATACAGATATAAAGTAAAAAATTTAAAAACTACTTTTATATGACCCTTAATATGACATTTTTTAATTAAGAAGAGTCTTTATAGGTATAGGGCTTGTAAAGGCTCAAAACAACAACAAAAAGATAGTAATTTGACTTTTTAAAGTATTTTGTCTATTTTAAAAATGTCATGGAAATAATTCGGCCTCTATAAAAGGTTTGCTCTTGATAAGTGAAGTCATTGGATTTTTTTTGTCCTTCTTCAGGTGCATGTTTAAAACAAGTAGTGATTTCTCTTTTCTGTTCTTTTCTATGGCTCTCTTAATACATGGCCAACTTATGATGTCTGTGCCTCCAGTTTTATTAGGAAGAATAATCAATAACAAAAAAATGGGTCTTATATGATGTTATTTACACTGCTTTACAGACAAACACCATGAGACTTTAGCTTTCTTTTTAGTTTTCATATCCTTAGTATTGCTTTAAATATTCAAAAAGATTCAGTTTTAAGTCCTAATTCTGGAAAAATATTTTTATTTATATATTTATCTTGAAGTAATTTGGATCATTCATTTTAAGCAATGCAATTGTAGTATGCAAATGAACTTAAAAGTTCATGGGAAAAGATTGAGGCTAAGTTGAAAAGGGAAAAAACGTATGCCAGATGTTCTGTTGTCTATGTTGCCAGGATTCCAGGACTAGATAATGAACTTATAAGGTCACAGAGGATTGTAAAGGATTAGGAAATATCAGAAAAAGTAGTGACATTAAAAAAGAACAAGAATAAACTTCATGCCAACATTATCATTGTTTTCTAAAATAAACATTTTTTAAGACAATTGTTTTTAGAGGAATTTTAGGTTTACAACAAAATTAAGAGGAAGGTACAGAGATTTCCCACAAACCCCCTTCCCCTCTCACATGAATAGCTTCCTCCATTATCGGGGTCACTCACCAGAATGGGACTTTTTTTACCAAGGAAGAACCTACATTGACCCATCATAATCACCCAAAGTCCATTGCTTACATTAAGGTTCACTCTTGGTGTTGTACATTCTATGCATTTGGACAAATGTATGGCATATATCATTCACTATTGTATCATGCAGAGTATTTTCACGGCCCTAAAAGTCCTCTGTTCTCTGCCTATTCACCCCTCCTTCACCCCTAATCCATGATGACCTCTGATCTTTTTATTGTCTGCATAGTTTTGCCTTCTCCAGAAGGTCATTTAATTGCAATCATACAGTATATAGCCTTTTCACATTGCCTTTGTCCACTTAGTTATATGCATTTAAGGTTGCTCCACGTTTTTTCAGCATTTGATGGCTCATTTATTTTAATCACTGAAGAATACTCCTCTACATAGAGGTACCACAGTTTGATAACCCAGTCACTTACTGAAGGACATCTTGATTGCTTCCAAGTTTTGACAATTAGGAATAAAACTATTCTAAACATCTGTCTGCAGATTTTTGCGTGGACATAGTTTGCAGCTCCTCCAGGTAAATATCTAGGAGCACGATTGCTAGATTTTATGGTAAGGGTATATTTAGCTTAGCAAACTATTATTTATAAATTATAGTGTGATATTTGCTCCCCACTTAAATTGAAATACTTTAAATTAAAACAAAGATATCAGAGGACTGATGCTTAATTTATGCAATCAAGGATACAAAGTCTTACTCCCTTATTTTTTTGGCTACATGAGCTTTTATTAATGATCATAGTACATAAGGCTCTTGTTTTCAAAGAAATTCTTCTGTAGACTCTAGATTAATGTTTTTGGCTCTGAAATGATTCCCATACCAGATGTACTAAACTAGAATCTGAATTTTATCAACATCCCTGAGTGATGTGTGTGCACTCAGATTTTAAGAAGGCTTATCCCATTATGGGTGGGGCAAATGGAGCAATGGCAGCACAGCAGGAGACGATGTTCTTTGCAGTTGGACGTGAGCCTTGCTGCCGTGGTATGTGGAGCGGTGGCAAGAGAGGGCTGCACCAGGGCAGCTGCAGTCGTGTCTGAGCAATCCCAGCAGGTTTCCCACAGCCTCACCTGCCCTGGGGAGGCATCCTGATTTTTCTCTGCCCACAAGTCAGATGTGGACATTAGCTAAATAAAACCAAAGGGCCTAAGTAAAAGGAATCTCATTGTTTTGAAAGAAGGATAACCTGTGGTAAAATCAGCTTAGATGGTTGGCCACTATCAGATAAGACAGTGGACACTTCAGCAGTGAACAGTGACCATAAGCCCTCCAGGATGAAATACCTGATTTCCTCCCAATAAAATGCCATTACGCTATATATGCCACCCCATGGAATTCAAAAGTGACCTTGGAAAAACCAAAACAAAACCAAGTAACAACAATAAATGTGGATGGGGACAATCCTGATTTGACTGTATTCTCACCTAATAACAGGTTAAACTGAACTATATAAATAGAGTTATTTCATGCAAAACTTATTCTCGAACACTGGAAAATTTTGTACACAATACACAGAAAACATAGAAATCAAGAATAATTAAGTAACTGTAATTATTAAAGTTCCATTTCATGCTGATGAACTGTGTTCCGTTTCTTAGTGTTTTCAAACTTCCCTTGGATGGCTTACCTACCTTACAATTTGGGAACACACCATATTAATTTCCTGAGCTGTCATAACAAAATACCACAGACTGAATGGCTTTAGCAGGAGAAATTTGTTTTCTCTCACTTCTGGAGGCTACAAGTCCAAGATCAAGGAGCCCTCAGTGTTGGTGTCTGGCGAGGCCTCTCTTCCTGGTTTGCAGATGGCCTCCTTCTAGCTGGGTGTCCTCACCTGGCCTTTCCTCTGTGTGTGTAGAAAGGGAGAGAGAGAAACGCTTTATGTCCTTTCCTCTTCTCATAATATACCGGGCCTACCCTGATGACCTCATTTAACCTTAATTACCTCCCTAGAAGTCCTGTCTTCATATAGTCACACTGGGGTTAGGACTGCAACAGAGGAATTTTGGGAGGACACAATTCAGTCCAAGCACACATCTTATAGCAGACTAGTACATGCTCATTTGCAAGCCTCTTGGCCAAAAGATAACATAAGGTAAGTTTTAATCTTTGTCCACAGATAAACATCATGTTGCCCTCATCCCCTTGTGATGTCCTCTGAGGCACTGAAAATTCCAAGTCCTGATCAATTGCCAACATGCAAAATTTCACAGGCAGGGAGGGGCTGTGGCTGTCTTTCCTGCAGTGTCCAGTGTTGGAAGAGAAGTTTGAGATCAGGGTATATAAAAAAACAAACCTATTTCCATTTGTCTTTTGCCTTTTCTGAGGTAAAGAGGTTGTTCCCTCTAAGCTTCTGTGAGCTCTCAGCAGGGAGTCTGCCACATGCTCCTCTGTGCTAACGGACGTGTTCATGGCGACACAGTCTTCTCTATATTGGAGGTTCCTTGCTTTTATTTGTTTTAATAAATTACGTTCCCTGAAGATCAGATGAAACTGATGATAAACAGGCCAAACAATATTTTTTCCTATAATTTATCTATGATTCCCATATAAAACATTGGATTAAATTATAAAAAATAGATACTTTGAAACTTTATAGTTTTTTTCCCAGTTGCCTTAGAAATCCTGGGAATTTTGCTCATTTCAACAAATATTTACTGAATATCTGCAGTGTGCTAGCACTTCTGGACTTTTCATTTTGCTTATATCTAGGATTCTTTTGTTATGAATGGGAGGGAAACAATCACAATTAACTTTCTGACATAGAGATACTTGAGCAGTAAAATATGGCCCAATTCTGGGAAAAAACTGAACAAAGGACACAAAATTCTGTCTCATGTCTGCCCTTTTCTGCATTCCTGTTTCATGCTTCTCTCTGGAAAAAGCTTCTTCCATTTCTTTGGTGCAATTGCTCCACAAAAAACTCAAGGTTTACATATTATAGCTTAAAAATACGTACGCTAATTCAGTTCAGTCCCAGCTCTCCCCGGGTACTCTGTCTTCACTGAATCAGGGTACGACTCCTGGACCAATCAGCTCTGACCAAGCTTTGGGTCTGGCAATGGAGCGGTGATTGCCCCGCTGGAGACAGTTGCCCTAAGGAGGATAAGAACATTGGGCTGAGAGGGTAGGTCATCTGATACAGTGGAGATGGAGTGAGGAGACAGTCTTAGGAAAGGGTGGCTGAGGCTGATCAGGCATCATGCCCTTCAAGTACGTACAACCCTGATAACCCTGCCCTAGATTACAGCAAGCTGCTCATGTGTCACGAGCTCTGTCATAGAGATTCTCCATCATTGGATCTATCACTGCTCACTTCTCAGCATTCATCTCCATGATCCTGAGATCAACCAAAGCTAAAATTTAATATATCATTTAAAACTGTCATTGTCTCCTCCACCCCCAGGTTCTATCCTATGCTGCCATTGACAAGGCTTTGCTGTCACTGAATCTATTAAGGATGTGAACTTTACTATTGTCTTGAATTTCTTGTGAAAGCCTTTAAAAAATTTTCTGTCCTCACTGGAAGATTTCTGGAGAGAACAAGCCACCTAAATTGTTTCTGAGCCACATCCTGAAAGCTTGCATGCACTAAGTTCCAGCAACCATGTATGAGTTGTAGGAAAAAAATGGTATTGTAGTTGAAAAGTCCCCAATACTCTGTTATGCCAGATTTATAGAGGAAGAGACCTAAGAGTCTAACATTATACTTAAGCTCCTTGAGAGCAATGCCCTACACAACATTTTGTATCTTCCAGTCCTGGCATGCTGCCTTGCATATATATAAGCTCAATAATGATTTGTTGAAAGAATATGCTACTTTCTTAAACAAATCCTATCAAAATATATCTTCAAAATTAGTTGTTGAAATGATCGATGTAGATAACTTTAACCATTTTGAGAAAATGGTGTTAAATTTCTCTGCAGTAGTGTACTTATATTTCACTGACAACTTTTAATCTTCTATTGATTTCTGAATTATACACTTGAGTTTCTATAGTTTGCACATTTTGAAGTGAAACATTTCTAAATCCGAAAACTTACTTAGCATTTTAAAGGAGTAATTACCAAAATAATATAAAGAAAAATTGTCTTCCATCTCGATTTTTCAGTTCTGGGCTTCCCATGTATTCAACTGTTCTTCCCAAAACTGCAGGTACATTCTCAACAGAATACCTGAAAAATCTTTTTATCAGATCAAAATAAGGAGAGATTTTCATAGTGGACAGACTAAATCTTTAAAATTTTAACAAGTTTTAAGTGCTTAAAAGAAGATACTAACAGAGTATACTATGTGATTTTTCCTAACTTTTTAATTCTTTTTGGCAAGAGAGTTAATTTTCTTATTTATTCGTTCATCAATTAAGCTTGAAGAAAATAGCCTTGTGAATTTGAGAGATTTAGTAGACATTACCGAGGAACATCTACCGTAAACTTTTCACATCTGGGCCATTAAGCGTTGGTTACAATGTAGACCGTATGCTAATGGGCAGAGGCCGATAAAGCCTTTAAGATTAATTGCGTGTCAAGAGAACACCTGCCAGCATGGTGTGACAAATGTTAATTATTCATCAACAATTCAAAGAAATTTTTCTGCTTAAGTTTTACCAAAGGGATCCTGCTTTGACGTTTAAACAGGAAATAAGAATCTCAGAAATATCGTGAAATTCAGAAATGTCCATACATTAATGAAGCATATTTCAGCTTTGAATGAGTTAAATATTATTTTCAGCAATAAAAAATAATTATCCAAGACTCATATCAACTAAAACTTACTGACATTGAAAGAAATTAGGATTCACCAAAGGGGTTAATTAAATCCCCAGGAAAGTTGATTAGTATAAACTATTTACTGTTGCTTTGTTTCCTTTAATTAATGATAAATTTAATGAGAAACCACAATTTTAAGAAACAGTTGATAATGTAAATATAAATTAAAAATAAATATCACATATAAGCGAATACAAAAATACTCAGCCCCAAACCCTGGACCCTCACTTCCGGAGTTTCAACTCTCCAATGACCTTTCCCCCTAAACCAGCCCTATCCATGACTACTGTTGTCATGCCCAAGACTTCCTCAGCAGCAATAACCACATCACCTTCACAATATTGATTTCAAGCCTCGTGTTGTGTTAATAGTGCATTCTATCTTTCCAGCTCACATGTTCTAGCATTCTTAATCCTAAAGTCCACCAACCCATAAGGTTTTCAATCTAATTTTCATTCTGTTCTTTATCTCCCTTTCCCATTTTATCTAATTCAGAGTCTACAGTCACAGGAATCAACCTGCTTGCCACTCTTTCTTCCTTCTTTACTGGGGAATAAACAAAAAACAAAAATCAATCAGTCCTCACTCTCTACCTATTTTTGCTTCAGCCACACAATGAAGGTGGCTAGAGGAAAGGATAGAGCCTTGTTTACTGGATTTTACTTTCCATTTAGGACTGTACATTTCAAGTTGGCCTGCAGTATCGCCTCGTGCATTTCTCGAGTCTACTCACTTTCCCATTGCTATAGAGCTATGACACAATGTCACCACTCTTCTCAAATCTCCAAAACCTTCTCCCCACTTCTCATTCTAAGTAGATGACTTTGTTCTTAGTTCACAAGAAAATAAAAATAATCAGGAGAGATCTAATCATTCCATTAAAAAAATAATTAACCTATCTGCATCTATACATATACTCTTTGCCTTCCCTTCTGTTTCACTGGATTAAATGCCTCTTTTCCATACAATCCTTGCCTAACATTTGGATTCCAATTGCCAAGTCCCCAGTGATCTCTGAATCAAATAACCTCTTTACTGACATCTCAGCAGCGCAAACCCAGAGGATCACTTCTTCCTTCTTCCTTTCTTCTCTAAGAGGATACTATGCTGTTCTACCTTTACTCATATATTACAGTTTGCTCCCATTATATCTCCTTTTCTAGATTCAACATGTACTTTTAGAATGATCAGAACTCAATTCGCATCTCATCTATTATCTGTCTAAATTCAATCCATAGTTTTACTTAACCAGTTTCTTGGCTTTCAATACAGCAGTAGTTTAATGACATAAATTTACATTTTATCCTTTTACACTGGATTCATATCCAATTGCCTAAATTTCCACTTGGCTGTATAATATACTCATGCATTGCTTAGTGATGGGAATATGTTCTGAGAAATGTCATTAGGTGATTTCATCATTGGGTAAACATCATAGAGTGTATTTACACAAACCTAGATGTTATAGCCTACTACACACAAAGGCTATATGGTACTAATCCTATGAGACCACTGTCATATATGCAGTCTGACCTTGACTGAGATGTCGTTATGTGGCACATGACTGCATTTAAAACTTATTTAAGATCATTATACTTCCATCAAATCTGAATTGATTTTAAAATTCTAGCTCATGCAAAGGAAAACCCAACGTGGAAATGCAGCCTCTTAGTAAGCAAAAGGAGATGGTTACATTGGATTTTGGGGGAAAGGGTTAAGGTTAGAGTAGATTTAAACAAAATTGATTTTTTTTTAAAACATAGTACAGGGAAGCTTATCACTGATGGGGTGGATTTCCCCAATGGGTCTGTTGGAAAAGACTTCGCTGATGCTGAGGCAGCAAGGATCCTGTGTGCCTGTGGACATGATCCTTCTGGAGAGAATAATGACATGTTTAGCTTCCTCACATCTTTCAACCATGGCCTTTAAGGGAGAGCAGGATTTTAGATTCTTTAATTTTATACTTTCAAAACAAACTTCTGACACCTGCCTAACTCAACATACTTCAATAGTTGTCAAAGTCACTTCTTCAGTAGTCATATGTATGTAGTTGATTCTCATTGTTCACAGTAGTTATGTTTTATAAAGTCATCACAAACACTGAATCCTGAATCGTTGATCCCCGGGAACCCTGGTTCAGTCCCTGTGAGCCTTGGGTCACAATGTATTCATCAACCCATCAATACATAACCTTGTTTTATGTGTGTTTCTGTTTAAAGATACCTTATTTAATACATATTGTTGATTCCTTAACATTGGACTCATGGCCAACAACATTATAACTGCCTGAATGAAGGTTCTAAAACACGTTTTCTCCATAAGTCACATCTCAGCCTTCCTGCACTTATGAACATTAGACAGTGCCTCAGTACCAATCACCAGCACAGAAATGTGAAAATAGGACACTAAATAGACTGCAGAAGGACACTTGTCTACAGAATGAGAACTGAAACAAGGCAGATCACCACCTTGTTTGAACTCACTGGAAACGTGTGTGTTGGGCAACACTGTTTTTTTCTTTGCCACTCTGCGGAGGGCATTTCTGCAAATCACCATCAATGGCTAAGAGTATTGATTTTGGTGTTACAGAAAATTCTAGTAAGTAGGCAAATTTTCAAATATAGAATATGTGAATAATGAACATCAACTATACATATAAATTTATGAGGAAATACCATATTTAACTCAGTAGTTTACTAATATTTTAATATGTTTTGATGGTAGGTATTATGAGTTGAATTGGGTTCCCTTAAACTTCATATGTTAAAGTCCTGAGCCCAGTAACTCAGAAGGTGACCTTATTTGAAAACCCCCAGTACCTCAGGATCCTACCTTATTTGTGCAGATGTAGTTAGTTAAGATGCAGTCATACTGGAGTGGGGTGGACTCCTAATTCAATATGACTGGTGCCCAGATAAAAAGGGAGAAATCTGAACACAGACACATATACATGCACACACAGGGAGAATGCCATCTGAAGATGAAGACAGAGATGGAGGTGATGCAGCAGAAGCTAAGGAACACCAAAGACTGCTAGCCAACCACAGAGGCTAGGAGAGAGCCATGGAACAGCCCTCAGAAGGAACCAACCTTGTGAACACTCTGATCATGGACCTGTGACACAGGACATTTCTGTTGTTTAAGCCACTCAGTTTGTAATACTTTGTTACAGCATCTCTAGCAAAGTCATATGGCAGGGTTTGGAGAAAATAGGATTGCTAGGCACATGAGGTTTCCGGGGGAGAAATGGGAAAGTTCTCAGTATAAATTTTCAGCTCTCCATCTGCCCAAAAAACTCTTGCCTCAATGAGGATATGAGAATGTGCGTAGAAAGTTTCTGAAGATTAGGTTTTTTTCTTGCTTTGTAGACCCTAACTTACTTTTAAACTTGTCATGCTCTTGTCCAATATTAAATAACACGGTGATAAAGGCTGCTTATTTCATTTCTGATTCTGGAGGGAGCGCTTCTAAGATTTTGCTATTGCGTACTACTTTTGATTTAACTCAAATAGTATTCATTAAAAGCCCACAAAGTGTTTTAGGTAAAAATGAGTAATGCACTGCCAGCTTGCCTATAAACACAGAGATGGCTGAAAATGGACCCTCAGATATAAATGTGGACAATTTCTAAAAGAAATGAAAGGATGATACAAAGGTCTTAGTAAATAAAAAGCCAGAGAGCAAAACGAAGAACCTTGGATAAAAATGGATTAGGGTCCCAATATCAGAGGTCAGAATACAGCCCCAATAAAAGAACATTCTTTGTGCCCAGAGTTGAGGAAACTGGCAATAAGGGCCTGGCTGGATTTCAGAACTGCTATCAACTAGTGACCCACATGAGCTTCTGTTTCTTTCCTCTTTAAAATGAGAGTCTAATGTAGTTTTCAAGTCCTCAGTCCATCATTGTGAGTACAGTAGGTGGGAAGTGGGAAGATAACTTAGTCTTAATTCTTAGGTCTCCAGATCAAGAGGAAGAGCTTGATCTGAGGAGTCTTATCCACTCCAGATCTGATTGAGATGATGAGATCCTGATAGCGTGATTAAAGGATACCTTGGGGGCCTTGGGAGAAAATCGGTATACTTTGCATGCAGGACACATGTAAATTATAGTAGACAGCGAACTGTGGTAGATTTTCTCCAAAATTGACCACCAGCAATTTATCATATTACCATCGATATGTGGATCATATTGTCTTATTGATCCAATAGAATGTATTCTAAGACAGGCACGCTAGCCACTGAATAAACATTTTGTAGTCCCATAATTCAGTAAAACTATGTGTACTTTCTTAGATTTCAGAGAAGTGAGCTGCATTAAAACATGGATGATCATTTCCTCGTTCCTTATTCAAGAGCAAATGTATCCAATTAAAACCAAAGCTATTTCACTTAAACCACCACACACAAAAATTCTGAAACTTACTTGTCCATATAATAGGATATGCAATCTTCGTTTTCATCTTCTACTAATTCATAGCCTCATCCTATTGTTTTCTTCAATGTATGTTTTTGTTTTATCAATTGACGCGCACTGCTGCTTGAGAAAGCCACTAATAACTGACCAGATTAGTCCCACTCACTTTTTAAAAAATATACTTTTAGAGTAGTTTAAACTTAGAGAAAATGGTAGAAAATATTACAGTGTTCCCATATAACCTGCATGCAGTTTCCCCTACTAACATCTTACATTAGTAACATACATTTGTTATAATAATGAATCAATATGGATGATTATTGTCAACTGAAGTCCATATTCCAATTTCTGTTTCAGGATACCACAATACTTTTAGTTCTCATGTATCCTTAGGCTCCTCAGGGGTGTGGCATTTTCTCAGACTTTCCCTTTCTTTGATGACCTAAACCTTTTTGAGGCATACTGGTTAGGCATAGTGCAGGATGCCCCTCTATGGGAATTAGTATGATGTGTTCCTCATGATTAGCCAGTATGAGCTTTGAGGAGGAAGATCATGGGGGTAAAGTACCATTTTTATCACATCTTATCAAAGGTAATCTTATCAACATGATTTATTAATGTTAATGTTGACCTTGATTACCTGGCTGGACTGTGTGTGTCAGGCTTCTCTACTGTAGAGTTACTCTTTCCCCTTTTCCATACTGCATTCTTTGGAGGGCAGTAACCATGCACAGCCAACACTTAAGGAGTGGGGAGTTATGCTTCAACTTCTGGGGGGAGTATCTGCATACATTATTTAGAATTGTTGAGCACAGGAGATTTATCTTTTCTGCATTTATTTAATCACTTTTTACATCAGTAAATAAAGTAGTAATCTGAGTCCTGGAAAGATCAAAACATCACCATGGAATTGCATGGAAATGAAAGGTTCTTAGGATTACTCTGGATAGAACATCATTTATCTGATGAAATCTGTGCAAAGGAAAACATAAAAAAAAAGGAGTTTAAGGAAAACAGTTTCAGCAACATATTCCAAACACATAATGGGGAAAATCCCCAGGCTTAATCATACTTTCAGCATCTCACACATTTCAATTTATTTGAAATCTCCAAAAATTCTTAATATGTGCATCCCAGAACTTCTTTCCTGAGATATTGGTATTCAACGAATTGACTATCATAGTGAAATTCTTATAGTTTAAGTTCTCTTCTTCAAGTCATGATCTTTTGCACCGCAGATCTTCAAAATACAATTTTTCCTTGCCTGTGTCAGCCAAAACAAACATTAACTTTTTAAATGAATTTACATATAAGATATATTAATGAAAAAATGGTATTGATTGTTCTTATGAAATTAAACCATGTGATTAATATGATCATATTTTGCAGAAAGTTGTGATTGAGAGCTTTAATAAGTCTATTACTAGCAAACACTTTCACAAAACCATATGGTGAACATGTGTCTTCAGTGAACCTCTGCTGGAAACTCAGATTTGAGGGGGCACGTGGAGGAAAGAACCTCGAGGAACAAAAGACAGAAGGGGGAAAATCACCTTTCATAGATGTAGTTAGTCATTTTCAAGCCACTGCTTCTGCCCCACACCATATGTCACAACACTCTCTACAGATGCTTATCTTTGCAGGAATTTTTAATTGAGGAAGAATCAACACAAGAGAATAATAAAAATAAATACATAGCATATCAATAATTATAGTCAACCTAGGGAAACATAGTACTGCATAATAAGATTCTCAAAATATTCCCTAAAGACATTTAATTTGCTAAATGTGAAAGGTGTACAAATTATCATTTATGAACAAAATTTGTTAAGCATGATGTATTGCATCTCTCCTTAGAGTAATTAATTAATTTAGAGTAAGTATCACCTAAAATGCTTCCCGTATGATATGGTATATACTATGCATATAGTGTAGATTTTATATATTATAGTGTAGATTTATATTTTATAGATGGTATATTATATAGTATAGCTTTTTTCTTGCCATAGGACATATTGCTTAGATAAACATCAAAGCTGATAAATCTATTCTTACCGTTTGGTATTGTTTCAAAGATCAATTGCCCCATGTTAATTGTTGAGACATATGCTAAGAAAATAAGCACTGAATAAAGTTCTACATTGCATGCAAAATGAAAAATGCATTTAGAGAGTAAAACCTACATGAGTTCCAAAAAATGACATTGCAGACTTGTATTTCTTTCTCTGAGGAAGACATTAGTCATACTGTTTCTTCCTGGTAAACTTCTATTGACATTGACCCTTCTGTTTTAGCCATGTGTTCTGCAGACTCAGAGAAAGATTTAGGATGTGTTCTAATCAAGCAGCTCAGAAATTACTCTCTTACAGATGAATGAGCACCAATACAATACAAACATCATAGTGACAAGCCTTATTTTTCACTGTAGTAATTAACCAAGGAGACAGTCCAGCATACCATTTTACTTCTCTGTATCTAGAAAAAATAAGTATCAGTTTTTCTTAATATGATTCATTTTTTCCAATAACTGAAATTAAAAAAAAAATCTGAATATCTTGGCAAAAGTCAGTCATTGTGATTATAAACATATTGATTCACAATAGGAAAACAGAATTTGGTTTCAACACAAATAAAAACAGGGCATATTTTGATTTAAATTTGTTAACCTTAGATTTGGCTTATTTCAGTTGTGTGTGGGCCCTGGGGGTGTGTGTAATACAACACACATACACATGCATTCATTCATGTACGAGGCTTAACTCACTGATCTCATTGTCAGAAAGGATATATGGGACAATCAGATAAGTGATCTCCTTGAAGGATATTTTTGCTTTATAAGAGAGAAGAATAGCTACAACTTAGAAAGTGTATACACCCTATGCAGCAAGCAGAAAACTTAAATTTGTAGATGTGACAGTAAAGAGATTTCAGATGGTGGAGTGAGAGAGTAGAAATTAGAGAGAAAATCACTGGAACATAATATCCCTCTTTAGAAGAAAGGTGGTAAATAACATGGGAAAGACAGACGGATGGAAAGTTTGAAGAAGGTCCTGAGAGCCAAGGTATGAAAGGGGAAGAATGAGACAGATACTTTACCGTGTGTTATAGGTTGAGAAATTAGACATGTATTTCATTATTCCTTACAAAAAACTATGTACGTGGAAATTTGTTGCAACAGTGTAGTGAACCTAACACTAGTGTGATACTTATATAGTAGTTGGGTATTCACAGTAAGATCAGTGGAACCATATTTAACCAGTAAATTATTACGAAGGTAGTAAAATCAGTAAACATGAAAGTTTTGTATCAATCACTTCATATTAGTTTGTATTTATTTCCATTTAGTGTGCTGAATTTAGACACCTTGAAGTTTTAAAATGAGTTTGACTGCTTCTATTTACAACAGAATTTTAAGTTATGAGTTTTTGCTGCCCCTATTTGAAAATTAAGAGAAATGAAATGAGATGGTAAGTGACCTAGTAACATTAACAGATTCTCAAAATCCGTGTTTTGGATTTTTAGGGGTACCATGTTTCAGCTCAGAGAAGTAGAGAGCTGGAAAGAGTATTGCTTCCATTTTTACAAAAAAGAAAAAGCATGTGGATAAACTGCAAATTAACTGCTTTTGTGAACTCATCCAAAACTAAGGTCACAGGGTAAATAACTAATACAAAACCTGAAGGGAGATAGAGACCCACAAGGTGAAAAAAGAGCTGAGCATTTGCTTAAATCAAACAGTCAATGGATGTCAAATGCCACTTAAGCTGGGAAAATGGTAAACTACTAATGAACAGAAAGGGTGAGTATAGGCTAGGGGGAGAGCATGAAGCCCGGGGGACCACAGACTTAGGAGGTCTCACGCCCTCTTTTCCTCAAGGAATCCAATAAGCACAAACAATAAAGATTGAAGGGAGTCCCGAGAAAGCTCCCTCACAGCTCCAGCCAGGAGAGAGACTGGCGGCTACTGTCTACATTAGACCCATCTGCCTTTTGTCCACCATAGAACAAAAGCCACAAGCTATACGGGAAAAGACATCAGCGAGCTGACAGAAATACACTGCAGCTAGGGGACGCCAACAGAGGGGACAAAAAAGCTATACCAAGGGGAGGAGAGTCACAATCTGTACTGGGCCCAGCACGACACCAGAAGGAGGGCAGGAATCCTGGTGAAGGTCACAGCCCCGAGACCCGAGTCACACTGTCTGAGACAGGTTTAATCACTTCAGTCAACGCTGCCTCCTCCAGTACACACCACCATCATGATGACAAACTCAAGGAACGTGACAGTGAAATACAGCTGGGAGAGCTCCAAGAGACAGTTTTTGGGGAAAAGCACAAAACAAAGACCCAAAGCTAAACAGAGAGACAAAAAGACGGACCACTAGAGAAACGCGTACCTGCTTATCCACTGCGGGTAAACAGAGCAAGAGTAAATTTTAAATCCACTCTTTCTAGATTAATACAAAACCTCATATTAAAGATCTAACAGAATGAAAGACATGCCCATGTCCAATTATTAAAGTAATTATTAAAAAAATAGTGCATATCGCCTCTTCTCTATGATATGTCCAAGTTATAAATATATATGTATATAAAAGGCAACACATGACACGCAGCTGCAGAGACAAAGCAAAGAGTCCTCATCTTCAAGGCAGCCGGGATCAGGGCAGGCATCACCTGCAGAGGAACAAGGATAAAAATCACAGCAGACGTCTCTTCAGAAACCAGGTAATCAGGAAGGCAGTAATCTAAAAGTGACTTACCTTGCTTACTCACTTACTTTAAAATCTTTGATTCTATATGTAATCTCATGTCTTTCCCAAAAGGTACATTAGCTATAGTGGAACTCAGAATAAACTTATAGCCTGGGTAAAAGTTAAAATATCAACCAGGTGATAGGAATGTGGATTTTCTGCTCCTAAGATACTTGGAGATGATCTTCAATTATGAGACATTAATCAGAAACAAATTATGCTTCCTACTGGAGAACTGAACACTTTTCAATTACCTTTGGGTCTGGAGGTAGTTCCGTTTCTCCACTTGTAGAAACCAATCAAAGCTGTAGTATCATTAAGGGTCTTATTTCACAGACAAGTGATTGTCCCAGACAATTAAGCACCTGCAATACGCTGTCTGCAAAGAACTTGACTGCCAAATGTCTTCACCATGCAAACGTGATGGAAAGTGTAAAGCTGAGCATCTTCTCTGCAGGGAAACAATTTCCAATCTAGTTTGTAGATCTTAATGGCCTTTGATTTCAGTTGAGATTTTTACTTGTTAAATGGAATAAAGAATTGACAGCCATTTTCGTAAATGTTCAGTGTCATTTTTAAAAAGAAAAATATCAAATTTAGCTTTTATTCCAGGGGACAGTTTTCTAAGTTGGTGAATTTTCCTAGAAAATTTGAAAACTATAAAAAAGTCTTCTATGATTTGAATTTGGCAAATATATGGACTTTTTAATATTTTGAATGATGCTTTGAAATAAAACAAAGATGTAATTGTATTCCTACCTTGTGAAATACTGTAATTCTTTTTATATAATAGGCATTGTTGAAAATTGAAAAACAGAAGTAAAGGATCAATCTAGTGGATAATTGTCCACATAATTCTAAATATTTCATTTCATAAAAATTTGAGTGTGCAGGTTCAATTTTTCGGATTTATCTCATAACTGACTTGGACATACAGAGACATATATCCCTTACTACCTTTTTTTGTCTCGACTAGAGGATAGGACTTTAGTGACACAGGTTACACTTAATTAAAGGGCTGCTTTAGGGCTTCTTTTCCTTAATACTTTCAAATAACTTTTTATAGTTTTTCTTTAGAATTATATTTAGAATTTCTAGTTCTGCATATGTGTGTGTGTTTGTGTTTTTTTTTTTTCTAGTTCTGTTATTGAAGGTGCTTTTTCAGGTCATACTTAATGAAATAATTTGCTTATATGATTGATTTTGTAAAGTATATTGAACTATTTGCATATGCCTTAGAAATAAATTTTCTTTCATGCTTTTCCTCATAATCCTGGTTATATAGCACATATATAGGAAATAACAATAGATAACATTTGTGAGGCCCTCATTGTGTGCCATTTTCAAAGTGCTTTAAATGCGCTCTATTATTTTATCCTCACAGCCTTCCAGTGGGGTGGGTATTACCATTGCCTCCATTTACAGATGAAGAAAGTGAGACACTGGATGGAGTAACTGCTAAAGATGACTCATTTAGCAAGAGCTGTAGCTATGTTTTGACCAGATGGTAGCCAAACTTCAAAGCCGTCGCAGTGTTACACCACACATAAGCCAGGTTCAGTCAGAAGAGTCCTTGGTTCAAAATATATTACTGTGCTTAGATTTCCATAATTATAATACAGCACAAATGACACTCATATTATGAGGACTTCTTTTCTTTAATACACCAGTAATAGGGTTAATCTACATGTGACATCTACACGATTCCTGATGATGTAATTTTTCAGTTTTCTTCCAGGAGTTACAGCATTTGGTTGTAACTACACTTAATTCAGGAACACTAATGTATGAAGGAAATTGAGTAAAATATTTTTAAATATGTTCTCCAGTGGCCAAAAAGAAAAAAAAAACAGGGAAAAGTTTAGTTCTTTCCCATTAATTTGGGGGAGTTTACGTGCTGGCTTTATTTTTCAATATGCTTGTTAATGTGGACAACAACTTTAATTATAAGAACTTCATTTTTTGTAAATTCTGCTAAATATATTTTAATATATATCCTTCACTAACTTATTTAAATTATCTTCAACACCTCACTATTTAATTAGGGTTCCTATGTAGGTGCCAACAGTTAAAATTCTATATCCATCACCGGGATTTTAATTGGACTTACGTAATAACTTTATTCATGCTAATGTCACCATCCATTAGAGAAATTATTTTTCTCAAATGAAGCTTTGGTAATCGTATTTATAAGTTGTGATATATTTCACATGTTTATTGAATATCTATTTATCCAAGCCATTGTTTCCCTCATGAAATAAATATTTAATATATGGTTCATATGATATTTTTTTATTTGCTATATTTTAAGTTGTATTTTCATGAAAATATGATTTAACAAACTATTTGGAAAACAAAATCACTTAACCTTACATTTTTAAGTAAAACTTCCAGTAAATATAAGCAAACACACGAACACATGGAAAAGTTCACAAATCATATCTTTAGTTCAAAGGATTTTTCATAAAATGAATATATTCTTGTTTCATCACACGTATCTAGAAAGTCAGTGTTGCCAGAACCACAAATCACAAATTTCCCCTGTCAAGCACTCCCACCCTGTCACAGCGTCAGTAGTTTTTTTGCATGGAAACTCTTCCCCTGAGTTTTATCTCATAGATCATTTTTGAAATTCACTTAGATAAAATCATATATACCTGTACACATTTAAATAGCTATGATTATATATATATGATATGTGTGTATGATTGTGTGTGCACATACGTTTTTCTATAACTTGTTTGTTTCATTCAGCATTTATTCGTGAATTCATCCTTGTTGAATAATGCATCACTCTCTCGTGTTCCAGTGTATGAATGTGTCACAATTATTGGTCCACTGAACTACTGGTGTTGTTTCCATTTGGGGGCTTTATGTGTAATGCTATTACAGATATTCTTGGGATTTTTTAGGGGGCAAACATGATCAAACTTGGTTGGTTAGGTATCTATGAGAGCAATGGCTGAGTCACAGAGTTTATGCTTAGTTTTAATAGATAATACCAGTTTTCTCACCAGCTGTGGATTGAAGTCCTGCTGTTCCACATGCTTGCTATTGCTTGCTATTATACACCTTTTCATTTGTATCATTCTGGTAGGTGGTTAGCAACATTTGATGGTGATGTTAACTTACATTTCCCTGATGGCTAATGAATTTAGCATATTTTCATGTTTCATCGTCATTTTAATACCTTCATTTGTGAAAGTCTGTCTAAACCTTTGTAAATTGTTATTTCTGCCTTTAGTTATTGACTTGTGGTCAGATATATCAAAGGACCCAGGGGCAAATCTACCATGTCACTAACTAATGGCAGAAATCATTATATGTACAAATCAGCGTATGTCCTATCTGTGGTGTACATTTGCCATTCCTTAATTCTGTCTTCTGAAACACAGACTTTCTTACTATAGTCCAATATATCACAATTTTCCATTAGTTTGCTTATTTTGTGCCATTTAAGAAATCTCTGCTTCCTTCATTAACTTACAGAGATATTTCTCCCAATTTCTATTGAAATTTACATTACTTTACCTTTTACTTTAGATTGGCTACAATCTGTCTAGAATTGATTTTCTTGTGTATTGATGTGTGTCCGTGTGTGGGTTATGAAGTATGGCAGAGACTCATTTTTTTCAGTAGAGCTATTGAATTGACTTACTGCTCTTTTTGAAAAGACCATTTTTTACGCAGTGCACTAAGGAATCATAAAATCGGTACATTTGAGTATCTTTCTAGACGCTCTGTTCCACTGGTTTACTTGTAAACCTTTGGGCCAATGCCTCATTGCTCCATTAGTAAATATATAGCATGATATCTAATTTGTTTTGATTTCTGGTTTAAGACTGCCTTGGCTATTCTCAGTATTTTTTTTTTTTTTTAAAGATTTTATTTTTTCCTCTTTCTCCCCAAAGCCCCCCAGTACATAGTTGTATATTCTTCGTTGTGGATCCTTCTAGTTGTGGCATGTGGGACGCTGCCTCAGCGTGGTCTAGATGAGCAGTGCCATGTCCGCGCCCAAGATTCGAACCAACGAAACACTGGGCCGCCTGCAGCGGAGCGCGCGAACTTAACCACTCGGCCACGGGGCCAGCCCCTATTCTCAGTATTTTATATTTTCTTATAAATTTTAGAACTCTTTCTACAAATAATTTCTAGGTTTTATTCAAATTCCATTAAATCAACAGATCATTTTTGGAAGAACTGACAATTTTACACTGAGTATTCCAATCCATGATGTGGCATTCCATCCAAATAGTCTTATTTAATTTCTCTCATTAGTACTTTGTAGTTTTTAGTGCAGAAGTCTTGCAGATATTTTGCTAAATTTATTCCTACATAGTTGAGTTTTAATGCTGTTAATTTAATTTCCTAGTTCTGTGTTTTTGATATGTGGAAATCCAATTTTTTTTATATTGACCTTGTTTGGAACAATCTTGCTAAAGTTTACTTATTCTAATTATTTGTCTGAAATTCTCTTGGCTTTTCTGTGCAAACAATTATATCTTATGTTAATAATGATTTTTTATCCATTAAATTCTTATAAATTTCTTTCTCCATTATGTCTTATTTCTAGGCTAGGAGAGCTAGAGCAGGTTGGATAGAACTGATAATGATGGTCACTCTTGTTTTTTTCCATTACAAAGGAAGATAATCCACAGTTAACCCTTAAGGATAATGGTAGCTGTAGGTCTTATGCAAAATATTTTTAGCCAATAAAGGATTATCTTTTCTTTCTTTGTTAAGTGTTTTTTTTATTCTATAAACGAATGAATGGAATTTTGTCGAATGCTTTTTCTTCATCCACTGAGAAAATCATGTTTTTCTCATTTTTTCTGTTCATTTTGTGAATTACATAGATTTTTACTGTTAAAACAACTATTCTTATATTTGTTTTTGTTTGTTTTTTTTAACTCAGCTGTGTTTGATTTCTTTTTATCTCTTGTATTGCCTTCCTTGGGGTTGTTTGTATCTTAGAATTTTTCCCTTTATGTCAATGTTAGTTTTCAGTGGTTGTATTGATTTCCTACTACTGTCATAACAAGTTGCCACAAATTTAGTTCCTTAAAACAAAGACATTTATTGTGTTATAGTTCTATAAGTCAAGTCCGACACAGGTCTTACTGGACCGAAATCAAGCTTTCAGCAGGGCTGTGTTCCTTTCTGATGCCTAGAAGAGAATCTGTTTCTTTGTTTTTTCCAGCTTATAGAAGCCTCTGTGTTGCCTGGTTCATTTTCACCCCCACCCCCATCTTCAAAGCCAGCATCAGCTGGTAGAGTCCTTTACACATCGCATATGTCTCACCCACAGAGATGTGGTAGCATCTTTTTGACTCTGACCTCACCTGGGGAAAGTCCTCCACTTTTAAGGACTCGGTGATTAGGTTGGACCTACACAGATAAGCGAGGATAATCTCCCCATCACAAAGTCTTTACCTTCATGACATCTTCACTTTTCCACTTAAGGTAACATATTCACAGGTTCCAGGAATTAGGATGTGGACACCTTTGGGGGAGGCAGTGTCATTCTTCCTACCATGTGGTTAACCTAGAGATCTCGCTATACAGTACTGCCATAAAATAGTCTGAACCCAATTATTGCTTATGTATTTTCTCAGTAATACTAGAAAATTAGAACACTTTAAATCAATTTACCTCTCCAGTCTTTCAAGTTACTGACATTATGCGTTTTAATTCTCTCCTGGATGTTACCAATTTATTTGTCTGTTTTTGTTTATAATCAATATTCATTTATATTTATTCACATTTTTCCATTGCTTTTTCTCCTTTCCTGTATTCTCTGATTTTCTCTGAAATCATTCACTTTATCTAAAAATTTCCTTTTATATTTCATATAATGTAGTGCTGCTGGCAGCAAATTTTTTCAGCTTTCATTTTTCTGAAAACATCATTACTTCAGGCTTTTTTATTGTAATGTATTGTAATGTATTTTTTGTTTGGGGGTAATTTGTTACTTAGCAACAGTAACTGGAACATACTTTGGTGTTCTTTCATTTATTTCTTTAACGAAGGACCTGTTCTACATCAGGAGTCAACCAACTATTGCCTCTGGCCAAATCTAGCCTACCATCTGTTTTTGTTGTTTTTTAATAGACCTTATTTTTTAGAGAAGTTTTAGGTTCACAGCAAAACTGAGTAGAGGTAGAAACATTTGCCATATACTCTCTCCCTACACATGGACACAGCCTCCCGCACCTTCAAAATCCCCTGTCAGACTGGTACATTTGTTACAAGTGATGAACCTGCATTGACACATCATTAGCACCTAAAGTCCATAGTTTACATTAGGGTTCACTCTTGGTGTTGTACACTCCAAGGTTTTAACACATGTATTATGACATAGATCTACCACTCTAGCATCACACAGAGTAGTTTCACTGCCCTGAAAATCCTCCATATGCCACCTATTCATCCATCACCCACTCCCCGCTGGCAACCACTGATCCTTTTACAGTCTTCAGAGTTGTGAGTTTTCCAGAATGTCATATAGATGGAATCAGACAGTATATAGCCTTTTCAGATTAGTAATATGCATTTAAGATTCCTCCATGTCTTTTCATGGCTTGATAGCTCAGTGCTCATTAGTGCTGAACACTATCCCATTGTCTGGATGGACCACAGCTTATTTGTCCATTCACCTACTGAAGGGCATCTTGTTTGCTTCCAAGATTTGGCATTTATGAATAAAGCAGCTATAAACATCCGTGTGCAGGTTTTTGTGTGGACATAACTTTCAAATTCACTTGAATAAATACCAAGGAGTGAAGTTGCTGGATCATGTAGTTAGTTTTGTGAGAAACTGCCAACCTCTTCCAGAGTGGCTGTGCCATTTTGTACTTCCACCAGCAGTGAATGAGGGTTTCTGTTGCTTCATATCCTCACTAGCATTTGGCGTTGTCAATATTCTGGGTTTTGACTATTCTAATAGGGAGTATCTCAGTATTGTGTTAACTTGCATTTCCCTAGTGACATATGATGTTGAGCCTCATTTCATATGCTTATTTTCCATCTGTATATCTTCTTTGGTTAGGTGTTTATTCAGGTCCTTTACCTATTTTTTAACTATGTTTAACTTGTTTGTTTTCTATTGTTGAGTGTTTCTATTTAAGTGTTCTTTGTATATTTTAGATAACAGCCCTTTATCAGATATGCCTTTTGCAAATATTTTTATCCCAGACTGTGGCTTTTCTACTCATTCTCTTGACAGTGTACTTCATAAAGCAGACATTTTAAATTTAAATGAATTCCAGCTTATCAATTCCTTTTTTAGTGGATTGCACTTTTGGTGTCATACCTAAAGAGTCATCATCATACACAAAGTCATCTAGGGTTTTTCCTATGTTATCTTCTAGGAGTTTTATAATTTTGCGTTTTGTATTTAGGTCTATGATCCATGCTGAGTTAATTTTTGTGACGGGTGTAATGCCTGTGTCTAGACTCAGCTTTGTGTTTGTTGTTTGCATGTGGATATGTAGTTGTCTCAGCACCACTTGTTGAAAAGACTATCTCTGCTCTGTTGCGTTGCTTTTGCTCCTTTGTCAAAAATCCATTGATAGATTTTTATGGGTCTAATTCTGGGCTCTCTATTCTGTTCCACTGATCTATTTATCTGTTGTTTTGCCAATAGCACACCGTCTTGATTACTGTATCTTTATAATAAGTCTTGAAGTCAAGTAATGTCAGTCCTCTGACTTTGTTTTTCTCCTTTCAATATTGTGTTAGCTATTCTGGGTTTTTTGCCTCTCCATATAAATTTTAGAATTAGTTTGTTGATATCCACAAAATAACCTTCTGGGATTTTGCTTGGGAATGCGTTGACTCTATTGGTCAAGTTAGGAAGAACTGATATCTTGACAATCTCAAGACTTCCTGTCCATGAACATGAAATATCTCTCCATTTATTTGTTTTCCTTTTACCTCTTTTATCAGAGTTTTTATGGTTTTCCTTATACAGAATTTATACATATTTTGTTGGATTTATACCTAAGTATTTATCTTCTTGGGTGCTAATATAAATGATATTGTGTTTTTAATTTCAAACCTCTTTTTCATTTCTGGCATATAGAAAAGTGATTGGATTTTGTATATTGATCCTGCAACCTTATTATATCCTCATATTAGTTCCAGGAATTTTTTCGTCTATTCTTTTGGATTTATTTCTTCCTTCCCAACCTGCATACTATTTATTTCCTTTACTTGTCTTATAGTATTGGCTATGACTTCTAGTATGATGTTGAAAAGGAGTAGTAAGAGGAGCCATCCTCGCCCTGTACCTGATGTTAATGGGAAAGCTTTAAGTTTCCTACCATTAACTATAATGTTAGCCTTAGGTTTTTGTAGCTATTCCTTATCAAATTGAGGAACTTCTTCTGTATTCCTAGTTTACTGAGAGTTTTTATCATGAATAAGTGTTGGATTTTGTCAAACTTTTTTCTACATCTATTCATGAGATCATGTGATTTTTCTTTAGTCTATTGATGTGATGGATTGATTGCATTACTTGCTTTTCAAATATTGAAAATCCCACTGATCATGGTATATGATTTTATACATTGTTGAATTCAATATTGCTGCAAAATTTCTCCAGGAAAATTCCACTCAGTCATTGCAGAATGTACCTTCAAACATAATAAGCATTTTTTTGTCCCTTTATTCATAAATGTATCTCCACTTCTACCTCTTTTATTACATATTAATGTCATTCTACTCTGTAAACCTTTTATCCCACCTTCCTTTAGTAGCTTCCTACCTTCTACCTGGATCACTTCGATAGATCCTAAACTTCTATAAGGTTAAATATACATTTTTATTATTTAATCAACTCAGAAAATAAATTATAAAATCCCACGCAGTTTAAAATAAGAATATAAAACAAGTTCCTTTATGGAAAAAAACCAAACAAACAAACTTGAGAGACCTTACCTGCTCCTGCCCTAAACCAGTGATTCTCCATGCACTCAGCTTGCTGCGAGCGGCACCTCGCACCGTCGGAGTGGACATGGGCAGAACAATGGTGGCCACGCTCGGACTGGGGCTGTTGCTTCTGGTGCTCCTCCTACCCACACAGATTTATTCAAACCAAGTAACTGTTGTAACACTTTCAAGTTACTCCTCCCAGAGTACCTCGGCTGCCCCATGTTGAGCTGATGCTACCACCAAGGCAAGTTCTCCCTTCTACATCTCTACTATTAAGAGACTCAGGCCAAGAAATGTCTCTACTTCCCCATCTTCTAAACGCAATCCAAATGGCATCTAGATTTCCAGTGTGGCAAAGAAAAAACAGGTCTTCACCAAATCTGCTAATTCTACACTTTATTTTATTGACACAGAATATGTTGAGGATCCCAAAGTTGGTTGGTTTGAAGAGCATGTGAAGAGTTTGACTAGATGGTGAATGCCAATATTAAGTCTGCTGGAGTTTCTTGTACAAGAGGAAGAGAGACAACACACAGAAATTTTAAGAGCTGATTTCTTGAAATGTGGTTTAAGAAATGTGGACACATAAAACCCTACCTTGAAAATAAAAATAGATTTTATCTTATTTAGAGATAAAGGATAAGATTCAAGGGAACAGATTCAGTTTTCATTTGGTTCTTTAAATCTATCAGGCCATAAAACAGGTAATATAAAAAGCTTCCATGATTTTATTTGTATGTACCTTAGAAGGAACTTCCAGGTGTTACTATAAATCCTCAATGTATTGTTTCAACAGTACTAATTTAATGCCAGTGTACTCTAGATGAAATTTTACACTATGAAGCTATCACTGATCTCTTGAGAACTGAACTCTTTCCCCTGAAGCTTTGAATTTGACATTGCAGTTGACTTTATGTAGTAATTGGCATGTGCCAGAGTAATGATGGATTGGAATCTACCCTAAATCCAAGCAAAACGAGTAAATTTTGCTTATGTACTAATCACCTATATTCAACAAGAGCGCCATGTTCATTTAGCTGAACTGATTCCAAAGAGTAGAAGCGCATTCACCTTAACTAATTTCAAAACACTTTTGATTTCAGCGTATGTTGAATACTTTTTACACTTTAAAAAGTGATCTATTTTGAAGATAAAATTGGCAAATCTTGAAATTAAAAAGGCAAATATGTGAAGGAACTGAAACTGTAAATCAAGTATTTGGGAAGTGGAGACTGGAAGCTAACTTGCACTAAATTCAGAAAAACTTTTATGCTCTTTCTGCAAACACTTTTTTTAAAAAAGCTGTGAATCATAATAGCCCCATTTGGAACACTTTCTGTTATCAGTCTATAATTTTAGAGAGTTAGAACCTGGTCCTAAAGCCTAAAGTGGGCTTGATTTTGGAAAGGAAATCTTTTCACAACTGCCTTGATCCACAAAAGCCTTTTTAAAAATAGACACTCCCTAAAGTCTTATTCAGACGGTCACACACTGATGCTTTGATGTTCCTGTGATGTATGACCCCGGTAGTCGATAACCAGTCCTTTTTTTCCCCCATCTTTAGAAACCTACACTGGAACAACAATATCCAACAGATCTCGAGCTACTGTGTGTGTGAATGAACATTCCCTTTTGTTTCATATCTGAATGCTGTACCTGAATTTTGGATTGCATATTGTGTCTGGGTATTTATGCTTTGATTTATAGTAACTTCTAATGTTATGGAATTGACTTGCATTGAACACAAACTGCAAATAAAAAATGGCTGAAAGAGAAAAAATAAAAGACAAACAGTATATGAATTTTAAGCTACATAGTGAAACATACAGTGATTAATCTGTTTTGGTTTTTAACCCAATTGAGGTGTAAATTAGAAGAAATATGAAGTTACAATACAGATATTGATAGTGTTATAAAGTTTTATTTTTAAATAACATTTTCTTTGTTATAACTCTAGCAGCCTGAATGTCCTGCTCCTCTCCAGCCCTTATTGTGTTTCCCTCTATACCACTGATACATGAATATTCTATGAAGTAGGTTTTTTTATTGAAAGTTTAGTTCCTAATGAAAGGGAAGTGCAACAGAGCACAGGAGAGAACAACTTCAAATGAAAAACAGTAAAATCCGTTACTGTTCTTAAAGGTTTGCCTTCCATGTAACTTGACTCCACTCAATACCCCATGAACCTCCACTCCACCTTATCTCTAGTGGCCACGCTGTAATCCCCTAATGCTTATTACTTTTGTATGCATTGATAATTAGTTATCCACCTCTGCCTCAAAGAGGGATCTTGACCTGCTTTTGTATTTGGAACGTTCATTAAATCAGTATGCTAAAACAAGGAAACAAATAGATAATTATTCCAGATCAATATAATAAGAACACAAGGAAATTTGCAACAACTTTCAAATTGACGCTTTTTATCTATCAGCTAACGCTTTCTATCTGTCAATCTTCATTGCATTACTTATCCAATATAAGGTTTCAAATGTTCCACAGTAGAGTTATAAAAAAATACAAAACTCTTAGAACGTTTGTTTTGGCTTTTGTCTACTGTAAGCATCAGCCATTCATATAAAAATAAAGTCTTTTTTCTTTTTTATTTATATTCTGATTTTAAGAAATTGGATTGTCATTAATGTATATAGTGTATGGGAGTGGAAAGAACAGTGAATCATTTTAAAAACTCAGTTCCCCAGTAGGTTAAAAACAAACAGCAAACATAGTTAAACAAGAGTATCACTTGTTTTGCTGAAACTAACACACTGGAAAAAAGTAAGCTTTGTGGTTTTAACAAAAGCATGTCAAATGTGCATTAACTTAGGTTTATGAAGAGCAATGTTATTCTGTCTACCTGAGCTTCCATCTCAGACCTTAGGAGGAAAAAGCTCAGTAATAATATTAGCTTGTTCTAATGACTTAAAATACATTTGCCTCATCTTTTCCTAAATGAAAACAATACTTTAATAGTTTGCACATTTTAGTTTGTATTGAACTAACATTTGGATTCAAAAACTATGTAAAGCAGATATTGGTTAGTATTGAGCTGTGCTCAAGATCACTTGCCAGTTTTTGATCTTCAGAAATACTGATGATACAACTTTTCCACAGTATAACAGGCTGAAACCTATGTAGCCAATCTGGTTTTATCTGTGATGCTTACTTCCTAGTTTGACAAAAATACAATGTTTAAGTTTGGTGCTCTGATATCAAACACATCTATAAGTGAACATGCTTCTATAGACATACACATACATACATGTATACATTATAGAGATACTGAACTGATATGTGCAAATTTTCAAACATGTATAAAATTATAAATTTCATAAAGGTAAAATAAAGGTAAATTAAATGACAGTTCCAAGTGTTTTTTCTATTTTTTATTAATGTGTAGAAACTTTTGTGCTCTTACTAAAATAGGAGAAACAAGATTAAATATGTTCATTATTATGGAAAATCTTCATGCAGTGGTTTGAATATCAGTACTAAGTTTATTTGTGCTAATATGTGATTTTAATGATTACCATCAAAGAAAATTTAACAAAATAGGTATAACCAAGAAGTGGTCACTGTTTGCAGCCTCTATCAAACTGTGAACTGCACTTTCCATAATACCTACCAGTTAAACAAAATTATACTGTTGCCTTTGTTGATATTCAGCTGCTAAATTCCCACCTTTCTAGATGTCAGCCAGGATTAAAAAAACTTGCAATTTTTAACATGTTATACTATTTCTAAAATTGTATGTGTATGCATATTTTCAACAAAAATAGTATACTTATTCAAAATTTCTGAACTTTACTTTGGAAAGTCTCTTTAGCCTCATTGTGTTTCGGAAAGTGGTGAGTTCCTCACATATTAAATGTTGTCCTTATCTTGAAAGCCGGTTGAATGTTGTGGTTTGCTGGTGGTGCTTTGGTCTTAAGCTGTCTGCAGGGTAGACAGCATGTAAGTGATTGCGGTTTTTTGACACAGGAAAGATCAATAAATTTGCAACTCACGTTAAAATATTTCCAGAAGAATGACCCATGAATCTTTGGTTTATAAAAGACCTCCATGGTTACTTCCCTATTTAACTATATTTCAAAGTCTCGATTCTAGAGAATTTATCACATAAGTGGCATCCTGGAACACAGTTTACACTTCTGACTTGAACTTCCTTGCTTCTGTAGCTTGCAGAGTAAGTGGTTAAGGAATTTCATGGGCTATGCTTTCTTTAGCTTTACTCTGGAATCTTTTTTCTTTCTTAAAATTCCAATCCAAACTGCTATTCTACTGATTTATCTTTACACATTCCCATAAGCAAACTATTTTTATTTGGAGGAAGAGAACTTCTTTTGAAAACATGATTTGCCTAGAAAATTTTTAGTGACTTACAAAGCTGTACCTCTCTACCTACTTCAGGGACTGGCAAACATTTTCTGTAGAGGGCCAGAGAGCAAGTAGTTTAGGGATTGTGGGCCAAGAGGTACAACTGAATCAATTATGTACATACTTGTGGAATAAGAGAAATAAAATTTCCACGAATTTTTGAAATTCTTAATATATATATTATTGAGTACATTTTTATAATATAAGTTTAACGGAAATAATGGACTTTTTTTTAAGGAGTAGTATTTCGCTTAATTGAAAACATCATTTTAAAATTATTCTGGTACTAAGATGGTATGATGGTTTAAGTAAAATGAATAATATAAACAAGATGGTTCACTATAAATTACATAATGTATCAAAGAGATAAATAATTCCTTTGAAGAAAAACCAAGACCATGGTTTTAAATATAAAAATAAATGAAAAATATACACATTAGTATATAAAATTTGTGCTATAAATATATATATCATAATTGGTGAGACATACACACACAGTTGTTTCTTCCTCTGGACATTGATGCCACTATATGCAATAAACAGTTTAATTCTTATGAAAGAAGAATAGTAATTTTTAATGGCAAATCCAACAATGAATCCATCCATGACCCAAAATAATTCCAAAATTATTTTCCATATTCCTAAAGAGTGTTGTCTCTACAAATAAGTTTTAAGATACTAAAATTACATTATATAATACCCACTATCCTTTTCAGGGATTCAGAAGACCTAGAAAATTTAAGGAATTAAAATGTATAGTAACTACTATGAGAAGGTTTCTCAACTTCTGTACTTTGACATTCTGGGCTGGAAAATCTTTCAGTGTGTGGGGGTGTCTAGTGCATTGAGGTGGCGTATTTGGCAGCATTGCTGGTCTCTGTCCATTAGATCTCTGTACCGACCTCTTGCTGTGACAACCAAAAATGTCTCTATAGACACTGCTGAAAATCCCCTGGGGACCAAATCTCTCAGGATGAGAACGAAGTGTTTTCACTATGTAAAATATGCAGATCAGACCTGGTAGATGTGTGAAAAACAACTGACTGATGGCTAATTTTACAATACATCAAAATTGGAAGCCGTAAGAAAACGAAGTGACATATTTGAAGTGTGGAAAGAAAATTTTTATCCTAAAATTCTATATCTTGTCCAAATATCCTTCAAAAATCAAGGTGAAATGAAAGCTTTTTCAGAAAATAGGATTAGAAATTGATAAAAATTTGTCACTAGCAAAAGTACATTTAAAGAAATAATAAAGGCAGATGGCAAATGATCCCGGGGGAAACACTGGATTGCAGAATGGAATAAAGGCTAGAAAAGGGGACAAATATTTGGGTAGTTTTGAATGGATATTGATGGAATGTTGACTATATAAAATAATGATAGCATGTCTTCAATATTAAAAATCTTGCAAGATTTTGGGATGGATGGATGGATGGATAGATTAGACAGACGTTCGCAGAAACAGTCATAATAATCATTTTATTAGACTTTAATAAGTCAATGATGCCTGTGGTAATCTGAAGGAAACAGCTAAAAGAATGGCAAAAGAATGTATATCTAGAGAAAAAATGAATAACAGCTATTTGATTAATTGAAAAGAATGCAAAAAAAGAGAGAAAGGCACATGAAACACGTCAAATAGAAAAGAAGTAGTATAGTGTAGACATATGCTGACATATCATAAATCACATCTGGAGTAAATGAACTAACACTCTGGATGACAGATAAAGATTGTCCCATTTAGTTGTTCCAACTATATATTACTTAAAAGAGGCAGACGTTAAATATAAAAACACAAAGCTAGTAAAAGTCAGTGATAGTAAAGTTATGCCACGGGACACTAACCAAAGAGAGCTGGTGCAAGTGTGCTAATATGAGGCAGGTTCTGTGAAGCAAGAAGCCTTAGTCAACACACAGAGGGCCAGGTCAGAGTGACCAAGGATCTATAAGATTTTTCAAATCAAAATCCGTGTGCACCAAAAACATGGTTCTAAAATATGAAAACCTAAAAAGCAAATAAAAAATCATAATCACAAAGGGGGACTTTAGTACACCTCTCAATAGCTGATAGAACAGACAAAAAAAAAATGCTGAGGACAAAAATCTGAACAATACAGTTAAAATGTAAAAAGAAGTTTGAAGTTTTCTTCCAGCTCCCTGATATGTAACCTCATTCACCCGTGATCTGCTGAATTTCGGAACCTCTGATATGGATGATTGACAGGCGAAGATCAGGAAAGTTTAACTGCAGAAATGGCTGCTGCCAGATGAATGGGAAAGCGACATATCCCGCTCCTTCCCCTCTTTTTTTTAATATAAAGAGAAAATAAAATATAGGTAATAACAAATAAATCTATGAAATGGTTTATACCCTAGGCATAAAGCAGAGCAAAGAATATTTTCCAAATCTATTGAAGTAGATTTGCTTATCAGGTGTCCGGAAGGGTAATTGATTTTTAACTTGAGTGCAATGGAGAAAAAAAAAATCTCAAAAATACCCAAGAATGGTTGCAAGAATTGGAAAAATTGAATTCAAGTGCAACCATGAAAAGCATAGCTAAAACATTAAATTTAAGTACTATGAGGTAAAAATCTGCATCTATTAAAAGAAAAATTAGATTTATCAATTATAGGGATTGTATTCAATTAAAAAATAAGGTGAATAAATATGCAACTTGACTGTTGGTCAACCACAATGTGGGGAATATAGTGTAAACATTTTTTCTTTCACTGCCTTATTAAAAACTTATTTTGGGAGGAATATTTTTTCTTTGCCACTGGCAGAACATTCTATCCATTCCTGTACATCGTTTAACTACTAAAACGCAGCTTCATCTCAGAAGTTAAAAATGTCTAATGCAAGACCTTACTTAACTCCCAAGTTTTTATTTTAACAACTTGCCCATCCCTAGCTGGCGTCATTCAGCTGTAGAAAGCAGCTGCCTCCCTCCTAAGGGACAGAGCGTGGACGGCGCCTACTCCCTTTTTATGCTCTTCTCACCCCTCGCTAAGAAGACGGCTGTTTCGATCTGAGTAATGTCAAAACAGGAAAAAGGAGAAGAACTAAGAGACTAGTTTAAAAAATTCTGGCTTGGCTGGTGATTGACAGGATGGTAGCAGGCCTAGGGCTTCTGTGGGGTCACTGGAGGCGCCTGCTAAGACTTCTCACAAGACCGTCCTGAGGCCGCCTCTCCACATCCCCACTGCACACACTGGTTCTCACCGTTGGAGCTCGAATGCTCTCCTTTTGGCTTAAAATGACTTCAGATTGACTCCGTCCTCACATGTGACCCACCTCTGTTTTGTGGAAAACACTAGCCTGTCCTATGATCTGCCATTGGTAGGCATGTAATTGCTTCCTAACCATAGTGGCTCTTCTCTCTCCTGTTCTGTTGTCTGCCGTTCTGATAGCCAGCTTGTGTTATGCCCGGGTACTAAGTGTAATGCGCGAGTTAACACAGCCATTGTCATGCGTGCTGCTGGTTACTACAACAGCATGATTGGGTGGGTGAGTGGATGGATGGATGAATGTTATTTTAAAAGATCTTTCCCATAACTCTAAAGAAAAACTTGTCAGCGGACACCCAGATAAAGTTAAAAGGAGCCAATAATCTACAAAGGAGAAAATGCACGGAAATTGGTGGAGGGAAAATAGCAAGTAGACTCTGTGACTTGACTTTATTTCATCTCTAACAGCCTCAGTTTCCTCCTCTGTGAAAAGGATTGCAACAACACTTACTTTACAGGGTCGACTGAATTACTAAGACAGCAAGCCATGCCCTGTCTATTTTCTGTATGTACTTTAACCCAGTTCTGTTGTTTATTTGTTTTCTTTTCCTTTATACCCTTCAGTAATTTGTTTCTAGCTCATTTAATAATAATTTTCCTTTCGGTAATAGATATTTTAGAGTTATTTTCTAGAAAGGTAAAAGTAGAATGATGTGAAATATTTCTAGATCCTGGATTTAATGGCAGCTCTTAATTAGCATTGCTGTTTAAAAAGCTTAAAACGTGTTAACTGATTATCTCTGTAAAACTACTGACAACGCTAAACCAGGGTTATATGTACTGACTTTTCTTGATACAGATTTTTTTGTGTAGGTAAGAAAAACATTTACAGCCATCAAACTCTGTTACTTCGCTACTGGTGACTTCGCTCTGTGAGCTCCCTGAAGAGCTCTGTGTCCTAGCGCTTGAGGAGGCCCAGCACAGGGACCGGTTATCTTCTTCATTCAGGCATCCAGAGGGCGGAGTAATTAGCAAGCACAGAGACACAGTTCCACCTTATTTTACCACTAATCCTTTTTCAATAATTGCCTGAATCATTCCCTTCATTTATGCTGCTCGGAGTACTTAGGAGCCTAATGCTTCTCAGCCTGAATTCTATAAATGGGGAAAAATGCATGAAACTTCAGAAAAAATAAAATTGCTGCCTCTGATTGGCTTTTATGTGCCTTAAACTCATTTTTCCTACAATACTTGAACTATGTAATATAGATGATAAAATAGCCAAGAGTTAGATTATATAGTAAGTAAAAAATTTTTGAGAAGGTCAATAGTTTTTAAATAATAATTTATGGGCAGGGATGAGAATGTAAATAGTTTGTGGCTGAAGTGGAGATGACCTTGACTAGAGATGTGCCCGGGCTGGACCAAGAGTTCAGGTTAAGGACTGGAATTTGTGCAGACCATTTTATTTTTTATACACATTATAAAAACCACTCCCCTCAACAAAACAGCAAGAACAAAAAGCCTGAAATACCAAGATTCAAATACTGCAAGATCAGAGGATTTCCCTTGGCATAAAGCATAAAAAACCTATGGAGTAACTGTTTACAAAGAAATCTCAGCTTTTAATCACAGAGGCTAAATTGAAAACCATGTTAAAAACATGTTAATCTGCTGACTAGTCATAATTAATATGTGTGGTTAATATGAAAATTCTGTAATAGCGCATTATTTTCACTAAAAAGTCCCACATCTCGCTAGTTTAGTAGAGATTTAGGTATATAAGATTAGGTTGTTTATCCAGAAAAGTAAAATATTTTCACATAATGAAAATGAGAAATAATAGTTTGGGTTTTTTTGGTTGTGGTTTTTTTTCCCTGAAAAGCTTTGTTTTACTTGGTTATTCCCATTTTGTATACTCAGTGTGGGTAGATTTTAAGCTACTGTAATGAATTATCTCCTCTTTAGTAAACCTAGCTGAATGTTGGTTGTCCAATGTAGTAGGCAAAATATCAAGAGTGCAACAGATGACCATAATTCCTTTTATATCATTAGCTTATGCAGATGTTTTAAAGCACCTACTATGTGCTGGCCTTGTATTAAATATTATGGATACTACAGTAAATAACATGGTCTGGGTACCTGCTCTAACAAGACATACTGTATCCCGTGTTTGGATATTCTAGCCATCCATCTATCCAGGAAAGACATTTATATATATGTATGTAAACACACACATGTTGTTGATGCTAATGTTGTGGCCTCAAAGGTAACATGCTTATTATAGACATTAATTTCTGGTTGCGCTATATTTCCTTAAAACTCTTTGCATTGTTTTCTGTAAGTATTAAGATTATATTTTAAAAGCATGCTTTTAAAAGATAGCACAATCCCACATGAACACAAAACAAATCCTTGATTTTTTTCTGTAAAATTTGGCTTATCCAGCATGTTAGGATATTTGCTGCTGGCCATTATAACCAACGATCCCACAGCTCAGTGGCTTAACACGAGGAAGGTCTGTTTTGTGCTCACGTCACAGTCTGATGTATATCACATTGCTCTTGGGGACTTTCTTCTACATGGTGTTTTGAGCATCCAAGATCCTTCCAGCTTGTGACTCTCCATCCTGCAGAGCCTAGACAGAGTACTCCGTAGGGTCCTTTGCATCGAGATGCCCCAAAACGACAGTCTGTGCAGGAATTTTCAGGTATGCGTAGACTCAGTCACATAGTCCCAACTGAACTGGAAGGAAACTGGGAATTGAGATGTTCCTGTGTCCAGGAATGGTGGATCAGTGCTGTCCTGTCTGAGACACGCTGTGGTCATCTTTATAAATCCACCCCTTGATGTGAAAAAATATCAGGAATTTGAAATTACATGTATGCATTAAATTTTTTATGACAGTGTTGTGTTTTGAAATATTTAAAAAAGTGTTTCATAGAATGTTTATATTGAGGAAAATTAGCATTATGGACCTCTGGAAACTCAAGATTAATTTCATGTTTTTAAAAGTAAGCTCTTGTGGGGCTGGCCCCGTGGCCGAGTGGTTGGGTTCGCGCGCTCTGCTGCAGGCGGCCCAGTGTTTCGTTGGTCGAATCCTGGGCGCGGACATGGCGCTGCTCGTCAGACCACGCTGAGGCAGCGTCCCACATACCACAACTAGAAGAACCCACAACGAGAAATATACAACTGTGTACTGGGGGGCTTTGGGGAGAAAAAGGAAAAAAATAAAATCTTTAAAAGTAAGCTCTTGTGTTCATTTATTGATTTGACTAAAAAACAAAACAACTCCACTAAGGCAGTTATGTCTATGGGACCCCAGACTCTAAATGTATATTTGAAGAACAAATTTTGCCTTTTAAAATATCTTAGAAACAATAATAGCAATACTTAACATTTAAAACTCCTGATCATCCAGCCATTCATGTATTGCTGCATCTGATCTGAGATATTTCAATTAAAAAACAATCCTATGAATACACTTTAAGGTCTTAGCCAGTTTTGATAAGGCTTTTAGTTCTCTAATACAGCTTGTTGCTGATCAGGAGCATTAAATTATATCTTCATGTTGTAGCCACTTAAATCTGGATTCAGAAAGATCTAACTGATTCTGACTGTAACATTCAAGTTAATTAGAGTTTGTTTAGTAGTTGCAAAATGTTGGGCAGGGAACCAAACTAGAAAAGACAAGAGTACTTAAAGCTGAGCAGAAATGTAACTTGTCCTTACTGATCCTATTACCCGTTAAGGACACGATATCCAAACCGGCACCCCAAGTAATCAACTGCAAGGTTATACACGAATGGAGGACATGCTCTGATTTGAGAAAGGGACAAATAACTTTATGTCTAGAAATTATGTCTGACAACAGGTCAACAGATGGCAATATTCAAGGCGAGAAGGTGGTGGGGGATGTCTGTGTGTGCCCGCCTCTTGTAGTGGCGGAGAAGCCCCCAGGACTGTTCTCACTGTGGCAATAAATCTAAGTCATCAGCCAGTTTCTGGCTACCTGGTCATCTAATAAAATAGACACGTAGCTATCACTCCTTGTTTGCACCATCATATCAAGTCATTTTATCATTTTTATATTGCTATATAGAACATGGATATGGACATGTTCTTTAAACTTTTGTGATGTTTATTTCACATAACAGTATTCAAAAACATAATAGAAAAATCAACTAGTTTAACGAAAATGTTTTGTGTCACATATTGGTCAGTTTTCAAAAGTCCAGTACAATCAATACAGGTAATTACGATCAGGAAACAAAATTAAGAAATAAAATTAAAACAAGGGTCAAAAACTCCAAAATCTAGATCCACTGTCATTGAAATGCCTAAAAGATTCTAGGGGTTTTTTTTTTTTTTCCAATTATGCCTCTTCTCAAAAGGATATGTTCAATATTTTTGGTAGGCTTAAGGTAATATTTATACTTGCCATTTATTTATTTAGTTAGTTATTTAGTAATCTAGCTAACGTTCCTTATGAAGTAAAGGGTTTTTTTATAACAAGGTCAGACAAAGATTCAAAATAAAATCATACATGAATGGAGGATGGAAGGGAAATGTTCTCATAAAAGAAACAATCCTGAAAGTCTGTAAGACTTCTGTGCCATGGTAACCCCTGTCTTATAGAGTTACGTCAAAGAAAAAAGAAAACTTCCTATGCAGCCCCTAGCATTGTGTCTGATAAATAGTAAATATGGAAAAAGTAATCGCTGTTGCCGTATTACAGGAGAGCGAGGTCCTTCTTGGGATGAGATGATTACATTCATTAGGACTTAGTTGTCGTTGGATGTGCCAAGTGAGAAGTGGTAGTGTATTCAATTCTTTTCCTTTAATCTTTGCAGAAAATTGTTCCATCCTCTTAAACTTCATACCTACCCTCTTTTTTTCGCTTCTGAAGGTTTCAAATAGTTGATAGTGGTCACGAGAGAAATGTCAAAGAGATTGTATCATGTTTTTGATAAATTGTAACCATAAAACTAATTTCTAGACATTAAATTTGGGACATTTTGTTTGATCAGAAACTCTTAATCATATACGGCTTAGATAAAACTCACAAAATCAACTAGGGGAAATTTCCTTCTAAAGAATACAGAAAATATTGTTTCCTCTGTTCCCCTTCCCTGGTCCAGTCCGTCCCCTCTGTCCTCCCTCCGTTTCCATATTCTGTCACTGAGGTGCTGTAGTGGTTTCTTGTTTATTTCACCCTACCTCATTAGTATCTCAGTTTCTTCCCCCAGGAGACGTGGGTTCGAAGCAGGTAAGCTATCCTTTCAGGATTCTTTTGGAAAATTCATTATCTTGCCACTTACTATTGAACCAAATTTTTTCCTGAACATTATATGTGACTATTAGTACTGATTCTTCATCTGGTATTGTTCTTATATTTTCTAGATTTGGTTGCATTACTCAAAGTATGTATCCTTCCCCATAGGCTGGAATATAGGAAAATCCATATCTATAATTTATACACATACACAAGCTTAATGGGAAAATAAACAGAATCTCCCCACGCCACTGCATATTTACAAAAAAATAACTGGCTACCTTCTCAGACAAATGTGTACCCAACAGAGGAAAGTCAACATCCATACATATCAACAGAAAATCTGAAAATTAGAAATATGAAAAGCATGAATAACACAGGTGGGTTTACCAACATTACGTGTTCAGAATGTGTCTCATGCTCTGAGAAAAAAAGAATGTGGATTTGGGGCAACACTTACCAAAGTAACTATTCTTCCTTATTGAAAGATCGGGTACTATTTATGGAAATGTATCCAAATTTCATAAAATGTTTAAGTAGAGCAATTACTGTTTCTTTCCACTATGTTTAATTATGATTAGAAGCTTGGAAAACCTGGAGCAATTTCAACAAGTAAACTTGCTTACTAAGTGGTTTTTCCCAACTTCTCACAACTCAGTTACGCCAAAAGCATCAGTGCTGACAATTTTCCAAAGGAAAATAAGAAATCCACAGCAATATATAAGGTGCTTCAGTTTAGCATTTCAATAAAATAAACTATGGAGTAAGAGAAGAATGAAATTGACTTCATCTCCTCCTACTATTTTTAATACAGATTATATGCAATAATGTAAGGTCAGTGCAAGGATTTTATCAATAAAAATCCGTATCTTGAAAGAAATATTAAACTGACAACAGAATTGTTCAATAGTAATGGTAACAAATTGCCACTTAAAAAGAAAACAAATATAGTTTTAACTACTAGAAAATGAATTTCTTTTGAGAAACACATTTCATTTCCTGGGAGAAGTAGATTTTGATTATTTATTGCACTTGTAGATTATGGATGCATCTACATAAATTTTCTTTTCTTCTATTTTTTCTAATGAATTTAAGTTAAATCAGTAAAAACTTGTAAAACAGTATAGAAATGCTGTTAATTAGCACCCTTGTTTCTTCTTCTAGAAATCAAGTCTTTTTTCTGCATACGTGTTCTGAATAATCATACATTGTCTGATACTTAAATAACTTGAAAACTAATTAAGGGATAGCATATATGAAATAGGAAAATGTACTGTATTTTCTACCTATTGAGGTTTCAATTATTTAGTGAACTGCTCTCTACGTTGACGGCAGTGTTTGAAGTACCTATGGGGGTACATAGCTAGCTAAATAAGAAAATCTCTGACATTTGGTCGAAAAGAAATATATTTTCTTACTTTATACATGCAATCCCTTAATTTGTTTCCAAATTATTTTACAACCTTTACTAAGTAATTTCTGGAGTTTAATGATTAATCCAAGAGTCGCTTCTAGATATTCACACATTTTACATATAAATATACCAATAGAGTGCAGTGATTCAGAACGTGTTCTAAAGAGTACTGCAAAATGTCAACTATGGGTATTTTATATAGGTGAAGTATTCATTTAAAAAATTCCATTTGATGGGGGAAGGAATAATGTTTTTAGTAAATGGTGTTGGAAAACTGGATTTTCACATGCCAAATAATGGAGTTGAATTTCTTCCTCACACCATGTACAAAAATTAACTCAAAGTGGCTAATAGGTCTAAATTTATGTAGTAAAATTGTAAAATTTCTGTAAGAAAACAGGAGCAAATCTTTGTGATCCTAGGTTAAGCCATAGTTTCTTAGACACCGAAAGCACAAGCAACATTCAAAATAGCCAAAAAGTGGGAACAACCCAAATTTCCATCAACTGACAAATGAATAAACAATGTGGCAATATCCATACAATGCAAAATTACTCATGCATAGAAAGGAATAAAATCCTAATATATGCTGCAAAATGGATGAACCTTGGAAATGTTATGCTAAGTGAAAGATGCCAAACACAGAAGGCCACATATTGTAGCATTCTATTCATACAAAATGTCCTAAAAGGCAAACCTGTAAAGACAAAAAGTAAACTAGCGTCTACCAGGAGCTGCACAGGGAGGGAATGGAGAATGGTTGCTATTGGGTATGGGTTTCTTTTTGAAGTGAAGAAAATATTCTGGAATTGGATAATCATGATGTTTGCAAGACTTGGTAAATATATTTTATATGAATTAAATTTTAATAAAAATTGTATTAGCAATGAAGGCAAAATAAAGATATTTTCATAAAAACAAAAACACAAAACAGCATAACAAAAAATATTACTGAAGTAAAAACTGAATAACAAGCTACATTTTAAGCTATTTGCTTTTGGCTTATATTTCAATTTTAAAGAAATTCCAATTTCTCCCACATGTGATCCATTCCCTTCTACGCAATTATTAATTAAATATTATAAAAATATAGTGCTAATAAAGTGAGATAAATATAATTTGTAACGACAAATTTAATCTCATTTTCTGTCAGATGTTTTTTAAGATTCCAAATATAAGTAAGATCATATACTATTTGTCTTTCTGTCTTTTTGACTTTGCATAATGCCCTAAAGATCCCTCCATGTTGTCACAAATGGCAGAATTATCTTCTTTTTAATGACTAAATAATATTCTATTGTATATATATATACCACAATGCTAGCATCTGCTGCCAATCCTCCTCTTTTTGCTGAGGAAGACTGGCCATGAGCTCACATCCATGCCCATCTTCCTCTACTTTATATGTGGGACGCCTACCACAGCATGGCTTGTCAAGCAGTGCCATGTCCACACCTGGCATCTGAACCGGCAAACCCCAGGCCACCGAAGCAGAACATGAACACTTATCTGCTGGGCCACCGGGCCGGCCCCACCACAACTTCTTTATACATTCATCCATTGATGGACATTTAAGTTGTTTTGGTTTCTTGGTTATTGTAAATAAAGCTACTGTGAACATGGGGGTACAGATATCTCTCCAACATGGTATTTTCATTTGCTTTGAATCAATTCCCAGGAGTGGAATTGCTGGATCATATGGTAGTTCTATTTTTAATTTTGGGGGGACCCTCCATACTGCTTTCCATAGTGGCTGCACCAATTTACATTCCCATCAACAAGGCAAAGGGTTCCCTCTTCTCCACATTCTTGCCAGCATTTATATTCTCTTGTCTCTTTTTTTCTTTTTTGCTACTGAGTTGTATGCGTTCTTTCTATATTTTTGAAATTAACCCCTTACCAGACATATGATTTGTAAATATTTTCCCTCATTCAGTAAGTTGCCTTTTCATTTTGTTGACGGTTTCCTCTGCTGTGCAGAAGCTTTTTAATTTGGTATAGTCCCATTTGTTAATTTTTGCTTTTATTGCCTTTGCTTTTGGTATCAAATCCAAAAAAATCATTGCCAAAATGAATATCACAAGGAGCTTCCTGCCTGTTTTCTTCTAGGTGTTTTGTGGCTTCAGGTCTTATGTTAATGCATTTTGAGTTAATTTTTGTATACAATGTAAGATAGTGGTCCAGTTTCATTTTTTTGTGCGTGGTATGTCCAGTTTTTCCAACTCCATTTATTGAAGAGACTGTCCTTTCTCCATTGTATATTCTTCTCTCCTTTGTCATAAATTAATTGACCATTTATGCATGGATTTATTTCTGGCCTCTCTATTCTGTTCCATTTATTTATGTGTCTATTTTCATGTCAATACCACAGTGTTTCAATTGCTATAGCTTTATAAAATAGATTGAAATCAGGAAGTGTGATGTCTCTCACTTTGTTCATCCTTCTCAAGATTGCTGTGGCTATCCAGGATCTTTTGTGGTTACATAAAAATTATAGGATTTTTTTCCTACTTCTGTAAAAAATGCCATTGGAATCTTGATAGAAATTGCATTGAATCTGTAGATTGCTTTGGCTAGTATGGACATTTTAACAATATTAATTCTTCCAATCCATGAACACAGATATCCTTCCATTTTTTGTGTCTTCTTTGACTCTTTCATTAATATCTTATAGTTTTCAGTGCACAGGTCTTTCCTCTCCTTGGTTAAATTGATTCCTGAGTACTTTGTTTTTGATGCTATTGTAAATGGGATTGTTTTCTTTATTTCTTTTTCAAATAATTTGTTGTTAGTGTATAGAAATGCTACTGATTTTTGTATGTCAATTTTTTATCATGCAACTTTCCAGAATTCATTGATTAGATCTAACAGGTTTTTGGTGGAGTCTTTAGGATTTTCTATACGTAAAATCATATCATCTGCAAATAGAAGGTAATATGAAACAGAGGCAACTTTTATTATGACTGTACAGAGACTCTAAGTGTTTTCTTGTCATTTATTATTTGTATTGGAAAACAAGAAAAAATGAGAAGATTAAACAATTCAACAATTATTGAAAACAATTTTAAAAAGTCTTAAAGAATCATAAGAATTCTGACTTTATCATAATTTCTTTGATCAAATTTAGTTCTGGAGAGATACAAATATTTTGGCTATTGCTTCTTGTTACATTATGGTTTTATATAGTATAGTCTAGGGATGGAGTGCTGTAAAATTTGTTAAGAGCAGAGACTTTGAAGTCTGACTTAAAATTCTGGCTTTGACATTTCTATTTGTACTGTATTGGTGGTCCCCAAGATCCCTCTTAGGCTTGGTTATTCACTAGATAGATTTACAGTATTCATAAAACTTGTTATATTCTTAGATATGGTTTATTCTTAGATATGTTATATTCTTAGATATGGGGGAATTGTGCATGAGGAGAAATCTAGGAAAAACTAGGCATGAGCTTCCAGGTGTCCCCTCCCATAGGATTTGCATGAAGACGTGCTTAATACTCCCAGCAATAATGTGTGACAACACATGTGAATTCCTCAGCCAGGGAAGATTGCCCATGCCTTGGTGTCCAGGGTTTTTGTTGGGAGTCAGTCATGTAGCATGCAGTGCCACATGACTGACCTCAGCTACTTAGATTCCAGTCTGTCTCCCTGGAGAAAAACACGTGTTCACCATAAATTCTTAGGATAAACTTAACGTGTAAATTGGTACAGCATGGTCCAAGGTCCAACGCAGAGTATTTCAAGGGCTCAGAGGTTATCTCCAGGAACTGACCAAGACATGCCATTCTTTGAAATGTGCAGGGTTTGAGAAACGAGGGCCTGCAGAGTTTATCCTTTCCTGCCGGCAACACAGGCAAATTATATTATTTCTATATGCCACTGTTTCTAATTTGTAAAAATAGGAGCATTCATTGTAGTATATACATAAAATTATGTTTAAATAATGAGTTAGTTCATGTAAAACAGTTTGCACAATACCCTGACACATTGAAAACATCAATAGCTATTAGATACTGTTATTAGTATTACTATAGCTATTGTTATTATTGCTACTATTCTTATGAAATGTGCAATAGAACCACCTAAAGATACCAAAGGATCCTCCTATATTCAAAGTTCTTTTCAGGAAAATAGAACAATAAGTAACTATGGGTATTTAGGAGAAAATTGTGCTTATATATCTGAACAACTGTGGTATAAACATTGCTGTGAATATTCTCAACTCAGATGAGTAAAGTTAAATCCAAAATATTTAGATATATTAGTACAAATGTTTAGACATTAAAATACCTAAGCTTTAGCATGTTTAATGAAAATAATCTTAAAATGGATTTGCTTCTAAAAACGTATCAATTTTGCATAGTAAATTTCAAATAGTAATAATAATGGAGCATCTTTAACACAAAAGTGTCATGTTTCAAAAACTGTTGAATTAAGTTAAATAAAGGAGGCAGATTCTATGAAGAAAAAAGAAAAAAGATCACCTCTAGCATTTTTGTGATATTTGGGTCATTAATACACTAAAGTTTAGAAGTATTTGGCAATACAGACACAAATGTAAATAAATATGAGATATTGATCATTCCAATATATTTCCTTGAATACATCAAGATTCATCTTTTAAGATTCACTTTTTATTGTGACCAAATCAACTGATGAGAGCTCACATGGTACCTCCTTTCCTTCTCTCTGTTTATATGAAAAATAATCTGTGATAGAAGTTGTGTTTTGAGAACCCATCTAGTTTGTCAGGCAATTGCACTATGATTTCTCAGTTGGTGAAGTGACATTTCACATCAATTCAAACTTATTATTTGAATCTGATTTTAGGATATTGGCAAGTATATTAAATACATTTTAACTCATTTGCGACTTCCTGCTGAATATCATATGCTATCAGGATTTATGTTCTAGGAAAGATTTTAGAACTGCTCACAATCAGATCATTTAAATGTTTTATTATAAACATTTAAGAATATATTAGACATAAAAATTCTAGCATGGTATGGTGGCCTCAAAATCTCTTAGTTCCCATTTATTAAACATGATAGTAAGTTTTCTTTGATGTTATCTAAATTAACCTTTTAATATCCATCTACATTTAGGAGTGTCAAAAAAGTATCAAACAAAAATGCTATATGCTTGGCTATCTTTTTGAGATACAGGCAGCACAGAATTGTATTAAAAAGTGGAGCAATAATGCAACTGATATAGATTCATTCACATTCACATTGCACAGCAATGCATTCCCCAATGTTCCTTTCATACTAAGCCCTATTTCAGCATCGTTATAACTGACAGATAGTGTTAAACAAGGCAGTACTAGCTTTTAGGAACACATTATACATTACTAATCCATTATTTACAACCCCAGAGAAAGCAAAATGACTCTCTAAAAGCATACCGAATTTTTCAAAGCTTTAGCTATTGAGGTTGCTAAAAGAAGTCAAGCAGAAGACAAGTTTATATTATATTTGAAACCTAAATTATCATTTGCCTTTCTAAATTGGAAGAATCTTGACTTTTCTGAGAACATGTTTTTAAAAGTAAACTAAATGTTATGCTTTAAAATTTAATTAATCAATTTAGGGAGCAATGGCCTGTAATAAAGAAAATTGAGAATCTATATTTATAGCCAGCTCTGAAGTATTCTCACTCTTGATTTTTTAGACTTTTTAGCCAAACTAATAATCTAAGAAAATAATTGAATTTTTATATATAATATATATAACATATATAATATATACACAACAAATATAATATATTCAGTTGTAATGGTGTTTTACAAATCTAACCTACATGTTAATGGTCACTTCTGTAAAGTAGCATTTAAAAGTGAATGTAATATTATTTAACTGATGTAAGTGTACATAAACAATGTTGCTAAAATTCTACCAATCTTGCAAATAATTTCTGTCCAGAAAAACATATAATGGAAAGATCAGATTTTAAAAACGTCTGTGGCTGTAAAACCCTCTCTCATAACTGGCAATATTGGCTCTGGGTTACTTATTATAGTAACCAATAATATCAGAATAGGAAGGGTAAAATCTTCTATTGGGGTGCAGTACACAACCATTTCATAAGAGTTTGGTCAGTATTTCTCTTGAGGGTAAGGACATTATGAACATAAAGGCACTGGCCAATTTCCAGGGCCTTATCATAAAGTGAACAATTTCTGAAATATTTGGTATTTTATTGTCATTTTATCCACCATGTTGAAAATTAAGAAATAAATGAACTTTATTTCTAGCATCTCTTTTTATAAATGAAATATCAAATCTCTGTGATGTTTCCAGTGCTTTCTGGGAAATTTTAAGACATGTTAAGTATGAAACATATCCTGAGATTTTTATTTTGTTTTTTATAAATTTAGGATTTGATTATGGCTAGTCAGAATCAAAAGAGTTGTCAAAGGAAAGCTGGGCATTTGATTAAGATAGTATCACGGGCACCTGAGAAACGATACTTGGCAACATCTTTTAAAAAATAAAATCCATTTCATTGCCTTGAATACACGGTTTGTATTTTCTGTCAGTCTTGCTCCAACATATCCTAAACAACCCATATTAATTTTCACTTTTAACTAAAGTGGCTAACTTTTGTTTCATAGAAAGGACAAGAAGTAAATAGTTAAGAACTTTCATACACAGGCATTTAGTAGATGAACAAAGCTTATGAAATCACATAATACCATTTTCAACAACAGCACAAATCCCATTTATATCTTAAAGTGATCAAAATAAACACATTCATAACATAACAAAAAGGTGTAGCCACTCCACAGCATTTAAAAATAAGAAGCAACAGGCAGCTGGACCAGTGGCGTAGTGGTTAAGTTTTCATGCTTCACCTTGGCAGCCCAGAGTTCAATAGTTCAGATGCTGAGTGTGAACCTACACACCACTCACCAAGCCATGCTGTGGCGGTGTCCCACATACAAAAAATAGAGGAATATTGGCACACATGTTAGCTCAGTGACAATTTTCCTCAAGCAAAAAGAGGAAGAATGGTAACAGATGTTAGCTTTGGGCCAATGTTCCTCACCAAAAGAGAAACAAACAAAGAAAAAGATTCTATAGGTTCAGATATTAAAGAGCTGTTCTTTCAGTGTGTATGAAATTCTTAACTGATTGGAGCTCACAAATAGACAAACAAAAACAAACCTCCAATAAACCAGTCTCTCGTTATTGCTCGCCCAAGAGAGGATAGAAATCACCAAATTCAGGCCACAAAAGCAATTTCTCAGCACTTATTACCACCAATGAGGAAGAACTGTATGCAAACCGCAAACAAAATAACACAAAATTAGTAGAGAAAATAAACAACAGAAGCAAAAATGTTAAAGTTCCATTACTGCCTGTTTCACTCTACAGCCGAGTAAAGGCACGTCGGGTCTGAAACAGCCCATTAGGTATATTTCTCTGACAACACAGTTTACTTGGCTCTGCCACGTGCTTCCACAAGGACATGATGATGGAAGCTGCAAAACTGCTAAAGTATAATTTTCAGAAGGTAAAATTATTTTAAGGCAAATATATTATCATGTCAGATATTTTATTTTACTAGTTAGTTAATAACTGAAATAATAAGACATTAAATTTGTTCCAAAAAGCATTAGAGAAATTAGGCATATAAAGGCAATTAAAAAAAGGTTTTAGGTTAAGATTTCTGCATTAGTTAATGTCCATAAGATGCCTAAGCGTCACTCTTTGAAGTTATCCATTCCATTGGACAGTATTTATATCACCAGCTGTCTAAACTCTCCATGTTAACCTCTGTCGCTACAAGGCTGAGACAATAAAAAGTTAGGCTCAGTCTGTTGTGAAGGAAAACTCAATAATTTTTTGCTTGTTTCTAAAATTTGAATAATTTTTTGATGTTGAACTCAACATGCCTTGAATTTTCAAGGATCTCATTTGAACTCCACTCCAGTTAAAACACACTCATTCCTTAAATCCAGCTTACTGCATCTGGAAAATCTAACATATCACTCACTATGTGTCAACTATATTAATTATAAAAATTGTCTTTTATTTCCATTACATCTAAATTTAGACACTATAAGGAGAGTCAGACCTTTGATCTGATTATTTTCCATGAGTTATCAAGAAGCACCTGACTATACTTTCCTAGACCATACCCTACCTAGATCCATGGCTCAGCACTTCAACCCCCTTCATGTCTGCATCTTCATTTCCTTCAATACTTAACATTTGCATGTCCCTAAGCTTTTCTTTTTGTCTTATCTGCTTTTATTTCTTTGTTTAATAAAAAATTGCTAGTATAAAATGCACCCGTGTAGATCAGTCTCATAACTATTAACCTTTTGGCCAGCTCAAATCCTCCGTTGTACTTGCTCTGCTGCTCTATCAACATATGACTGTTCCACGTTGTTCAAATAAAAATCACGTTTGGTCAGCGTGGACCTGTAGACTCATTGTTCGACATTCCTGAGGCCTCTGGTCAATCAAAGAACATGTGCTCTTCCTCCACAGGGCTGTAGTGAAAGGGTTAGATTCTGACCACCTTTTCTCAATTTCCAATGGAGTGTTTAGTAACTTCATCACTAAAATTATTTAGCTCCTATAACCTGGGTAAATCCAATCCTAAATATCTTTTAGACCCTGATTTTTTAACATTTCAGTGAGTCAAATGGGCATAAAATTACTATTGAACAAATTCCAAAATGATAAACAGATGCAAATATGAGCACTACTTTAGCCTATAATCTAAGCACCAATATCTAATAACATGAATCAAAAAAAATTCCCAAGGAAAGTCAGTAGACAAAAAGCAGATTAGTAGTTCCCAGGGGCTGGAGCAAGAATGTTTCTTGGAGGCAGGAATAGAGAGGTGCTGCTAATGGGTGCCGGATTTCCTTTGTGGGTGATGAAACATCTCTGTATTAGAGAGTAGTGATGATTGCACAACTTTGTGAGTATGCCGAGACCTTTAACATGTCTTATTGGATGACTCATTGTATTGTATGACTCATTGTATGTGAATTATACCTCCCTAAACAGAAAAACATCTACAGTAATGTCAGAATTTAAAATCTAATTTTGATCCATATTGCAACTGTCAGCCAGATAAAATCTAACCTTAGCGCTATCTAGTAGAAAACTAACTAAAGAAAGGCAAATAAAGGCAAATGGAAGTTTCTTGTTTTCAGTTTGTTGGGAAACCAGTAAATCTGTTTTAGGAGTCTGTAATGTGGAATCTATGAACTGGTAACTAATTAGGAGAAAGCTTTTATTAAATTTTGTTACCAAGTTCTTCTCATTAATCACTTGATAAAGCCTACATTTTCTTGGCCTTGTCCAGTATTTACCAAGTTTTTGCCTTCAGGACACCAGAAAAAATAAATAATATATTTGACTGTTATTCTAATATTTGCTCCCCCTCATTAAATTTGTTTTCCAAAGTCATTAAAGAACAATAACAAATTCCTTGTTCCCTTTTCCTCTGCTGAAGTAGTACGTGCTCTCAAAAGGAAAAAATATTCCAGTAACTCAGGCCTTGCTGAGAATCAGAATAAAAATTAAGAAAAAAAACAGACCAGAAAGCCTTAGCTGTGTCCAGGAATGAGAGGCTATGTTACAGTATACACTGTTAGAACAAGTGGCTTTATCATTGTTACTAATAAATCTGTGTTACCTCAGAACTAATGTTTTATGGCAGATTGATGGCTATTCCTTAGGAAAATCTGCGACGAACACTATGAATAAATGAAGATCCCAAATCATGGCTTCTTAAAACACCTGCATTTAACTGTTTGTAGACATATTAAACTCTATTTAATGGGTTTTTTAAAAGAATGATTATGGTTCAGTTTTCATCAAGATAAAAACTCTCAAAAATATGATGTTGGCATGAGTTCAAAACCACCAAACTTCCTACCCTTTGGCAGAAGGTGTCACTGTAATTGTATCATCTATAACTACTGTGACACACTGAAAGAAGTTGACATTTCAAGGGCTCTTGCTGGCACTGAGCAGTATTACCAAGTGGAGGAGATGAAAAAATGAAAGGTGAGCCGGGAAGAAAGAGCAAAGTTCAAGAAGTAGGAGGAAGAGTTCAAATCACAATCTTGAAATATGTGAATGCCTTTCTCTTTTCTTTCTAATTAACCATTTTTTTATTTGAAAGTAAAAACAGAAGACATCCTCAAGTCTGGTCAAGTGTGAGTTATAAGTGTCCTGTAAAAAAAAAAAATGTCTTAAACCACTTTCAATTTGAGGAGTCAACCCTTCTAGACACTTATAGCATATTCCACATTCCACTTTAAAACTTAAAATCTAGAAATTTAACATTTAAACAGGTTTTAGAGATAATAATTGAAGCATTTATAATATTTATTATTAGATATAGTTTTAATGCATATTGTGAAGTTATCTATTTTAAATTGTAATATCATTAGAAATTATATTTTCATATATATGGATGATGCTATCATATCACAGGCATATGACTGGTTAAATTTGTTACTAGGAATTTTTATGTTAAAAAAAGCAAGATTTATTACATTTGTAATACTATCCAGTCTTTATATTTTGGAGATTCTATACTCCGTTTTAGGAATACAAAAGAATAGAAAGGTAAAGAGAAATTGTACCCAGTAGCATTGCTGTACGAATCAAACTATCAACACTAAACGTGTGTTTTCAACCGTGTCAGATAATTCAATCTTCTCTATATAACAAATCTTTAGGAAAGCAAAACACTGAAAGATCGGTATGTTTTATATCTTGTTACCGCGCGTTGGTGAACCAACCAAATCCCGACAGACAGTGACTAATCGGGGACACAGATTATCTGACATATTTAGGGATACATATCTTTCAATTTTCTCATTTTTGAATTCAGCAATGAATCCAGGTTCAGCATTTTCAGTAAGATACATGTAGTGGCATCATCTAATCCCGTGGGTAACGTTATTCATTGACATTTCTTAAAGATATCAAGATCTATGCCCAATGTCCCTCCCAGGATGGGCAAAATCAAAGACATATACTTTTTAATTCCCTTAACTTTAAATTTTATTTTACTTGATATAGTAGGATGATAATGTGTGTACTTATGAAAAATTTCAAAAGGGATTGACATGGCTTTTTAAAGAATACTCTCAAAAAATATACACATAATTGACTAGGTGAACGTTTCAAACTGTGAGTATTTAACAACTGAAACACAAAAATAAACTTCATAGGGACAATAGACAATTTTCAAATTCAATTTATTTTAAGCATCTTTTATCTTAGAAAGCTTGCTTTTGGAAACTCTCAGCAGAAGTGTAAAGAGTGTCAGCTGAAAGCTAAAGATATTATTTATTTGATGTTATTAGCACGTTTAAACTAAATTGAAACTCTATGTGATTTCTGAGGGTTTTCATGTTTTGAGAAGAACATTTTAATATTTTAGAGGGTGAATCTTCTGTGCTTTCTAAGTAGAGAAATGCTTCAAAGCAGGGTTTAGTCTACTGTGAGGAATGGAAAACCCGGGAGTGTGCATCGGCGTTAGCAACATGTCATTCATCTGGGATGCTTTTAGGAGCTGTTTCAATAGGACAGATCTCAGACTTTAGCTTCTGCTCCATTTCCAGTGCTGTTGTCAGCTTTTGTCTTTTCAACATTTGAAACTTTAATGCCTAGTTTAAAAGCACTCCTTAGATATCAGGTAGGGAGGACTGTGGATGCTAATTTTTTTTCTTTGATGCAAATCAAATGCATATTTTGGTTTAAAAATGTCTACTTTTAGGAAAAATGTTAATAAAATAATCCTTGTTCCTATAGATTTAATAATGAAGCTCTCAGGCTAGTGTGTTTCTGTGTGTATCACAGGCCAGTGTGTGTGAAGATAAAATATAAGTATATAAAACAATCAAGTAGAATCAGTCATTTTAAATGGTTAATATACTCACCTTATAAAAACAATTATTCAAAATTCATCAGACATGTCAGTCAAGCTTTTGTTGTGAATAATTTAGAATCATATGAAATATTTTCAAAATATCTCTACTACACACTGAAATGCCATGTACCTCAGGGGGAAAATGATTTCTATCATCCTCAGTGATGGGCATGCTGCAGTCCAGCCATCTCACTGAAAACACATAATTTTTCATAATGCTTAACATTTGTTTGGGTTTTTTTTTGTTTGTTTCTTTGTTTTTGTTTTTTTACATTTTTTTTTATTGAGTTATTGATAGGTTACAATCTTGTGAAATTTCAATTGTACATTAATGTATGTCAGTCATGTTGTAGGTGCACCACTTCACCCTTTGTGCCCACCCCCCAACCCACCTTTCCCCTGGTATCCGCTAAACTGTTCTTGGTCCATAGTTTTAAATTCCTCATATGAGTGGAGTCATACACAGATTATCTTTCTCTTGCTGGCTTATTTCACTTAACATAATTCTCTCAAGGTCCATCCATGTTATTGCAAATGGAATGATTTTGTTCTGTTTTGCAGCTGAGTAGTATTCCATTGTATATATGTACCACATCTTCTTTATCCATTCGTCTGTTGATGGGTACTTAGGTTGTTCCCACGTCTTGGCTATTGTAAACAGTGCTGCAATAAACATTGGGGTGCACAGGACTTTTGGGATTGCTGACTTCAGGCTCTTTGGATAAATACCCAGTAGTGGGATGGCTGGATCGTATGGTAGTTCTATTTTTAGTTTTTTGAGGAATCTCCATACTGTTTTCCATAGTGGCTGCACCAGTTTGCATTCCCACCAGCAGTGTATGAGGGTTCCTTTTTCTCCGCAACCTCTCCAACATTTGTTGCTATTAGTTTTAGATATTTTTGTCATTCTAATGGGTGTAAGGTGATATCTTAGTGTAGTTTTGATTTGCATTTCTTTGTTTGGGTTTTTTTCATGCCAGTTATTTCCCACTTATAATTTAGAGAAAAGACTTCTCTGAAGAGAGAAACACTGAAAGAAACAGAATGAAAATAAAGATTTACAACTGCTGGTGTGAAAAAGTAAAACAAATTTAAAAAATCAATCTTTCTCAAGATAAAAAAATCTTTTAACAATGAGTGTACATATAAATGAAACCAGACAGTTAATAAAAGTCCCTCACACTTCTATGTACTCACAAAATTATTCCAACCACCTTTATAGCCATCACTGAAAGACTGAGTCCACTACTTCTTGAAGATGTGCAAAATTTCTTTTGTTTAAATATACAATCTTAATTTCATCAGTGCCTTAATGCCTCAGGACAGACTGTAGATCATGGAATCTCAGTTGTGTCTTGAAAGATCAAAATCAAAACAAAATTCAATACATTCTACAAAATTGATGTATTTACCAAAAAGAGCTCCATATTAACTAAACTCCTCTCTCTCACCCATTCTACCTCTCAGCTATTGACAAATTTTATCTGCGGCATAAGGTGGTAGCCAAATTATCCAACATAAACTTTAAAAAAAAGCATTATTTAAAGAAAAATATAAGAGGTACCATACAGCAAGAGACTTACAAATGCAACATCATTAAAACGCACTGAGCACTAATGCCAGATCTGCTCTTACTAAAAACGACATTTTTTAAAAAAAAACTTGCATTTCTGTAGTGGTTTTTTACTTTTCAAAGACTTCTCACAAGTGCCATCTCATTGGAATTATCACTATTCTCTGACGTAGTTATGGAAATAAATATCTCTAACAGATGAAAACCCCAAGAAATGTAACATTCGGAGTTACCAGAGAAAAACAAGTAAAGAAATAATTATGAAATGCTTCCAAGGGAAGCCCTTTAGCATTCCCGTCAGATTTACTGCTTTGAAGTACTATTCCTCTCTCCTTGACAGCTTTGGTGACCAGGATAGAAGTTCACTTCCTGCCACCCCAGTGAGTATTCTCTTGAAGCATATAGGATTCATGGGGTCTAATGAGAATATACACTTTTAAAGTGTTCATGTTTGAGAGAGAGCTCTGCAATGACCAGAAAGATTGAGTCAGTTTTAGGATTAAAAAAGGACTGTATTATCAACAGCAACAACACTACACAGATTTGAGCTAGGGAGTCACTCTACCCAATGTCACTGACATGTTGGAATGCCAGGTGGAACTGACACAGAAAATAATCCTGCACATTCAAAGGAGTCTCACACAGTGATATCTTGTCACTGTGTTTTGCAGTCATGGGCATAAAGTCCTGGAGGGCCACTGGGTCTTAATCCATGAGATAAAAATCATCTTCAGTAATGTAGATATTGTCATCTGCTCAGATGTGCACTTCAGATTCACTTTGCCAAGCTCCAACTGGAGGGCCATTCAATGAAACTGTATCTAGTTGCTGCAGTTTTTTTCTTATGTAGAAATATTTTCTGGTAATCATGACAACCAAAAAAGTTAGCAGCACCACAGCAGAAATACTGATTACAAGATAGACTGCCTTGGTGGAGTTCATCCACGGATTTTGTGCCAGAGACACTTGAGTTTGATTGTTATGCTTAAGGCCATTTGAAGACTGTGTCACCCTGCCATGCCATCTGTTGGACAAGAGTACAGTGTGAGCTGGTGGGTTGCGTCCTCTTGTTTCCTGCAGTACCTCAGGCTGAGTTTTATTGGCCATGTTGGAGAAGGTGATGTAGCTCCTGGTTCTTAGTTTTGTGTGGGTGCTGGCATTGGAGGAACAGAGGTAGAGATTCTAGGTGACATTGGAGCACTGATGTTCCCAGCTGGTTTAATCTCCAGTGATATGGTGTGTTATCATAAATGATCCTTTGTGCTCAATATGGCAACAATACAGGCCACCGTCTACCTTGACTACATTCTCTATGGTCAAAGACACATTCTCTTTAAAAGGTACTCCCTTGCCTTGTAATGCCTATGCTTCTGAAAAGTGACATGGATCCATTAGTCCAGATAATTGCGTCTGAGCACTGAGACATAAGACATGTTCCTCAGCCTTAGTACATGGACATGGACCCTCCATTAGCCACTGAATAGGTGCAGGGTAGCATGACAGGTTGACCCACTTCTTAGTGCACTCCCTGGTGGATAAAAAACTAGAACATCTGTCAGGAGTAGTATGAGGCTTGAGGTGACTATCTGAGGATGCGTCACGGCATCCATGGGTTAGTTAAGAAGGAGTTTCCCAGCCTCTCATTTACATCCTTTCCTTCCTTCTCGTGACTGTTTATAAAAGAATTTTTTTTAAATTGCTATACATGATTCTTTATATTTCACAACTAAAATGATAGTCTCTGGTGATTGTCAAGTTGTGTTCAAATCCTGGCCTCATCATATATCAATTACATGATTTTCTGTTATTTCCCTTCAGTTAAAGTGGATAATAATGGCATTTTCTTGACAGAGTTGTTGTGAGAACAAGCATGTTGCTATATGTGCAGCAGTGAAAAATGTTTGGGGCACATAATATGACGTAAATGTAAATTACAATATTACATTTACAACCAAAATAGCAATATTTTTAGTAGTAGTAATTGTGTCATTGCTTGACTTGCAAGTTAATCCTATATCCACTTTCATGTAGCACATCATACTGTTTTTCACATGACAAAATGTATTACTTTATTATTTCTATCATTATTATAATTATTATTATACATTCTTGCAATGCTGCTAGTTCTATTTAGTTTTCATGAAACATACCTAGGAGCATTCTGAAAAGGGATAAGCTCCTTTATATGTATGCTTAAATGAGTCATTAAATAACATAATTATCAATACAATTTCATAGGCAAAATAACAATGATTCTTTTTAATAAAACTATAGCAAGCCTCAATATAGAATTATTTAGGTAAACACTAATATTTAACTGGGAAGGCATGAGTCGCATATTTAGGATTAAAGTTATTTTATTTCATATTTTCCAATTCTGGGATGAATAGAAATACGTACTTGTCAAATTGCTATCACCACATTTGAATACGTGATTTGAAAGTGTGAAGTAACCTATTTGAAAAAGTTAAATTTGCACTTGTGCTAATATAATTATTTCCCAGCACCTATATTCTGTTCTATAAGGGAAATTGTGATTTTCACATAACTCTTATTTATAGATAACTTTTTGATATACTTTAATGATGAAAATATTTTAATTAAAGTTTCTATTTTCCAGTGTAAAAATCCTCTCAGCTACTAAAAATATGGGAAAATAAATGACACAGTTCCAGGGCTCTAAGAAAGAACATTTATAATTTTTCAGTTTCATATATTTGGAAATTATAGTATTATATAAAACCAAACTTCTTAAATTTTAGTAATAATAAATAAAATTATTTTAAAATTAATTTAAAAACAACAAGAAAAGATTGAGACAAGACTGCTGATGGAGAAGCTGTCTACCCATCAACAGAACATTAGCAATTCCATCATATTCTAAAATAAAATTTACTATATAGAAGTGATTGCATTTGAAATTATTGGTATATTTGAATGCGGCTACCCAACCATGAAAAATGAGTCTTCCATTTGCTGTAAAAATAAATTAGGCAACGCTTTACTAGCAAAGCCATTTGAGTACCTCACTTCATCACTATTCACGGTCCCATTAACAGCTGTCTTTGCTTATATTTGAGCTGCCTTGTAATGTTGTTGTAGTCAGCCTTACTTTATATCTAAAGTGAACACAGGCAACTTCTTCTAGGATATAAAAAAGCGAACCCTGATGTAGAGATCCTGTGGGAAATTATACAGTAATCTTACCAACATCACTAATTTTCTTCCTATGAAATCACGATTCCCACTGCACGTTTAAAGCCGTTCAAAGTATTGTTTAACACTACCATTTCTCTATTAATAACCTCAGTAAATCACAAAAATATATGAGTATAGAAAGTGAGATACTCTGTTGGGAAAATGTTTTTACTTCTAAATTAAAAGTAATATAGAGTGACTATTAAACATGTCACATACTACTTGTTGACGCTAAAAATGCTTTTCTTAACAGAATCAATTTCTCTAAGGTAAGAACACAATGCTAGTGACTAGAACATTATAAGCAAGATAAATGATTCAAGAAAAAAATCAAAGTAAAATGGCCTTTGCTAATGATCTATTGGTATCAAATGCCTAAGAAATATTTAAGAATTTGTATGTAGTACCTTCAGTGAAGAGTCCTGCACTTGAATACACACCCACACTTGTATACCATATCCATCCGAAACAGTGTATATAGTAGAAAAACTTTCAGCGACTATTTGAGCTTAGGCAATTCATTGAACCCTGAAAGATTGATTCCCCTCTGTGAAATGGGATCATAACAGCCACTTCGCATTGTAGTGAGGATTTAAGCAGATAAGGATTAAAACATGTCTAGTTCAGTTCCCCATATGTGGCATTTCTAAGTGTTGGTGAGTATATTCTCTCATTGTTTTGACATTGGTCCTCAGAGAGAGAAAAAAAGACCTATAAATAAGTGATACTAGGGACATCTAAAAATATACAGACTTGTGAAAATGAAAACTAAAAATTATCAATTAAATATCTCTTCCTGTGCTGAGCTCAATATCACATTAAAAGCAATAATTGATAATGGGTGTTTATCATTGAGAGTTCCTAGGCAGTGTTTCTCAAAGAAGAGATTATGAGGATAACAAAGACAACCAAAAGATTAGGTAAACTTTAGGCACAGGAAATGCAATTTTTGCCTCTTTCCTATTCTTGCCCAAGATAAGATTTTCCTTGTGTAAATTCAGACCACTTTTACTAAATGCTATCAGTGGTCTGTCACATTTTATTTACTGAATACAGCTGGAATTTTTCTCTCATGTAGATAGTTCACATAATACTATTCTTCAAGTTGGGTTTGATATTCCTATGTGTGTTAAAGTTTGAAGAAACACATCTATGTATATTCAATCTCCGTGTATACACTAAGTCCCTTCTTATGTGCTTACACAGAAGTACCTATCACAATGGGTCAGTGTTCTGAAGGACGGTTAACAATATGGTATACGAGATACAGGAAATTCCCATGAAGCAATTACCTGGTGTTGTGGGACAGAATCTACCACCTGTGGGACAGAGGTCCTGAGTACTGAAAAGGGTAAATATGGGACACAGAGCCAGATGAATAACATGTAAAATTACTTCAGAGAAGATGCAGAGAAATATAACTTTAGGCAAAATAATGTCCCAAAAGTACTGCTAAAATTTAAGAAAGCTGAACTTAACATTTTGCTATCATGGAAGTTAAATTAAGATATTTTTCTTTTCTTTTCAACAAGACATCCCTTGGTGTAAAAAATGTGATTCAATAATTTATAGAAGAAAAGAAGCTTCTGAATTTCTGTCCCAAGTCTGTTGTAAGTTTAATTATAGATTTTATGATTTTCTTTTTTTCTCAACACATTGACTATTGTATCTGAAAGGTTAAGCAGAAACATATGGGAAACTATTATATACAATTATGTATAACTTAGACAATCATACATAAAGCTTTCAACTTTAAAATCGTCTCAAAATACTTAAGATTATTTTTTATTTGAGAAAGTAATTTATTCTCAGAGCCGGAAAGAACTTAGATGTTATATATTTCAATGCTGAAATTGTACATAGGAAGAATCTCATGTGGAGAAAACAACTATCTTGCCCGGCTCTATCTTTCTGATGTAGTTAGAGGTAGAATTAACTTGAAACCCACACCATCTAGCTCTAGATATTTACACTGCATTTTATTCTTCAGGCAAGAAAAGCTTTAATTTTCAATAATATATAAAATAATACACACATAATACAATTGGGATATAATGAGCAATGTAGTTTCTTGCTCTATATCAAATATCTAATACACAGTGTAGTTCATGTTACTTGATATCAAAATATTACCACAGTTCTTAATGTCTTTTAATGGTATACTGTTTTTATCATTCAAATACCAAAAATTATTAAATTTCAAGTACACCAAACTCATTTTAATTTGACACCCCAATATTAAAATATTTGAAATTAAAAAGTAGAAGTCTTAATTTATTTTCTTTCTTTAATTATATTATAAATATTAGCTCACCAAAAAAAAATCCACAGGCATTCACAATGGCCCATTGTGTTGTATAGAGAAATTGAAATATCTAATTAATACATGTGCTTATTTTTCTCATTTTTTATGTACATGTTTTTATAGGCTTTATAATGTAGCAGGTGAATACACTTCCATATTATATAAATGCAATTATTTATTTATTCATTAATCCAATAAGTATTTACAAATGTGCAGGCACTCTTCCGTGTACTTAGAATCTATTAGTGAAGAAACTTAAAATGATCTCTGTGTTCAACATCCTATCAGGAAAGCAGAGAATTAAAATAAGCATAAATAATACAGCATATCATAAATATAAAATCACATGCTATAACGTTATTAGAATGTTATGAATGCTATAGAAAAAAATTAGATCAGGTAAATCACATCAAGTGAGCTGGGGGGGAGAGTAAATGAAATTTTTACATACAGTATTCAGGGGCAGGCATCATTGAAAAAATAGTATTTGTGTAAAAACGTCAAAAAGGTAAAGTTGGAGAAGACGATACATGGAGGAAGAACATTCCGGGCAAAGGCAACAGTGAGAACAAAGGTTATAAGGCAAGATAATGCCTGGCATGTTCCAGAATCAGCACGGAGTCCAGTGTTGCTATAGCAGAGAGAAGGAGCTCAGTGTAGAGAGGGGTGAGCGGTAGGCAGCACTCAGCCACGCAAAGCTGGTCTTCGCCCAGAGTGGAATGGGAAACCACTGGGGAATTTGGAGCAGAGAAATGGAAGTATTTGCATTTTATAAGGATAATTCTGGCTGCCAGTTGAAGAATAAGATGGAATCTGGAACACCACTTAAAAGACAATTGCAATAAATCCATATGGCTTAGACTAAGATATTAGAGTTGAGGTGGTTTAATTGTGAACCACAGAAACAATTCAGATATGTGTGTTGGGAGAGAGGAGTCCAGAATGACTCCAAGCTTTACAAGTGAGCGACTGGAAGGGTGAAGTTATTAGTTATAAAGAGGAAAACTGCTGAAGGAGTGACTCTGAGGTCAGGATGGTGTAACATAAGAAATTCAGCTATAGACAGGTTAATTTTGAGATATTAGTTGCACCTCCAAGTTCCAATACTGAACATGTTTTGTGATATAAACTTTCAGAAGTCAGGAGATAGGCAAAGGCTTGGAGATAAAAGTTTGAGGAAATCAATGCATAGATGATATTTAAATTCAATAAGAATGAAATCCTCAGGGGAGAGGGTGAAGAGAGAGAAGAAAGGAGGAATGAGAGCTAGACCCCGGAACTTTCCAGTCATAACAGGTTGGGGGAAAACTGAAAAGGTGAGACAGGAGGGGAACAGCGTGGTGTGCTGGAAATAGAGTGGGGAAAGTGTGTGAAAAGAGTACGGTGACCCATGTAGTCTTCTTTGATGAACTTGATGGGAGCAATTTTGGAGAAATCATGTGGATAAAGCAGAATTAGACAAGGGTTAAGAGAGCATGGAAAAAGAAGCATTGAGGTATCAATGCAACAAGAATCAGGTAGAGCTGATTCTTCCAAGGACTTTTTATGGACAAGGCAGTAGAGAAAATAGGAGTGGAATCTAGAAAAGATAAATAAAATCAGGTAAAAGTCTTTTATTAAAATAGCAGAATCAACAGGTGTTTATATACTAATGGAAATTATTTAGTAAAGAGAAAAATAAATGATGTAGAAAAGTAACAGGAGAATTGTCAGACTGATGACCTTAAGAAACAGAATGGACTTTGATATGAATTTCAAAGGACCAGACTGAGACAGGAACACGAGCAGTTAACCTACCGCAACAGGAGAGAAAGCAGGCAACGTGTTGAGAATATGTGGGGTTCCCTTCTAATTACTGCGTTTTTCATTAAACATGGAGCAAGCTTCTAAATTAAGAAGGTGTACAGAGAAAAGGTGGAAATTTGAGGAGGTGGAAGGTATGAAATAGTTGTCAAGGAGAAGGTGAGAGTAAAAAGGTAAGGAACCAGTTAAATTGCTCAATGACAGTATGAGGGTCATCGTCACAAATTTAAGATACAGCTTTTATGCTTGATCACCTTTCTTTGGGGTTGTTCCCTCAAAAATGTTCCTCGCTTACCATGTTTGGCAATTACCAACCTAAATCATCTAGCATTTGTTTTCTCTTATGTTAAGTGCCTGTTATGGCACCTGTCACTTTAATTGATTAACACATAGGAAAGATCTTCCCTCCTTTAGAGAGGGAAACCTCTGAATCAAAACTGATTCCTGTCAATGAAATTTGACACAATGATAGGCCAATAGAAAGTTTGCCCAAATGCCACATCTTAACTGATTGACACTTTTTAATCAGTGCCTAGTGACATTAATTTTACACTTTGTAAAAATGATTTTTAGATTTCAAATGAAAGGTTAAAAATAGCTCAGTCAAATCATTCTAGAGGTAACTGATGTATTCCCTATACATCGTTTGAGATAGCCTACATTTACGTTTGTGCTGAACTTAATAACAACAACAAAGGTCGCTGCTCTTTGGTCAATTCCCCTCAGCTACCCTGTCAGAAGTATTTATTAGGATTGTTCATGCCATGGCCTTGTCTTCCGTTAATACAGCCCCACCTCAACCTATACATACATATTTTCTTTGCTAATCAAATACCATTGAGTTCATCACAGAAAAATATTTATCATTTAGGTATAAAAATTCCAATTCTTGAGATCTTGCTAGTCCTGAAGAGACTATATTTGAAGAAATTGTCATTTACTACTTTTATTGAGCAATATATCTGACAATCTTTGTTTTAGTCACTATAGTACTTAGAGAAAAAGAGGCTGTCTAATTATTGATTTATAGAACCAGGAGTTTTCTATATTAACATTTGAAATATTGACTAATGATGTGATATCAACTACTACTAGGCAAAAAATATTCCACTGACTTTCCAATAATATGGATTTTAGTCAATAAATATGTTTTAATCAATAAAATATGTATTCTACAAAATACTTTTCCTTATAAAGTGAATTAAACTAATAAGATAATAAAAGGTGCTAAGTAATCACTTAAATCTTTTAATGTTATTTAAAAATATTTAACATATTAAAAAGAAAAATAGTAAATGTAACATTTTTTGTTTTATACTAGTAGATGCTGTGTGCTTTAAAATTTTTTTTTCTTGTTCTTTTTTTTTTAAAGATTGGCATCTGAGCTAACAACTGTTGCCAATCTTCTTTTGTTCTTTCTTTCTTTTTTTTCTTTATCTTTTTCTCCCCAAATCCCCCCAGTACATAGTTGTATATTTTAGTTGTGGGTTCTTCTGGTTGTGGCACATAGGACGCCACCTCAATGTGGCCCGATGAGCGGTGCCATGGCTGTGCCCAGGATCCAAACCAGTGAAACCCTGGGCCGCCGTAGCAGAGTATGTGAATTTAACCACTCGGCCACAGGGTGAGCCCCCTGCTTTTAAAATTTATATAGATTTGGGGCCAGCCACAGTGGCCTAGCAATTAACTTCAGCACACTCCACTTTGGTAGCCTGGGTTTGATTTCTGGGTGCAAACCTACACCACTTGTCTGTCAGTGGCCATGCTGTGGTGGTGACCCACATGCAAGGTAGAGGAAGATTAGCAATAGATGTTAGGTCAGGGCAAATCTTCTTCAGCATAAAAAAATATATAGAGAGAGAATATATGAAATCTACAGCATGTATATATACACTTAAGAGAATTAAATATCTTACTTGCTCATGTAATAAAATCTGAATTACTAATACAGTCATGCATTGCTTAATGATGGGGGTACCATCTGAGAAGTGTGTTGATGGGTGATTCCATCCTTATGGGAACATTGTGCAAGATAATCTTGGAAATCCTAGTTGGAGCAATTAGGCAAGAAAAAGAAATAATAGTCAGCCAAATTGGAAAGCAAGAAATAAATTTTCCTCTGTTCACAGATGACATGATCTTATATGTAGAAAATCTTAAAGATTCTATAAAAATAAAAAAACTGTTAGAACTAATAAATGAAGTCAGCAAAGTTGAAGTATACAAAACAGACAAGAATTCATTTCTGTACACTAAATGAACAATCCAAAAAGGAAACTAAGAAAACCATTCCATTTAGCATCAAAGTAGCATCCAATAGCATCAAAAAAAATAAAATGCTTAGGAATAAACTTAACCAAGGAGATAAAAGACTGGTACACTGAAAACTACATAATATTGCTATAAGAAATTAAAGATGACACAAATAAAGAGAAAGAAATCCTGTTTTCCTGGATTAGAAAGAAAGCTTAATGTTGTTAAGATGCCAATAACTATGCAAAGCAATCTGCAGATTTAATGCAATCTCTATCAAAATCCTGTTAAGAATTTAGTTAAGCTACTCCATAATATTGCTACCTCAGCACCCATTTTGTGTGGCTAAGTAGCCTACAGGGGCCTTGAAGTGGGCCCGGCCCCTTCCATGAATGCATGCGCTAGCTGACAGCTGGCAGAATCACAAGGGATTAACATCAACACATATAAAGAACTTCTACAACTCAACAGCAACAACCCAATTAAAAATGAGCAAAGTGGGGCCAGCCCCATGGTGGAGCGGTTAAGTTTGGCACACTCTACTTTGGTGGCCCAGGTTCACGGGTTTGGATCCCAGGCACAGACCTACAGCAATCGTAAGCCATGCTGCGGAGGCAACTCACACATAAAGTGGAGGAAGACTGGCACAGATGTTAGCTTAGAGCTAATCTACCTCGGCCAAAAAAAAAAAAGAGCAAGGGACTTGAATAGACATGTCTCCAAAGAAGATGTACAAATGGCTAGTAAGCACATGAAAAGATGATTAACATCACTAATCATTATAGAAATGCATATCAAAACCACAACCAGATACCACCTCATACCAATTAGGATGGCTACTATTTTTAAAAAAAGAAAGGAAGAAAATATAAGGGTTGGTGAGGATGGGTAGAAATTGGAAGCTTTGTGCACTGTTGGTGGAAATTTAAAATCACATAGACATTACACAAAACAGTATAGTGGTTCCTCAAAAACTTAAACACTTAATTTCGATATGATCAAGCAATTCCATGTCTAGATATATTGCTAACAGAATTGAAAGCAAGTACTCAACCAGATATTTGTACACCAATGTCGATAGCAGCAATATGCACAACAGCCAAAAGGTAGAAACAACTCAAATGGCCATCAATGGATGAATGGATAAGCAAAATGTGAGATGCATACAATGGAATATTATTCAGGCTAAAAAAAGTGAAGTTTTGACACACGCTACAATATGTATGAACCTGAACACTTTATCCTAGGTGAAATAAGCCAGACACAAAAAGACAGATATTGTGTGACTCCACTTACATGAATTACCTAGAATAGTCAAATTCATAGAGAACAGAAGTAGAATAGTGATTACCAGAGGCTGGGGTGAGGGAGAAGTTATTGGGCAGCTATTTAACAGATGCAGAGTTTCAGTCTGGGAAGATGAACAGGCCCTGGAGAAGGGATGGTGATGATGGTAGTACAACAATGGGAATGTGCTTAATGCCACTGAAAGTGGTTAAAATGGTTAACCTCATGTTATATATATTTTACCACAAAACAATCACATTCTCTTAGTTTGCATACAAGCAAACCTGTTTAGTTTATTAATTTATTCTTAGTTTGCTGACTAAATAACTTTTACAATTGGCTTAAATTAGAGGTAGAAAATATTGTATTTGTACCTACTAAAATAAGTTAAAATTTACTAACGTATGGATTTATTTCATTTCAAAATTTATATTTTTCAATTTCATCAAGAAATTAGAATATAGTCAGTCTATTAATCTTATTGGAAATTAAATCTTACGTACATGAAAGTATGTTAAATCTTATTAAAAGTAATGTAGGAATTGGTTTCCAGAACTTTTAGGCACAAGACTGACTTCTGACTTACCTGAGTTCCTTTTGGGGCATCAATCTTCATATTAATCATTTAATGTTTCCCTTAAGTGGATTTTACAAATGATAGCAATTGATTATTTTACCCTTTTATAGGGCATTTGGTCAATGAACATGCTCTCTTTCACGTATATTTAAGTGCATATAACTAACATGAGTCAATCTGTGCACTGATTTAATTTAGGTCAAATAAGCTTAAATAGAAATGGCTCTAAAATGTCTTTTAAAGAAAGAGTTTAAGTAAATGACCTGTCACATTCTTTTATTATTGCTAGAGCTTGGTAAACATAACTGAAATTTTGTTAACGTTTTGAAAATTTATTATAGTTTAGTGTAATTACATGTTTAATGCAAAACATCAACTAGATGTCACATAAGCACTTACACAAGGATCATGATATTGCACTCCATTTGGCGAAACTTTTTCAAAAATTCCTCACCAGCAAACAATTTTTATTAAAATTATATGATCGTATTTCTCTGTTTACTCTATTTTTTGTTCTTTTAATTTGTTAAATATGTGTTCTAAGCACTCATCTCTTGGTGGTGGCCATGATATTTCTAAAGTATTCTTTCCAAAGCTATTTTTCCTTTAGCCCATGTTTACTATTATTTAGAAAAAGCAATATTGGTTGTTTTCTTTTCCTTCTAGAACTAGGCAAAGAAAGTCTTCCTTTAAGCTTCTCTAATGCTAAAATGCAAATTTCAATTTTTCATATTATTGTAAATATATTGAGAAATATAATGTAAAATATAAAGTAAAAATGTTTGAGTATAGGAAACATAATTTCTGAACTTTCATTTAAATGTTAATAAATTGATATATAGATATTTTATACTTTCTCTTTCTTTTCCACATTATTATTATAGTACAAACATTTGTGTTTAACAAGGAAAAGAAACAACCAAAACTGTGTGTTTAAAATTGCAGTCCTCAATGGAAATAATAATAGGATTACCACAAGTCACTAAACTAAGATTCAACCCTAGTGTTCAATATGTTTACAAAAGTTAAGGCTTATCACCCTCATATGATCCCTCTATTGTAATTTGTAAAAATTTGATTCCATTGAAAATGACAACAAGCAGTAATAACAACTAACATTTATTCAGTTTTTTACTGTACGTCGGGCATAAGATCTACTTACTTAATCTTCACAACAACCACGTGACTAGACATTATTATTATCCTCATTTGCAGGTAAGGAAATCGAATCTAATATATAACTCGTCCAGTGTTACCTAGAAATGTCCGGAGCTGAAATTTGATTTCAATCAATGTGCTTCCTGCGCTGTAATTATGGTCTTTCAGCCTAAGTATATCCTCTGACATGTTCTCTTTTAGTTACATGCAAGAGACTGTTCAGTAGAGAGCTTTTTATTAGACATTGTATGGATAACAGATGCCTTAAAAATCGTTGTTATTTTTGATATACTGTAACTGTTCTTGTACTAGTGAAAAAAAGCAATGTGTTTATAGATATCGACTGTTCACCAGTATTAATTTGCATTCAGAAATTGACATGGCTCTTATACCACATTTTATACCCTATGATTTCTCCAATGATTGAAATGTTTTTTAAAGAACTGGTTATCCATATATGTTGCAATCCTGAAATATCAATTGCCTGATGGCATTTCATTTGTAAATACCAATTTTCACCAGCTTATTAGTCTTATTATTTTAATAATGATTGGATTTTTATGATGAATGTGGGACTCTTTAATCCCAGACATAATTAGGGCATTCTGGTGTGTTCTACAGATTGTCAAAAATTATAAAGTAATAGCTCTAAGAGCAACTCTTAAGAGACTCCCTTGTTTATTATTTTGAAAGTAACTAAAATATACTTAAAGTAACTAGTATCTCAAACGTTTTCTCTTAGAAATAGTGTATACAGCATTTTCTGTTTCCCAATTACATTTGGGAAAAATAAAATTTATATCTACATTTTTCCAATTTATAGGTGTCCTGCTCTAGGAGTTGACAATTCTAGTTCAAAACAAAACAAAATACAAGAAAGAAATGTAAACCATAGAATCTTTCATTCATTCATTCATTCATTCATTCATTCATTTACCATGACAGATTGGATAAAATCCATACAACATACTTAGAAGGATTAAAATTGAGCTTCAATTTGACTTTAATCTTCTTGGCAATTAAAGACAAAGAAACATGGTTGGTAACATAATTTGTGTTATCCGTTAGTAAAAGAGCCACTGTTTTATATATCAGACTTGGCATTTGGGTCTTATGTACATTTTTACCACTAGTCTTCCATCATAGTACATGAAGTGATATAACGATCAACAGTATAAGCCATCAGACTTCCAGCGGAGGTATGCATCCCTCCAGGGGTAACACGGGGATTTCAAAAAGGTAATGGAGCAGATAATTTTAAAGAAATCAATTTTCAGGTATTCGACTTTCATATACATCGCCTCCTGCTATAATGCACGTTTGTAAAACACCAATTAATTTATCAGTGATTGGAAAATTACGCACAGTAACATGGACACATGTTGGAGTGTGAAGTACTTTCTGCAATAAAGAGAGTCCGAAGATCATAAGTAGAATTATAATCTTCAGCAAGAAAGGAGAAATCTCGGCTACTGCCTATGGAGGAGTCCTATTGTCTTTCTTTCGTTCTTTCTTTTTAAAGATTGGCCCTGAGCTACCATCTGTTGCCAGTCTTTTCTTTTTCTTCTCCACAAAGCCCCCCACTACAGAGGTGTATATTCTAGTGGTAGGTCCTTCAAGTTCTACTATGTGGGACGCCACCACATATCACTTGATGAGCGGTGCTAGGTCCGCACCCAGGATCCAAACTGGTGAAACCCTGGGCTGTCGAAGCAGAGCACGCAAACCTAACCACTCAGCAACCAGGCCAGCCCCCTGGCTTTACTTTTCGTAATGATAAAATGAATGCCTGCAGAATGTCCTTCCATAAAGATGCACATCTCAAGCCTTACATAGTTCTAGGTTCCTGTCATGTTGCACCTCCTCCTAGTGCTTGGAGGTCCTGTTACATCTGCATTATTTCAGGGTTCACAAACCAGTATTTTCACTTTAATTTTCATTTTTGGGGTGCATCTTATTATCCTACTAGGAAATCTACAGCCATACAGCTGCCTACCTTCACTAATGGAGTTTTTTCCTCAAAGTCCCAAGGCTTGCATGTGTTTGTTTGCTTGTTGTTGTTGTTTTGTGTGTGTGTGTGTATTTCTGTTACAGAATTATTATACTAGTTTCCAGTGGACTGGCTCAACTTTATTTTTCCAGTAAGCTCTGTGTACTTTAAGGTTTTGCAGAATGCAAGGTTTACATGGAGTGCATATATTCTATTATAGCAGAAATCCCTGGGTTCATTGTCCCCACACTGGTCCATGCTTGAGTGTCAAGCTGGTCCAGAAGTGTTGATGATTCCCTTTTACTGCATACCTTTCCTGGATCCCTGGTATCATCACTTAACAAGGGAAAGGTGTACCTCTCATCCATCTTGAATTCCATTTTGTTTTTCGCTAACATTAAAACACACTTGAAACAGACCTGGAATCAATCTGAAATATTGGTGTCAGTGACAGTACTAGATGACACTTAGTATATAACATGGCAGAAAGCACTGCTGAGCAGATCACGGGAATGATAGAAGATAGGACCCATAGATGGAGGAACCCACAGATTCTTCTTACAAGCCCAGTTAATAATTATTTTTTGCTATTACAGTCAACAAATGATTTCACTGATGAAACTGTCAAACACTTGCCTAGAAATTCAAGTAGCGAAGAAATTTTCATTTTTGACTAATTTCATTCCATTTTGTATGAGTCCCCATGCAGGAGGCAGAAAACACAGCAAAAACATGAAAAACAACAAAAACTTAAGGTAAGGATTAATTAACTAGTAAAGGGGGTTGACTACGCAAAGAGATAAAGAAAATTCTAAGGAATAAAAGAATAGTAAATGCAGGGGACAGCCACTACCTCTGGGGCTGATGGAGAGCAACAAAAAAAGGAGTAAACTCAGAAGAGGCCCCACCAAGTCTACCATTCACACCTCACTGGAGAATGAGGATTGGAATCACCGGATGACAGAGAAGTTTTGCAACGGGGTACCCGGGATGCCAGCAGAACTCTCTGGAGTGTGGGCAGCACTAGGTTGCCTGCATGCTGTTGACAAGACACTGCCTGCAGGGGTGCCAGCTGACCAACCTTGCTCAGAGACGGCCTGCTGGGTTGCTGCCAAATGTATTTGTGTGGAGCGTGGGCAGTCTGAGAAACCCTGAGGGGAGGAGAGAAGAGGACCATGCCGAAAATTGCTCTAACAAACCTGGCAGAGGGGCTGCCTGGTGGCGCAGAAGTTAAGTTTTCATGCTCTGCTTCAGCAGCCCAGGGTTCGCCGGTTCAGATCCCGGGAATGGACCTTCTCACGGCTTATCAAGCCATGCTATGGCAGGCGTCCCACATATAAAGTAGAGCAAGATGGGCAAGGATGTTAGCTCAGGGCCAGTCTTCCTCAAAATAATTAATTAATTAAATAAATGAAATAAAATTTTAAAAAGCCAGCAGAAAAATTCCACCCTGAATGTGAAAATACTTACCAAAGTGTCCTGGTATGTCAGGACCCTGACTACAGGAAAGGAGCGAAGAGTCACACACGATTGTTATGTGAAATGTGTTTAGTGGAGATTTTTCTTTTCCTTTATAATATGAAAAGATTTTGCTTAACTTACTGTTTTAATTACGTTATAATGCATTTTGACCTTTTCATCTCTGCAAGGCCAATCCAGATACTACTTTCTGGGATTTCATGGATGACTTTTAGTACCCGTGATTACACTATATGCCCAGACTGCAACCAGCAACACTATTCCTTCTAAAACAATGTTTCTTAGACTGTATTTATCCATTGATATATGTGTGTGCTTGTGTATACATACTCACAAATTTTAAAGGTTCTGAAATGTCTTTCAGAAAACAGAAATGTTTTAGTATATTAACCAAACTTTTAATTATGAACATAAATATTTATGAAAGATTACCGTTGCTATTGTGTGTTTAGACAATAACTAAATGCATAGTAAGTACATGCTACCTGACAGAATATTAGGTAAAATAATGTAATTATTTGACAGTTTTAACTCTACCTTAGCATTTGTCAAAAGTGCAATTGTCAAATTGGAAATTTTACATAAATTTTCTCTTCTGTGTTAAATAATTTTAGCTATTTGAAAACTGTATTGAAGCTAAAACTTTTTGAGTGTACATAGTTAAAGTTTGCTTGTACATAATATTGTGCTAAGACCAAGGTACTTGGACTAAATTCCTAAAACTTCATAATATACTTCTTTTGTAATCATTTATATATTTAAAAATTTTTCATAGTTATTTAAAGATTCTGCCTTCTCTGATGTTAGGAGCATCACTGTCAGTTCTATTTGTATTTCTTCCTAATGTAATGATGCAGCCTGAATTTTCAAAGAATATCTTCAAATTTAGATCATTCACCAAATTGTGATCAGCATTTCTACCTCGTATAAGCTCATCATGTTTTCTCTGAGAAGTGATGGGTAACTGACCAGCCCTGGAGTCAAAAAACCTAAGTTAGGAACATACTCTTCCTCTTAATAACTGTGTGAATTAGGGAATTGATATAATCTATTTGTGCTTAATTTTCCTCATTTTTAAATTTGGAAACCATTTTTGATAGTGTGAGAATTAAATGACATAATGATTATAAAGCCTGGACTCAATAAAGATTACCTTTTATCTTTCATACCGATAAACACACTTCATAGCATTACATCATATGAATACAAAACTAACTCAGTTCATTAATTTAGCAAATATTTACTGGATCTATTATCCGAGGCACTATGCAAAGCACTGTCCTGTGCCTGCTTCACAGTCAGGTGGATCCTTGGTCAGATGCTATGTTGTGTGAGGTTCCATGCTGATGGATTAGGCATTTCATAAGCCCATGGGTAGTGGTGGTGTGTGAGCCTTTGTGAGCTGAAAATGCAAACCTAGATTCAGTATAGGTATCTATTCTTATGAGAACAAAATGCTGGACCTTCTGTGATGGAAAATGCCCAATATAGTCAACTTGTTACTACTTGTCTACTCAAGTAGTAGTGCCATATCAATTTCTCAGTATTGGTCTTTGTTACAGACTGGTTGGACATTCAGAAGTATCAGTGGCTATGTTGAACTTCTAAGTAGAATTCCATGCTCTTGAGCCCATAAGTAGCCTCCATCTCTGCTATTATGGCCACTCTGTTAATATGTTCATTGTTCCAGTTCTGTGATTGGCCAGTGGTAAACACCAAGAAGGTTTAGATAGGCAAAAGATTCACAGAGGGATATGACAGTGAAAGGTAAAGGACAGGAAGCAAGAATGGGCAGAAAGCATCTTCAGATGGGAATGCGTATCTGCCAACTGCGAAATTAGTAAAGAAATGAAGAATGACTGGATCAGAAGTGTCTTATTTTGAAGTGTAACTTTGTATAGAAAATTTTGGCCAAGCTAACAGGGGGCCTTATGGTGTCCTGAAAAATGTCCCCCCAAATTATCAGGCCCTAATCCCAAGAATCTGTGAATATTACTGTATATGGTAAAAGATGTGATTGCAGTGAGGATCTTGAGATGAGAAGAATATCTTGAAAAATGCAATCAGATGTGTCCTCGGAAGAGACAGAGGGAGGTTTCACGCAGACAAAAAAGAGGACGCACACAGAAGAGGAGAAGGCGATGTGACCACTGGGACTGAGACTGGAGTGACGCATGTGCAGTGTGCAGTGATGCACTAGTTTCAAGGTTGCCAGCAGTCATGGAAGCTAGAAGGGAACCGATTTTTCCCTGGAGCCTCCTGAGGAATCTCTGCTGACTCCTTGGTTTCAGTCCGGTGTCACTGATTTCGCACTGCTGGCATCTAGAACTGATTGAGAAGGAAGTTTAGTTGTTTCAAGCCACAAGGTTTCTGGCAATTGTTACAGCCCTGGGAAACTAACACAGTTCTCAAGCCAAAGTTGTGCAGTAGAGGAGGTCCGCATAGTCAAAGAATCAGTCTGCACTAGGATGCCACCATGTGCAGGCCATGCCTGGAAGTGTCCCAGGCGAAGGGCAACTGTGGCCCAAATGCAGAGGTGGAGCATAAAGGGTGGCAGAGGGGTTGTCAGTCAGCTGCCCTCCTCAGAGTAGGAAAACAGAAATGCACATTTCCATGGCAACCAAAAAAAAGGGTAGACATTTCAAGCTTGGTATACATACACTCTTTCATTCAAAAATGGAAAAATGCCCATTCTTTTCTAGATAAAATGTCACATTATGAAATCTGGCCATGTGCTAGTCAAGCAGCAGGCTCCAATCAAAGTAGGAAGTATTGGTATACATAACATCCTCTCTAAACAAAAGTATTATGTGGAAATAAATAAAAGAAATCCTCCAGCTAAAAAAACAGGAAAGCATAATTTACAATGCTTGATGAGAATATTTCACATCAAAAATTATACATTGTAGCTAAAGTGATTAGAAACTAGAGGGTAACATTTGAAGAATGGTCAATAGATAATGATCTGAACAGTCAATTTAAAAAGTTAAAATGAATTCATAGAAAATGGAAGGAAGGAAAAGATAAAAATAATGAATCAGAAAACAAGCATAAACTAAAGTTTTTAAAATTCATCTTTTTTTCGTTAATAAAATAGTAAGCATCTGGCAATACGAATTAATAAAATATTAAAAATAGACAATTTTAGGAACAAGAAAGAACATAGTCATAGACGCTGGTGAATTTAAACAGGTGATTAAAAATCTTATGGATAATATGCTGATATATTTAAAATTTTAGTTAAAATGAATAACTTCTTAGAGAAAATACATACTTAAACCAATTCTAGAAGAAATAGAATAAAAGGATAACACATCACGGCCAGTTTGGGTTTAGGTAAGGAATAGAGGTTGTCTTATTTATATAAAAGTCAATCAACCAATATAATATAATGTAATAATGGATAAAAGATAAAATAAAGTTTTCTTTGTCAGAAAGACAAAGGGGCCCTCTAACTGATCACTTCTTTTCAACATTGTCTTGGAGAAGATCTCAGCTAGTCCAACAAGAAAGAAGAATAAATAAAAGGCGCCAGCATTGTAAAGAAAAAAATACTTTGGCCTTATGTTTAGATGATACAGGAGACCAAATGGAAACTAATTGAACTTCCATATACAAATGTGATCTCAAAGCAAGCGTATGGTAACGAAACTTTGAGGCAAATATCATTAAATTTCTCATAAAGAAATAAAGCACTTACTGTCTACTACTATATTAAATTTTAGTTGTTTAACATGTAGACTAACTTGTAAAAATTTTTAATTGCATAGAATAATTATAGTACTTCAGAGAGTGAGAATTATGCAGATCCAATTCGTTTTTCCAGATTGTCATTGAGATAGGAAGCTTAAAATTAAATTGTTTTCTAAATTTCACTTATTTCTGGGTAGAAATTCTTAACCTAGTATTCTTTTGATCCCACAAAATTTCTTAGGCCTCTATCTCTGTCTTGTCTCATATTATGTTAATTTTCAATCTCATTGAATATGAAATATTCATTTTGATCTTAATTAATTGTCATGATTCATGTTTGCCTATACTGAGGCAGAAGATAAAAAATGTGAATTTCATCTTTAAAAGAAGGAAATATTTCACTTAGAATAAGAACAACTAGAAGGAAAAATCAGCGATATAGGTATATATGATTCAGGAGAAAATTTCACAGTGAAGGATGAAGCTTTGAAGTGGCAATTGAATTGTAACTTGCAAATGGCAGCTTGTAAAGCTAACCATGTCGAATTATCTGTCATGGCCAGTTCATAAACAAACTACCATACTCTATTAATTGTATAAACCTGGAAGTATGCTTGACACGTTTCCATTATGACTTTGGTTCCAACGTAGGCATGCATTTATGCATTCTATTTATAATCTAATTTTTTATCATGTCTTGCTTATCTAAAACTAGAAAAAAGATAGCCCTTAGAACATTAACTTTATAAATCCAGTTGAGGTTGGTAGCTAAAGGCCAACTGCTAATTTTTCCCAAGCAATTATGAGTTAGTGTCAGAGACTTGTCATGAACAGCAGGTGAGCATGTGCCAGGGCAATTGTGACAAGCTTGTCAAACTAAACAATTGGGACGAAATGTTAATAAGCTCTGCTTCACATTATTTTATAATGTATAAAACTATGACATGCTATTCTCATCACAACACTGACAGGATGCTGTTTTTCTGTTGTAAATGTGTTTATGTGATATCTCTTTAAGGTTAATGACAGCATTTTCATTAACTAAACTGAATTCCTCAAATTACACAAAGAACATATCCCAAGGAAGGCTTATAACACAAGAATTTGAAAATGTTACTCTTATAATCACAAAAGCCAAAAATTTTTTCAGTTTATATTCCTACGTAGAGATAGATTTTATGTGTGGCTACAAAATGAATTATAATCACATAAATACATAAAATAATAACATAGTTATATATGCTATTTTGTATAAAATGATGCTTAAGTACTTTTTTATATGACTAGTTTATTTACACCTTTTTGCAATAAAGGAATATTCACATTAGTTAAGGTATTTATTATGAAAAACATATGCTTTAACAGCTTTGAATAAATAAAACATAGTTGTAATGTGATTAAAGTAATCCTTTTTAGAGAATGATCTATATAACTGGAAGTTCATAAATGACATTCTCTTTGCAGCAATTTTCTCCAGCCAACCCAGAGAATCCCAATATGACAATAGAAATAATTTTAAAAAGTAACAAATGATAAAGATGTGTTTGCTGTAGTATAAATATATGGACAAATATCTGACATACAGCAAGATAACAGATGTATTCCCATAAACTTTGCCTCTTCCCAAATATTTCTGTTGATGGTCACAAAGTCATTGTTAGCAAACCAGTCTATGAAAATATGAATACAGATAATATGCTTCCTAATCTAGGGAAATTATAAATTTCCAAGTCATTTTTAATATTCTGTTGCATCTCTTATTTTTAAAGATCTAAATCTGTGTGTGCATGTGCTACAAATAAATGTTCTATATAAGGTAGTTTTGAGAGCATGTAACATAAAACCTCATCCTTGTTGCATGGCACATGGATGTAGTGTGTGGAAACCGCCCTCCTTCGCTGAATTCTCAATGTGTTCCTTTTAACCAAGTTGTGGTTTGTTGACCTAAGAGCACTAACACATTACATCCATGCATAGTATACATACGCTTAATCAATATCGCATGTATTCCTCTACATGTAGCAATATCTGAATCTAAGAGGATGATTAGGATTTGATGGATAGAAGCTGGCAAATGAAGATTGAGGCCAACATGTTCCTCTCAGGGAAGGAAGTTGAGGTGAAAATGTGTCCTGATGTCAGAGAGAAATCAGCTAAATTTTTTAAAAGCTGGAGAAGACTGTCACAATAACCAGCTGGGTGAGTCAAGCCAGTTGCTTTTGTATCTTTGTTTCTACAACCAATGCAGAAAAAAAAGGTTTTTCTCTCGAGGGCCGTAGAGGCACAATAATGGTCTATTAGCCATAAATATTGGTCTATTTTTTAAAAATCAAAAACAATGTCTCTAAAGTCATAAAGGATTTATATCTCTTGAAAATAGATGCTAAATCAACTTTTAATATTATTCCTATTGCAACTGTTTCTCTGTACTGTGAATACCAATGTAAGTACATTTTCTCTCTTACTTTGAAAATTTGTAGATAGACTGACGCATCTATGCTCCAGATATGAACCTTTAATGCTTTACACTTATTTCAAAAATAATATGAAAACTGGCTTCATCTGCCTTTGCTTTAATACCTTGCTTTACTGATATTAAGGCAGCTTGTTGAAGCCAATAGGAATTACACGCCAATGTGATAGGTAATCCTTTCCCCAAATTTTCTTAGGAAATGCAAACCCCAGCTACTGCAGTAAGAGCCTATCTTGTTGAAAAAACAGTTTCCAGATATTATTGTTTGGTTTCGTTAATCTCTTCCTCCCCTTTCTTTGGTTTTCACTTTTGGGGTCCGTCTTATATGAAGCAAATATTCTAATATTTCTGAACTTAACAGTGTCAAAAGATTTTCCACTCAGGCATAAGCTACTAATAAAAGTCAGTAAACTCTTGTCTTTTCTAGTTTGCTTTCCATTTCCTTTGCATGGCTGACGTATTTTAATGACAGAATTATATAGTTTCACAAAAAGTAAAAGGTTTCTTCCTTTTTGCAGCCTCTGAAAAAGCTCATGCAGCTTATGAAAGAAACAGTTGTGGAAACTTTATAATTCATCTGTAAAGAACTCTAGACCTGGCAGCTTTGTTTGGGCAAGATTCACAAACATTCTTGATTAGAATGTTCAGCAGAGTGCGCGTGGAAAATTCTGACTCCCAGGCTCCCCCTTCCTCACCAGGGCAGAATCTGCAGGGGAAGGTTTGTAACAAGCACGCCAGAAGAGTCTCGTGATGAGGATAATTTAGGAACTATTTGGGTAGGTATTTCTTAGTCAAAAATTTACTTTTTTTGGTGTTGATATATATTAAGATATGTGTTTTATCTTAGAGAATTATTCACGTCTTTTGTATTTTCAAATATTTGACATATAATTTTACATTTTCCATAGTTTGTTTAGTCTTCTCAGATTTGCGATTGTATCCCTTTTTTCACTTTGTACATGTATAAACTACGGGATGTTTAAACTGCTTGATATTGTAATTCTCAGTGGTACTCTTTTTATAATTCAGTTTTGTTTACTACTTCTATCAGATCCTTCTTATAGTTTTCCAAAGATTTTTTCTTTTTCTAATTTCCATGAGTTAGATGCATGTTTCTTTTTTTTTATTTTAAATACTGGAAATATTTAATATTCTTTATTTGCCTCACATATTAATGTTGATTTCTCATTATCACTATTTTAAACTATTATAGCATTGCTATTTTGATTTAATATAAACTTATTCATGAACACCTTACTGCTTTCATATAGTAAGATTGTTAATTTATATTTTACTAATTTTCAGTTTTATTAAAACATGACTTCAAATACTTTCTTAATACTTTGTACTTAATCTCTCATCACCATTCCGCCTTTAGGTGTAGATCTCTTTCCTGTTGGCATTAAATCTCCCTGAGAATGTGTCTTCATAATATGCCTTTATTTATCTTTAACTGATCGAGTATAGTTGCTGTGATGCTGATTTTTCTATGCTTTGTCCTTGCTCAGTCACACTGAAATGTGTCACTTGCAAAGAAAATGAGTGTACATACGTCTTCATTGAGCAGCATATCCACTGCCATTTCTCCATGTGTATCTACATTTATCTTCTTTTAGCACCATATTCACTGTCATTTTGCAGTGGCAAATAGTTTCAGGGAAGCTTCTGTAGCCAGCCCAAACATTCTGCTTATATTTTCCCAAACAAGGAAGCTTTGGTTTTATTCCTGAGTAAATATGTAAACTATTCTGTAAAATTCATGTCTCTGCTAACTTGCCCAAGATCAATAATAATTAGCATTTACTCCCTTTCCTTAACTGAGCCAAATTGCAATGCTCTTAGCAGCCTTTCTTCACATATATTGTAGTTTATATTTTACATGTTATTGGTTTTATTAGCTATGGAATTTTATTTTCTCATTCTCCTCGTTTACAGTTGGCTTCAAAATGTTCAAAAGATTGAGACTTTATTGCATCACTTTGAAGCTGGAGTCTAGCACCCTTATTTACAGAATAGAATTCAGACACATCAATTTAAAGAGGAGGAAGTGGAGGAGAAAAAGCTAGTTAATTTCAGATCTTGGACAAGAATTCAGGTTTACTAGCCTCAAGATTCAAATCCAATATTTTTCCTAATGTGGAACTATACTGCCTCCAACATACTACCTGTGACTCTTTCCAGGCTTAAAATATTCTACATATTTTCTGTTTATTAAATGGTTATGCATATAGTGTTTACTAAATTAATATCCATCAAGGTATGTAACCCATCACTAAATCTCTAGGGATAACTCAAAGTCAAAAGCTATCTTTCAAAAGATATTCTGATATCTTTGATCAACAATTTAAATTTTTGAAATTATAATAGACATTTTGGTTGCCTCCAAACTATCCGTTTCTCACTTTGATAATGGTTTCCCAGTTTTTATTCTGTGATGTACTCTCTGGCCACATAGCCCATGTCCTTCTAAATTGCAGGTTTCGCTCCCATATCTATAGAGAAACCTGATTCTTAAGGATAAGCCTATTCTTTGCTAGTGATTCATTAAAGGAATCCAGAATTAGGAGAATTGGAGTATGGCATCACCCTGGACGAGGGACTATTTCAAGAGAATTATGTGCCCAGTTCAGGCCACCGAGACGCTAGAAGTATTCTAGGAAGATCTCAGAGGCTTCATTTTTTTCTGAGAGATTGTTGCTGAACACTGCAAGAGATAATAGCTTTTTCTGTGGATCATGTCACATATTTATGTGAAACGCTGCAACCTTTTTACCACCAGACTAAGACTGAGACTGTACAGGAAGGTTGGGGGCCAAGCTGAGACTGCAGAAAAAGGAGCCGAAGCCTCGACTGTCTGAACCATCTCTTCAAAATGCAGGCTTTCTCAGTTAAATATGCTGGCTCAGCCTCTCAATTATATGATCTAGGGGTTTTCTGCCACATGCAACCAAAACGTATTAGCTTAAATGTACACGCATGATCATTAAAGATAAAATGAATCTAAAATATCTGAAATAGTCCACATTTTCTTAAAAACATTCTTCATATATATTGTCAGAGGCATATTCTTCAAAAAATAAAATTTTTTCAAACTACATAAATACTCCAACTCTTTGTTAGACTGCAAGAAACATTAAAATTAAGTATTTTATTTCAAATCTGTTTTTAATCTTCCCGGAGGAAAATAAAATGTCAAAATTATTCACTTGAGATTTTTTTCTAGTTGTAGGGTAAATATAGCCAATGTATAATTTGTCTCTTAATTGCAACTTGAAAATGCTGATATTTACTAATCAAACTTCCTCCAGCGTTTAATATCTTTGTCAATAAAATTTTCTATAATTTTTAGACATTATATATTTTGGATTTTTTTATAAAAGTAAAATACCGTTTTTCTCTGATTATAAATATTGTCTCAAAGCAATTCTAACATTGCGGTGAAGCTAAACCCCACAGCATAATTTTTCCTCTTACTTCATTTTAATGTTAATACCCATCTCCTGGGCAACACATGCCTGTAAGCAAAGGTAAGAAGAACAGCACCGTGAAAGGGACTTCAGTTGCTGTATGACTAAAGATGTGCACCTAAAGGCAGAAACAGTTTCAAATCAAAAACTGAATAGCAGAGGGGCTGGCCTGGTGGCTCAGCAGATAAGTGCCCATGTTTGGCTTTGGCGGCCGCGGGTTCACCAGCTGGATCCCGGGTGCAGATATGGCACCGCTTGGCAAGCCATGCTGTGGCAGGCATCCCACATATAAAGTAGAGGAAGATGGGCACGGATGTTGGCTCAGGGCCAGTCTTCCTCTGGAGGGAAGAGGAGGATTGGCGGTGGATGTTAGCTCAGGGCTGATCTTGGGGTGACTCCCACCTGGCCAGCTGAGAAGCTCTGCTGCTCCCGAAGGTGGCTTTTTTTCCTCTCCAGCAGGAATTTCTGCCTCTTCAGCCTTAGTCAGGACTGTCCCTTGTTGTTGGGGCTCTTTTTATCCAGTGTTCAGTTTTCTCTCCAGGGTAATTTTCCTGAAAATAGTTGTAACCTAGTTGTGTTCGGGGGAGGAGATGAGTTCAGAGTCTGCTTAAGCTGCCATCTTGACGAGATCTCTTCTATTTTATTGTTATTTATGTGTTTATTTAATGATTATATCCAAGTATTTGATAACATAATTACCATTTAATCCCAAAATCTAGAATCCTGCCAATACCATACGTTTAGCTCATCTGCCTCTGAATCTCATCCCCTTGTGTCCCCCTCAGATTGAACATGATCCTAGTTTTGGTTAATAATCCCCTTATTTTGTAAACTTTTATCATGGATATCAGTATAGCTACATAGTATATAGTTGGGCTTTTTTGTTGTTGTTTTGAAACTTACAAAGGGCATCATTCTTACAATCAACATTATGCTATTAAATCTAAACCATACTTCTCTGTAGTGTTCTAGTGCATTGAGTTCACTGATGTCTTATAAACACATCACATCTTGTTTATTCAGTTTCTTATCAGTAGGAGTTAGTTCCTTTATTTCTTTAGTGCCATTATGCACAAGGCTGCAATGCACATTCTTATGAATACTCTACTGTTGACATACAAGAGATTTATTGGGGTTTCTTTCGAGGAGTGGGATGTTTGAGACATAGGATAGTGAAATATTCACCTTTGTAAGATAATAGCAAATTGCTTGCAAATTGTACAATTTACACTTACACCAGCAGTATATAAGAAACTCCGCTTTTTCACATCCTATTTCCTGGCAGTTCACACTGCTCTTTATTCATATATCCATGTTGATGGATGTTAATTTTACCTTCATTATTACTAAGATTTATTTAATGCACTTTGGAAATGTATTATTCCTATTACGCCTCACCCTTTAAGCTATTAAAATTTTATCTTGTAGTGTAGCTCACTATACTCCCCACTCTGAGATTTAAACACTCTGTCTCTCCCTCTCACTCTCTCCAATTCTGCTGCTCTCTCTCTTTTTCTCTCTACCCTCTCTCTTCCTCCCCACCTCCCTCTCGCTCTCCTTCTGTCTCTCTCCACTTCTTCATCTCTCTCTCTCTCCTTTGCCCTCTTTCCCGGTTTCCTCTCTCTTACTTATTTGTCTCCCTCTCTTTCTGGCACCATCTTTCTCTCTCTCCTTTTGTCTGGCTGTCTCTCTCTCCCTCAGTCTCTCCCCCTCTACTCCCTCCCCTCCCTTTATTTCCCTGTCTCTCTCCATCTCCCCGTCTCTCTCTCTCTTCTGCCTCTCTCTCCCTTTCTTCTGCTTGTCTTATTTACTCTCAGACAAGCCCTGATGGAATTGGCAGATTCCAGAGGATCATTCTAATGTACTGATCCTTTTTGTAAGCATTCTGACTGAATCAACAACCATCTGAAAATCCCTGGCCTAAACAACAACAAAAAACAAACCTTGTCTTTCTACTCTCTCGGTGTAAACAAAGGAGTATGAAATAGAAGACAGACATTCAATATTATAATTGGAGTATCAGTAAAATATAAGAACAAAGGAAAGAATAGACCTAAATGTTGCATGGAAACTCTTCCTTAAAATTCTTTTACATTTTCTTCTTTGAATTATGTTAAATCTAATCTGAATTTAAACCTATTCTTTTTACTTATTCTATTATCCTTTGTTCTTGGACCATTGCTTTTTTTAGTTAGAGGTATTTGTAGTGTTAACTCCAATTTTTCAGAAAGCATTTGATACATACTTTTTAATTCAATATTACACTAGTTAATCTCAAGAAGTAATAAATGTGAGAAAAAACCTCAGGTAGTATTTAGGTATGTAGGAAATAGGTTAACATTAAATTTTGAGAATTCTTTCTTACTAAGATATTTTAAGTAAAGCCTTTTTTTGTCCATCCATTGGTGACTCTGTTCTATGAGAGCCAACTCCTATGAGATATGAAGACAACTGAATTATACCAGAGACCATTAAAATGCCCTATGTATTACATACTTAGATATAGCAATATTTTTGCCTTATCTCATAGTGGTATATTCCTATATGAAGAGAACAGGTATTTCACAATGAGGAAAAAAACAATTAAAAATGGATAAAACTTTTAAACTGACACTTCAGCAAAATAATGTTCAGATGGCAAATATGAGAAAAAATGCTCACCATCATTAGTCATGAGAGAAATGCAATCATAAACCACAATGAAATAATACTACACTTACCCGAATGTTTAAATTTAGAAAAACTCCTCATGCCAACTGTTGGTGAGGATACAGTACAATCAGAATTATTACACACTGCTAATGAGAATATGAAGTGGTATAACCAATTTGGAAAAGTGGGGCATTTTCTTTAAAACATAAACATTTGCCTATCATATGACAAAACCATTCATTCCTAGGTATTTAACCAAGAAAACTGAAAGTTTGTGTCTACGCAAAAGACTCATGTGAATTTTCATAATAGATTTTTTTTAACAAAAAGTAGAAAAACTTTACATGTTCATCAGTAAGTGAATGAATAAACAAATTCTGACAGATCCATACCATGAGATATTACTCGACAAAAAAAAGGAATGGACTCTTGATACATGCTATGACATGGGACATGGATGATTCTCGAAATCAGAGTATACACTATATTATTCTATCTATATAAATTCTAGAACGTTAAAACTAAATAGGACAGAAAGCAAGCCAGTCATTGTTTGTGGAGGTAGTGAGAGAAGGAGGGCAGGAGGGATAGATTAAAAATGGAACAAGAAAATTTGATTATCTTGATTGTGGTGATGGCTTCACGGGTGTATAACTACATCAAAACTTATCAAAATGTACACTAAAAACATGCAGTATATTGTTTGTCAATTATATCCATGAAAATACAAAGAAATTAGACTCTGGTTACAGTAGATTCAAAACAGCTTCCTACAGGAAATAGCAGCCTAATTTCTTCTGAATTGTATCAGTGCTACCGCGCTGGTCCACAGTAGTTGGCAGAGGAAGGAAGAGCATTAGAACATGGGAAAGGAGAAAAGTGGGAGATTACAGGACAAATGTGAGCGGTATTAGAAGTGTTTTTTGAAGTGGATTTGAAATGAATTTTTATTAAAAAAAAGATGTAACAATATAGTCTACAATTTTATATGACCTTCAATGTTCTTTGAAAAGCTTACAAAGGAAAATGAAAAGGATTCCTTATAACATAATGACTTTCTTTAATGAAAGTGTGTTTGCCCATGATTAAAATTCTTCCTATTTTTTTCTACTTCATTGATTTTCTCCTTGCTAACTGCTATCAATTCATTTTAGTCTGCAGTTAAAACTTGATCAAATGACGATGGCATGGCAATTTAATAAAAAAGTACCAACTAAAAAAATCATTGCATTGCATTTTTATAAATGTGAAGTATGAAATTACTTCTGCATGAAGATAATTTAATGGAAATGAAGAGAGTAGAAGTTATTATCTATTTCAAATATCCTAATTTATTGCCTAGAGAACATTGTGCTATCTTTACAGTTTCATTAAACTGTGTTTACACTTGATCCAAATAAAGTCTTCAAATCATAAAAATCTTTCTTTAAAACTATTTCAAGTTAAGACAGAGCTTTTATTTTACATAAAGAACCTTGATAGGGAAGAATTTGGAACTTAGGGCTCTACATTTTTGTATTCAAATGTTGGCTATATCCCTACGGTGCCAAAGTTAAGTTTGGCAATTGATTTAATCCTTCTGTTGAACACTTTTCTGAACTGCAACCTGTTTGACCTTGCAGGTGTCAGATGATGACGAGCTATCCTTGTTTTAAAGCCCCCTGTGCTGCCTGTTGTCTTCACGTCACTCAAACATTTCGGTAGGTATTAGAAGTTCTCTAATCCCTCCTGCCCTTCTCCTCCTCATTTCCTTAGCTGACGCTCTCCATTCTTTCTAGAAAACAAACTGACAGCTCACTGGATATTTGGTATTATTAGGTTGCACTTTAGCATCTAATATCTTGACACTTCTGCTTCCACCAAGTATCAAATTACGTTTATTTCCAAACCTGTTTGTGCCAGTTATACTTATGTCTATAGTTCCTAGTTAAATAAAGTATTACATAAAATGTTAAAATATGACTATAAAGAGGAAAAGAGCTTTTTTTTAAAATTTTCTTTGTTGAGGAAGATTAGCCCTGAGCTAACACCCACTGCCAATCCTCCTCGTTTTGCTGAGGAAGACTGGCCCTGAGCTAACATCCATGCCCATCTTCCTCTACCCTATATGTGGGACACCTGCCAAAGCATGGCTTGAGAAGTGCTGCCATGTCTGCACCCGGGATGTGAACCGGCGAACCCTGGGCCACAGAAGTGGAATGTGCAAACTCAACCGCTGCACCACCAGGCCAGCCCCTAAAAATATTTTGTCATTTTTTTTAACGAGTTCTCTATTGTTAGTTGATTTTTCATCAATTGATATACTGTGAGTAAATCTAATGATAGGAGGTAAAATAAGAGCCTTCTAAAGTAAAATAAGAGCCTTCTAAAGATAGCTATTCCCTAATCCCAGGGACCTGTGACTGTTTTGTCTTACATAGCAGATGGGTTGAAGGGGAGGGATCTTGGGATCGGGTAATTATCCTGTATTATCTAGTTGGGCACAGTTTAATTACATGGGTCGTTAAAAGGAAAGGAATGTCCCTGGCTGTAATTGAGGGACATGTGACTATAGAAGAATAGTCATAAAGATGCTCCATTGATGACTTTAAAGTAAGGGGCCACAAGTTTAGGAATATGGCCAGCCTTGAAAAGCTGGAGCTTACCATGATTCTCCCCAGAGCCTCCAGAATGGAACGGGGGTGTGTCAGTACCTTGGTTTTAGTCCAGCGAGACCCATGTTCAACTTCTGATCTATAGAACTGTAAAATAATAAGTTTGCACTGTTTAAGGTGCCAACTCTGTGGCAATTTGTTATGGCAGCAATAGAACATGAATGCCTCAATCATAGGAAATATAATTATGGAATAGCTTTTATAGTCTCAGAATATTATTAATATGCCTCAATTTGAAAACTATTTGGCTTACGTTATTTATAATTTTTTTCCATTATAAGTAATAGACACAGATTGTATTGTAAGCAGATTATTAATTTAGGTCTTATTCCTGCCCACCAAGTGAAAGGTAGTGTAAGTGAGTTTTTTTTTATCAAGAGATAATTTGAGTAGTAGTAATGTTTAAATAAACACAAAATCAATTATGATATAGTGAAGATTATAAAAAGTGAGTGAAAGTGGGTGACAGTGGAAGTACAAAGTGACATAGTGGCTCAGAAGAGGGAAATTCTGCTTTCTGAAGCAGGAGGGGTAGAGGGCTTCTTGGAGGAGGGAGGTTTTGGGGGAGTCATAAGAGTGAGATTTGAAAAGGAAGAGATGCGGAGGTTGGGCATTACAGGCATGAGGACGAAAGACACATAGAAACAGAGATGTTATGATAATGTTCTGGTTTAATTTGAGATTCATTCCAGAAACAAGCAAGGAGGTACCTGGGCATAAGCAGCTCATGAGATGCATTTCTCAGGCAATATTGTATGATTTAATCGACTCTGGAAGATGGTCCGTTCAGGTATACTGGTAAAACCTCCCAAACTGTCAAAAATAATTTTAAAAGTTTAAACACATGACTGTCATACAATATTAAGATATGCATATACTGAAAATTTATTAAAATCTGTAATAAGAGAAAAAATAGAATAATAAAGCTGGTTACTGGTGGAGTCCTATTCTTATTTCTGGTCTTCTGAGTGTTCTGAGGCAGTTTTTTAAAGTTTGCGTAGCTTTAGAAAATGAAAGAGACAGAAGAGTATTAAGATTGGTTGTTTTAGATAAGAAAAATTATGAATACTATGTAATAAATGATTATTTTTAAGCTAATGTGCATTGGAAACACTATATTATCCAAATTCTTTTTGACAAGTGAAGACTACTTCTTCTTTGTTATATATATATATATATATTATTATATTATATATAATATATAACATGTATAAAATATATATTTGATTATATATATTATTATATTTTTATACATACATATATATATATTTGCTGGTAGCCAGCTAATGCTTTCTGTGGGAAATCATAGAGATACTAATGTGTGACTTATAAATGAAAGTTTGCAACACGACCATCTGTCAGTTAACCACTGTTTTTGTTCATAGAGCTAAATGGCTATCAGTCAAGACTGGTGCCACACAGCCAGAAGATTTACATGTACAACTATTATCTAAGTCTCAAGGACTTTTTTCCATTCTGCATAACCTACCCAGCTTTCAGGATTTATATTTATATTCAAAAGGGGGGTAGGTTTCTTTGTGTTTTCACAGACTTTGTCACATGAAATATAGTTCTAGTATTTCTGCTTCGCTAATTTCCTATATTGCCTTAAGCAAGCAATGTCCATATATTTGTTTTTTTCTTTAAGCGTTATTTAAACATTTTCATTATCTCTTTCTGGTGTGCAGGTATATAATCTAATCTTAGAAAGTGGTTTTTGAATTAACACCAATGCTTTAAGAGATAGAATTTCATTTGTAGAAGTTAGTAGTAATGATCATAACACTAAGATAATCTATAAGGATTGTAAAATATTTTAATTAAAATAATTAATTTTACATTTCTGGTGCATTTTGTTTTGCTTCTCCTTCTGGGTTTGAATATGTACAAATATGAAAGAATTAAATGGATCTAAATACTCATTCTCCCTCTGCAGGCATGAGGAAGTGTAACATCCAGCCAGTCTTCGAGCACCGCACTGTAATGCAGAGTCAGGTATTTCTAAGAATTATCAGGCCTACACTGGACTTTCTTCATGGGAAATATTTAAGGCATTGTCTAAAAAAGGTGTGGGACTCCTGGCTCAGCACAGGCTAGAAAAACTAATGAGTAGAGTAGGAAGAACCAATTCAGAGGTTTAATAAGAGTATGTTTTCAGTGTCGCATACAATGTGAATCTGAATTCCACAATTCCGGGTTTTGTGCAGCCCATTTTAGGACCTGCTGTCTCAGAATGTACTCATGGATGCTATTTGATAGGACTTATTTCCAAGAGGTTTGAAACTGACTGTCACTTTGTAATTTAAAGATCTTCTTTCTACAACAGGCACCATTAACCCAGAAACATATTTACTTTCCAAAATACAAAAGGGCTGCTTGAAAAGAATATATTAAGCATTTAAAATGTCATATATTTTAGCATAAGGAAAACTATGATCAGAAAGTAAGCTTTATTACTAAAAGCCTCAAATTATTAACAGTAATTCCACGGGGAAAATATAGAAGAAAATGGTGATAAACAATACTGTGAGCTATTCATGAATATGGTGCATACATCTTTGTTATTTTAGCATCAAAAATGAACTGAAATGATTCTGGACTAAAGGATTCCCCCTACTTTTCTTTCTGATCTACAAGATCGATGACTGAGGTTAGGCACTGTCTTTTAAAACAGCAGCAAAAAAGGCTGTCCTCGGAAAATGTTTGAATTTCAGGAATATTGAGAGGTAGACGTAGATTTGCTGTAAAGAAGGGGTTAGCAGTTCAATTATTGCACAGCACAGCCTGCACAGAGCACTTGGGGAAGAATAGTCATCGCCTCATTTACAGAAATTGTAAATTGTCAAAATATTTTAAAATTTTTAATAGATATATCCACTGGATATAGATATATCAATTTTCAAACTTCTTGTTGTAATTTTATCATTATTATCATGGGTTCTAATATTCCAAATTTGGAATTTCCATTATATGGAAAAATAATTATTTTCTTTCATGCAAGAACACAAAGGAAGTAAGTAAAGGTAATGCCATAATTCCTCTAATTTCTTGAACTACTCAAAAAAAATAAAGTTTAAAGATCCATAATGACAACTGGTCTTTTATTGATGTGGAAACTGTAGCTGAGAGAGGTTTACTGATTTCTTTCCAGAAACCCGTAACTAATAGACTGAGTTTCCCAATGAAACACTCTTTCCCCTGTGCCATCTCCCTCCTCCTCCCAGAGCTGTAACAGGAGCAGCATCACACACACAGGACCGAGCTCTCAAATGCATATTCTGCACAGAGCTCCATTCCCCATGATAAGCGATAAGGATAGCACCTATAAGAAGTGATGTACATAATTGGGAATTTAATAAGACCCTGAAAAACTGTCCTACAGGCTAGTGGTAAAAAGAATAGTTGATAATGTAAAACATTTTAGTAGACTGAATTAGTCCAAAAGTGCTCCTAAAAAAAGAAGATACATTAACTAACATGGAGATTTAAAGACAGATGGCATATAGAAATGACTTTTTGAAAAATGAAGTCTTTACCTTATACAGCTTACAAATGAAGTGGTATCTATTTTTCCTCTAAATATCAAATATGAACTATGAAATTTAAAATTAAAAAATACATTACAGTACAATCTAATTCAATCTCCAATTAATTTTATGATTATCACTTTTATTTCTATACTTCAGCATTTTAATTAAATCTTCAGCTATTCTCATTTCTTTAAGATGTCTTTCATTTTGTAATATTATATAACTAAATCACCAATAAAGTGATTTTTCCATCACAATCAATAATATCTGGTAATAATTTTAATGCCATTTCTAAATGACTTAACCTAACTTAAACTTTGGGGAGATAAAATTGAATAAAACAACCCAAAACCTTGCCTGTGTAGAGTTTGGCAAGGAAGTCAAAATAGTTAAATGTATTTTATACTTCCTGTTATAACAACTGTAAATACAAATAAGGTAAAATAAAAAGTGAATGGTCAGGAAATGATACCATTTCAGATACTTTGTTCAGCAAAGATGCCTGGCGTTTGAGCTGAGACTCTCATTCACTGCAGTGTCCCCATTGGATAGGGCAATACCTAGCACATATTAACTCATACTCGTTGAGGAATGCACAGTATCCTTCACAGTATGGGAACCAAGATGGGTTGGCACAATTATTTTATTTCTATTTATGAAAACGTTTAATAGATTAAGAAATATTTCAGATATATTGAAATACTTTTAAGCTCCATTACCAAAATAAGAACTATCACATAAGAAAGACACAGAGAGTGACATCACCAAGATGGTGACATAGATTGTTCCCAACTTTGTTTCCCCTCACAGGAAGAACAACTGCCAACTATTCATAAACAAGACACCACTGAGAGAATCCTAGGACATAAGGGTGAGGCTGAAGCTCTCCCCTGCACCTCAGAGACCAAGACAGACTGCATTGGAAAGTTAAGAGAAGCAGGTGCACGCTGACCGCATTGCCTCTCCCCCAGGCCAGTGCAGCACCACACCAAGAGGACTCCCCTAAGTCGACGGTGGGAAAAGAGAGCCTGAGGGTGACATCTAGTTCCCCTTCCCGCATTGTGGGTCACTTTTGGGAGTCCCTACTCTGGTCTTGCCCCGTGGGGATCACAGGGGAATCTGCAGGGCTCAACCACAGGCAATCTGATTGTGACAAAGAAGGGGGAAGGGCCTTCCAATAACCAGCACAGGGATCTTGACAGGCTGAGTTCCTATCGGGGGCTTTGCTCATCTGCAGAACCATGTTGGTGGTGCAGTCTGACCTGGGAACTCAGTGAGGTGCAGGTCTGCCTGATTCAGATATTCAAACAAGAAGTGTTGTTGGCTCTGAGACCTGTTCTGCCCACACCCTGGCAGAGAAGCTGAGACATAGCCCCATGTTCTATGGAATGTGGCTTTCAGTTTCATATGACAGGTAAGAGCTGGGACAACACCTGGAAGCTGTGTAACCCAGCAATGCTCAAGCTAAGAGGAGGGCAGGCACAGCTATTACCCTGAGAACAAACCAGTATTAGGTGTGAAGAGTTCCTCTGCTATGCCTAGGTTGGGGAGGTAATTCATAGCCCCACACTCTGGGGACGCCTATCTGACAGGAAGGGCTTAGGAGAACACCTAGAAGCTGCTGTGTAACTCAGCAATGCTGGAGCTAAGGGGAAGACAGGCAGAGCTGATTGCTTCCAAAACAAAGCCTGTGGCCCTGTCTCATCAGGGAACTTGGAGCATGGGTCAGTTTGAGTCAAGAACACAAACAAAATGCTTACTAGCCTTGAGGGTGCTTCTCCCCCTGTCCCCATGAGGGGAAATTAGCCTAGTTCATAGCCTAATTTATTGTTGGATATAGCCTTCAGGCCCTTACTACCATGGAACCTTACCAGAGCACACAGGAAGCTGTGTAGCCCATCCAACAGCCCTGCTTCCAGTGGCAAATGAACAGAGAGCACAGCCTGTAGTTTTCCCTGTCTGCATAGCAAAATCAGTGGCCTTACCTTACCAGGATATTCAGTACACACTTTTGCCTGATTTGGGTCCTCAAACAATGAGCTGTGCAGGCCCTGGGTCCTGTCCTGATGCCCCACCAGGGCAAGGAAGCTAATTGTAGCCTCACCTACTGCTGAATATAGTTCCTAGTCCCAACTTTCTTAGTCTAACCAGAGAATCCAGCCAATTGCAGAGCCCATCCTACATCCTCATTTGGCAGGGAACCAAGCCAGCAGTACCATCCAGCTGTTGTCAGCCAGTGGCATACCTCCCACCAATAATCTCAGACATCAAACAGTTGCCTCACCCAAAAATAGACCCTAATAGGAGGCCCTACCTGCCCAAGGATGTTACTTACCCACATGCGCAGATACCAACATAAAGAATTAAGGATCATGAAAACTCAGGCAAATATGACACTACCAAAGGAAATTAATAAAGCTTCAATAACTGACGCTAAGGAAATGGAGATCTCTGAACCGTTACACAAATAATTCAGAATGATCCTCTTAAAGTAGTTTAATGAGTTACAAGAATACACAATTAAATCAAATTAGGAAAATGATACATGAGAAACTTCAACAAAGAAATAGAAACCATAAAAAAACACAAATATTAGAGCTAAAACTACAATAACCGAATCAAAGTATTCAATAGAAAGCTTCAAAAGCAGACTCAACCATGTAAAAGAATCAGTGACATGGAAGATAGGACATTCAAAATTATCCACTCAGAGGAGCAAAAGGAAAAAAAGGATAAAGAGTGAAGAAAGCCCATGAGACATATGGGAAACAATAAAAAGGAACAATATTTGCATTATGGGAATACTAGAGGAGCAGAGAAAAGGACAGAGAGTATATATAAATCAATAATCCCTGAAAACTTCACAAGCCTGGGGAGAGAAATAAACACCTAGATCAAGGGGCCCAATGGATCCCAAATAAGTTGATCTCAAATAGGGTTACACTGAGATACATTATATTTAAAAGGTCAAAAGTCAAAGACAAAGAATTTTAAGAGCAGCAAGAGAAAAGAGAGAAGTTATATACAAGGGAACCTCTATAGAACAATCAGTGGATTTCTCCACAGAAACTTTTCCAGCCAGGAGAGAATAGGATGACATATTCAAATTATTGAAAGAAATTAACAGCCAATCAAGAATCCATACCTGGCAAAGCTGTTCTTCAGAAACAAAGAGGGGTAAAGACTTTTCCAAATAAACAAAAGCTGAAGGTGTTCATCACCACCAGATCTGCCTTACAAGAAATGCTAAAGGGAGTTGTTGAGTGAAAGTAAAAGACATCATAAAAACATTAACAGGTAGTGTAAAATTCACTGATAATGGCAAATAAATAGTCAAAGCTATATTGTGTAATATGGTAATGGCAGTGCATGATTCACTTACAACTCCAGTTTAAAAGTTAAAAAAACAGTTATAAAAAACCCATAACTACAATAATCTGTTATTAATTACACAAAATAAAAAATATATAAATTGTAATATCAATAACCTAAAATGTGAGAAGGAAGAGAAGTAAAAGTGTAAAGCTTAGGAATTCTAATGAAGTTAAATTCTTATTAGTTTAAAATAGGGTGTTACAACTTTAAGATATTTTATGTAAGCTTCACGGTAACCACAAGGGGAAAGCATGTAGTAATTACACAAAAGAACATGATAAAGAAGTCAAAGCATACAGATACCACAGGTATCAAAATCCCAAAAAGACAGCAGGATAAGAAACAGGGAACAAAGAATCTACAGAACAATCAGAACACAATTAACAAAATAGCAATAGTAAGTCCTTACACATCAATAATTACCTTAGACATAAAAGGATTAAAACCTCCAGTCAAAAGACATGGAGTGGAAGGATGGATTAAAAAACAACATCCAGTGATGTGCTCTCTATAAGACACTCACTTTAGCCTTAAAGACACACACAGACTGAGAGTGAAGGGACGGGAAAAAACATTTAAGGAATGATAAACCAAAAAAACCATGGGTAGCTATTCTTAAAAATCAGACAAAATAGATTTTAAAGTAAAAATGGTAAAAAGAGAGAAAGAAGGTCATTATATAATAATAAAGCACTCGATACATCAAGAAGATATAACAATTGTAAATATTTATGCACCCAACATCAGAGCACTTAAACGCATAAAGAAAACACTAACAGAGCTAAAAGGAGAAATAAAAAGCAATACAATAATAGTCAGGGACTTTAATACCACACTCCCAACAATGGATATATCATCCACATAGAGATTCAATGAGGAAATAGCAGATTTGAACAACACTATAAAACAAATGGACCTAAAAGATATATACAGAATATTATATCTGGCACCAACAGAACATATATTCTTCTCAGATGCACATGGAACATATTCTAGGGATAGACCATATATTAGGCCATAAAACATATCGTATAAATTCAAGAAGACTGAAATCATACCAAATATCTTCTCTGACCACAATGATATGAAACTAAAAATCAACAAGAAGAAAACTAGAAAATTCACAAACACATGGAAACTAAACAGCACTCTCCTGAACAACCAATGGATCAAACAAGAAACTAGAGGGTAAATAAAAAAGTATCTTGAGAAACAAAAATGGAAACACAACATAATAAAACTTATGGAATGCAGCAAAAGCAGTTCTAAGAGGAAAGTTCATAGCAATGAATACCTACATTAACAAGCAAGAAAGATCCCAAATAAATAATATAACTCTATGCCTTAAGGAACTAGAAAAAGAACCAACTGAACCCAAAGTTATCAGAAGGAATTAATAAATATTAGGGCAGAAATAAATGAAATAGCAGGAAAATAATAAGACAGATTAACCAAACTAAGAGTTGGTTCTTTGAAAAGATAAACAAAATTGACAAACCTTTAGTTAGACCAGCCAAGGAAAAATGAACACAAATCAGCAAAATTATAAATCAAAAAGGACGCATTGCAACTGATACCACAGAGATACGGAGGAGCATAAGAAGCTACTATGAACAACAATATGCCAACTAACTGGACAACCTATAAGAAATGTAAAAATTCTTGGAAACATGTAAACTACCAAGACCAATTCAGGAAGAAATATAAAGTCTGAATAGACCAATCACTAGGAGGGAGATTGAATCAGTAATCAAAAATATCCCAGTGAAGAAAAGCCCAGGACCAGATGGCTTCATAGGTGAATTTTACCACACATTTAAAGAAGAATTAACACCAATCCTTCTCAAACTCTTGCAAAAAACAGAGGAGGGAACACTCCCAAACTCATTTTACGAGGCTAGCATTATCCTGATATCAAAGCCTGGAAAGGGCACTACCAGAAAAGAAATCTGTAGGCCAAGATTCCTAATGAATACAGATGCAAAAATTCTCAAGAAAATAGTAGCAAACCAAATTCAGCAGCACATTAAAATGATCATTCATGACCGAGAGGGATTTATCCCTGGGATACAAGGATGGTTCAACATATGCAAATCAATGTGAATAGAATGAAAGAAAAGAATCATAATCACATTAATGGAATGAAAGAAAAGAATCCTGATCATCTCAATAGACTCAGAAAGAGCACTCAACAAAATTCAGTATCCATTCATGATAAAAACTCTTAGGATATTAGCCATAGAAGGAACATATCTCAACATAATAAAGGCCATGTATGACAAGCCCACGGCTAACATCATACTTAATGGTGGAAGAATGAAAGCTTTTCCTCTAAGATCAAGAACAAGACAAAACTGTGGGATCTTGCCACTCCTATTCAACATGGCACTAGAAGTCCTAGCTGGAGCAATCAGGCAAGGAAAAGAAATAAAATGTATCAGAATTAGAAAAAAAGAAGTAACATTGTGTCTATTTGCAGATGACATGATTTTATGTGTAGAAAATCCTAAAGACTCAACCAAAAACTGTTAGATCTAATCGATGAGTTCAGTAAAGCTGCAGGACACCAAATTAGCAAACAAAAATCAGTAGTGTTTCTCTGCATACTAAAAACAAATTTCTGAAATAAGAAAGAAATTGATCTTCACAATCTTTGCAATAGCGTCAAAAACAATAAAATATTTAGAAATAATTTTAGCTAAGGAAGTGAAAGAAGACAACTGAATGAAGACGACTAAATGAAGACATTGAAATTGTTGAAGATTTTGTTTCCCGTGATTCAATCATTAATTTAAATGGAGACTGCAGCCGAGAAACGAAGAGGAGACAGACTTGGAAAGGCAGTAAAGAGAGACTTAGGAAAGATCATCAAGGGCAGGGAAGTTGAATCAGAGACTAAGGTCAAAGTTAGCTACACCCTCCTATTCTCCATTATTATGTGTGAATGCAAAAGCTGGACAGTGAAGAAGGCTGACAGGAAAAAAATTGACTCATTTGAAATATGGTGTTGGAAGAGAGCTCTACAGATATCCTGGATTGCCAGAAAGATGGACAAGTGGGTCCTAGAGCAAATTAAGCCTAAACTATCGCTGGAGACAAAAATGATCAAACTGATGTTGTCCTACTTTGGGCGCATCATGAGGAGGCAGGATTCTTCGGAAAAGATAATAACGCTGGGAAAAGTAGAAGGCAGCAGGAAAAGAGGAAGACCAAATATGAGATGGGTTGAATCCATAAAGGAAGCCATAGGCCTGAGTCTACAGAAGCTGAGTAGGGCTGTTGAGGACAGGACACTGCAGACATCACTCATTCATAAGGTCACCAGGAATTGGAGCTGACTTGAAGGCACTTAACAGCAAAGGAGATAAAAGATCTCTATGCTGAAAAATACAAAACATTTAAAGAAATCAAAGAAGATACAAATAAATGAAAAGCTATCCCATGTTCACGGTTTGGAAGAATTAATACTGTTAAAATGTCAACACTACTGAAAGCCATCTACAGATTCAATGCAATCACTATAGATTCCAACAGCATTTTTTTTACAGAAGTAGATAAAACACTCCTAAAATTTATATGAAACCACAAAAGACTCCAAATAGCTAAAGAAAGCCTGAGAAAGAATAACAAGGCAGGAAGAATTACACTTTACCTCTCTTGTGTACTTAACATCACTATTAATCAAGGGAATCATTCATTCCTTCTGGAAATGCACATTGTTTCTTTCTACATGCCAGGCACTATTATAGATGCTGACTCTAAAGCGATGGACAAGATTGTTAAAGAAAAAATTATTCTAACACTTGTTAAAATGATAAAGACTTTATTCAAGACTGTGGCAGTAGGTGTATTGCAACAGGGGAAAGAGATTGGGCTCAACTCCAAATACGGCAAGAGGGTTGGGGATTTTCAGTCAATGCGCAGAGTGAGGGGGTCGCAGATTGGAAAACTATGAAGAGGAAACATTGAGAGAATGGAGATTTTTGCCAAACTGACTTTAAATTCTTGCTGAAGGCAGGCCAGCGTGATCAGATATCAAGGTGGGGGAATTCTCGCTAAACTGACTTAGCAGAATTCTTGCAACAACTGGAGGAGGCAGGTGAAGACAAGGTCCAAAGATGAGGCCTAGGGGAAAAAAGGTCTTAGAGGAGGCTGACGAAAGTTTGGTCGAGGAAGGTCTTTGTCAAGATAAACAATGGAACTACCCTCTGGATCTTAAAATCTAATAAAGAGAGACAATAAACAAGTTAACAAAGGGATAAATATGGTAATTTCAACTCCTGTCAAGGACTACAAAGAAACTGAAATAAAAGCAATGCCTTGGAGTGTTACTAAGGATGAGTTAAAGTGGGGTGCAATTGTAAGTAAGCTAGTGGGTGAGGAAGGCGGTTTTGAGGATGTGATGATTGAACTGAAATAATCCTCCGATCAGCTCTCATCGAGTGATGCTCGATCCTTCTCCTGCGCCCATTCACTATATTACAGGTGCTTCCATTATAGTGTCCCAAGCTACTGTAAATCTTAAAATGTTTCTCCCAATAGACTGCAGACTCCATAAGAAGTGTGACAGACGTATTACTATATATCAAGCCCAAAGTTTTACCTACAAGAATAGTAAGGGCTTCGTAAATACTTTTTCTACACAATGCAAGAGAAAAATTATTTCCTCCCTCTATTTTTATGTTTTTCTTAATAATGTTGGTTTAAAAGCAATATAAATTATATTTTAAAAATTCTTAGGCCCGACCACGTGACTGAGTGGTTGAGTCTGTGCGCTCCGCTTTGATGGCCTGGGGTTTCAGTGGTTTGGATCCTGGGAGCGGACACGGCACCACTCATCAGGCCACGCCAAGGCGGCATCCCACATGCCACAACTAGAAGGACCCACAACTGAAATATACAACTGTGTACTGGGAGGACTTGGGGAGAAAAATCAGAAAAACAAACAAACAAAAGATGATTGGCAACAGTTGTTGGCTCAGGTGCCAATCTTTGGGGAAAAAAAAAAAAAAGAATAGCCCTCCCATCTCCTGTGGCAACTCTTTAAAAAAAAAAAAGTTCTTAGTGATAAACTTCTTCTCTTCCTTTAACATATCAAGAAAAGATTTAGCTTATGGTAGAAAAAATACTGAAAATTTAGAACATTTTTCCTCATGAAAACCTTAGAGACTCCATTAGAACTTCAATTTTGTCAGAGAATTTTTCTCAAATCTTTTTTATATTTTACACTACCTGAGAGAAGACAGTGGTTTAGAGAGGGCACTTTGTCCTGACACGTTAAACCGTGCTAATGTAGCACAGTTTTCTCTGGTTACTTTTCCAGACAGCCTCACCTACCTATCTTTATACATTTCAAAATCACCTCCCGCAGTTATAAAGCAGTGCCATCTACCAGTCTGCATATAAAAGAAAATTGCAACTATAGCAGAAAATTGTACTTGGAAATTGGCTTAATAAAGGACTCTGAAGAGGCTAGAAGCTGAAAAAGAGAAACTAAGTGATGCTATTCTTACTTATATATTATTCTCACTCACCTAAGACATAACTTAGGCAAGGTGATTTGAAATAAATACCATTATCAACTATTTACAAGCTCAATATGTGAATATGTCACTTGGGCAAACAAGGATAAAGGGAGAGATGTTTTAAGGAAAATGTAAAGATGGAAAGCTTTCCAGTATGCTTTATGATAGGCTGCCCTGCTTACAGAGAATCGTTGCAGAGTAAAGTACAGGAACCATGCTTCCCTTAATGTGTTAGTTAAAGATTTCTTTGAAAATACAGTTACTTCCATTAAAAAATGTTTCTTCAAGGCATTGATCATATCAAATTTCAGATTTTTAAAAACAATTAATTTTGGATTAATTAATACATTTTCACGTGTAAATGTGACTATTTCAAATTATTTCCCATATATACTTCTTTCAATATTTTTCCAAAGACCAAAAAGGATAAAATTACTGATAAAGATGCCTCAATCCAACTCTGAGAGAACAATTATTCAGCAGGAAGTGAAATGGAAGGAACATTATTGCTCAAACACTAGCTTTTGACTATTAGAAGAATATCTGACCCTTTGTGATACAATCCACTTTAAATTGTTTCTGACTCTTGAGAATGTGTTCAAAGTAACATATTGAAAATTCACTTAAAAAGATGACATGAAAATATATATGAGACATGGAATGGATTATAGGCAAAGGAAAAGTGTATATGGGGGCTGGCCCGGTTGCTCAGTGGTTAGGTTCACACGTTCTACTTCAGCAGCCCAGGCTTCACCAGTTCAGATCCCAGGTGCAGACCTATGCACCACTTGTCAGGCCATGTCTGGCAGGTGTCCTACATATAAAGTAGAGAAAGATGGGCATGGATGGTAGCTCAGGGCCAGTCCTCCTCAGCAAAAAAGAGGAGGATTGGTGGCAGATGTTAACTCAGGGCTAATCTTCTTCTTCTTCTTCAAAAAAGTATATATGTACAATGGTGTGTATGTTTTATGTATATATACATATATATACACACATACTAAACTAAGAATGCATAAATTGTAACAAGTAGAGTATTTTAAATTTGAAGGAATTTGTTTTTCAAATGATATTGGATTATTTATGAAACCTGCAATAGTTGAAATTTATTTTTGACTTAGAAATTATATAATTAAATATTGATTTAATGTGCAGTGAACTTCATAACCTTCACATATTTTTTTATTTGTCAGTGTGAATTATAAGTGTCAAATGATGGCAGTTTATAAATATGTTGTATCTATACTATATAAACTGATCAACCCAGAGGTAATTGATTTCAGTTTTTCAGCATTATAAATCATACTGCAGTTCAGGTGGATCCACTAGATAAGAAACCACTTTGGTCCCAACTTTTAAAAAGTGTAATACAGCAGCCAGAGTTACTTATTTTCTGATATCTGAAATTACCATTAATTTTAAGACCATATGAAAAGAAGAAATGCAACATGTTTTTCAGTGGCAGAAAATTTTGTGGGATGAAATGAAAAAAAAAAAAAACCTGGAAGAAATGTTTCCAGCTTCTACTGGTGTTATATGACATGTTCTATAATTTAGCAACAATTATTAATGTGATAGGTGATAATCTTGACATTACTTAACAACTTACAGATTTGAATAAAAATCTATTTAATTTCTATCTGAAGATCCATGGATTGGAAATTTCTGGATTTGGAAACCCCTTATTTCATTGAATTGTCATTTACTTTTAGCTATCCCTTTACAAATAAATTTTTAGAAGTAGTAAGTAATGTGTGATTGGAGATAAATATTGAAAATATGGCATCACATGCTTTCATTTGGATAATAATTAAAAGTAAATATCCTGATCTTGCTTAACTTTGTTTAAAATCTCTTCTTTTGTTCATACCAAAATACCTCTTTGAGAATGGTTTCTCAAAAGTGTTATTAAAACAAAGATATAACTTAGATATTGTCTTAGTTGCTAGGTTTGCCATAACAAAATGATATTGGCTAAACAACAGAAATTTATTTTCTCACTGTTCTGGAGACTAGAAGTCCTCGATCAATGTTCCAGTCAATTAGCTTCCTGGTAATAACTCTCTTCCTGACTTGTGGATGGACGATGGATGCCTTCCTACAGGGTCCTCACAGGCCCTTTGCTTGGCGCTTGTGCACAGAGTGAGACTGAGCTGTGCCTCCTCTTCTCATCAGTACACCAATCCTACCAGATCAAGGCTCCACCCTTCTCAACGTCACTTAACCTTAATTACTTCCTTAGAAGCCCCCTCTCCGAATACACGCGCCCTGGGGTTAGGGCTTCAGCATAGGAATTTAGGAGCGACACAAACATTCAATCTTTGACAGATATATGTTATCCACTCTGAGTCATGTTGTCATCCATCAAGCCTAGATTGGATAATTTAAGAAGAAATAAGCTCATTTGTTACATTAAAATCTTTGAATATTGACATACATAGTGTTGAAATAATTTCTGGAAGTTAATGGTAGTTGCTTAAATCAAACTCTCTCTATGCATCCATCCCTCAAAATATCTAAATTCAAGAGTATGCATGATGCATGACTTCAAGGTTTCTAGGAGAAGAATATCAAAGACTTCAGATCACCTGTATGTGGAGAAATCACCCCAGCTTCCAACAGAGCTCCTGCTCTCACCACAAGGCAGATGGGGAAGGGCAGGCTTAAGAGGCTCAGTTTTAAAAAAGGAGATGGGGGCTTAGGGTTGGAGAATAAATTCAAAAGGAAAACTTACCTCCAGAAAGACATCCAGGACCAAATGTCAAATGGAGACAGTGTGACTTGGTAGTACCAGGAAAGGGCTTGAAAGTGCACTGGAATGAAGGTGGCAGCTGATAGAAGAATTGATTCTGGGGGATAATCACATAAATACACAAAGAATGACAATGTATCATGAAGGGAATGCAGGAACTAATGGGGAAAAAAAGCATCCTGAAGAAACATAAAAGGAACAGACAGAACACAGGCCAAAGCATTCTCCCACCTCCCACCAGCAAAGCTGTTCAATGAGGAAATTGTACTTCACTGTACTGACCAAAAGAGGCACTCTTACACATGAAAGACTGTCCCCGAAAAAGGCACAGGAACGCTGGGGCCGGCCCGGTGGCACAGAGGTTAAGTTCCCATGTTCCGCTTCTTGGCAGCCTGGGGTTCGTGGTTTCGGATCCCGGGTGCGGACATGGCACCGCTTGGCAAAGGCCATGCTGTGGTAGGCATCCCATGTATAAAGTAGAGGAAGATGGGCATGGATGTTAGCTCAGGGCCAGTCTTCCTCAGCAAAAAGAGGAGGATTGGCAGTAGTTAGCTCAGGGCTAATCTTCCTTAAAAAAAAAAAAAAAAGGCACAGGAATGGAAAACAGCAAATGACTCCATGCTAATCCACCACAAGAAGGAAACATAAATTGCAAATCATAGCATTTCAGATAATGAAAAAGTCTAGAACAAGAAATTTAAAACTTATGGACAGAAATGGACAAACTAGAAGTGCCCCTAGTTTTGGTCAAACTCAGGAAAGGAATTGAATAAAAACCCGTCGTAGAAATAAAAGTAGAAGGAGAATAGATTCAAATCAAAAGTTAATGAGAGACATGAGAAAATGGAGGAAAAGAGGAAACTGATATACATGTCTATTCAAAGTGTCCGTATAGGCATATAACATGGGGAGTTATTTATAATTTCATGTTCAATAAAGAGCATGCACAATTTTAAAATTCTCTTTTCTTTATGCTATATTTGCTTTATTGTATTCACTAAAATGTATTCTCATGCCTTATCATATCTAGTAATAAAAGGCTGGCATTTTTACATTATTTTTCTGATAATTTATTATTTTTTAATATTACAAAGTATCAGACTATCTTAGATTGTTGATAAATATTCATTACCACGGATTGTGTGAGAAACTATATAGTTTATATTACTTAAAATAAAGTGTATACAAAGCATCACTACGTATTTCATAAGGATATTCAAAGGTTTACAATCAAATTACATTGGTATACAAATCTAATACAGAAAACATATGTAATGTGTTATACACAATATATACAATATGTATTATGTACATATATATGACATACACAGGGACAGAGATTATGTGACCATATTCCACCCTTTGGCTGTGCAGCAGCCATACAAAATGACTTTTACATAACACATCTTCTTTTAAGCACATATGTGATAAAAGGGATGGATTTCCAGCTATATTCATTTTGAGTAGAATAAATAAATAAAAGTTAAATAAGTACATAAATAAAACCTGTGTGGGGTTCTGTACGGACTGATGATAAATTTCCATTAACTAAATTATGAGGTCAACTAATCCCTCTACATCTAAGATATCAAAAAGGTAAATTAATTTAAATACGAAAACGAAATAAGCCGAATGAGACAACCCAAAATTGTGCTCAAACACTATAAGTTTTTAGTTGTATTTGGAGAACCCCTTGACAGTGGTCCAATAGCAGCATTTTTAAAAACGCTACTTTACCTTTCCTTCATCTCAGCACGCTGGGCAGCTTCGCCTGTGCTTCTCTTTTCATCTGCATCCCTCTTGAAAACAAACGTGACACAGAATCACCTCCTTTTCCTGCTGCAGTTTTAGGACTGCGTCTGCTCTCCTCCTTCCTGTGGGTATGATAATACAGAATTGCTCTTGCACTTGGGGCTAAGCCCTCCTCCTTTCCTTTCAACTCTGAAATTCTGCCACCTTATCTCCTTTGCCTCAATTTTACCTTTTAAAAACAATACATGACTCCTCGAATCCTTATCTAACGTGAAGTAGACTCTTTGCGGGAGTTGGCAAAGAGGCAGCCAGGCAGAGCTGCAGTGGGGGGACAGGGCGGGTGGAGATGGAGAGACAGTGGGTGCCGTCAGGACAGAATTCTTTTGTCGGGAAGGAAGAGTTAGGGGCGACTGTTCACAGAGATGAGGTGCTCATTCCATGATACCTGTAAGAGAATTTCAGCCTCATTAATTAAATAAGTCTAATAGTACCCAAAGCTTACATGTAACCTACAAGGGAAGGTTTGCCATCCTTTTCTTCATCTTATCAATATGTAATTGATAAATTACATATTCTATTGGAAAGGCACAAGCACTATTAAAAAAAAAAAGAAAACAGCCAGAGCAAGGCTGTGAGAGCTTGCCTAGAGTGTTTAAAAAAGAGCAAAGGGGACAAGAGAGGCTGGAACTGAGTGAGCAAATGGAGGAGAGAGGCTAGAGCAGGTCTGAGATTTGGGATTGTGGTGGACAATATGAAGCCTATAGGCCACCGTATGGACTTGGGCTTTTAGTCTTAGTGAAAAGGAGAATCATTGCAGAGTTTTAAGCAAAGGAAGAGTGGCCGACTCAAACTGATAATTTAGAAGAGTCACCCTGCCTACTGTTTTGAGAGAGAACTGTCAGCGGGCAGGTGTAGTGGCAGGAAGACCTGTTCAGAAGCCATTAGAGTAACTCCGATTAGAATGGATTTGTGGTGACGACAAGAGAGGTAGAAAACAGCAATTAGATAATGTATGTATTTTGAAGTTAGAGGCAACAAGAATTTCTGATATATTTAGTGAGTGGTATGAAAAAGAGTAGTCAAGGATGCCTCTAGTTGCCTGTGCAATTGAGAAATTGTAGACAACTGAGATGGGAAAGGTGGCATCGGGAATATGTTTTGGGGAAAAAATAGGTTTACTTTTGGATATGACAAATGTGAATGTCTATTAACCATTCTAGAAAAGATGTCAAGTAGTCAGTTTGATATGAGTGTACAGTTCTAGAGACATCTTGGCAGAGGATATAAATTTAGGAGTCTGTCATATATGTTAAAGATATGGGGCTTGTTGAGATCAACAAGGGAAAGGAGAAAGAAAAAGACTGAGACATAAGGCTCCTCAACATTGAAAGATCAGGGATAGCTAGGGTTCCTGTCAGTAGTTACCTTTAAAGGGCAGGTAGGAGGTGGGCTAGCCAGCTTGGTCCAGAGGGTGCTGGGTGGGTGCTGGGCCTGCCCTTCTGAGGTGTGGGAGGAACAGTGTGTTCAATCACTCATCACTTACTCCCAGGAAGCCAGTCATTGAAGTGTTCCTGTGAAAGTGCCCTATGCAGGAGCTGCAAAACCTCAGAAAGCACTAGATTTCTACATCATCTGAAATGTGTTTGGAGACTGCAGGTATAAGAGTTGTGGATCTTACAAAGAAAGAATATGAAAAGCGAGTCAAATGTCTTAACAGGACGTTTTTCCCAGAAAAATGTTAGGCTAGAGAACTGAGATTATGCCAAGATAACTGAAATATTTTACTATGTTTCCCTAATGACCATTTCAACATGGGATATGCGCTTGACCAAAGGGGAGTTGTCATTAAATCTGACAAACGTGGAATTGCAATATGGAGTATGTTCCAGTATTTTAGTAGTGAATTGCCGAAAACATTTAGAAACACTGACTTCTGGTTTTCCTGGATGGATCATATCACTGAAAAATTTTGAAGTAGTGAAAAGCTGTTTCCCATTTATCTTCAAATATGGAAGTCAAGATGGAATACATTATTCAAATGAAAGTATATAAGTACCAGTAAATGATGTCCAGTGTCATCCAGAGAAAGCATGTTATCACTAGGTAAAATTAAAATGTAGTTTTCACTCATAGAGTGTTCTGAGAACACTATTTTATTGTTGGAGAAGCTTGGAAATAGTCACTGATTTGAAAAAAAGCAAAGCATTCAAGTTCTAATTTATCAATTCAGTCCAGTTATACTGGAAATAGTTCTACATTTCAACCATGTTATATATTTGACTGAATGCCTTGATGCGTTAATGGAGCAACCTTTGCATAATTGCATGATTACAATATTACAAATTTAGCTTGTTACTTAGGGCAATGACAGAAAGTCACAGAAATTCTTTTAGTTTTTTAATTCTTCATTAACCTTGACAGATTTTCATTCAGTTAATGACTATATCACTTTTGACATAATTATACAGATAAATATTCACAAAATATTTTGTTAAAATGTCTTATATTAGCATATTAGAAAAATATACATATATAGAGAGAATTCAGGAAAAAAATTAAAGAGCTGGGAGAAAGAGAGAAGCCATAAAGGAGACTGAGCTGAACACAGACGAAGGGAAGTGGATGGAGGACGGAGTGCTCAGCTATATCAAGTGCTGCCATTAGCTCAAACAACATGTGAAATGAAAATTGACTACTCTATTTTCCAAAGTGGAGCTCATTGTTGACCTTGATGCGTGCAGTCTCTGTAGGGTGATGAAGTCTATTGGGTTTGAGAGGGCAGGAGAGGAGAGGAATTGCAGGCAGGATGTATAAGCAACTCACCTGAAAAGTTTGCTAGTACAGCCAAAACCTTGGCAGGAACTGACAGGAGAATGTGATCCAGAGAAGCCTGGGTGCCAGGGTGCTTAAGAAAAAGATGCAGTTGAGTGGAAATTTAATATCGTAGAAAAGAGAAGGGAGAAGTCCTAAAGCAACACCTTCAGGTAGGTAAAAGAAGATTGATTTTCCCGCAGAAGTGGAGACATTTTTTCATTAAAGCATGGAAACTTCATGTAAGATCAAAGGCTATAACACAGAGAATGTAGTTGCCCGTTCTGGTAATTGGTAATTGGATAGTTGTGGTTATTAGAGTCTACAAAAATTCTCATAGCTTCAATTTTCTCAGTGAAGTGGGAGGCAAAGGAATTGGGTGCGTGACAATGGTATAGCTGCTCATGTGGGTTGAGGGGAGAGGAGGAAGTATAAAATCCTGAAGGACAGTGGTATAGTGAGTGGACTAGCCACTTCCCATAAGTCTGTTCTGCAGTTTAAGGGGTCCACTTGATGTTTGAAGGCATAAAATTAAAATAAGAACTTCTAGTGTAACTTCATATTTTTCTCCCACTACATTTTGCTAAAAGAGTGTACAGGCACAGAATATGGACTATACTAGTGGCAGTACTTATCAAAACAACTCCATAATTTATAATTAACAGTACTTGGTAAACATTGTTGAGTTACTAGGCCTAAAGAAAAGAATTATCAAGAGTGATACCAAGACTAGTGGCTCTGGCTGCATTTGAATCAATTCATATTACTAAGAAACAGAAGGGGACAGCAATCAGGAAAAACAGGATAATAGAGACGATATTTTAGACATTTGCCTTTGGAGTCCCAGAGTAGATATGCTTAGGTTTCAGTCAGGCATAAGGATCTGGGCTCCAGACTCAGGAAAGTATTGTGTGCTGGAAACAGAAATTAGGAAAATATAGCACATAGGAGGAAATTTAATCCACTGGAAAGAATTGTATGATCCAAGAGGTCCATCTAGAATTAGAAGAAGACCTAGGTTCATACTTAGCAGAGCATGGCTATTTATAAAATGGTCAGATGATAAGCAGCTAGAAGAGGACAACAAAAAAGAGAGCCAAAGAGCTAGGGGGAAAATTCTGAACACACAGGAAGTGACTGCTTCAAAAATTTAGAATATAGTAGGGCAGAATCAAGATCAATGGGGTAGAAATAGATGGCTCAATGTGGCCAAAGTGAGTAGAATATTCTGGATCATTAGCACATTTGAAGGTTACCAAATTGCAAGTTTTTAATGTCATGGGACCAATATCAGGTAGCCATATTAGTAGGAAGAGCCTATGATGTAAACTCAAATAAAATCTCAAATATTTAGGTCTTTGTTATTCATGGAGTGGCCAAAGTATTAGCTTAGTTATATTTTTCTTGAAAAGTTTAAGGGAATTTAACATAACACTTTTCACATTTTTTTAAATTAACATCTTGGGATCTTGGATACAAATATAGAACTACTAACAAAATTTATTCTAATGAAAGATAATCAATTTACCTATAAATATTTTTCATTACAGGTTAAATTTATACACACTTCTTAAAGTTCTGTAATTAAAATGATCTTATTTGAAAAAAAATACAACGGGCTTCTGGAATTTCCAAATGAAAGAATGAATTTTTATTGTCAGTTTTCATAGTCTTTCAAGTCTTTCATAGTCTTTCAAAATAAAGAGTCATTCAATTTCAAGAGTCTAAAAGTTTTTCCAAAAGTCATAAATGTCGTTTGTTGACATTTTTCAACAAAGCATGGATTTCGTTTTCCTCTCAGTTTTGGTTTTCATTTGAGAACTTAAAAGTTAAGCTTTAAAATAAATAGTAAACAGTTTCTGAAATAGTCCTTTTGAGAAACCTCAAGAATCATCTAATTTCTTTTGCTTATTCTTTTCTCAGGTCAGCTATATTAAAGATATCTTCTTTCCAATAGTTCACAGTTGAAAGTGACATAATAATGGAAAAGCCATTATATTCATAGCTAAAGGAAATGAAAAATTGGTCTCTTTCATATTAGTCAGATTTTAACTGTTAATTAGTTTATTCTAAGAAAATACTTTACCTCTAAGTGAAGACTCTCTGGGATGACAGTTACTTATGACATTAAAGAGAGGCCTATGAAATGAATACTACTTAGTTGTAAACTATGAATTAACATGCTTTATTTCACATATTTTTCTGCTAGATGAAATATTTGAGACAAATCAGTGGGAATCATGAGCTGCCATCTTTATGCATATTATCCCCACCTCCCACATTTCACTACAAGCACTCCTTTGAAACATGCTGATAGACACAAGGAGGATTAAACTGCATTCACACGTTTGTGTAAATAACTTTAGTAACCAGGTTTACAATTTGCTAATATTAAATACAGACATAATTCAGAATCTTGATTTTGAAAGAGACTTAATATAAAATGTTTTAGATACAAACATTTGAGTCCTTTGAAAAAAGAATAAGTGGAATGAGATTTTAGACTTGAAACAGGAGGAACTTTATCCAAAAGCAGCAGGGCTTTCAATGCCAGAAAGAAGGAATAGAAGCTTGGAAGACTGTGAGTAAAGATGAATTACAGTCATGTGCCGCATAATTACGTTTCGGTCAATGAGGGACCATATATATATACAATGGTGGTGTCGTAGGCTATACAATCTTGGTTTGTGTAAGTATACTCTATGATGTTCCAAAATGATGAGCTCACCTAATGATGCATTTCTGAGAACGTATCCTTGTCGTTAAGCAACATATGACTGTTTAACAAATAAAATCTTACTTACTCATTTTGATCCAGGCTCTATTGTCAGGTATATATGTTACCGAACCAGGTTTATTTTTGCTCGCCGCCCAGAAAGCCAAACACTGAGATGACGAGATTTGCAGCAGAGAGAGGGTTTAATCCCAGGCAGCCACGTGAGGAAGTGAGAGTATGAGCTTCAAATTCACTTCCCTGAAAATAGAGACTCAGGGATATTTATGGGATAGGTGGCAAGGTGGTCTGAAATGTGGAGAGAGGTGATTGGAGGTGAGGAGAGGTGAGGTAATGATGATCTGTGCAAGCGTAGTCAGACCTCATGCCTCTTCATAGGACCCATGTTCACAAAATGGTGGTGTGAGCATGGTCTGAGAGTGGAGTTTTTAGCCTCTTGATTTCAAAAGGTCACCTATGGGACATCGGCATGGGCCTGGTTGATGAGTTGGTAGTCTCAACCAGCCTGAAGTGGACAAGGAGTTCTAATTCCTGAAAAAACAACTCGCACACCCATTACCATGGGACCCAGGCTGCAGGAAGATGTTGTCTATGGGAGCCTAGTGGGAGTCAGATAGCATACTGCCTAAGCAGCACAGTTAACAATGGGTGGGTTAAACAGCTAAAAGCTGTAATCAGTGATTGCAAAAAAGGAAAAAACTTTAGTACCTAGCTACTTAATCATCAGTGGCTGTTTGCTGGTTTCATATACACATACAAGTCATTTTCTAACTCCTAATTGAATATATGAAGTTTTCTTGTACCGAGATATCATGATTTAAATGCAGACCTCAATTTAACGTCTTCTAGTTCAATCCAATATGCCCATTGCAGACTAATTTCTCTCTGAATAGTCACTCAATTTCAGTTCCATGCTTAACTGAAACTGTTGGCTCTCCTCAAATGGTAAGAAGATATGTGAGAGAAAATAAGTGGAGGATGAGGAGGAACAGCTCATGAACTAGCTTCCACTTCATTTCTCAACGCCATCTAAACAACATGGAATCACAAATTTACTCATATATGGAAAACCCCAGCGTGACATCATTGGAACTTGTGGTACTTGTATAAAATCAAAATAAGTAGTTAATTCAAGTTTATGTATCCTATTTATTAGACAAAGAGTTAAATTGTATAGTAAATTAAAAAGTGTCTACAAAATAACTAAAATGGTATCACATTGTTTCTCCAGGAGTGGGATTTTCAATTTTAATGTTTAATATCAGTCATGAAAAAAAAGACACAACTAATTAACATTAAATAATTTTAGAGATACTTTTGACAAACTTGTGAATTTAAATATGCTTATACTGAATTATATTATTTCCAGAAATGTTAAATCAATTATGCATGAATTGTTAGTCATCATTTACAGGGCAATTGCTACACCAAATTTTGTATCTGATATAGACATATCACATTCTGTGGTAAGAAAGCAATGTCTATAAACAATCTGTTGTTAATCTGAGTTCAGTCTGTTCATTTTAGAGGACCAGAAGGGAAAGAGTCATATTTACAAAGTCTTTGTCATTCTCCATTCCAACTATTCTCTTTCATTACATTCTAATTCAAGTTCTCTCAATTGTTTCCTACAGCTGGCTAGATTTGTAACCACAGGACCAGGAACAGAATTTGCCATTCTAAAATATGCCTCTTTGGCATAGGAATTATTTTAGGCTGATTATTTTTAAAAAACAGCAGAAACAGGGAAAGCTCTGAAAATCTAGAAGAAGTTGCCATTTTTAAGGGAAACTTACATTTATAAGAGAAATCTCCATTTGTAAGGGTGACTTCCACTCTGCCAGGAAGGAGAGGATGACTAAATCTCTAGAAACTCATCAACAGAGAAGGCAGTGACTTAAATCTACATAAAACCTTTCCTCTTATTTACTATACTGACCTCATCTTAACAACAGAATGTTAAGACAATTTTTCAGGGGTGGCAAGCCAGCCAGGAGCACACACAGAAGGGAACATTTTGATCTACCAATAGAAACTTATCCTGCCAGCATTTCCACACACCAGCCTGCTTCCCTGATCCCTTAAACCTTACTCTATACCCCGGATGTGGGAGACAGAGCTGAGAGCCTTTCTCTGTCTCCTTACCAATCGACTGTGTAATAAATTTTCTTCCCCCAAAGACCTGTGTTCCCGCGTATTGGCTTCTATGCGCCTCAGGTGGAGCCAGCCCTTGCTCCATAACAGATTTTGGTTGGAAACTCAGAGAAGTTTAAAGGGAGTAGGATGAGGAAACAATTGGGAAGCTATGGGTAAAACACAGCAACAGTTGACTTGAACTCCCTAGTGAACGTTTGACGTTTTCAGCTTACTTTAAGACATTGATGAGGGTACAAATTACGCCACTAATTGACTGAAATAAGTTCAGTGAAAAACCTAATCTATACTTAATGTATAACCTGTTAGGGAAGGTTTAGAATTATCAATATTAAAGCTGATTTTCAAGCTTGAAAACTTATATTAAGGAAGATTAAGTAAAGGGCTTGTACTTAAGAAACTTAGATTTTTGGTTTTGTATACTTAATTATCGCAGGAATTATTACTTCATAAAATATAAATTTTCAGTTAAACATTTGTAGAAATATTTGCCAGAAAATCAAGTTCTGCACTTACTATCAATAAAAAAACTTTAGCCTGCTAAAAATATCACAACTATATCTACCAATTGCATTCAATATAATACATACTCTGGGGGCATGAAAAGAATTAATTCTTATTATGAAAGGAGAACAAAAATCTCCTCCATTTATTTCTGTTTTCCTTCTATTCTAAACAACTTTGAAATATTCCTTTGGGCTACTATTACTCTAAATTAATTGAAGGATTACATTGAAGCTAACTCCCCTTCTGAATTCAATCATTCCTTCTCTGAAGAGTGTTGAAATGACTGGAAAATTTATTCTCACAGCAGGAACTGACATCACTGTCCAACTTGAGTAAAATTTTAAGCAAAAACATACATCCATCTTGTACGCTGGTCTATATGCATAAAGCAATTTTTCTTGTAAAGTATTTATGGGATTTTTGTTTGTAACAAAATATATATGCTTATGAAGGCAGATGATAGGAAGGAATTACTACATATACTTAGGGAAAAAAATGTATATTTGCACCAGTAATGTATAAGCAGATTCTTTATTCCACATTCCCAGAGACAACAACATTATAGATATTTTCATCTTTACTAATCCGATAGAATAAAAGTCTTATCTCATTGTTTCAATTTTCTTCAGAATATCTTTTTATACGTGCTCTAACCATTTAGATTTGTGTGTGTGCAAGAATTATCCATTCCTAATTTTTTTGTCAGTTTTTCTATTGAAGTGTCTAAAATTCTACTAATTTTATTTTTAATTTTTTTAAGATTGGCACCTGAGCTAATAACTGTTGCCAATCTTTTTTTTTCTTTCAGCTTTTTCTCCCCAAAGCCCCCCAAGCACCCAGTTGTATATTCTAGTTGTGGGTCCTTCTGGTTGTGTTATGTGGGACGCTGCCTCAGCATGGCCTGATGAGCAATGCCATGTCTGTGCCCCGGATCCGAACTGGTGAGACCCTGGGCTGCCAACAGAGTATGCAAACTTAACCACTCGGCCACGGGGCCAGACCCCTAAAATTCTACACATTTTAAATGTCTAAATTCTGGATGTTATAAACAATCATTCATCTTCTAGTGTAGGATTTTGAATAGACCACATCAACTGCAGGGAGGAGAAGTGGGTGCTTCTGGTAGGGTTATACATTTTTAATATCTATTGAAATATAAAGTACATACCACACTTGGAAATACTGTTCAGCTAAACAAATGAGTTAGGTTTATATGAAGAATATGAATTCTGGAAGCAAACTGCTCAGATTCACATCCCAGCTCTGTTAATTGCATCGTGTTAGGCAAAATCATTTTTTCTTCCTTTTTTGCCTCAGTTTCATCATCATTGGTTTGGGTTGCATATTTTTTATTATTTGATTGATGTGTAGGAGTGGGTTGGTAGGATGAGATTGCATATAGGATGAGTGGATATTACTACACATTTTCTTCATGTATCTTTGTATTTAATTTGGTTTAGTGGTAAGCATTACTCTTTCAGAATTAGAAATTAAATTGAAGGAATTACAACAATTCTAGTTTTTGCATGTTGTAAGTAATTTATGTTGCTAGATTCTATTTTTAGGTTTAATTATTATATTTATAAAATGCATATCTATTCAAACAGTTAAAAGTCTGATGTATTCCTAAATTATTCCCTTGCTTTATTGAAGTACTCCATTGAAAATATTTATCTTTAGTGTTGGATAAATCTTTTGGGTTATTCATTCAACATTTCTTCTGAGAACAGAGAGTTATCAGTACTTCTGGTGGTCTGTCATGGTTAGGTAAACAGCCAAGATTTGGATTCCTAATTCTGCCAGCAAAAGGGATATGCTGGCTTAACGCCTTGGTCACTCATGGGTCTGAACAAGCCAAAGTCCTTGTCTGCCAACAGTCTTTACTGAGTTGATCCTCACTCTCTGCCAGTGAGGGCCTTTACTGTGGGATTTTAATGCCTGAATTTGATTTTAAGAGATTAAAATGTTTACTTTTCAGCTATGGCATTTTTTCTATACAAAAATAATCCTTTGTGAACCATCATTCAGGCTAGCCTGTATAATCTTATGTGTCTCCAACAAATAATTCCATTACTTGCCTTTATATATCTGCTTCAGTTTGACACTTAAATAAATTTAGTAAATTTGCCTAAAGCCAATGGAAGGCTTTCTTTCCTTTTGCATGCATTGTGACATAGTCTCTAACCCCTCATCTGTGGAAACTCATATTTTACTAAAGTACTCTTTTTTATTTTCTCTTTTGGAGAAACACCTCAGCCTTTTATTACCTTATTAGATTTCTAGTCAATTCAGTTAGATTCATTGCAAGCAACATTTATGTAAAAAGTATTACATGCGAAAAATATACTGTCAGCATTTTGCAAAGATAAACAAAATACAAGCCATGTTATCCTCAGGTAATGTAGTTCACAAAGCAATGCTTTATTTCTTTAGCTTTTGGCATCCACAGAGCACTCAACTGGAATTCATGTATCCATAAGCTTAGAATTTCACGAAATTTTATAAAGATTCAAATCACGAAAAAAATAAAACTATGTCATTTCAGTAAGAGGAATAGAGTTGTTTACAATCTTTCAATAGATAAGAAAATCTTAACAAAACAGGACTCATAGGGAAGGCTGTACAAACATTAGCTTTGTTTTCATAATAATTATTTCTATTAAATTAAAATATCCTAACTTATAATTGTATACCATAAAAATATTGGCAAATATTTGACAACTCATAAATTCTGTATTTGTAAATTGAATATAGATCCAGAAATTATAGAGGAATTTCTCACTGAAGACTACTTTCAGTGCTATACTTGGAAACTAAATTAATAAGCCTATCACTCTCATGAACTGAAATATTGCATTTTTCATTTTGAGAGCAGGGGCAAATGAACTCTCTTTATCATCTTTTCTTAAATTAAGGTTGCAACGTATTTCTTCGTAACCTTTAGAACATTTGTAAGATTTTGTTAAAACAAACTCAAAACATCATTTTACCTTCCTCGTGGATTAAAATCAATCACCAAGTATTGGGAGCCATGTGTTGAATTTTCAGAACTTGGCCTATTTATAAAACAATCATGCTTTAAGAAATTATATTATCTTCAACTATAAAAATTTTATGTTTTTGTCCCAAAGTGATAGGTTCAGGGTATTCAAATACTGGCTATATCCCTCATATATGATACTTGAGCAACTATATGCAATCACAGAAATAGTTGGTGTTATGAATATCAACAAAATATGTGGTTCACAAAGCAATATATGATTTCTTTAGCTTTTGGCGTTTCTCATCTCTCATCTACAAAATGGAGAATTATTTTATTTTGTTAACAAAATGGTGTCAGTATCTTTACATTCACAATTTTCACTGTTTAATTCAAAACTGAATCAAGATCAGAAGGCTACATTTTGACCAACCATGCTGTCTGACTAAAGCTCTATGTCACTCATCTTGTTGCATGCTTTGTTCAGCACCAATAGTACTCCAAATGCTCTGTTAAAATCTATATCATGGCATGCCAAACAGTTATTAATAAGATAAAATTAATTTTCTGTGGCATAAAATTTCATAAATAAGGAGAAAAATAATGTAGCTCATCATATACACAGATACACATATATATGATATATATGTATAGATATATGTATATCATATATATATGTGTGTGTGTGTGTATATATATATATATATATATATATATATATATATATATATATATATATACAGGAGTAATCTGTGTATAAACATATATATATATACTTATATATACACAGGAGAGCAGGGACAACTTGCTGTGAGATGAAAGGGCATGTGGTGCCACAGACTTAGGCTGGTGGACTTTGGCATGTTTGGGGAAAAGTGCCCAACTCTTGGCTTCAACGTCAGGAGAGAGAGAGAAGAGTGGAGTGGGCATCTTGTGGTCCAGCTTTTAAGGGAGCTTCCCAAAGGACTAGTATCTGTCTCGCCTGACTTCCAGTGCCGGTGGGGAGCTAGCATACTTTGAATGTCTTAGGGCTGAGAAAGCATGGCGAATTTCTACTGTAGTGCCAGAGGATTTGCAGTACAACAGATAGATACCAGAGGGAGCAACAGATTGTGAGCTTCTGAAAAAGAAACTGGCAAAACTCTCTTTTTGAGAAATTACATGCATGAGCCCAGAGATATCTCATCTTCCTCCCAAAAGTTTCAGGGGCCCCCAAGAATTTCTAGCTTGGCTGATCAGTGAAGGTCTTACCCTGTATTAAGCCAGTCCATAAAGACTGGGATAGGTGGGTTGTTTTTACAAATGCACAAAACTAACCACACACACACAAAATCACAAGGCACATGAAGAAATAGGTAAACATGGCCCAAACTAGAAACAAAATGAATCTCCAGAAACTAACTCCAAATAAATGGAGACCTATGAATTACCTGACAAAGAATTCAAAACAATAGATTTAAAGGAGCTCGATTCTCTAAAGAGAAAACAGACAGCGAAATGAAATCAGGGAAATAATGCATGAAGAAAATGAGAATATCAACAAAGAAAAGCTATAAAAAAGGATCAAACAAATTCTAGAGGAGAGAAATACAATAACTGGATTAAAAAATTCACTAGAGGGGTTCAATAGCAGACTGAATAAAGCAGAAGAAAGAATCAGTGAATTCAAAGACAAGTCACTTGAAATTATCCAGTCAGAAGAGCAAAAGAAAAAAGAATGAAGTGAAGAAAACCTAAGGTACTTATGGCAAACTACCAAGTGGACCAATAGATGCAATTATAAGAGTTCCAGAAGGAAAAGAGAAAGAGAAAGAGATAGATAGCTTGTTAGAAGAATTAACGGCCAAAAGCTTCCAAAATCTGAAGAAAATGGACATCAAAATTCAAGAAACCTAAGACTCTAACCATAATGAACCCAAAGAAACCCATACTGAGACATACTATAATCAAGTTATCAAAAATCAAAGACAAAAACAGAATCTTGAAAATAGCAAGAGAAAAAGCCTCATTACAGACACAGGAGTTCCTATTAGATTATAAATGGATTTCTCTGAAGACATCTTGCAGGATAGAAGGGAGTATGGTGATATATTCAAAGGGCTGAAAGAAAAAATCTACCAACCAAGGAAACTATATCCAGGAAAATTATCCTTCAAAAATAGAGAAATTAAGACTTTCCCAAATAAACAAAAGTGAAGGAGTTCATCACCTCTAGACCTGCCTTACAAGAAATCTTAATAGGCATCCTGCAAAGTGAAATGAAAGAATGCTAGACAGGAACACAAAAGCCTACCAAAGCATAATGCTTGCTGGCAAAGCTAAGTAAGTAGACAAATACAGAAAGTATAACAATATAATGGTGGTGTGTAAAGCACTTTTTATTCCGGTAGAGAATTTGAAGAAAGTCTAAAAAATAACTACAAAATTCTTAATGGATGCACAATATATAAAAATGTAATTTGTAATATCGATAAGATACAGTTGGGAAAGAGAGATATAACAGAGTAGAAATGATTGAAGTTAAGTTATCAGTTTAAAATAAATTGTTATAATGATAAGATGTTTTACATAAGTCCTAAAGGAACAATAAAGAAAATAACTATAGAAGACATATAAAATAAAATTAGAAATGAATCAAAGCATGTCAAGTGAAAAAAAATCAACAAAACACAAAAGAAGGCAGTAAGAGAGGAAAAGACAGACAAATAGCTACAAGGCAGCCAGAAAACAATTGACAAAATGACAATAGTAAGTCCTTCCCATCAGTATATACTTACATATAAATGGATTAAATGCCCCAAAAGATACAGAGTGGTTGAATGGATGAAAAAACAAGATGTAACTATGCAATGTCCACAAGAGACTCACCTTAGATGTGAAGACACACATAGGGTAAAAGAAAAAGGATGATAAAAGATATGCGACACAAATTGTAACCAAAACAGAGCAGAGGTGGCCAAATTTACATAAAAGAAAATATTCTTAAGGTAAAAAACTGTCACAAGACGCAAAGAAAAACATTAAGGGAAAATGCACTGTAAAGACATAACAATTATAAATGTAAATGTATATTCACTTATCTGTGCACCCAAATATATGAAGCAAATAATGACAGAATTGAAGGAAGAAATAGAGAGTAATTCAATAATACAAGAATATTTCAATACCTGATTTTAAATAATGGATAGAACAACCAGATAGAAGCATCAATAAGGCAAGAGAAGACTTGAATGACTATAGCAATTGGACCTAAAGGATATAAACAGAAGGTTCCACCCCACCGGAACAGAATACACATGCTCCAGGGCACACAGAACATTCTCCAGGATAGGTCACATGTTAGGCCACAAAAAGCAGTCTTAACAAATTTAAGAAGATAGAAATCATATAAAGTATCTTCTCTGGTTGCAATGGAACGAAACTAGGAATCAATAGCAACAGGGAAATCCAAAGCTATGTAGAAATTAAACACAGTCTTGAAAAACCACTGGGTCAAAGAAGAAATCAAAAGGGAAGGTAGAAAATATCTTGAGACAGAGGAAAACAAAAACAATATTCCAAAATTTATGGGATGCAGTAAAAGCAATAAGAGGGAAATTTATAGTGGTAAACGCCTACATTAAAAAAAAACCCTCGGGGCTGGCCCCGTGGCCGAGTGGTTAAGTTCACACGCTCCGCTGAAGGCGGCCCAGTGTTTCGCTAGTTCGAATCCTGGGCGCGGACATGGCACTGCTCATCAGACCACGCTGAGGCAGCGTCCCACATGCCACAACTAGAAGAACCCACAACGAAGAATACACAACTATGTACCAGGGGGCTTTGGGGAGAAAAAGGAAAAAATAAAATCTTTTAAAAAAAAAAAACCCCTCAAATTAACAACTTAATTTTATACCTCAAGGAACTAAAAAAAGAATAACAAACTACACCCAAAGTTAGAGGGAAGAAAATAATAAAGGTCAGAGCAGAAATAAAGAATAGAAAACAATAGGGAAAAAAATCAATGAAACCAAGAGTTGGTTTTTGAAAAAAACTCAACAGAATTAACCAGTCTTCAGCTGGATCAACTAAGGAAAAAAAAAAAAGGTATCAACTGAAATCAGAAATGAAAGAGGAGGCATAGCAGATGTCTCAAAAATAAAATGGGAATTATAAAAGACTACTAAGTACAATTATTTTCCAATAAATTGGATAACTTAGAAGAGATAGATAAATGTCTAGAAACACACAAGCTGCCAAGACTGAATTATGAAGAAATAGAAAATCCGAACAGACTTATAACAAGTAAATAAGGAGATTGAGTCAATAATCAGAAACCTCCCAACAGAAAAATCCAAGACCATAGATGGCTTCACTGAAAAATTCTACTAAACATAATAAGAATTAATTCCTAACTGTTCTAAAAAATTAGGAATGAGAATATTTTTCAACTCAGTTTATGAGGCCAATATTACCCTGATACCAAAGCCAAAGACACCACAAGGAAAGAAGACTACAGATCAATATCCTTGATGAGTATTAATGGAAAAATCCTCAATAAAACACTAGCAAAACTAGTTCAATGGCATGTTAAGAGGATTATGACCAAGAGGGATTTACCCCTGGAATGCAAGGTGGTTCAACATATAAATTAGTAAATGTAATACACCACATTAACAATGAAAGACAAAAATCCTGTAATCACCTCAATTGATGCAGAAAAAGTATTTGACAGTTTAACACTCTTTCATAACAAAAACACTCAACAAACTATGAATCAAAGAAAACTACCTCATCAAAAGAAAGATTACATATGACTATCCCACAGCTAACATCATACTCAATGGTGAAAATCTAAAAGGTTTTCCTTTAAGATCAGGAACAAGACAAGGATGCCCACTCCTGCCACTTCCATTCAATATATTATGGGAGGTCATAGCTAGAGAAATTAGATAAGAATAAGAAATAAAAGATACCCAAATTGGAAAAGTAGTAAAATTGTCTTAGTTAACAGATACATGATCATCTATGTAGAAAACTCTAAACATTCCACTAAAAAAGTTAGACCTAATAAATGAATTCAGCAAAATTCAAGAACATTAAATCAACATCAAAAAAACCAGTTGCATTTCTATACACTAACAATCAAGTCTGAAAGGAAATTAAGAAAACAATGCTATTTACAATAAGATCAAAAAGAATAAAATACTTAGCAATAAATATAACCAAGGAGCCAAAAACTTGTCTACAGAAAACTACAAAACATTGCTGATAGAGATTCAAGAAGACACAAATAAATGGAAAGAGATCTCATGCCCATGGATACAAAGACAATATTGTTAAAAATGTCTATTCTATGTAAAGTGATCTACAGATTCCAAGCAATCTCTATCAAACCCCAATGGCACTTTTTGCAGAAATAGAAAAACCCAACCTAAAATTCATAAGGAATCTCAAAGGACCCCAGTAGCCAAAATAACCTTGAGAAAGAAGAACAAAGTTGAAGGCCTCCCACTTCCTAATTTCAAAACATATTACATAGATACAATAATCAAAACAGTATGTTATAAGCATAAAGACAGGTATATAGACCTATGGAACAGAATAAAGAGCCTAGAAATAAACCCATGTGCTTACGGTAAAATGATCTTTGACAAGGATGACAAGACCACACAATGGAGAATAGATAGTCTCTTCCACAAAATGTGACAGAAAAACTGGGTACCCACATAAAAAAGAATGAAGATGGCCCTTTTTTGGTACAAGAAAAAATTAATTAAAAATACAATAAAGACCTAAACATAGTCCTGAAACTATAAATCACAGAAGAAAACATACAAGAAATACTTCATGATGTTGAAATGAGCAATGATTTCTTGGCTACGACACAAAAAACATAGATAACAAAAGCAAAAATAAACAATGGGACCACTTTAAACTTAACAATTGCAATGCAGCAAAGGAAACATCAACAGAGTGAAAAAGCAAGCCATGGAATAGGAGAAAATACTTGCAAGCCATATATTGGCTAAGGGGTTAAAATGCAGAATATATAAAGAACAACTACAGCTCAATAATAAGAAAACAAACAAACTGAACAACCAATGGGTCAAAGAGGAAATCAAAAGATAAATGAAAAACTACATTGAGACAAATGAAAATGACAATACAGCATACAAAACATTATGGATGCAGCAAAAGCAGATCTAAGAGGGAAGATCCTGGCAATAAATGCCTACATCAAGAAACAAGAAAAATCTCAAAAAAAAAAAAAAAACCCTCCTTATTTTATACCTCAAGGAACTAGAAAAAGAGCAAAAGAAGCCCAAAGTTAGTAGAAGGAAGGAAATAGCAAAATCAGGCAGAAATAAAAGTAATAAAGACAAAAAGACAATAGAAATGATCAATAAAACAAAGAACTTTTTTTAAAAGATAAGCAAAATTGACAAACCTTTAGCTAGACTCACCTAGAAAAAAAGAGGACTCAGATAAATAGAATCAGAAATGAAAGAGGAGACATTACTACTGATACCACAGAAATGCAAAGGATCATAAAAGGCTACTATGAACACTTAAATGCCAATAAATTGGAGAACCTAGAAGAAATGGATGAGTTCCTAGAAACATACAACTTACCAAGACTGAATCATGAAGAAACAGAAAATATGAACAGACCAATTACCAACAAGATTAAATCAGTAGGGCCAGCCCGGTGGCACAGCGGTTAAGTTTGCATGTTCTGCTTCAGCTGCCTGGGGTTCGTTGGTTCGGACCTCGGGTGTGGACATGGCACCACTTGGCAAGCCATGCTGTGGTAGGCGTCCCAAATATAAAGTAGAGGAAGATGGGCATGGATGTTAGCTCAGGGCCAGTCTTCCTCAGCAAAAAAAGAGGAGGATTGGCAGGAGATGTTAGCTCAGGGCTAATCTTCCTTGGGAAAAAAAAAAAAGATTGAATCAGTAATTAAAAACATCAGTAGAAACTAAAGTCCAGGACCAGATGACTTTTTGGATAAATTCTACCAAACATTCAAAGAACAATTAATACCAATCCTTCTCAAATTCTTCCATAAAACAGAAGAGGCAGGAATACTTCCAAACTTATTTTGTGGGGCTAGAATTACCCTGATACCAAAACCAGACAAGGATGCCACAAGAAAAAACAATTAAAAGACCATACTCCTGTTGATCAAAGATGCAAAAATCCTCAACTAAACATTAGCAAACCAAATTTAACAATACATTAAATGGATCATACACCATGATCAAGTGGAACTTATTCCAGGATTGAAAAGAAAGTTTAACACCTGCAAATCAAACAAGGTGATACACCACATTAACAAAATCAAAGATAAAAATCATATGATCATTTCAACAGATTTGGAAAAAGCATTTGACAAAATTCCACATCCATTTATGATAAAAACTCTCAACAAAGTGCTTATAGAGGTAACGTACCTCAACATAATAATGGCCATATATGACAAGCCCACAACTAACAACATGTTCAATCGCAAAATCATACTCTAAAATCAGGAACAAGACAAGGATGACCACTCTCGCCACTTTTATTCACCATAGTATTGAAAGTCCTAGCCAGAGCAATTAGGCAAGAAAAAGAAATAAAAGGCATTCCAATCAGAAAGGAAGAAGTAAAATTATCACTTCTTTTATATGCAGAATATATATTATATATAGAAAAGCCTGAAGACTGCACCAAAAAAGTGTTAGAACTATTAAGCAAGTTTAGTAAAGTTATGGGATACAAAAAAAATATCCATAAATCTGTTGCATATCTATACACCAATAAACTATCAGAAAGAGAAATTAACAATCCAGTTTACAATTACATTTAAAAGAACAAAATACGTAGGAATAAATTTAACAAAGGAGGTAAAAGAAGTGTACACTGAAGACTATAAGACATTGATAAAGAAATTGAAGAAAACACAAATAAATGGAAAGATATTCCATGCTCATGGATTAGAAGAATACTGTTAAAATGTCCATACCACCCAAAGCAATCAACGGATTCAATGCAATCCCTATCAAAATTCCAATGGCATTTTTCACAGAAAAAGAACACATAATCCTAAAATTTATCTGGAACCACAAGGGACCTCAAATAGACAAAGCAATTTTGAGAAAGAAGAACAAAGCTGGAGGCATCACACTCCCTGATTTCAAATGGTAGTACAAAGCTGTACTAAACAAAACAGTATGATATTGACATAAAAACGTAGATCACTGGAACAGAATAGAGAGCCCAGAAATAAACCCATGCATATATGTTCGATTAGTTTATGACAAAGGAAGCAAGAATATACAATGGGGAGGGAAAGAACCGTCTCTTCAATAGATGATGTTGGAAAACTGGACAGCCACATGCAAAAGAAAGAAACTAGATCACTATCTTATACTATACACAAAAATTAACTCAAAATGGATTAAAAACTTGAATGTGTGACCTGAACTTATAACATTTGTAGAAGCAAAGATAGGCAGTAAGCTCCTCAACATTGATCTTAGTGAGGATTTTTTGTATCTGATACTAAAAGCAAAGGCAACAAAAGCAAAACCAAACAAGTGGGACTGCATCAAACTATAAAGCTGCACAACAAAGGAAACCATCAACGAAATGAAAAGAAGCCTACTGAATGGGAGAAAATATTTGTATGTATGTCTGATAAGGGGTTACTATCCAAAGAATCTAAAGAACTCACACAACTCAATAGCAAAAAAAAAAAAAAAAGAAAGAAAAACAAAGATTAAAAAATGGGCAGAATATCTGAATAGATACTTTTCCAAAGAAGACATACTGATGACCAACTGGTAAATGAAAAGAAGCTCAATGTTACTAATCATCAGGGAAATGATAGTCAAAGGCACAATAAGATATTACCTCAAAAATGGCTACTATCAAAAAGAAAAGAAACAGCAAGTGTTGGCAAGGATGTGGAAAAAAGGAAACCTTTGGCAGCCACTATGGAAAACAGCATGGAGGTTCTTCAAAAAATTATAAAGAAACACCACATGATCCAGCAATTCTACCTATGGGTATTTATCTGACGAAAACAAAACATTAACTTGAAAAGATATCTGCACCCCCATGTTCACTGTAGCATTGTTTACAACAGCCAAGACATGGAAAAAACCTAAATGTCCATCTATGGGTGAATGGTTGTAGAAATTGTGGTATATATGTACACAGTGGAATATTATTCCAACCATAAAACAGAATGAAATCTTGCCATTTGCATCAACATGGATGGACCTTGAGGGTATTATGCTCAGTGAAATAAGTCAGACAGAGAAAGACAAATACCCTATGATCTCACTTATGAGTGGAATCTAAAAAAATAAAATCCAAGCTCACAAATACTGAGAACAGATTAGCGGTTTCCAGAGGTGGTGGATGGGGGAGTGAGTGAAATGGGTGAACAGAGTCAAAAGGTACAAACTTCCAGTTATAAAATAAATGAATCATGGGGATGTAATTTACAGCAGGGTGACTATAGTTAATAGTAATGTATTACATATTTGAAAGTTGTTAAGAGCATAGATCTTAAAAATTCTCATGACAAGAAAATAAATTTGTAATTGTGTGTGGTGACAGATCTTAACTAAACTTATTTTGGTGATCATTTTGCAATGTATGCAAACATAGAATCAGTAGTTGTACACCTGAAATTAATAAAATGTTGTATGTTGATATCTCAAAAAATTTAAAAAGTAATAGTTTGGAGCCATTTGATATATTATTTTTTTAAAGACTTTGAAAAGAGCAAAAAGATATTTTGCTACATAGATTTAGATGTAGGAAACTTGAGACTGAGAACTTGTATTTATTTCAATTACTCTAATACAAAGATGGAGCTAAGAAGTTCAGACAAGTTCTAGTAAATATTATTAAAAGGCAAATTAATAGATATAAATAAAATATAATATAATGTGTTTAATGTACCACTGCTAACGGACTGACTATAGAGGTTTGAAATGAATGAGGAAATATGTAAATAACCTAAAGGATGAAATACAGCTTTACCTTGAAAGAGTCCATGGTGGAGACTGATAGTTACAATGGGGTCATATTTAAAAATAGAAATCATGTCAGAAAAATCTCAGACAGAAAACAACAACAACAAAAAATGAAATGAGGAGACCTTTGGAAAAGTTAGGGTTATGGTCCCCTCTTAGATTTCAGATGGAAATATTCATAGAACATGTATGTCTACGAAGGAGAAATGATCAGGGTAAAGGACATACATAGATTTAGAGTCACAGATCCATGGTTTGATTTCTTGATCTACCATTTAGTGTACAATGTAAAGCATGTTATATTCCCATTTATAAAACGACATTTATAATTTATTGTTTTCATTGGTGTCATGGTAATGAAATGCTATTACACTATGTAAAGTGTTTTGCCAAAAAAACCCAAATAACCTGATTAAAACATTGGCAAAAGACTTGAATAGACATTTCTCCAAAGAAGATATACAAATGGCCAGCAAATATATGAAAAGATGCCCAACATCACTAATCATCAGGGAAACACAAATCAAAACCACGATAAGATATCACCTTACACCTGTTAGGATGGCCAATAGAAAAAAAGAAAAAAAAATGGAAGAAAATAATGCATTGGCAAGGATGTAGATGTAGGGATATTGGGACACTTGTACACTGTTGGCGGGATTGTTAATGTGCAGTCACTACGGAAAACAACATGGAAATTCCATAAAGAAATTAAAATAGAATTATCACATGATCCAGCAATCCCACTTCTGGGTACATATTGAAAAGAATTGAAAACAGGACCTGTGTTCATTGTGGCATTATTCTAATAGCCAAGATAGTGAGACAACATAAATATCCATCAACAAATGAACGTATAAAGAAAATGCAATAGATACCAACAAAAGAATATTATTCAGCCTTAAAAAAGAAAGATATCCTTCTATATATACTACAGCATGGATGAACCTGGAGAACATTATGCTAAGTGAAATAAAGCAGTCACAGAAAGACAAATAGTGCATATTCTGATTATATGGTATCTAAAATAGTCACTCATAGAAGCAGAGAATAGAATGGTCACTGCCAGAGGCTAGCGGGAGAGGAAACTGGGGAGCGGCTGTCCAACAGATATACAGTTTCAGTTACACAAGATGAATACATTGTAGACATCTGCTTTATAACATTTCACACAGTGAACAATACTGTATTGTGTATTTAATATTTTGTTAGAGTACATCTCATAGTAAGTGTTCTTACCACAATAACAGAAACATGTCAGATCAAAATTCTTTGGATGACAGTGAACTTAAAGATTGATCAAGTGAAAACTAACTAATTAATAATGTATTTAACTCCCCAAAATTATTTATAAAGAATTCATTCATTCATTTACCACAAGTATTTATAGTGCCCGATATGTACAAAACCATATGTTTTTCAATTTGAGACACAACTAACTTTTCAAACAAATCTGCTGAGATAGTGACAAGCATTCTATTGGAACTATTAATCAGACTCCAGGCTACTTGCATTAAACATTACGTGATATCTATGTGTATTTTGCATTAAATATAACTATGATTTTTGTAAATTTCTGAGTGAATCATCACAATTTTCCAATTTGATCTTCCTAAAATTCAAGATATTTTGTAACTAAATTATCATACTTATCTACATTATGTCAGTCAATAGTAACACATGCCATACACTCACTAGAATCCTTCTATAGAGTTGCCAGAAAAGATCTTTTAGTTTTGATTTAAGCAGCTCATAAGCTAGTACATTTGCAATTATATTACAGCCACTTATTTGAACTCATTAATGTTCTCATCTCTTAAAATTAAATAAGAAAACATATTAGCCAACATCTCCTTGAAACATCACTCCTATATTTGTTCCTAAGTTTTGATATTTCTCATTTTATTTACGTCTTTTCTTTTACCCATCTCTTCGGTGTTAGTGTCCTCTGAAGCAGCGTTTTACCCGCATTTTTCATTTTTTCTGTATTTTACCCACGAACAATTAAAATCTCACCCTTCTAAAAGAGAACGACTTCCATAAATACAAACAGCCACTAATAGACACACAATCTGTATCTGTCTCCTGAGTTGTTGTGTTAAATAGCCATATAAACTTGTCGACAAAAATAATCCGTAATCAATTTATAAATGAAAATTTGGGAGAGTTTATTCTGAGCTAAAATGTGAGGACCACGGCCCAGGGCCTTTCTTCCTGAAGGAACAAAGGGCACCAAAGAAGTGGGGCGTACAGAGTGGTTATATACCCCCAAAGAGGATGTTTCACATATGATTGAAATGTCCTTTTTACAATAGTTGCAAGACTGCTCTATCGGCACAGCGATTGATGGACACAGCAGGGTGGCAGGTCTGCTGTCTTGAGCTGGGTGGTCACAGGTGAGCTGGGTGGTCAAAGGTGAGCGCAGCAATCAGTTCCTAGCCTGAGGAAAGATGCTTATCCTTCAGGAAATGCCAATGTGGGGGGAAGTTGTGCCTTTATCTTAAGGCCATTTGTTCTTGCCATAGTAAATGTTTAAAGCAGATATACAATGCATGCTCAGTGGCCACGTCAGGCCCTTTTGGAAAAAAGAAAGTCAGGCCGAATTAGGTTTACACCAAATGGCTTCCTCATATACTCCAAAATATCCTATTGCTTGCCATTTCTATTTGTCAAACTCATCTCCTCTTAAATACTGTGCAAGCTCCTCAAAAGCCAGAATAGTATTCAGCATGCCACTCCTTTGCTAAAAAACTGTAGCCTATGTATAAGCATCTCCACTTCACTTAGTAACCTCAAAATGCAGCTGCAAATAATCTTTTTAATTTTCCACCCAATCCTTATTTGTACTATGGATTTCTATTAAATAGAATCATTAAATGTCTCCCTATTCCAATTGGAGCTTCTAAATACACGAAGGGGAGCAGAATATGCCACCCCAAAATATGCCTTTTTGGCATAAGGATTATTTTGAGCTGCTTGTTTTTAAGAAACAGCTGACAACAGGGAAAGCTCTGAAAACACAGTAGAAGTTACTCTTTATAAGGGACATCTGCAAGGGAAATCTTCATTTGTAAGAGTGTCTCCCTCTCTGTGTCAGGAAGAAAAGGATGACTGAAACTCTAGAAACTCAGAAGTCTCAGTGGAGAAAGCATAGACTTAAATCTGCATAACCATCATACCTTTGTTGGCTGTGCTTTTCCTGGTAACCTCCCATAATAGGCCTCCTATATATGGGAGGTTTCCATGCTATTAAATTTGTTTTTCTCCTGTTAATCTGTCTTTTATTACAACAGGAGTGATCTCAGCCAAGAACCTAAAAGGGTAGAGGGAAAATTATTTTTCCTCCCTTACATGTATTACTTATCTCAATAAGGTTTTCCACAATCATGCTTGCAAATTTGAAATTCTATTTTTTTTTTTTTTGTATTTCTCTTGTAATGCTCATATTGCAATATCTTGCAATAATATATTTGTGTTTTGCTCTGTAGTAGGTCTTCTTGGGCATGGTCTATTTCTTTTTTTTTAATCTCTCATTATTCCTTATTTTGTTGTATTGCTAGCACTAGTGTTACCGAAAGCAAAGTGGGCTCCCTCCTGGTGAGTTAGATCAGACTCTCCACCAGAAGTAGTTGTCTCACAAAGTGAGGTATATTTGCAGTATATAGACGTGGAATCATTTCCAGAGTCATGGTGTCCTCCAACAAAGGGAAGCAGGGACCTTTTATTTTGGATGGGGAATGAGTATTCAAAAGGGAGAGGTGAGCATCCTCTTGTGCAGGCTCAGATGGAAAACATGCTTCCACATACAGTGCAGGTTATGGTAATGAGGCCTAAGCTCCTCCTGGAGAGATCTTAGCATTAACAATAAGGCAAAGGTCAAAAGCCAGCTCTTGTGGTGAGGCTTCAGCTGGTTCAGGGTGGTTGGTGATTGCATTCCTTTACATAACAAAAGGGAAAAAAACAATTGGGAAAAACAGCTCAATGCTTCCAAACCCACCCTCGAGTTCCTTGGGGCAATTAGTTGCTGACAATAGTGGTAGAAAATCTTTTTTTTTTTCAATTATTCTCACTAGCCATCTGGTTATATGTTGGTGTTCTTAAGGGGCCTAAAGATTATCCTTAGACATTGCCTTTTAGATGGTGCTTTCTCTCTATCCAAATTTTCAGTTTAGTATATAACAGTATATACTTTTCCATTTGCTCGCTGACCCTAGTCCCTACTGTTTACTATTTGTGAGGTGACGCAGTTGCTCATTTTTACATGTCTAATTTCTACAGTCTAGGAGTTGATAAAACTTATTTTGTTGGTATTCTTTTAGATGTGCATGATGGAAACCCACCTATTGGCTTAAATAAAAGTAGATTCACTTGTTTGAGGAATAAACATTGCAGGGGAAGGTAGATGCCTTTAGCAGGGACAACAGTAGGACTCAATTTATAGCACCAAAGACATCATCAGCCCTATATCCTTGAAGCTGGCCCCTTTCTGACTTCTCAGCAGATAGAAGCCCTCTTTTTATAGCCATGACAGTTTAAACTTCACAGCCCTATGCCAACAAGTCCAGAAGGGGAGAGGGAATCTGTACCTCGCATTATAATGAAAGATCTTCAGCTTCACTCAAATTGGATCAACTTAGTTCAGACATATGTATCTCTTAATCACCCACCATGGCCCAGTGTATGCAATACATTTATTGCTTAAGGAAAGAAGAGCTATGCTTAGAAATATGAAGAAGGCAGTCAATCCCACTCAAATGAAATGTGATAATAGTGAGAGGAAGGGTTTCCCAAGGAAAATTCTAGAATTTATTTTTCTGGAAGAAAGTAGAAAGATTATTATTCCAGGAAACTTCCCTTTTTTAGGGAATATGAGTTTCTTGAGGGCAAAACCTGTGCCTTAGTTGTCTTTGTCTTCAGTGTCTAGCACAATGCCAAAAGCAGTGATTGAATGAATTATTTGTTTTACACCAGAAGAAGGTTGGTCCAGCTTTAAACCATAGCCTTAGTCTTCATGATTTTTTCTCCCACTGTCACAAATAGAGGCCATTTCTAATTTTCCCATATCCATTACCTTCCGAGAATTTGCAGAACCTGATTAGACTCACATAAGGAAATTGTCTTCCATTTCCTCCCTTAACTGTGTTCTTTATGTTGTGGCATGAGGAGTGGTGGCAGCTAAGTAAAGCTTACAGACCTTCATGTTTGAATTTGGGAACTTGGACTGGACATACATACACACATACACATTCATTCAGCTATGTTGATTTTTCTGTGCGTCCATGTGTAGATAGCTAGGTAGATACACACATACACACATATCCTCCTTCCCATTCTATTAAGGCTGCAGCCCTGAGAAAGCAAAGTGGTAAGAGCTCCTTATTTATACAATAAAATAAGAGTGTACAGCCTTGTATCTCATGCCAAAGACTTTTCAGTTTGTTTTTTTTCTACTTTTCTGATTCTTCTTCTAAGTTTTAAAAGTATTATGAATTATCTTGCTATTATAAGTTCCTTCATTTAAAGATTTATGGTAATTCTTTATCTAATTCTCAGCTAGACTAGAAACATAATTCAATTATTTCAACTAATTGATATATGCTCCCTAATTCTAACACTATATATAGTATAATAAAAGTAGTCTCTGCCTCCATTTTCCATTGATTAATACGAGCAAGTTTCCAACCACATAACTGGCTTATATGACTCAAGAGTCAGACATCTGTGTAAGGAACAAAAATTTCGGGATGAAAATTGATCAAAGGCTCTGGTATTAAATTATCAATTAACTATAAAATGTTAGTGGGACATGTCTTTTTTAGTCTTTGGAAATTATGGGTCAGTATACATACATTTTCCCCAAATTTATATTGTGCTTACTTGTTTCAGTGATCTGATACACTGCATTATATACAATAGATTTCTAAAATCATAGAAGAAATATTAAATATACGTATTGCTATAGATGAAACTTACATGTATTTAATATTTACAACTAGATTTTAATATGATGAAGCATATGCCCTTTGTTTAAATTATCCAGGAGATTCATTGGTATCAATAGGTAACAAAAAATCATTTCTGGGAGAAAATTTGTCCTAAACCAGGCTGATAAGCTTTTTCCAGCTGGCATGGTAAGGAAGGAACAAATTTCCATACAGTAAGCTCATGATGACTGATTTTACAGCCTACTGGTAGATTTATGATCCACAATCTGAATGTCTTGAGATGTCTCAACCTTTAAAACAAGTTACATAAGTCATTAATAGCAAGTTTCTCAACTTTTAAAACAAATTATGGAAATCATTAATAGCAAGTTTCTATCTGACTTTACAACAACATGCTGATTCCAACAGGATGCATCATTTTGATTTGGCAATGCTAGAGAAAAGTCTCCTCCCCAGTATTGTATTTTACTTCCAGTACACAGTTGGCTTACAATAAAAATAACGTCTTTAGCATAAGAATATGGAAACAATTCACGTGATATTGAAGCCAGCTACCTGAGGGATACTGTAGATACTTGGTAAGAACATGATTGCCTTTTGACCTGGTTATGAATCTTGTCAATTTGCTGTTTTCTTGTTTAACTTCAGGGGTGACTTGGGTCTCCAGGATGTGTGAGTTTGTTTTGCAGAAGAAAGAGAATGCCTTCTGGGAGTTTGTGATCACCAGATGGCTGGCCCCGAGCAGCCCTTGCAGATCGCCCAGGGGCTTATCAGGAGTGACCCCACTGTTTCTCCAAAGCTCCTCCTGCCAAGTGCCTTAGCTCTCTAAACTCCCCCTGCTTTTTGCTCTAGTGAACATGGATTTGAGCAAACCTGCCTCCTGCCTTCTCATTTTGGCTTATTTGAAATAAACCTTTCTCCATCTCCAAGCACTGATGTCTCAGTGTTTGGCTTGCTGCACATTGGGCACACGAACCTGAGATTAAGAATTTTCCTCTATACTGTATTTTACCAAAGAGAGTTGCTTAGTATATGAAAGATGACATGAGTAGAGCCATATTAAAATAGAGCGAAAGCAGCCATTTCAGAGGAATTGCCTTGCACATCTTGTTTTATCTTCCAAATTGGACCAAATTGCCAACATTCCAAGAAGTCAGTAAGGATAATAATATCCTGTTTGTAAGGACTGATGAAATTGGACTTTGCTGATGATGGAATCACTAACCAATCAACGAAGTACAACTCTAGCCTTTCCCCGATGACAGAACCTCAAGTCAACCAATGAAGTACAAACCTAGTCTTACCTCATCTAGCACCAATGAATTCTTCTTTAATACAACGTACCTCATCTTCCTCCCTTTGTCCCATAAAAACCATGAGCCCCTCTCCTGTAAACAGGACACTGGGTTTCTACCTGAATCTGTGAATTCTTTGATACCAGATAAACACCTTGTCTCTTAAATTGGTTTCTATTTTTGTAGGTTGACAAGTATTTAGATGTAAAAATCAAGTAAAAGAATCATATTAGCTAAAGAATACCTGTTAGACTTACAAAAACATTGAAACCCCCTACCATGGCCTATGCAACCAGACAGAGGTGGGCGTACCTCTTTCTCCCTCTCTTCTACATTCTTCCTGGCCTCTGTAGGGGAGAATTTGCAACCCTAAAATATGTCTCTTTAGCATAAGGATTATCTTAGGCTGATTATTTCTAAGAAACTTCAGACATAGGAAAAGCTTCAAAACTGAGAAGTTACCCTTTTGTAAGAGACATTTACATGTATAAGAGAAATCTCCATTTATAAGGGTGACTCCCTAATCCAGGGAGAGGAGGATAACCTTCTCTCTAGAAACTCTTCTCAATGCAGAAGGCAAGGACTTAAATCTGCGGAACCAGCTTACCCTTGCTTACCGGGCTTTTCCTGATCACTTTCCATAACTGTTTCCCCATCCTCAATATCTTTTGTCTCTAGCTGAAGATGATATTTAAGGTGAAGGCTTCCCCCATTTCTGGGAGTTACTCAGTTTTCCTGGGTCTCTGCCATGTATACATGTTATTAAACTTCTGTTTTCTTCTGTTAATCTATCTTAAGTCAATCAAACTCTTCAACTAGCCAAAGGAATTCAGAAAGGTAGAAGGAAAATTTTTCATCTCCTCCACCTTTATGTTGCTTCTCAAATGCAATATGTTTAGTTTTATTGGATTTCTTCTAAACTTGGATATCCTTCTTCCTAGAATTCTTCGTTCTCATACCTACATGTGTTTGGCTTTTTCTTGTCAGGTATCAGATCTAATGTTATTTCTTTGAAGACAGCAACCTTGATTACACAACTCAGTAATCTCCGTCATCACTCTATCACTTTTCCATATTCTCCTGTCCTCATGTCATTTATCACAATCTGAAATTATGTCAATTTATCTATTTACATGTCTATTATGTCTTCACCTCCAAAATTTAAGTATCTTTAGGGCAGATATTCACTGCTGTAACATCAGTGCCTAGGATGACAAGAGATTTTCACATATTGAGGTACATGGGGTAGCAATTCTGGTTCAAAACTGCTTTGGTTAGAACTAAAGAAGACTGCTTTATGGCTTATCAAACATACATTGTACATCTGCTTATCTACTAAAGTAAAGAACACATTAAACATTATCTCAGAGTAAAAGAATGCACTTTTTGCAGATAAGAATGCATACATCCCCCCCCATGCCCACCAGTATCAGTAACATCCATATTAGTACTCCAAAAGATAAATTCCCTTTCCTGGACATCAGGGTCATGTTGACCTGCTAATTTGCAACTGAATACCTCTTTGAAACTTTGATGACTAAGTATCCTGGGTGTGTTTAATGTATGTACTTTGTTCTAAAAAGGTATAAAACTATGCTGAAAGCCCTGTTTTTCCAGAACACTTTCTTCCTTTGTGGAAACTGCCTTCCCAGGTCATAATCCTCAGTTTGGCTCAAGCGAAACTCATTTTATCTCTCTTATCATATAGAATGGTTTGGTTATTTTGTGTCAACAGATATAACAGTGCAAGACACATGATAGTTGCTTAATAAAAGGCATTAGTACATGCAAATCATGAATATTGTTTCATTTTTGTCCATGTTCGGGATGAATTTCTTTAATATTCTCCTTAGGCAAAATTAACTTAAATCTATGTATCTTTTAAATCTGAGAAATTCTTCATTTCTTACATTTCACAGAACTTTTCAACATAAATCTAACATTTGGACATCTCAGAAACACTGTTACTGGAAAAGTTAAGGAAGGTGATAAATTGGGTCAAGTAGGCAGAAACTTCAAGATGGTAATTCTCTGTTCAAGTGGCAGTTAAAAGGAATATGATCTGAAAGACTTGATGAAGCCAGAGAACACATAATCGTCTAGTCATCAGGTCAGTGAGGTAGGCTGAGAGGCTTACTGAAGACTTTATTTTAGATTAAGTTGATCATTGGATCTAAAGTGGTAGTTGATGGATTGAGGACTTACACTGCATCCTCCAGGCAAAGTCAAGTCCCCAAAGTATTGAGCTCCCAGAAAAGCAGGCTGAGGTTCAAGGACTGAGTCTAATTTTCAGTTAGGAAAATGGCTAGCTAGTCAGGAATCCAAGGTAAAGACCATCAGATGGCCTCGATGAGGATGGCAGGAGTGAAGAAGATTCTGCTGCTGCTCCTGCGGTGCTCAGGTGCCTGGCTCTGCAGACTACGGGGTCACTCAGGGAGGCAGACAAAGTCAATCTTACCTTAGAACAAAACATTTCCTTAACTTTCCGATTATAGTGGAAATTTTGATAGGAATAATAATAATAGAATATAAGCCAAAGTGTTTGAACTATCTGAAAAATAAAATACATAACAACAATGATGACAATAACGAGTAGTAATGAGGACAATAGCTCATTCCAAAACTTATGGGACTTTTTTTTTATTGCAGTAACATTGGATTATAACATTATATAGCTTTCAGGTGTACATGGTAATATATTTTGAATTCTGCGTAGATTACATACATCATGCTCACCACCCAAAAACTAATTATAGTCCATCACCTCACATGTGAGCCTAATCACCCCCTTTTGCCCTCCCCCCTCCCCACTTCCCCTATGGTAACCACCAAAACCATAGAGAATGCTTCACAAATTTGCGTGTCATCCTTGCGCAGGGCCCATGCTAATCTTCCCTGTATCATTCCAATTTTAGTATATGTGCTGCCGAAGCAAACACCATGGGACTTTTAATAACATCAACGTATGCTGAAAAGTTAGATATAATATCTGGCAGCATTTTTAATAACATATTTATAAATGTTTAGTAAACATTAAAGAATAAGTAGAATCAAATATGTAATATGGTACTTAAATGGTTAAAGACCAACATAAGTCAAAGTAATAAAACCATTTCCCTAGAGATAGATACCATATATTCCATCATTATTTAACATTGTCTGTTTCTGACAAATTTATGTAAACAAAAAAAATAACCAGTATAAGAAATATAAAGTCAATTTTTGCTGATGTGTTTGTATATCTGACAAATCCAATGGAATTTTTTATTAATTGGGACAATTTTTAAAATTTGGTAAGGTAGCTGGATATGAAAACAATCAACAAAAAATAGGTTTTGTCTATTTGAGCAAATAGTACTTAGAAATGAAAACGAAGTAATTTAAGATAAAAAATAAAATACTTAGAGGGGCCAGCCTGGTGGCACAGCGTTAAGTTCTCACATTCCACTTTGGCGGCCTGGGGTTCGCCAGTTCAGATCCTGGGTGCAGACATGGCACCACTTGGCAAGCCATACTGTGGCAGGCATCCCACATATAAAGTAGAGGAAGATGGGCATGGATGTTAGCTCAGGGCCAGTCTTCCTCAGCAAAAACAGGAGGATTTGTGGTAGATGTTAGCTCAGGGCTAATCTTCCTCAAAAAAAATAATTGAAAAATAAAATACTTAGAAATGTGTATAAGTAGAAAATATTAGGACCTATATGAGGAAGAGTATAAAATGATATGGAAACATAAAACAAGATTTGAACAAGGGGACAGATAAGCCATGTTTATGTATTCTACATGCATTTCTTTCAAGATATTATACAACTTTAATTGATACTAATTAGAATTTCTGCCAGATTCTCTCTTGTTTGTTTTGTTCTTGGGAAGAAAAAGTCTTATAATTTGATTACTATAAAGTAAAACTAAAATTAGTTTAGGGATCTTGCCTTTCCAGCTAGCAGAGCACACCATAAAGTCAGTGTGATCAATATGCCATCAGGCTGAGAAAAAAATAGATCGGGGGGTACAGAATGGGAAATTAAACAGATAAAAGAATTCAATTATTATAAAGATATTCAGAGAAAAAGTTCAATTGAGAGAAAAGAATGGATTATTTGAAAGTAGTGGCACTGTTCATTATCTAACTAGAAGAAAATGAAAATGGATCCCTAAGTGAATCATATACAAAACTAAATCTCTGAAGTTTTTTGGTTTGTCCTTTGTGTTTTAAACTCTGCTCCCTGATCCACTGCAAGGGAAAATCCTCTTTGCGCAAACCAGACCACCACATTTGCTCTTCCATTTTAATGTTTAGTTGCCCCTCGGCCCTCAATCTCCTCCCTCCTCTTCTCCTAGATCAATCTTATCTACCTTATCGAAGAAGAAATTACTCTTCCTACAAGCGAATCTCCGTCTGGCACCTAGATCAGAGTATTCTTCGAATCTGTATATACATTGGTGTGAAAGAGGGAAGTGACTCTTGAGAGAGAAACAAGGAGGAAACACAGTGAAAAGAGCGATGGAAATATTTGAGGTAAACCCTGTCTCACATTATTTTAGCCAATGCAAGCTAATCACCTTGATTTTTGAATTAGGACCACAAATATTTCTTACCAGATACTTGTCATTTAATTATATGTGTAACTGATGTATACTTTTAATTTCCAGGCAATCAAATGCAGTTTTCTTTATGGTGGTATCCAAACTGAGATGCACCAAGCACTATATTCCTTTACTCCATAATGAAAATGCTTTCTCCTGCTAGCTGTATTGGAGGTGCACTTATTATACACATTATCACTCAAAGATAGCCTAGGACACACATAGTTCAAAACTGTCTGGCGATAAAATTTAACTATATTTAACTATCAATATAGCTATCTGACCCTGCCTTGCTCAGAACCCATTTGGCACATGGAGGAGCCCTACCTTTCAAAAAAATATGTGCATGCTATCATCTTTTCCCATTATTTCATCAGTATATCTTCAACATAGAGTTCCTCTCATGGTCAAACAGTGGCATGACATCTCTGAAGGGTAATTAGACATGAAACCCCAAACTGTTTATAAAAAAATTTTTAGAATATAATTCCGTACTGTATTTTAGTTATAGCCTCCAGATATTAAAATGAGCCAAATGCAAACAATATACATATTATGTGTATATTTACAATATTTGTATTACAGTCTAAGCTAAACATTAATGAGTTAAATAAAATCTTGGACACATGTTGGAGTCATGATTTTCTTTTGCTTTTAAGTATCTTTATATATGTGTGTATATATATATGTATGTATTTCCATTAACATGGGTTAAATAATACTTTATTTTTTAAAAAGAATATTTCCTTGCAATTCATAGCCCTACAAATTTTTTTATAGTATTGGAAGTAAACATATCACTATTTTATGCATTTTTTTCATATCTTCAACTTTTGAGGGAAAAATTCCACATTGGTATTCAGTCATTTGAAAATGCATGAAATTTCTTTTCAACTTGCAAAACAAGAAGTGATTGCTCTCCGTACTTGAAGTTATAAAGTGATCATGTAGGCAATTCACCATTTCTTAGCGTGTTGAGTGCTAAAAAATTGTGTGAATTCTACATAAGAAAACTTAGATAAAACAGGTTTAATTTCTATATTGTCAATATTTTATAAGTTACAAGATAGAACACAATTCAAAAGGTATTTAGGGCCAACCCTGGTTGCCTAGTGGTTAAGTTCGACATGCTCCACTTGGGCAGCCCAGGTTCAGTTCCTGGGCATGAACCTACACTGCTGTCTGTGGCCATGCTGTGGGAGTGGCTCACACACAAAAAGAGGAAGATTGGCAAGAGATGTTTGCTCACGGTGAAACTTCCTCAGCAAAAAGAGGAAGGTTGCCACAGGTGTTACCTCAGGGTGAATCTTCCGCAGCAAAATAAAAAGGTATTAAAGCAAGAATATTTCTTTACCCTTATTTGAATACACTCAGATTTGAGGATCTAGTTTTAGAGGGGAGAATAAAAAAGTTCTTGGAGTTCTTCAGCCTGTCACAACACTTGCTATTCACAAATTTGATTGCTCACGTATAGGGTAACTTATGGGGAGTCTTATTACCACAGAAATATTAAGTATAGATTTTTCTTATCAAAATAGTTTTGTAGAAAATGCTACATTATAAATTAGAAAGGCTCCATCACTGAGGCGTTATCATACTCAACTCATTATAGGCAGTCTTGGCTTTTCTATGTGCATATGTATTCTTAAATTCAATCTGCATATGATAAACGCAATGATGTATTTGAAAAACATGTATAATTTTAATAGATAATATTTCAAAATGGGTTAAGTCCTCGGCTGGCTTGAAAATGCATACATACCAAACAGCAACACAAAACAATACGTGAAATTGCTCTGTCTAAAAATTGAGAAACTCTCACCTTTAAAATAAGCAAAATAATCTGGCCTGGGGTGAGAAAAAGAATTGTTTTTATAAAAACTACTGGTATTATATAAAGGAAATTATCTTAGAAAAGAAAAAAATCAAAGTAAATCCTCGATATTATAAACGTTCATGTCTGTTATTCAGTATTTTAATGGAAAAGGACCGGAGGGAATTCCTGGCTGTTTGCAAGGACATTTAAGGTCTCAGTTGGCAAAAGTCAGGACAAGCAGTCAGTGTGAGTTTAATATCAAGTTGGGAATTAATTTGACTCTCTATCTGGTAGTCATTCAACTCCATTTCCCAGGGCGCTTTACCACCTCAGTTCTATCATAGGTGCTTGTTCATTTTCTATTCACAAGGAGCACTCTGTCTAGTGGAAGAAACAGGAAAGCTAGATACAAGTAATTCAAGGTGTTTAGAATTTGAGTCCATAATGGATGGTGTGAGTCTAGAAAAGTGTCATGCCAGAAAAAATATCTGATTCCTAAGAGAGGTAAGAAAAGTTGGCAGGGAGCATATTCCTGTATGAAATAGATGATAAGATACAACTGACATTTACCACAAAAAGAGGAATATGGACAATACACCAAACCTCAAGAGACAGGAAATTCAAATAAAATATATTGAAATTGATTTTTTTTAAAAGGAAAGTTTGAAAAAGTGGTCTATCATTTAGAAGGAAAATTGACTTCCAAATTAAACAGAAATAATGTTTTTGACACCTTAAAATTTCATTCGGCATGGACAGATTCATTCATAACGATGCCCAGCTCTTGCTGTCCTCATTCATGAGTTGTCCAATTTTATGTTACCTTAGGAGAAAAGGAAGTTCCTAGTTTGACTTCTTCAGAGGAAAGGAAATTCAGCATGTGGGTGAATTCAGCAGAGGAGGAGCATGGCACTTGGTACTCAAATAAAATGTCAATTGAGAAATGTAAAATTTAGCCACGAAAATAGGCTGATTGATGCCAAAGATCTAGTTTCAATTAATTTTTTCATTTAGTTTATGTGGTGTTTTGATATTAGGTTAAGCACTTTTTAAAAAATTCTATCATCTTGAAGCAAAAACTGTGGTGTGAAAATAATTCAAAAGAAAATGTATCCATTACCTTTTTAAAATACCTTTATAAATGGAGAGAGATTCATCATATGAATGAAATACTTAGAAACATTCCTTGACTTTTGATAACATCCCCTCCCTTGCTCATCTGGTACTTTCATGCATTGTCTTTTCCTGGTCTCATTTGTCTTTCTGAATCCCTGTTGAGAACTTAAAATATGTTGCGAATATACAAGGGCCTGTTCAGGACAAGTGATTCAAATAGACTGCCTCATGTATACTGAGAAAAATCACTCAAAATCAATACTCCCACATAAGAGACCAACATTTAGATCTTCAGGAGTGGCTTTAGTTTCTAACAAAACTATATACTTTTTCAGGTTTTTGTAACATCTTTCTCAATTGAATTTCTCGTTCATGTTATCCCTTCACCGCCTGTAGACATGTCTGAGAGTGCTACTTCCCGGTGGAATACCATCTCCTCTCCTTACAACTATGTCCAACAATTCAGCAACCACAGCAAGATTGTGTAGGCTTTAAGGAAGATATTTTTCTGTACCAGCTGGTGAAACTAGAAGTGAAGAAGAACAGCTGAAGGTGTTTAGGGAAAGCACGCCACTATGTTCCCAAGAGATGAGAAAGCACTTTCTATGAAGAAACAAAGAACCAAACCAGAGTTCTTTAAGAATCTGATGACAAAACCATATTTTTTCCCCTGCTAATTTAAATCTCCTACCTGTCCCAAATGCAAACACAAACATTTTTGTGTTTTTCCTCATAATTATGTAATTCCAACAGGAGAAATCATTTTGATAAGGATTTTAGGCTGGTTAATTTTAAAACTTCAGATGAGAAGCAGGCTCCGAGGAGTGGAATTTGCTTGCCCTTTGATCAGAGACAGTTGCATTTGTGAAGGAAATCTCCACGCCTCCCTCTCTGCACCAGGAGGAAGGGGGGATGGCCTTATCTCTGGAAACTCTTCATGGGGAAGACAAGGACTTAAGTTGTTTACTGTCTGGCAACCTCATGTAACTGACCCCCCCCCCCCAAATCCTCCTTTGTCTTTAGCTGAGGATAATATTTAAGCAGTGACTTCTGCCATTTACTCAATCTGGTTTGATTCTTATCTAAAAGTTGTGGGACCGCCAAATGGTCGGACCCTATGGGCACTGATACCATTTTAACTTTTTTACATATCCCTTTGTCTTGTAAAGAGATAACTCACATACCTATGCCTTAAATTTAGCCTTACTCTCCACCCAATTTTGCAGCAGAAGCGGCAGCAGCAGAAGCTGCTCCTGCCCGCGGGTCCTGTCCCCACACAGCAGCTCTGACTGCCCATGGGTCTTGTCCCCATGCCGGCAGCAGCAGCAGCTCCCCATGCCAACGGTAGCAGTAGCGGGGGCAGCAGCAGCTCGCCATGCCAGCAGCATCTCTGACTGCCCATGGGTCCTGTCCCCAAGCAGCAGCCCTGACTGCCCATGGGTCCTGTCCCCATGCCAGCGGCAGTAGCAGCAGCTTGTCCTGCTCGTGGGTCCTGTCCCCATGCAGCAGAAGCTCTGACTGCCCATGGGTCCTGTCCCCATGCTATTCCTTACTATTCTCTAAATAAAAGAGCACTACTGCCAGATCTTAAGAGTCTAACAGATCTTTCTTTCGACTCCTCGGCTCACCGACCCTGCATCAATTTCATTGTGTATACGTAGGGTGGCACATGTACATAAGAATGTTCAGGACAGTAGAAACAAATACTAACCCTTGGTCACTCTAACACACATACACATGTGCATGCATGTGTGCACACACACACATACACACACACTTCAAAGACTGAGAGATCTGTGAAGGCACTGGCCATGATGAATTTAATTTTCAATTTCTCGCATACGATAATAGTAAACGTATACATACTAGGTACTCAGTAATAATTATTCAATTAGTACTAAATATTCAATGTACTCATCAAGTTCAATTTAAAAAATCTTCCAACTATTGTACTAATCTCTAGCAAAGAGGCTGTGGACCTGGAACTAATTGAATGAGTATCTTGTTCTAAAATTATTGAATAAATATAATGAATCTTGGAATTTTTTGTTATTGAACTATACTTTAAATGCTCTAGGAACCTTCAGCGAAATGTCTTTTCTTTAATTGGAAAAAATTTAAAATGCAGGAGAGATATGTTCTTGGAAATTTCTCTCTTCCATTTTTTCCTGTGGATATTTTCAAATTTTAATGTTTGATAGCTACCATAGTAGACACCTAGTTATAACTGGTGATAAACATATATTTGGTAAATGAATTAAGTTCAATAGGAGGCAAAAATTAAAATTCTGAATGACAGGAGTTCATTAAGGTTAATACACACCTGAGAGTACAGTCGCCAATGATATGCTCAGAAATATCTAAGTTAAAAGGATTAGAGAAACAGGCACTTATTTTATAATATGGATATTTATTCAGCAACAACTAATTGCAAGGCTGGTTATTAAAGAAAAGTCATGTTACCATATTGGAAGCAGAAATAAAGGACTATAAGAGGGAGAAATTTGAAATTATGCTAAACCAGATCACATAGTGATCTTAGCAGATCTTAAATTTTAAAAATATTATAAATACTTCTTGATATTTTATTCTACAGAAAGTTAATGTCTAAAATCCTAACCAAACCAATATTTTACAAAAGCCAACATTAGCCTCTTTGCCAATTAAAATACAACAAAATGCCCTGGGTAAGAGGCTCTACTTTAGTAATGCCCATATATTTTGATAAATTTCCTTCTCTTCATACTATTGACTCCTCCTCTGAGTTCAAAGTTATTTTGTCCCTCAGTATTAAAAATGTGAAGTAGAGATCAGGCGGTGTAGAACAGAGTTCCAACAGTAAAATTGTACCCCGTTACCCAAGATCCCTGTGGCAAAAAATATATAGACCTCAAGGGAGATGAGAATTCCTTCAGGGTTCCAGGGGAGAGACTTGAAATATGTAATTTCCAAAAAAAAAAAAAAGATAGAAGGCATCGTTTTCACAAGCTCAACTAGAAAGAAAACATCAGTGAACTAAATAAGTATGGGGTTTTATTGTAAGAAACTGGAAAATATTATTTTGAAACTCAAACTCAGTAATCACGTTAAAATTCAGATTACAAAGATAGAGAAGTTTTGGCATTATATATAGCTTAATCAATTAAAGGAAGAGGAGAAGCTTCAAACAAGTGCCTTGATACAGAAGGAAACACATAGCTTGATGAAAATAAATACACCTTCCATCCCTGTTGGGTTTTGAACAAGTTGAGACATAAGTCAAAACAGGAGCAGATGGGTCCAGAATTTCAACTTCATTCCTGAGAGAGGACAGATTGGAGAGTGGGCCCCTCAGGGCTGCTTGTCAAGCGAGCCTCATACTGATCTCAGACTCCGGCCGACTTACTCAGTAAGGTCCAGACCACATGGCACCAGCTCTGCCCACCCGACAGAATAGAGCTCCTGCACAGTGACTGCCTGGAGGGGGGAAGCAGACTCTGTGCCTGTGGAGCAGGCTGGCTCTAGGGAGGATGGGGTGAGACAGACATGTGCTATTGTTCTTCTCAGATTAACAATCAGGCAAGTCACAGTCCCACTTCCCCATTTAGGGATAAAGTGAGTGAAAGAAAAGATTGCCTAAGAACATCCTCAGGGAAAACCTGTCCATGTGAAAACCAGGAGTGAGGCAAACGTGCTTCTAATACAAAGCCATCAGAGATTAGAAAGGGCAGTAACTGTTGACATTTTTTCATTGGCGATTCAAAGAAAACGTACTTTAAGGAAGTTTTAAATTTGAAAGAAAACAGTGTAAGTGTTCAAAAAAAAGTATGTGGGGAAAAAAATGTCTTTCCTTAAAGTATCCATGAATTTACATTCTTACCTATCATAATTAACAGCTATTTTTATTGTCTGTTTCAGCCCAAACTCATGAAAATATGTATTTTCCAAATGAAATATTTAGTCTCGATTATTTAACCCTATTTGCTCTCTTTCATTCTAACCTACTTATCATTACTGTGTTCCTTCTGCACTTTCAACCCTTTGTTCATCTAGGAATATTTATTCAGTGCCACTTTGTGCTACTTAGTGTGCATTTGCAGGGTCATGTGGATGAAGAGATTAAAAACATCTGCATCCTTTAAAAATGCACTGTTAAATTAATCTGATGGAAAGTAAACCAAAATTTTGATATAAACAGTAAAAATATTTTTTAAAAGACAGACTTCTTAACCCAGGTGAACAGGACCAGGTGGCATGCAGGCTTTATACTTCCTAGCCAAGTACATTAAATATTCCATGTGTGCCACTGTTAATTAAACCACGGCCCTCCAATTACGTAAGATAGTACATCTGTATTATCAAATTCAGGCCTTGCTTGGCTCTGGGAAAAATTATTTGTCTGAACACATTTTACAGGCCATTTACATATTTCAGATTTGATGGACTGGTTGGTTAACTGATGAATGGACTTGTTTTGCTTCTTCACAAGAAGACGTGGGATGGAGTGTCAACAACATCAGAGATAAAGCTGTGCAGTGGTGATCTGCTTGAGGGGTACTGTCACTCTATTTTGGACAAATTAGTGGTATAAATAGAAAAAAGCATGTCCTTCTTAAATGTTAGGAAATAAACTAAAGTGTTGGTAAAATAATTTTTCTTCAATGGGGAACTAAAAAAGTATTCTTGCTCACATTTTGTCTCAAATTTGAATTAAGATCCTCTAGCTTACCTAATGACAGGCTTATGTAGCTCAAAAAATCACATGAGGGGCCGGCCCAGTGGCCTAGTGGTTAAGTTCGCATGCTCCGCTTTGGCAGCCCAAGGTTTCGCCGGTTGGGATCCTGGGTGGGGACATGGCACTGCTCATCAGGCCATGCTGAGACGGTGTCCCACATGCCACAACTAGAGGCACTCACAACTAGAATATACAGCTATGCAGTGGGGGGCTTTGGGAAGAAGAAGAAGAAGAAAAAAGATTAGCAACAGATGTTAGCTTAGGTGCCAATGTTTTAAAAAAAAATCTTATGGAAAATAACTGTTTTTTATTGTTAAAACACTCTTTGGCTAACTTTGCTCTAAATTGGGTGTGTAATGAACATATTTATGAAGAAGGGAGACAAAACCTACCATCCACTAGAAATGTGGTGGTACAATGGCAAATTACTCTCTACGCTGAGCATTTTCTCTTCCACTGCTTTGCTATATTTGCTTTTAAAGCTTTGCTGAGAAGCAATAATTTTATTCCTTTTTACTTTCATTACTTATGACTTCTATGCTCCTCCACCATTTTATTCATATTTGAGGAAACATCGGGATTGTAAGCCTCCACTGACGTGCTGATGGTGCTCTGGATTCTCATCTCCCATCATAACCTGAAATCTCCATAGAACCATACAGCTTTAAGTAATGTCTTTAAAAATAAAATTTCATTCCTTGGTGTATACAATATAATGGTTAACTGTATACAACTGGTACAAAAACTCCCCAAAATATCCCGCTAACGCTTTATTTCCTAAGTTCTCTTTTGTATTTGATATGGGATCGATTCTTTAAATATCCATTTTAGTTTGGGGCTGGCCCCGTGGCCGAGTGGTTAAGTTCGCGCGCTCCGCTGCAGGCGGCCCAGTGTTTCGCCAGTTCGAATCCTGGGCGCGGACATGGCACTGCTCATCAGACCACGCTGAGGCAGCATCCCACATGCCACAACTAGAAGAACCCACAACGAAGAATACACAACTATGTACCGGGGGGCTTTGGGGAGAAAAAGGAAAAAATAAAATCTTTAAAAAAAAAAAAATCCATTTTAGTTTTATTAGATGTCCATCAGGTAGATTTATGCAAAATAAATATATTTTCAGCTTCAAATGTTGTTAATTAAGTATCAGGGCTAAAATTTAACATATAAATAAATTATTTCCTACAAAATAAAGTCCACAATTTAAAAAAATTATGACATTTGTGCAATAGATTTTCTTTTTTTTGAGGAAGATCAGCCCTGAACTAACATCTGCTGCCAATCCTCCTCTTTTTTCTGAAGAAGAGTGACCTTGAGCTAACATCCGTGCCCATCTTCCTCTACTTTATATGTGGGATGCCTACCACAGCATGGCTTCACAAATGATGCATAGGTCTGCACCTGGTATCTGGACCGGCCAACCCCGGGCCACCAAAACGGAACATGTGAACTGAACCACTGTGCCACCGGGCCAGCCCCTGTGCAATAGATTCTTGAATTTTAAAACCAGAATTTTAATCATAGGTATATAGGACTTTCTCTAAGATTGTTCATGTGAGAAAAATAGAATTAGGGATCACTCAAACCTATGTAAATTTGTAATCAGAGCACAAAAACAATCATCCAAGTCCATATACTAATGCAGCAAAATTCCTAATAAATATTCTAGTCAAACTCTGCACTCAGCTTCACACCAGGATTGGCCTTCCTTTTGTCCCCCAACACATGAAACTTCCAGAAGAGAGAGGAAAGTATCTCTCTGCCAACTCAAAATAGTGACTGTCTCACAATTCCTGGCCCTCAAATATTCTACTCTTTTAGTAAGAATTTGATTCTAAATTTTTAATTCAGGTTGCTCATACAGTCCTTTCTCGAGGCTGTTCATCAGCCACATAGTTCACTGGGTTGGGCCAAGTATCTGGATCAACTTCTTCATACTCTGCCTGAGATAAGTATTTACTTCTGACCCTTATCTAGTAAATTATTATGTAAATTATTTCCACTGCCTACTTTCTGAATCTTACTGTTGGTGCTATTAAGGCAACACTAACACTGACATTATATATCCTAAGTGGGGGGTGGGGGGGATGATAGGCCTTCTTGAACCACTCAACAGGGAAGAAGGAAATCCCACTCAGCAATGAAGCGGCTCCTTCATGGTGACATTGTCTGGGAGATGCTTCCTGCCTCTAATGACCTTTCTTATAGTCCCACCGTGAAATGGGGATCCTGACAGCCCAATTGCCGAAAGTATTGGACATACAACACATAACAAAGAGACAAATTCCATGTTTTTTTTCCCCCAAACATAGGAACATTCTGTCTCAAAGTGTCTTCAAGTAACATCATCAAGTAACAATATTTGGAAAAACAAAACTTTTTGCGGCTTTCAAATGGCAGCTTTTGTCCAAGCCAGAATTTGATCAGACATTTCTTGAGAGGTATATCATATTTTGGTATGCCTACTTTGTTCCATGAAAATTTGTTAGTTTGAAATACTATCAGTATCATTTTCAAAAACATTTCTAAGATTTTTTTCTAGACCAGATTTAGGTTCACAGTAAAATTAAGAGAAAGATACAGAGATTTCCCATATACCTCTTACCCCTACACATGCACAGCTTCTCCTTTCATCAATATCCCCCGGCACAGTGGTACATCTGTATATCTCTTTGGTGAGTATCTGCTAAGGTCTTTGCCTACTTTTTAGTTAGGTCGTTTGTTTTCTTATTGTTGAGTATAAGAGTTCTTTGTATATTCTGGGTAACAGTCCTACTGACTTTCTGCCTGCCAGATGTCTATTTTGATAGAAGGTGTTGAAGTCTCCACTATGAAAGAACTGCCAAGAGAAATGGATGAATTCACTATCAGTTTTTCCCTCACTAGTTTGACACTGTTAGCTACATACACGTTAAGGGTTGTTATGTCTTCTTGGAGAATTGACCCATTTATCACTATGTAAGGCTTCTCTTTATCACTGACCACTTTCTTCACTTCGAAGTCAATTCTGTCTAAAATTAATACAGCTAATTTTGCTTTTCTTCTGATTACTCTTAGTATGGTATATATTTCATCATCCCTTTGCTTGTAGTCTATATGTGTCTTTATATATTAAATGGGTTTCTTGTAGAAAACATGTACTTGGGTCTTCTTTGTTGTCTCACTCTGACCATTTCTGTCTTTTAATTGGTGCATTTAGACAGTTGACATTCAAAGTCATTATTAGTACCACTGGATTACTATATTACATATCCATTATTGTTTTCTATTTGCTGCCTTTGTTCTTTGTTTCTATTTTTGTCTTCACTTGTTTTGCCTTTTGTGATCACATGTGTATGATTCCATTTTTTCTCCTTTTTTAGCATATCTGTTATACTTTTCTTATTATTTTTAAATTGTTGCCATAGAGTTTGCAACACGCATTTACAGCTAATTCAAGTGTACTTTCAAATAACATTAACAACTTGATAAGTAGTGCATGTACCTTATAATAACATAATAATCCTAATTCCTTCCTCCCATTTTTTACATCACTGCTGTCATTCATTTCACATATGCTTATGTCTGCTTGTCAACACTAAGCCACCAACAATTTGTCAATCATAGTTCAGGTTTTCCTGTCCTGGTACTGGTTATGTCCAGGAGATCTACCAGGTTTGCACTGTAAATATTAGAGAAAACTCTCCTCCTGCTTCCAGCAGGGGGAGGGGAAAAGGAACCCTTTGGAAATACACCAGAGCACTTGGTTCTCCTCAACAAGGCCTGCCTTCTGGAGGCACTAACCGGAATAAAGCCAAAACACTATATTTAAACTATATTTTCATTATGATCTTTTTTCCTGAATATATTGCCAGATGATTTCAGTTAAAATATTACACAATAGTTCCCGAAGTTGTTTTTTCAGGATATTTTAAATCCAATTCAGACAATACACATGTCCCAGCTTCCTATGATGGCAACTGTTACACTAACTCTTCATTTATTCTGTGTAACAAGTACCTTGTCTTAGAAAATGAACTCAATTACCTTTTCTCTCATAAATCAAAATGAGTGATGGCTTAGATACAGACTGTTTTAGTGTCGCAAAGATTATGCAACTCCAGGTGAAAGAGAGAGAAGGGCTGTTTTTGATGAGATCAGACTTCAATGTTCCAATCAACTGACTTAATTCCTATACACAATTTTGCTTGTGAAAAACTGATTCTAAATGTGTTAGATTTAAAAAATAGGGGCAATGAGTTTATAAGAATTAAAAAGGTAAGTTTAAGGGAGAGGAAAGAATAGGAAATCTAATTCTCCGATCTTCAAGACAACTTCATATAAGTAAAAAGTAGAGAAATATGAGTGTTAAAATTTTAAATATAGGAAAAGTGTTCCTTTTTGTCATTTAATTATAAGATTAGGAATTTTAATAAATACGTACATATATTTTATGAGAATTGGCAGGAACGAGATTTAAAAATGAGGTTTTCTTTTCCCCCCAGATTAAACTAATTTTACATTTTCATGTTTTTTAGAAGTATCCATTGTAAGTAACAAAATTACAAAGATATGTTAATTTTAGATCGCTGTTTTGTGCTTCTCTGGGTTACTGAAATGACCTTACTGGCCAAAGAAATTTAGTTACCTATCCATCTGAATAAGTTAATCAGAGCATAGAATTTTGGGTTACTCGAATGCAGTGTAGTAATGTTTAGAGATGGTGTGCTTAGATATAGAAATGCTGCAATAATGGTAATTGAAACCAAATACTTCTAAGTGACAAAAAGAAATAAAGAATCGAATCAGCTGGGCAGAGGTCCACTCAGCACGGAGAATCCGTCTATTCCAGATGGATTTAGTCTCATTCAGCAACGCAACGTCCGGAAAGAATGTTTTACCCGAATTTTTATTCTGTGTTTTTTCCACCTTGTAATATGGTTTGGCGAAATGAGGGCCCAATATGGCAGGAACCAGGAGACAGTCCTCGATGATTTTATCTTTTCTAATTGTGTATCAACAATAGGTGCATCTTTAAACAAATTTGGGAGCAAACCAATGTCTAGTTCTGCATGAAACTATGCTATTAAAACATTTCAAACGTAAAGGAATATTTGTAATTAGCCCATATAGTGTGGAAGTCAGCTTCTGAAACTACTAGAAGCAGCTGGTTTAGTTCTGAAATATCTCAAAAAATACTTAAAATTGTGAAAAAATTTGAGAAGTGCTATATATATTAAATGAGAGAATTCATCTGATGCTAGGATCATTTATTTCTTCTAATCTAACACTGAATTGTCATTTGAACTTAATATGTAAAAACGGGTGAAATGCTTTCACTATTATTTCCATAATGAACATTTAATAGAAAAGGTAAATTATATGAGTTGTGGATAATTCCTGTTCTTTTACTCTCAAAACACTTTTTCTGGCTGACCTTGGGTTTTCTCATACTTTCAACTATTCCTTTTATTAAAATGACCTTGAATTCTGTATTTTCTCCTTTGAGCTCATAAGCCAAAAAATGGACTAAAAAACTAAAACCTGAACATGCACCTTAAATGCAATAGGTATAAAAGTGAAAAACCACCACAACCTCTAATTTCATCACTATGATCCAACCCCTTCACTGTTTTTTTCTTTTGAGAATCAAAAAGACATCAACACCTTGTAACCTACACTAGAAATCTGGAAGTCATGCTGAATTCAATGCTCCTCAACACTGCTGGGACCTGGCCTCTTTGGAAAAACAGGAAGAACCTCCACACGAAAGTTGGTTAGAATGTGGAGACAGATGATGCCACACACACACCAAGAAGGTAGAAAAGGTTTATCACTTACATAACTGAGGCCTCTGGGATGAGCAGAGCAGTCTCAAGCTCGAAAATGGCTTGAGGGAGCAAGGAAAGCAGGCTGGCTCAGGGCTTTTATTGAGTTTGGGGGTGGGCCTGGGGGAGGGTTCCCACGAGAAGGAGGAGATTGGGTGGATTGAATCTCCTGCAGCAGCTAGATGGGGGCACTTGCTTCCTCCTCAGCTTGCCCAGGTGTGGGGCACCAGAAGAGGCAGGTGAGAGGCCTGGAAGCTGTTGGCAGGCAAACACCAAAGTTGAGTTTAACTCTTTATTACAAACGTCATTCACACAATCAGCAACACGTTCTTCCAATGTTACCAGACCAATTTTGCTTAAAGTTTTTCTTCCCTCCCCACTCTTACTACCCCTGTTTTAGTTTCAGAAGTGTCATCATTGTCTGAATCTCTGTGATAGATTTCTGACTCATCCTCTTACTGTAGTCTCGCATTCACATTCTATCACATTCTATCCTTCACACATACAGTTTCCAGAACACAGCACAAGTTACACTTTTCTCCCATAGCATTACCTCCTCCAAAAGCCTTTTGTGCTTAAATAAAACTGAAGGACATCTTTACTATTACACATGCAATTTATCAATCTGCTTATCTATTTTCCATCTATCTATCCATCAATCCATCTCCCTCAATAAGCACTTTAAATGGGAGCCACGCCTTACTAATTATACCATGTTAATTGCCTCTGTGCCAGGCACGTGGAATGGCAATCACAAGTGCGGAAAACTTGAACATGTGGGTTTCAGGACCATGAAGAAGGACCTCAGCCATCACTGGAGGCTCCCTGTCCATGGAATTAGTTTTCTGAGATGCAATCAACTTGTGACATAGAATCAGATAAATAAATAGAATTTTTTCAATTAATGGAATTAAGAACTAGATCAAATCTCAAACAATTCAAAACATCTTTTCGGCCTTTATGCAATTTACAAACAGATTTCTACTTAACGAGGAGCAGGTGACACAGCAGGTTACACTTGTTCAGTTCCCCCTGGACGTGATTGGTCGGCTTCTTACATTGCATACTCTCAGGAAATGGCCTCACCTCAAGAACACAAAGGCGCTGTCTGCTTTGAATAAAATTGTATTTGCATGAAAACCCATTAATGGCCAAACTGCCATATTCTAAAATTGCAGTAAATATTAGCATATGAATAAAAATTTGAAAAGTTTTCAACCTAATATTTGAAATGGAAATATTAGACAAAAATTACGTATATCCTATTTTTTTCAGCATGCAATGCATTCGAACCTTTAATTGGCTGCATATAAAACACTGGCTTTCAAAAATAACTAAATGAAAACTTAAATAAAAGTTTGTTATTAATTATTTTCTATTATGTTAAAGAGGAGAGACTAAAATATCATCCAGAATATGGAGTGGGTTTTTTCTAGTCTTCGCACACTCACCTGGTAACATGTAGTGTATTCTTAGCTTATTTAACAACAGAATTAATACTGCTAATATCTGGGAGATATTTAATATCTAGAGAAAAACTGCATCTTTAGGAAGATGTAATTTTACTCTGTGATTTGATCCTAGATATTCTTCCAAACTGACAAAGCTGTACAGAATAAAGATTAGGAATCAACCATCTCTGCTTTCTTTGCAAGTAATCAGTGTAGAATGTAAAAGAGATAAGATCATTCAGTGATTTGATTGAAAACTAAAATAATTGTGGATCACTTTTATTTATACTTTATTAATAAATAAACCACGTTGTTATGCAACACAATGCATTCCAAAAGTTAAACATTTTCAAATAATTGTTTTTCTTTATTTACATGCAGGAGTTTTACACAATGAGAAATATAATGTAATCTGAACACAGCACAATGGTCTTCATATGTGTACACATAGAATGTTTCATAAATTTGGAAAGTCAATTTAAATCTTCACATTTATATGTGAACAAATGTGTTTTTCTGTGCCTATTTCTCCCTACTTAAGCTAATTTTCAGAGTTCTAAAATAGTATAATAGAAAATAAATAGCATACTTGGATTTCAAAAAAAGTCTGAATTTACCATATGCATGAATTTTAATTCATAGAAAACTCTTCAAGTAATTATTATTAAGATCTATTCATGTTGATTTCATATTTAAGCTGATTAGACTAGCAATATGCTTTAATGGTAGATAGTCTCTTCAAAGGCATTTTTTTAAAACGTTGGATCCACTTTGTAATTGTGGATCCAGGTAGAAAAAATTTTAAGATCATGACACACTGCATACTTTGATACTGCCTTTCATAATTCAGAGAGAAGTATATGATATACTTGTTTCATCTGAGGCGGAGAAATAAAGTGAAATTTGAAATGTTGAAGTAATATATACCTACCTTAACATCGTTGGTGATCATCTTTGCTTCCTCCTTCCCTTCAAAGACCATCAATATTTACAACAATGGACTATCCAAAGACAGTGCCAGCTTCTTCCCTGAGAGGGAGGAGATGACATCTATGAAGAAGCTCTTTCCCAACCAAAAATCAAGTTGCCACCAAAATAGGTTACCAAATGAAGGCTGCGCGCCCATCTCTCCAAGCCAATGTAGACTGTGGTAATGGCGGTCACACCACAGGGCCATGTGTGGATCACTGTTACTGACCCCAACTCCACTGCACTATATTTGGGTAGAGCTTAATACCCAACGTACAGCTTAATACCTTAATGCGGGGTTATATTTTTTGAGTGAGTTTTCTCTTTTACTAAGATTCATCTTCTATGTGTATATTTCATTCAGATCCAGTCATATTATTTGTATCCCAGCAAGAAATATTTATTTTTTTACCACTCTTACTAAAGTCCTTGCAATGTTTCCAAAAGGCTCTGACACATTATGTTTCCTTGGAAGCCTAGGTCTGAGATAAAAACAGGTCTAAGTTCTGATAACACTTGTTTTTGGTTAGTAGTCTGTTTTGTTGTGAAGAAAAATGAACCATCATTGAATTGTATTCCTGTTTCTTGGACATCCTCAAGTATTGGTGGACTTCAACACAGCCCTAGGATTTCTAAAGAGATGATATGTATTCCTCTCACCTCCATGGTAGGAGATAATTCTTGAAGAAAATTTGAAGTCCTTTTCGTTCTCCTTCATATCCATCCCCATGGAATACTTAATGCTAGCTCCATAGCCATGCCTTTTGCTGTTATATGAAACTGTTTGTCTGGCTTACTTCCTTTTCTCTTTTTCTTAAACAAGTGTAGCCATAAAAAAGTGTATCCTCTCTTCTTTCTGCTGCTGCAAGGAATGCTCACTTGGTCAAAGCTTGCTTATCTTGCAGGTCATGTGTGCTGGAAATAAGTTTCATCTGGGAGATGTATAATAGCATAATTTCTCTGAGATTACTCACACACAAAAATGCAAATCATAATACCTATTTGCTTGGGTTTTCTAAAGATGAGAGAGTGTATATGGAAACTCTAGGAGATGATGATGATGACAGGAGGTGAAAGAGGAGGGCACAGATGATACAATTCTATCCCACGGTCAGCACTGAACTTGAGTATTTAAAGGAGTGAGACTTGAACTTTATATTAGGGCATATCAATATTTAAATAGAATCCATGGTTTCTTATTCTGATTTGGTATTGTGAGTGTGGCAATATTTAGAATACATTTCATTGTCGTTTCAGCAGATCTAGTCTAATAACTGCAGACTGTTAGAGTAAACGTCTCCTCTGAAAATGTACCACTTAACACCCTGTGTTTGCAAGGAGTACAGTAAATTTTAAAACTCTCTTTTTAATTTTGCTGCTGGCTGCCTATGAATATGCCTATGTATTAATAGTATTTCTTAACATTTATCACTTCAAATTTTAACTCAGCAAAAACAATTACATAAATCACATTTGGTTTGAATGCCGAAAGCCACGCTCTAGGAAAGCAAATGGTTCCTCGCTGAGAACGTTTGATGATATCATTAAATTTCTTTCATTTGCCATTTCATTTATCACTAGATGGACTGAGTTAGAAGTAATATTGTGGGTATTAACACTCAAAATTCTAGCAGAAATGGAAGTTACACTGTAAACAAAATTTTTCACTGGCATTGGTCTCATAGCCATGCTGACATAGTTTAAAAAACACATCAGCATCCGTGAATGTATCACTCTAAAGGGATGTAAGAGGTGAATTTGATCCTTTTGCTTTGAAAGGTTTATTCCTTTTATCCTGAAACCACTTTCCAAATTGTTTCTAAATAGGTGAACTTTGTTTATTTTTAGCTCCTTTTACAGCCATATTGGGTGATTACCCAGGGTTAATCAGGTTAGGTGAGTGACCGATTATTTTACTCTCTCCATGAGGCAACCTGAAAGGTAGACAATTAATCTCTGACTTTGAATCACTAGTGAAAAAAGATGAATACCAGCTCAGGAGGGCTTAATGCCGGATACAGAGGGTGGAGACCCAGTAGTTTCTTATATTTCCAATCCAGCGTCTACTGAATTAGAAAAGTCCTCATCCTTAACACACAACATAACTCTATCAAATTTTTGATATTCTATTGATTATATATGATTATGTTTATTCATGAACATGAAAGAATTTAGTTAAGTAACCAATAAAAGTAGACTATAAAGACTTTAAATATGCATGCTTTGTAAATAATGTCATTTTCCAGGATGTTTCGATTATTTTCTCAAAACTTCAGAACTTCTCTGCATGTGTATTTCAGTCAGGTCTCAAGCCATTTTATGGAATCAGATATTCATGTTTGATTTATAATGGATAAATATTTAAGTGGAAAACATTATATTGAAAACTGACTTTGAAATAACTTTAACAGATATAACTTGCCACCAATGGAATACAGAAATCCCAACAGAATATTTGATCCCAGCTCAGTATCTTAAGTTCAATTCAGTATTATAATCAGCATTGCATAGACTGAAGTAAAATGAATATGCAGTGTGGTTTAAAGGTGGTCTATGATAACATAAGGGCTAATACTCTTTGAACTTTCTTTTTGAAGGTTTCACAATTCCTAATTCTTTGGCATATCATATATTATTAGAAGAAAACTAATTATTTCTTTAGCATAGCAAAAATGTCATTTTAACCAGCTTCATTATTCTACCTTGAAATTAGAACTGCCTTCCCACGATAAAACCACATCAAGTTGTTGTCAAGAAATATCATGTTTCAGAACCTAGAGAATTTTGGTAGAAATGAAGCTTTTTATTCATGTGAAGGTGGGCATTTAGAAAAAAAATGCTACAGTTTTGCAATGATAATTGTCATGGATTTGCTTTTTCTATGGTATGTTTGAATACAGAATTAGACTATGAAATAGTCACAATATAATCTGCTCATTATTTTATAAAATTGAAGATGTACATTCTAAGATCAAAATTATAATGTTTATCTAAATGGTTAATGATCCAGAATTTTGCTCAATTTATTGATTGATGCCCATATGTGAATTCCAAGAGTTACAGCACATCATTGAAGAATCTTACTGAATGTTTGGCAATGGTTGAATGAGTCAATATGAGAAACCGTGTATGAATGTAAGAACAAGAGAAGGTTAAAATAATCAATCTTACATAACTATTTGCATGATAATCATCTATCATATGCCTCTGCTACAGACACTTGGAAAAAATAAATTAATTGAAGTCTATTATATTGTGTTTTTTTAAATCTTGCAATTTAATTATAATATAAAAATATTAATTTAAAAAGAAGGTTTATACGTAAAAATTCTGATATTCTTTGAAATGGTTTAAAGACTAACAATGTTTTAAACTGGCCGGTATAAATACTCTTTGGCATCAGATTTACCTTTTGATAATTGCTTCATTAAGTGGAAGTAGTTGGACTTCATAAAATATATTGTTCATTGAGGCAGATTATTTTGTACTTTGTATGCTTATTAGAAGGTGTTTGTTACAATTATGGTTTTAAAGAGAGGAGAATTATTCTTGCCAATTATACATCAGCTATAATAGATGCGGCTCTGACACAGCTGGATGAAGGCTGTTTACAAGTCTGGTAAAACATGGCAGCAAAATCACTTCACGTCTGTGTGATGGATATACGTAAATGGTGAAATAGTTGTTTGGAACATTTGTGTGTATGTGACAAGATGTAAAAATATGTCAGTTATAAGTTATACCAGTTTTACACCTTTGGGGGTAAAATTTGAGGCTAGAAGAAAAAAAATTGCTTCAAAATATCTGTGTAAAAAGTATAAAATCTTAAATGAATGTTGGAATCTCTAAAAATGAGACATTTGCTGTTAATAGAAATTTTGTTTGTAGAAAAGTTTGTGGGGCTAGACTTAGAGTCAAATAATTTCAAATGCACGATGGTAAATATCCTTTTAATTTTCACAATTTAAATTTAAAATGTTAAAATCCTTTCCAAATATAAAGTATAGGATATATATAGCATCCTAATAATATTTAAAATATAATATTTTATGTCATAAATGTTGCATGGATTGCTTTAAGTAATTTTAATGAATTTGAATCTCTAAGAACCATGAATTTAAAAATAAATGCTAAATGTAAAAGTAAATGCATGCATACAGTGAAAATAATTTGGTTTCATGTCATAGTTTTCCCCGTTATTAATCTCACATCAAATTTTCTCACGTATCAGTAAGTTATTATTAACCCTTATTTTGGCACTATATTTGGTGAAAAATTATTCCCTTACAGACAGTTAGCCTAGCAATTTCTGGAGAGACTGAGTTGCTATCACTAGTTGTATAAATATGAGGTTTATTACTGCATGTAATGAAAACCTATCTGCCCATATCCATAATCTCCCCTACAATTTCCCACCTCGCCACTTATGTTGTAATGAAGGATTAAGTATTAAAAAGAACATTTCTAAATATTTTCTGATTCCTGGAACACACAGAGCCTCCAAAATTACTCAGAATAACAAAAACGTCTACCAAAACTAATTGTTGATTTAACTGAAACTTTAAAAAAATATTCTAGTTTTGAAAGTTAAGTAATCAATGTTATATAACACGTAACACAAAATTCTGAAAAATAATATTTTATTTTCTTAATATTCTCAAATCATTTCACAGCTTTATCATAATACTTCCAAGCCAGAGACCCCTTAGAAGTTAGAAAGAAAATGAGAAAGGAAATCCTACCATTTGTGACAACATGGATGGACTTTGAGGACATTATGCTAAATGAGAAAAATCAAACAGAGAAACACAAATGCTGTATGATATTGCTTATATGTGGAACCTAAAAGCGTCAAACTCAGAGAAACAGAGCCTAGAATGGTGGTTCCCAGGGCTGGTGGGGGGATGGAGTGGGAAATTGGGGAGATGCTGGTCAAAGGGCACAAACTTGCAGTTATAAGATGAGTAAGTTCTGGAGAGCTAATGCACGGCACTGTGATCACAGTCAACAGCACTACAGAATACATTTCAAAGTTACTAAGAGACTAGGTCTTAAATGTGCTCACCACAAGATGAAATAATAACGTGGCATGATATTGGTGTTAGCTAACGCTACTGTACTTGTCACACTGCAATATAAAAATGTACCACATCAACACACCGCATACCTTAAACTTACACAATACGTCAATTATATCTTAAAATTTTTTTAATTAAAAAATAACAAGAAAATGTTCGGTGACAGTCAATAATAATATGTTGTATATGACAACAAGGAGGAGGGGCTTATTAAGATGAGGTAATTTGCTTCAAGTGATAATTCTCAACCTGGGACTCCAAATTGTCTGTCCAGGTTGTTAAAAATACAGCTGGCTGGGACCCACTAGGCTCCTATTAAATCATAATCGTTGAGAATTATGCCTCAGTGTCTTGAAGATTTGCCTTGAGGACCAGGCATGCTACAGGAGAACAAGCTTCTCAGGCAACTCTGAAGCGCTGTCAGGGCGAAGAAACACCGTGACAGACACACAGAGACTCGGGACTCAAATTCGAACCACATAAGAAGCACACAGAATGTAAACCAATCCTGTTTTCTAAACGGTCATGGAATTTTGAAGGTAGCTACACTCACATACACTCATAGGATCAAACATATCTTTGATGCTTAATTTTAGGCTCTGCTAATGAATTCAGAATGATTTTTTTTCCAACTTGCTTATTCAGTTGAAAGCTAGCTACTTTATTTACGAGTCTATGGCTGTAGAGCTTTCATATGTACCGAGGAAGGGTGAGTGTTACTCTTCCTGTCCAAAGGTTAAAAAAAACAGAAAGTTAGAGAGGGTGAATGAATTGTTCAGAATTCATTGCAGGGAGTTATGAAAATCTGTGTTTAGATTTTCTAGCAAAGAGAGAGAAGCGAGACAGAGAGAGAGATGATGAGACAGACAGACACACACACACACATGCACCGGAATAGATAAGTAGATATATAGCGAGTTTATCTAAAATATGACATATTTGGCCAGACTCCAAGGGACAAGTGTGTATAAAAACATATTTTAAAGTCTTCCTCAATTATTCAGCTTAAAAATGTAAAAGGCATTACTGCACTTGTGGTTTAGATTAAAAGGAAATAATCTGTCTACGATTTGATATATTTTCTCTGCATTAGTTTGGTAGGGCTGCCATAACAAAGGTCCACGGAGTAGGTGGCTTAACAACAGAATTTTATTTTCTCTCAGTTCTGGAGACGAGAAGTCTGAGGTGAAGGTGCCGGCAGAGCTGGTTCCTTTTGAGGACTCCTCCTTAGTCTGCAGATGACCATCTTCTGCTCTGTCTTCCCATCTTCCCTGAGTGCGTCTGTGTCGTAATCTCCACTTCTCATAAGGACAGCGATCACATTGCTAAGAACCCACCTATATGACTTCATTGTACCTTAATCACCTCTTTAGCTGCTCTATCCCTAAAGGCAGCTACATTCTGATTTACTAGAAGTTAGGACTTCAAGATATGAATTTGGGGGGATGCAATTCAGCACATAAATATGCAGGGAGACAAATTTTTCTTAGCACTGAGTCTCAATCCTTTGTAGGGTTGACACTTAGAGTAAAGAAAACTAGAAATAACAGTTTTTAATTTCTTGTAATCATTTACATAGATGCATACCTATGTAAATACGTAATTTCAAATAAAAGATGTTTCCATAAAATAATAAAATTAATTGAATATAAATAAATTATGTCTCCTTTGTGATCTGTACTAAGGATGAATTAGCATGTTATTGTTTTAAAGTATTAACAAATAAAATGGATTTGAAAACTTTTACATAAATATTTTCTGACTCATGTTGCCAAACTTCATTTAATAAAATTTTCCAAATTCAAAGTTATTTCAGTAGTCACTGGGAAAGAAATGAGTGAAAATCACAACAAAATAATATAAGCCCCTTGTATCAAAAAATAGCATAGAAGGCAGAAATATTAGATGACATTTAAGGATGAAATAAAGGAAAGCTCTCGTGCCCACTGGCAATCAGCTTATTGAAGTACTATTTTATAAAGCACTGCTCTGGGAAAGCAAGACAACAGAATTCATTCCACAATATCCTAAGAACTGGTATTAGTTCATTCTAATCAATATTCTTATGTAAGATTAAACTGGACTATACCCAGGATAAAACTAAGGAGAATGTGTGAACCAATTTCACTGAAACTACAAAACATACTTGAGAAAAGTTAACAGAAAACTAAATAAGTGAAGGGATATATGATTCTTGGTTTGGAAGATTTCATATTTTAAGGATTCAATACCATTAATGTGGGGCCGGCCTGGTGGCGCAGCGGTTAAGTTCACACGTTCCCCTTCTCGGCAGCCCGGGGTTCGCCGGTTTGATCCCCGGGTGCGGACATGGCACTGCTTGGCAAGCCATGCTGTGCTGGGTGTCCCACATATAAAGTAGAGGAAGATGGGCATGGATGTTAGCTCAGGGCCACTCTTCCTCAGCAAAAAGAGGATGATTGGCAGCAGTTAGCTCAGGGCTAACCTTCCTCAAAAAAAAAAAAATACTGTTAATGCATTCTCTGTAAAAATACTAACAGATCTCTCTCTCTCATAATTAAATAGCTAACGTAAAACTTTATATGAAAACTCAAAATGCCAATAATGGCAAAAACAATCTGGAAAGAGCACAAACATGCATTATTTCACTTAACAGATATGAAGAGTTACTTAAAAAAAAATCAAAAACAGGCAACATAGGTGCTAGGGCAGCAGACTGGAACAGAACAGCAGTCTCAAAACCAGCCTACAAATATAGTTACCTGATAACACTTCACTGTAGTGGGGAAAAGATGGTCTCTTCAGGAAACTCTGTGGGGTCAACTAATTTTGCACACAGAAAAGTTAAATATCATTCAACCTGACATATACACAAATATTAATTCTTGATGAATTATAATCGAAATATGAAAGCTAGCAAATTACTGAAAAGATATTATAAGAAAATATTTTCATGAACTTGTAAGCAAAGTTTTTTTTCAACAGGACACACAAAGTGCTAATCATAAAGGAAAATATATCGATAAAATTGATTTCATTAATCAAAAAGAAACTATAATAGAATGAAAAGGCAAACTACACAGTGAGACACAATATTGTAAATACATATACATCGAACAAAAGACTTACAGGATATATATTCTGTATACACAATATATTCTGTATACACATATACACAAATGCACAAGAACAAGGTAGAAAACAATGGAAAAATAAGTAAGAAGTGAGTAGACTTTTCTTGATGCAGCATCCCCAAATGGCAGGTATAGGTTTGCAGATATGTTCAAATTCATTAAGTATCATGACAATACAAATTAAAACCTCAATTCATCATCATTACAGCCCATTACAGTGGTTAAAATGAAAAATACAGACAATACCATGTATTGATGAGAATATAGTAAAAATGGAATTCTTGTACACAGCTGATGGGAGGGTAAATTGACATATATCCTTTAGAAAAACATTTAGCAGTGGTTTGCCAGAAAGCAACATCTGCAGACCCAACGGTACAGTATTTCTATTTCAAGGTGGACATATATACACATGTGCACCAAAACACCTGGGGCAGATATTCATAGTAGCACTGCTTCTAACAGCCAAAAAGTGTAAAAATAAAATCAAATGTCCTTGACATTATTTAGATAAACGTAACTGAGGTATATTCATACAACTTAATAATGTATAGCAATTAAAATGAGCAAATTATATCTACACACAACAAAGTGGATAGGTATCAAAAACATAGCACTACAAGCAAGAAGCCAGTCATAAAAGAGAATAGATTATATGGTTCCACTTGTCAAAAATCAAACAATTAAAATTATTAGGAGTCAGGATAGTAGTTGTCACAGGAGGGAATACCGGCCAGAGTCAGGGCACAAAGGGTCTTCCAGGGCAATGATCATGTGTCACGTCTTCCTCTTTATCTGTGTGCTGGTTCTACAGGTTTATTCACTCTGTAAAAATTAATTGAGATGCACAATTATGTTTTTTAAAATTTTCTCTAAGTGTACTATATATCAATAGAATTTTTGATAAAAAGATATCACAAATGTCCACTGGATATTATAAATATACAGCTCCATTATTATAGTCTACATAGGTATTAAATGAAATTTGAAAGGTGTTAGTAACAGCAGAAAAGCTGTGTCAAGGTCTCTAATATCTGACTGAGAGAGGACTCAGGTGAAATCTTGTAGCTTTGAGTGAAAGTATGAAACAGAAAAAGAAGTTTGCAAATATATATTGTTTTCAAATCACGAAGTGGAAGAAAAAGTAATAACAAAATGAGTCTCAAGAAAATAGAAGCAAAGAAATAGTAAACGGGAACAGAGTGCTTCCACCTTGTCTGTATGTGTTTGTAATGATTCAAATATCTGAAACAAGTACGATGTAGTAGTGAAATTGGCTATACCTAAGGAATGGAGTCACGGATGCTTATTTCAACATTCCCTTTCTTGTGTGTGTTTATTACCTCATAATAAATTATTGGATAAATAAAAATGTAGATTTGGCTTAGCTCTCTATCAGAAATCATAGATGTCTCTGCTGCATTTTCTGCCAATCAAACGACATAAGGACTCTTTCTTCACTAAAACGTGGAAACTTTTTTACTCCTCAGAATTACTAAACTTCGTTTGCACAGACACCATGGAATTAAAAAATGTTTTAGATGGTTACAGAAGTCATGAAAACATGCTTTTACAGGGATAGTGATGGCTCATAAATTATACTTATTGTTCAAACATCTCTGAAATTACAGTAAACTGTATGAGTTTTTCACCTGGAGCTAAACCTTTGCTTCCTACACCAAGATCAAACCTTGACGCACTTTCTCTCTCATGTAACAGTGGCACTCTGTTTTCCCCTGAAAGCAGCTTATGCAATTTAGAAATAATTAAAAATGCCTTGGAACTTTTCAAAACATAAAATAAAACATGTAACTATATTTATGGTTTAACAATAACTTTGAAAAAACATTTCTCTTTGTTTTTAAAAGATTGGCACCTGAGCTAACATCTGCTGCCAATCTTCTTTTTCTTCTTCTTCCTCTCTCCAAAGTCCCTCAGTACACAGTCAGATAATTCTAGCTGCAGGTCCTTCTAGTTGTGGCATGTGGGAGGCCGCCTCAGCATGGCCTGACGAATGGTGCCAAGTCCGCACCCAGGATCTGAACCAGCAAAACCCCGGGCTGCTGGAGTGGAGTGTGGGAACTTAACCACTCAGCCACTGGCTGGTCCAAATATTTTGTCTCTTTAACCTCAAACATCTGAATAACTTTCCCCATGTTCTTATTTTTCTACTTTTCAGGCTCAACTGTGAAAGTGAGTTTTATTGTGTTCTAGCATGCACACTCAAGCTACTCCAGACTGAAACTGACACACACGTGTACAAATGAACATTGCATGTGTGTGCGCATCGTATCTCTCTATCTATATATTCACATGTAATTCTTCTACTAAAATTAACATTGCTTTGTTTGGTCATATCTATTTTGAAATGTCAAAAAAATTATAAGAATGTGAGATTTTAAACTGTACTGAGAGATGCTTTTAAAACAATTTTAAGATGAGTTATAAATACTTGTTATGCTTTCCTATTTTTTCTATCCACGTTAAACACTTTGCTCAGAATGCCATCATCTCTCTTCTAAAAATGGCAATAATCATCTAATTCATCTTCCTACTGCCAAAGTTAACTCATCAAATCCATTATCCACATGACTACCAGAAGGATCTTTTTGAGAGAAATTTACTTCTTTGATTAATATAATCATTGTCCCACCAGATAAAGTCTAAACTCCCTTCCATGACACACAAAATCTGCCTCCCATCCACACCCTCATCTTCTCTGTTTCCTTCTTGCTTAACCATCAACAATAAAGAAAAAACTGCTTCCCCATTTATACAATCTTGTTTCATTCTTCTGTGTCTTTCTTTATGTTTCCTACATGAATGGATCATATTCCCTTTTCCCAGAGTTTCTATTTTTCATTTTATCCTTAAGTTGTCACATGTTTCCATAACACCCTACATTTCTACCTACTTATTTATGTCTGTCTCCATCACTAGACTATAAATTACTTGAAGAAGGATAGGTAATTTTATTTATGTATTCAGTATCTGAGATATATATTCACATATATGCAATATTATACAGATATATGCACATATATCATATGTATACATAAATATGATTTAAAATATTTCAATATTAATGTGTGGTGGTTTTAATAATCTTTTAAATGCCACCGAGGCAACAACTCATTAGTTTCTGTTTAGCCATACAATTAGTATAGAGCACAGATTTGAATCCAAGAATAACTGAGTCAGAGCTAACGCTCATTTCGCTATGCTACGTCTCTTACATCAGAATTAAAAGAGATGAATATTCAGGAGCTAAATGGGTCAGTATCATATTTTAAACAAGAAACTTGTTTTTCAACTTTTTTCCCCTAAAGTATTTTCATACCAAAAAAATACATAATACATTATATATGCTAAAAAAATTATTAAGTATGTCATTATGCTTACTTTAAATTATTTAAATTAATATATAATTATGGAGTTGGCATATAACATCCATAATCTTAGTGAAACCTAATACAGAGTTGCTAAAGAGTTCAAACATATGACTCAAATTGAATAAAATAAAGAAGCAGATGATTTTTAAACATCAAAGCCATTTATTTACTTTTAAAATTTTCTACATAAGAATTATACATCCATGAATGAAGCAAGCAATTCATATACCCAAAATTATACCAGAGCTACTGTAAGAATATTTACTATTTTTAAAGGGAACTAAATTAACTCTTCTTTATACTAACATCCATTACGTCATCAGATTTTCTTCCGTCTGCATAAAACATAATTTGGTGTCATAAATCTAGAGGCTTCCAAAAACACAAGCCCACATGTAAGACTCTACTTATGCAAATAGTGCACCTGCTGCCAGATGAGCAGCCTAAAGACTGTTTCCAACTAGACTCAGACATCCATAAAACAGTGAAGATGAAATCAATCAAGACCAAATTCTATCAGAAATGATTAAAATCTTAATATATCCATGCACTGTCATTATTTACAACTTGCTCATGGAGTCACTTGAAATTTCTAAGCATATTTGGATGCAAATCATATTTTCACCTACCAATACCCACTTGTCCCCAACAAAGAGAAGTTTCCTCTGCATTTTAATCAGTATAATTATTATTATTTCCCAAACTATTTTACATTGTTACCATATTAACAATTTTCGTCCTGTTTAATATTAAAATCTCCCCAAGAGTCACCTATAAAAGGAGGTTAAAACAAAGGGAAAATAATGACACTTTTTGTAAATTTAAATATTTTATAGAATTATTTTCTCTGTATAAGGAAATATTGGTTGTACATTCAGGTTTTTAATTGCATTAATAATGTGTATGACATATATAAACAATGCTAGAAGTTTTAGAACGTGTGATCTTTCAAGCCTGACCATAGGCCATCAGAGCTTTGCCTGGGAGGTCTCAAAGTGGAAAATAGCCCTCGCATCCAGACTTTGTAAACACCCAGGGCATTACAGTTTTCTGGAGGGAGGTGCAGGCAAGGACCCAGCCCCACTCGCCTCCCCCAAGTCCCTCCCTCCCTGGCCAGCCACGTTCATAGGCATGTCTCTATTCCTAGCCTGGGTGGGCCTCCTGGTGGAAGGGATGGACCTCAGGCTGGAGCACTTTTCAGGAGCTCTTGCTATGACCTTCTTTTGGGGTGGGGAGCCTTGACTAAGACACTTCTCCACTCTGACTCAGTACTTTCCACCCCCAGCCCGTCTCCTCTCCCTTCCCCTCACCCCCAGGTTCATAAGATGGCAGGAGCCTTCTATTCAAGGCTCCTTAGCTGTGAGAAGATTATCTCTACTTGCGCTGCCTGTCATTGCACTGACAATATCTTAATACCAGTCAATGGGTAGAAATGGAACATTCCTAACTCTCTTTAGCCTTCTGCTCTTACCACTGTGGTAAAGAATAAAGGCTTAGTTGTTATGTTCAGTTTGACTCCTTGTCCTGGTTGAGCACCTTCACATCGGGTAGCTCAAAACTTAATCTTATGTTTCTCCCAACCACTCTGTGAAGAGAATTGATCAATTATGATTACCCATATATCAATGAAAAATCTGATACTCATCTAGAAAATTATGTGCTTTAAATATAAGACATGGTTCTGAACCCTGAAGATATTGAAAATTTGCTCAATGTGTACAGTATAGCTACTTGGTTTGCGCTGCACTGAATACTTTTGAATTTATTCATGTACATATTTAATTACAACAAACTGAATGATATTAGGTATTAAATTATTCACAGGAGAAACAGATTCTAACACTCATGTTGGCCATGGATAGAGTTCAATACAAAGCAAAGCAGTGATCTCCAAAACATACAATTTATGGAACCGCGACTGAGACTGATTTCTCTTTAGGAAGTGATTTGTATTTTATTCTAAAAATGTTTCTGAGCCTATCAATTACAATTGTTTTTTACCTAAGGGTATGATACACTTGCATTAATATCAGCGACCAGAGATTCACTATAAATCATCTGTAATTACGAGGAAGAGGAAGAGAATGTAATTAAAAGAATTCATGACAGGTGGTTCTCTTCCCACGCCCCATTAGGGTGTAACTGTCACGTATTGTCTCCAATGTTTTAGACCTCTGATAAAACAGATGAAAACAAAAAAAAACAACAAAAAGAAAATAAACACTTGGCACTCTGCACTCGTCTCAAAGTTATGAATTTTAAATGTTTATTTTGTATAGTAATATATCTCATATATTAAAATTCACAAACTAATACACTGTAAAAGTCTAGTTCACATCCTTGTGTCCCAAATAACTAGTCCTGTATCTAGATGTAGATAAAAAAATAAGATACTGTTTTAAAGAAAATTCTAAAAATATTTTATAAATATTCAAGGCAACACACGTACTCTTTTGTCCTGCTGTTTTCTTTACAATAATGGCATCATATTATTAATAATATTCAATTCTTTACTTTTTTATATCTACATATATATTTCATATATTTTATGTCTGTACATCTTAGCGGTAAATTCATATCAGTGCATAAGCACATTCCTCACTCATATTTCAGCCACACAGAAGCTTTACTGACATGCCGTAATTTATTTCTCCAGTCTCCTATGGCTGAACATCTTGTTTCAACATCATTTTGCTATCAGAAATAATGATGCAATCAATGACGGTACAATAAAATAACCCTGCATATATTATTCTTTTGTATGTACAAATATATCTGTGAAATCAATTCCTTGAATGAAGATTGCCAGATCAAATGATTGTATAATGGCATCTTTGAAAAATATCATTACAAAATGATTTATTTGCAATCAATTACCTAATGTCTGTGTTGATTACTAGAATATCAGCTCTGTGACTTTGTCTTCTGTGATAAAAGTTAATGCTACTTCTAAGTATAATACACTGTTTTGTATCATCTCATTTTTGTTATTATTGAATAAATGAATTCTATGGACTTTATGAAATGCCACATTGCTTATTTAACAGCTGCCTCTATATCCTTAACCTACATACTCTCTCTTTGGGACACTTGGCACCATTAACACCTCTCTCCATTTTGAAACACTCTATACTACTTTTGGCTTCTATTGGCTTCCTATTCTGTCCTAGCTCACACCGTTATACCATTGGCTTATACCTCTCATACTATTGTCTACTCCTTTTCATTTTTTTGTTTAGTTTTGTTTTCTGGGCCCTGTTTAAATTCCTAAACATATCTGTTGGAGTGGCTCATGCACTCATCTATACTCCTTAACTAAGTAATCTCAGCTGATCCCTTGTTTTTACATACCATGCTGTAGCCTCCCAAATCGATATCTCCAGCACAGATCTTTAGATGCCCACATCAAACTGCCTTCTTGGATACCTGAGAACATCTCAGTTTTCAGTGCATTGTACCACCACCCACTCCATTACAAATGACAGAATCTACTGCTAATATGCATGTCCAGGCCAAAAGTCTCTCTTAGCTAGACTATTCACTAGGCTCTTAAATTTTCTCTAATCTTGTTCCCCTAAAATCTATTCTTCCCACAGCAGACAAAGTGATCACTTACCACTCTAACTTAGTTAATGTTACTTCTCTTCTTCGGGTCATGGAGTGGCTTCTCGTTGCCCTGGCTTTCCTTTCCCGCATCATCCACTATTCTTCCTGATGTTCATTCTCTAAGTTTCAGGCACAATGGCTATCTTTACATTTTATTACTCATTTGTCAAATGTTTGTTGGACATCTATCAATCACGTGCCAGTCTTTACCTTCCATGATGGGAAGACTGCAGACAACAACAACAACAAAAATGGGGGTGTGGTCAAAGGGTACAAACTTCCAGTTATAAAATAAATAAGTTCTGGGGATGTAATGTTCAGCATGGTGACAGTAGTTAACAATACTATATCATATATTTGAAAGCTGCTAAGAAAATAGATCTTAAAAGTTCTCCACAAAGAAAAAATTTTGTAAGTATACAGTGTTGGATGTTAACTAGACTTATTGTGGTGATCATTTCATAATATATACAAATATTAAATCATTATGTTATACACCTGAAACTAATATAACATTATATGTAAATTATATTTCAATAAAAAATCTTTTTTAAACAAAAATGGAAAAATCCTATTTTTATAATGCTTAATTTCTATTGGAGGAAAACAAGGAAATAAAACAAATATACAAATAAACACATAATACGGCAAGTGGTAGAAAGTACTCAGAATGATGGAAAAAACAAGTTGAGTCATAACACAAAGTGATGAGAGAGACAATATTTTCAATAGGGTTGCCAGTTCAAGCCACAGACATATCTGAGGAACAACAGCACAGGACAATGAAAGAAGAGCAGCTACAAAGGACCCGAGGCAGGAACATTCCTGATGCATTGAAAGAAGAGCATAAGCAGTGTGGCTGGAATTGCATTGGTGAGCGCGCAAGCAGAAGGAATCGAGGATAGATTGTCAGGAGGGGGAAGATCACGTGGAGCCTTGTCTGTTATGAAAGTTCTTTGGCTTTTATTGTGAGAGCAGAACCACAGAGACATGACATGACCTAACTTCAAGTTTGGAAAGATCACACTCAAGAGCGATATGAGAAATAGAGTGGGTGGACACGGAAACAAGGATAAAAGGAAGGAGACTCTTAGGAGGCTAATGCAAAAATCTAAGCAAAGATGATGTTGCCATAAACACAGGCTAAACAGTGCAGGCATTCAAAAGTTATCTGATTGGAAATGTATTTCAAACTGGATTTGCTGGTGGATTTCATGTCAGAGGTGAGATAGAGGCGTTGAAGATGGAAGGTGTTTTTTTATGTGTTTTTTGGACTGAGTAATTAGAAGATGCAGCAAAATTGACCAAATTTAGAAAAAGCAGATACTGGGGGGTGGAGTCTTTCCTTGTTCACAGGTCAGTTATCTGAGGAGGATCCAGAAGAGGGGAAAAAGAAGCAGCCAGTGACACTGGTCAGTGGAGAGTTAGAAAATACTTCAAGGACGGAGGTCAAATGCTGCCAATAGGCCAGGAACATGAGGAGGAAGGAATGACTATTGGATTAGGCAACATGGAGGCCTATGTTGACCTTGAGAACCAGAACTTTTGTGGAATTATGGGAATATAAGCCTGATTAAGGTGTGTTCAATATGCAATTAGAGGAATGCAAGTGAAGACAGGGAATACAGGCAACTCTTTCCAGGTTTGTATTATAAAGGGAAAACGTAGTATTTTCTAGAATGGTGTGAAGTCAAGAAAAAAAAATTTAATTGAGATGGGAATAATACAGGAAATTTGGATGTGGATGGGAATGATCCAGGAGAAATTGAAGTTTTAATAAATGATATGACATTGCAAGAGAGAGGTGGCAGCTGCAGGTAAGAATGGATGGGCTTCCAGTGCACAAATGCTTCAAGCAAGCAAAACAATCTGATGTTCTACTAGTTGTGTTTATTAGTTATAGAGAAATGTTGAAGACCCCAACTATAATTGTGGATGCTTAAATTTATCCTTTCAGTTCTTTGAGTTTTGCTTTGTGTATTTTGAAGTGTTGATTGAGTTTCCTGTTATATTTTATCACTGATTCCTAGTTTAATTCCGTTATGGTACGAGAACATAGTTTGTATTATTTCAAATGTGTCTCAAATTTGTTTCATGGCCCAAGATAAGTGTTCCCTAGGCAATTGAAAAGAACATGCATTCTGCTGCTGGTGAGTGGAGTGTTTTATAAATGTCAATTAGATCCAGTTGCTTGATAGTGTTTCTCTATTCCTCTATATCCTTTTTGATGTTTGGTCTACCATTTCTATCTATTAGGGAGAGGAAAATGTTGAAGACTTCAACTATAATTGTGGATTCATATATCTCTTTTTAGTTCTTTCAGTTTTTGCTTTGCACATTTTGAAGTTCTATTTTTAGGTGTATAAGAACTCTAGAGGAGAATAACTGTATTTACTCAAATATTTATCATTTCTGCTGCTCATCCTTGCTTCATCATGTTCCTAGTGTTCTAGGTTTGCTTCTGGCATCATTTCCTTTCTGTCTGAAGAACTTTCTTTAGCAACCATTTTAGAGGACATTTTCTGGCTATGAATTCTCTTGGTTTTTCTTCATCTGAGAATGTCTTTATTTCGATTTCACTTCTGAAGGATGTTTTCACTAGCTATAGAATTTAGCATTGACAGTGATTTTCTTTCAATACTTTAAATATGCTGTGCCAGTTCCTTCTCATACTCCATAGTTTCTGATGAGAAATCTATAATTGTTTGAATTATTGTTCCATTTAGGTAATACGTTATTTCTCTCTCTGCTGCCACTGCTGCTGCCAATACCATGGACCTGTCTATGGTCTGGGGCACAAGAGAACAGAAGAAAAGAAATCACAGAGGATTTTCCCCACTCATTCTGAGCTCTAGGAGTTCAGTTTCCTGCTCGTTCAGCCAGAAGTAGAAGGCTTCTCCTAGAGCTCTCTGTCTGTGTCATGATGCTCTATCCAGGTTTCCAGCTAAGTGAAGTTCATGTGGAGGGTGAGAAGGATTAGACAGGAAAATAAAAACCAAGCTCACGTAGGTTCAGTGGTACTTCAGATTTTGGTGTTCTTCTCTGGTCTGACAGTTCCTATTTACTTTTCAGTCCTCAAATACCATCCCCACGCATTCTGTCCAGATTTTACTGTTGAATTCCATGGGAGAGTCAGTACAGCACATGTGGACATCATGTCACCTGGACAGAACCCTATGGAAACTTCTTATGCTTTCATCTAGGATTAAGGAAATAAAGGATCTACAGAAATAATTTAAATGGAAAGTGGAGGCAAAGAAAAACGTGTCTTCTTGTTTCCAACTTATAGTTTTATTCTGCATTTCAGTTAATACACACAGAGTATTTCAATATACCAAATGTACCTATTTTCTATCTGCTGTCATACGCTATGCTTCTGCCATCTTGTACACAGGTATTTTATGTTTTGGACTAGCCTTTATCCTAACCAATAGACATCAATTTGAAACTCGATTCTGTTATCCAAACTACCCAGCAAACTCTGGGAATGACTTCACCAGTGTGTCTTTGCTTTCTATATCCAAAGCCATTGTACAAATATTTGAATTTATAAAGACACGATGGATAAACATGTTGGGATATGACCATATGTCTGAGGCAATTCATTAAGAGTATTAGGTCTGCATAAAAATGCTTCCCAGTCAAATAACTGAAAAAGGATATGGCAACAAAACCCTGCAATGGTGTTTTCCTATACCGGCTAATACTGAAATCCTAGTTCCTATATCTGTCATAGGGTTACTCATGCAATAGTGTCATTTTCTGTGAAAATCCCATACACAATCACTCAGGAATATTTGCAGTCAACACACTATGAAGTTCTGGACAATTTGGAATAACTGTCCTATAATATTGGTGAATGTTAACATTTCCCTTATATTAGGCACAGGACATTTTTACAAGCAAAATTACAGTCATTTGAATGGCTGATCCTTTCAGGAAACAAAATAACCTGTGTCACAATATTTTCACAGTTGGAAACCAAAGTATACATTTTATGATTTGCAGTGTAATGAAAATCATGTTATCATCCACCCGAACTATTTACAATTTTTATCCATAAAATGAAAGCCTGGAACTTTAAGTCTAACAGTGAGTAAGGGAGAATACTTTGTACTTTTAATGAAATTTCTGAGTCAATCAGTGGAAGGATAAGCAAGATGTTCTACCCCTGGCAAACTGTGAGTTTATGTAACCTTGTGGGAAAACCAGCATTAACGGTTGAGAGTTCTCCATGCATTAGGGCTCTCTTCATTTGCTAAGACATGATAATCAGCTCTGCCAGGCTGTGTGGGGTCTGTCTCTGCCAACTCATGAGTCTATTTTTCAAAAACTTCCATAAACAGACAGCAGTATAAGCTGCTTCTGTCTTCAGAGACTTCTGTCAATAACTTAGAAGCTCTCTTGTTTGGAACGAGAAAATTAAACAGAAGCCAAATTGAAAATGTCAGTCCTTACCAGGAAAATAACATTTAGGTCATATTCAACTCTAAATGATCTTAACGTCATAAGAAAAAAAAAACATTGTAATTTCTGACCCAAAATATTTGAATATCTAAAACATACATCAGTGAGGCATATTCTTCTGAGCTCTCTAAATTCTGCGAGAAAGTAGCATATTATTCTCTTGCTTCACCAAAATACTCTTATGAGTACCCTGGCTGTTTCTTTTTAAAGTTTACACTTCCATTTTTTTCACTTGGGTTCCTTAAGTCTAGACTTCTTTTAGACTGATGTTTAGGGCAGAATAAAGTTCATTTTCAACATGAAGAGGTAGAGATCCATGCTCTTTTTTTCTCTTGTTTTTAATTTAGGCTGTTACTGCAAGGTCATTACTACACTAGACTCACAATATGGTAGACTGCAAAAATTGCCTCAAATCCATCCTTTCTTTGTGGCCATATCCTCTGTTAGTGCATCATTTGGCCATATGACTTCCTTTGACCAATGGGACGTTAGCAAAACTGACACACTGGGCTTGTTTACTGGTTGCTTTAGGAAATGCAGTAGACTTGGAAAAGCATCTTCCAGATCCTCCTTTGAGGAAGGACCTGCTGTCCAGCTTCAGGGAATGCAGTTAGCAGACAACCGACCGCTCTCAGCTCCTTCCGGGTCTGCCTCAGAGACTCATGTCGCTGGAGCTGAAGCCTGTCAAGAGTCACTACTCACTCAAGAGCTCCCTGATGGACTGGAACAAGGATTTGCTGGAGCTATTTCACAATTTGACTTCTCCCTCTTCCCAAATATGTTTCTTTTTTCTTCTTTTTATAGATCTTGCTCACAAATAAATATCTTGCACCCCACAGCTTACCTCCAGATTTGATTCTGGGAAACTCAACCTGAGACAGAGAACTCCATCACCATGTGAACGAGCCTGGGTTATTCTGCTGGAAGAAGAGAGAATATGTGGAGAATAGATGAGCTATCCTAGCTGAGGCCCCAGTGGACCAACCAACCCTAGCAACTGGTTAACTGCTTAAAGACATGTGGGTGAGTCCTGCTTCTATGAGCAGAAGAATCACCCAGCTGAGCCCAACCTAAACTGCTAACCTATAGTTTGTGATGTGATTAACAGCTGCTGTTGTAAAACAGTTTTGTGGTGGTTTAGCACAGAGGACAGTTAACACGAAAAATCTGACACAAAATCGAACAGCTTCTGCAAAAAACCTTAAAACATGCAGCATTGATTTATTGATGTGGGTTAAAATTGAACTAGCAAAAGGACCAACAGCTTGGAGTAAAAAGTTGAGTTACTCCAAACCTGAAGAGGTCTCTGGACCCCCAACTGTCTACAAGCACAAAGCACATTGGCAGGGCTATTTAGCTGCAAATATGGACCATTTCTTAGAGAAAATAAAGGAAGTCCTGGAAAAAAGAGTCAATAAATTAGAGAGCAGAGCCAAGAGTCTCAAGGAATGTTGAATGGAGGAGGAATTCCCTGACAGCATCAGAGAACACAATGACAGAGGAGTCACTTCCAGGAGCAAAATCCAGGCTTAAGGAAGGTATATTCTTTGTCACTAGAGAAAGTACTCTGTGTCACATTGCAATATGTGCCCTGGATTTCAGAATGCTAAGCAGCAGCAGCTATTACGGGAATAGAAGTGACCAATGCAGGTAAGCCCCTGTCTCAACATTGTATGTTGGGTGAGTCAGAGGCAGAAAACACTTTTTTAGATCATTAATTTTTAGATCAAGAGTAGCTGTCTTCAAGGAGTTGCCCCCATATATGACTAAAGCTCATGAAAGTCTGGACTTCAAAGTTGACACCACGATTTTATGAGATCTTTGGAGGTCCTAGGATGGCATTGAGGATATTTTTATTTGGAAAGATTGGGAATGATTTGCAGCCAGAGGGAGGACTGTAGTTTGTTGTAAAAATGGCTATAAAACTTTCCTCTCCCTAGTTCCCTGCCCTTCAGTAAGGATTTCTCACAATGACTTTAAGATTGGCCGCGTTACTTGCTTTGCCAATGAGGCAGTAAGCAAATGTAACACAAGCAGAAGCTTAACAACGCCGTTGCCTTAGGGTAGGTTTGCTTGTTGATCTTGGGAAACATGGCACTATGCGAACAAGCTAGGCTTCTGGCCCATGAGGATACATCTCATGGAAGAGAGATGAGCCTAAATGGCTAGGGTTTCCCTAGAAAAACCGGTGCCCTGGTCCCCAGCTGACTGGCAGCTGGCAGCCGACACACAGTGAATCAGCTGAGAGAGTAGAAGCACTGTCCAGCTCTGCCAACCTAAATTTCCAACCCACAAACTCTGGGACCAAATAAGTTTTTAAAACCACTAGGTTTGGGGGCAGTTAATTACACAGCAAAAGTTAACTAAAACAATCAAATGTAAAAGATACCCTAAATGAATAATTTCATGAACATTAAGCCATAATCTAACATAAAATGGACTTTTAAATTCAGTAATGCTACACAATCCTCAGGCTGCTGTATGCATTAGAGACTATAATATATCATATTTAATTCCTTCTATCTACTTCATCAAAGTTTAGTTTTTACTTGTGACAACAAGCATATGCAAAATATTATATCACACTCAAAGTTTAATTCATGAAAATAAACAAAATTTAAGTAATATTTATTTACTTCAATTAATTATCCATGATCACTTTATTAGCTCCTGGACATATGAGTTGATCATTTTTGACAAATTTATACTTTAAATATATAAATTATTAAACTATCAAGTCTTAAGTAACCTTGTAATTCTCATTTTGAGGTAGTGTATTCTATTTTATTATTTTTAATCAGCAGTGTCTAATTTTGAATATGAATAAATCCTTAAATATACATGGACTGTTTAAAAAAGTCAAAAAAAATCTCATCAAACTATCGTATCTGTTGAGAATAGAGAACCTGAGAAGGCAGTTGAAACTATGCTCAGTTTTACGGTCCCTTTATGTGCCAGCAACAGCTGGGCAATCAACTTTCAGTCATAGCTATCGCAGCAGCCTGCCCAGGCCAAGTCAATAATTATAGAATCCAATGGTACATCAGCTTCCTTCCAAGATTCAATTTGGCAAACAGTGCTTTGAAAAATAAGATCATCATAAAATATTACAACTCCTGAACCTAATATCCTGCTAGTGTTTCTGACCTAGTTAGGTGGGATAAATTGAAATCCTTTCATTAATATGTTAAGAGAATCATTTTAAAATTGAATTTTCATAGTAATCCCCTTTAAATGGCTTATAAAGAACTATAGTACATTACTGAGTTTCTTATGCTAATTTTGAACAGATAATATCTTTTCTGTCTCAAGACCTTAAAATATCAATGCAAGGTTCTGTGTTAGTCAATTTTTTGGCAACAAAATAATTTTTAATCTGATTATTCTTGGTTAAACATTATCTAAATCTCTTGTTTAATTTGTGAAGACTAAGTTTTAGTAGAATGTTTCATAGATTTCCTATAATTGTAGGAAGTGAATGTGATCATCTTTCATAAATATTGCCTAGGTAGTATCATATCTAAGTATGTGCTTTGTAAATACTAGTAGGTTAAAAAAATCGATGGGCAGTTTATTAAAAATTCAGATGCCCAAAGAATCGTGTTGGTAACAGTATACGGCTAAGTAAAAGCTAGGTGCTCCGGGACTTGTGAACCATCATTCTAAAGGGATTCATTGACGATGAAATCATTTAAGTGAGCATATTAGACACTACTAAAAAACAGTGGTCCTTTTCCATATAACAGCAAAATGAAGCATTTCGAAATAACATTTTCTCTATGGCTATCTAGAGAGATAATCTTTTTTAGTCCTTAAAGAAATGGTAAGAATTGAGTTACCATAAACATAAGAAGTCTCAGAGATACTCTTTCAAAATACAAATTTCTATTCTACTTCTCCTTCCTTATACGAATCAGAATTTCACGAAGTATGAGTAGGAATGTGAATTTTTAGCAAGCCCAAAGTTGACTGAGTGTTTCTCAAAGAAGGTCTCTAAAATAGAGCAGTCACAGTTATGCACCACATAACGACGGATCCCATGTACGACGGCGGTCCCGTAATATTAGTACCTAGGTGTACAGTAGGCTATACCACGCAGATTTGTGTAAGTGCACGATGTTCGCATGATGACAAAATCGCTTAACCTGATGCATTTCTCAGAACATATCCCCATCATTAAGCAATGCATGACTGTACTAACAAAACATTTTTATGTTGATACACTAACTATTGCTTACTAAGTCTCCACCTTTGTCAGGCATTTTATGCAAGTGCCTCTCAATCTCATTTATTTTACTGCTCAAAACAATCACATGAGGCAGATAATCTAATACCTATGTTACAGGTACGGAAACCGTAATGAAAAAGGATAAAGTCACAAACATTAAGGAATAAAGCCAGGCTGCAGCTCAGGTTTGTTTGACTTCAAAGGTGATGATAACAATTTCTCATCTAAATACCCTAACATTTTGTTTTGATTCTTCAGGTCTTAAGCTGAATTGAGTAACAAAATTCAGTAAATTAAAGCTACTATAAACGTTGTCATTGGGTGTAGATGTTCAGAAACAGATTATATGATGAACAGACATTGAAAATAGAGAGAATTACTAGGAGAAACTTAGTGATATTTGAATTTAAATGGGTGTATTTCTTTAAAGCTAGCTTTAAATTATTACCCTTCTATATTCCAAATTCAAGAAAAGCTGTGAAAAATAGCTTAAAAAATAAATATATATATATATATATATGGCATTAAAGGGTTATAAGGTAAGCGAAAGACACATAGATTGGAGTAGGTAAGATTCTTATAAGAACAAAACGTTTTTGAAGTAGTCATTACCTTGTTGATGAATGTGCTTTCTTTCCACCTCTCTTTTTCTTGAGATGTCTTTGCCTGGTTTCGGCATCAGCATAATATTGGCTCTGTAGAATTATTTGCAAAGTGTTTCTTCCTCTTCTAGTTTTTTGGAAAGGTTTGTGAAAGGTTGTTGTTAATTCTTCTTTAAATATTTATAAAATTCACATTGAAGCCATTTGGTCCTGGGCTACTCTTTTTTTGAAATTTCTTTTTTTTTTATTACTAATTCAATCTCTTTTGTTGTTATAGGTCTGTTCATATTTTCAATTTCTTCTTGAGTCAGTTTTAGTAGTTTGTGTCTTAATAGGTATTTATCCATTTCATTAAGGCTAATTTTTACATTAACTTATTCATGACGTTCCCTCACAATTATTTTTATCTTTCTATATGATCTGTAGTAATGTTCTCTCTTTCAACCTTGATTTTAGTAACTTGATTCTTCTCTATTTTTCCTCTTGGCCAGTCTAGCAAAAAGTTTGTCAATTGTGTCAAACTTTTCAAGGAACCAAGTTTTGGTTTCATTGGGTTTCTCTGTTGTTTTCCTACTCTCAATTTCATTTATTTCTGTTCTAATCTTTATTACTTCCTTCTTTCTGCTTGCTTTGATTTTAGTTTCCTCTTTTTTCCCTAGTTTCTCAAAGTGGAAACTTAGGTTGTTGATTTGATTTTTTTTTTTCCTTTTCTAAAATAGACGTTTACAGGTAATATGTGTTTAAAGCCGCACCCCAAAAGTTTTGGCACGTTGCGTTTCATTTTCATTTGTCTCTAAGTATTATTTAAATTCTCTTGTGACTTCTTCTTTGATGCATTGGTTATTTAGGAGTGGATTAAGTTTTATTTCCCCTAATTTTTAATTTCCCAAATTTCTTTCTATTATTATTCACTGATTTCATTCTACTGTGGTTGGACAACATACTTTGTATGATTTAATTGCTTTTAAAAATACTGAGGTTTGTTTTATAGTCTAGCATATGGTCTATCCTGGAAATATTCCATATGTTCTTGAGAAGAATGTACATTTTGCTGTTATGAGTAGTGTGTTCTATAGTTGTATGGCCAATTGGTTTATAGTATTGTTCGAGTCCTCTATTTCCCTATTGATCTTCTGACTAGTTGCTTGAATCATTATGGAAAGTGGGGGATTCAATTCTTCAATTATTATTGTTGTACTGTCTATTTTTGCATTATATTAATTTTTGCTTCATATATTTGTTGTGCATATATATTTATAAATTTATGTCTTCCTAACACATTAACACTTTGATCATTATAAAATGTCCTTTTGTTTCTAGTTATAATTTTTGTACTAGTTTGTTTTGTCTGATATTAGTATATCCAATCCAGCTCTCTTTTGATTCCTGTTTGTATGTATATCTTTCTGTTCCATTCCAACAGAATCAATCCATTGTCTTTCCATTCTTTTCCCATTTACTTCAATCAATTTGTCTTTGATTCTAAAGTTTATCTCTTGTAGACAGCACATAGTTGAATCACATTGTTTTAACGCATTCTGTCAATCTCCCTCTTTTGAATGGAATATCTAATGCACAATTTACATTGAGAATAATTATCGGTATGGTAAGAGTTATGTTTGCCATTTTGCAATTTGTTTTCTACTTGTCTTACTTTTTGGTCCCTCTATTTTTCTACTACTGCCTTCTTTTGTGTTAGATATCTTCTAGAGTACCTTTTGAATTTCTTTGTTTGTTCTCCCTGAATAAAAGCTCACCAGATTGTTGTAAACCTTTGGTTAATTTACAGAGTTCTGAAAAAGTTGACTTTGACTTTTTTTGCCAGTGTTCTCACTCCTTTCATGGAAGTTAGGCTTTTTGGAGGTTCTTAGTCTGCTATTCTCTCTGATGTCATCCTTACGGACCATTTTTGATTGATATATTAGAAGTATCTTAATGACTAACAAGATAACACTTTGATATTTCTATCTAACTACTAATTTAAAAGAACATAAAGGTGAATCTACACATGTTATTAATTTATCGGTTTCTGTCACCTTAGCTATCAAATTCACGTTTTTAAAAAGGCTTCTTTAGTAATATGGGTTTATGAATTCCCAAGGCAAAATCATCTAGGTCTAAAAAGTAATTACTCTAATTATAAACAGTAGCACTCTTCTGTTACATATCTGATTTTTATATCAATTTCAAACTAGATTATTTTCTATTCACTAAATTAAATCTAAAATTACCCAGAGAATACTACAACTTCTCTGTCTCAAAATGTATCAAAGAAAATTGGAGAAACATTTTTAATGGTTTTAAGATATCTAACTTCATACAGAAACAAGTCTTAAATGAAAACAAACGGTATATATGATATTTCGGCAGCTCATCACCTTACTGCAGCATGAGCACACATGGATGAAATGAATTTGTAAAGTCAACTAATAGAAACTTCTATTATCTCATTAACTGATGGTAATCCAAACCTCATTTCGATGCTTACAAGTATTAATAAAAAACAATTCCTGAGACAGTTTGTTCCATCTTTAGAAAACTCTAATTACTATAATTTCTTCTTACCTAAATGAAGTTATTTCTTTGGAATTCATACTTTAGTTCCTGTCTGAATTTTGGAATAAAACAGAACAAATCTGTTACTCTTCCTGCATAAAAGAATCTCATATGATGAATATAGTGAAAATATTGCTCTCTCAAGTGAATGAACTAATATATAATATAATGTCAAGAACTGTAAAGTCTTCCTTTCATATGTTCCTACTGAGCTCTTAGAAGACAGCAGAATCAGTACTGAAGATATGTTCTGAAAAACCACTGGAGATTGTGAGGTCCAGATGTCTGTACATCCCTTGCTATTCCTCCCAACAAAAGTGGTTAATTCCTCTTGAATTTGGCTATCATCGGTGATTTTCTTTAGTATATACTACAGAGAAGTGACATTCTGGAACTTCTGAGAATATATCCTAATAAACCTCACAGTTTCTATTTAATCCCCTTGGAATGCTCTTTCTCAGGATGTTCCTTCTTGGAATCTTCCCTCCCAAAACTTAGCTGCCACGCTGTAGAGACCCAAGCCACATGAAGAAACCATGTGTAGGTGCTCCTTTCTAAAACTCCAGCTGAACTTCAGGCTTATATCCAGCATTGATTGCCAGCCATGTCTGTGAAATTGAGACAACTTGGAAATCCAGCCTGGCTGGGATGGTAAATGACTGCAGACTCAGTGCCATCCTATGTACTCATATAAGGCACTTGAGGCAAGAATCTCTAGCTGAAACTCAACCCCCACGATTGTGAAAGATAGTGACAAACTGTTTTAAGCCATTAAGTTTGGAGTATTTTTTTTCTTCAGGAAGAAATAATAGGAACAGAGAAATGGTTCCTTGTTCTGAATAGAATTTTTATATTAATGTGGGCTCTTTGTACTACTTTATGCATCACACTGCTGGCTAATTTAAACTATATATTTAAATTTCTAAATGAAAATTTTAACTATACCACTAAACTAAGTCTTACAAATTTTTTCATTTAAAAAAGTTACCACTTCCTAAAGTTACATCTTATTTATTAAATCAGTATTTGCAGAGGGATTACAAATAATTTGCTTATTTTGAATAAAAAATAAATTCATATTTGATGCAAATTATTAATCAGTATTTAATGTTTGGCTTTAAAACCTTCTATTTAGAGCCTCGAATATTAAATGTGAGAATTGAGGATTATTTTTTACACTTTATATTGGAGAAAATGGTAAGTATTAATGGATGTTAATACATATGCTACTCAGTTATTTGTAATAACTGAGTGGAAACAAATCATGGCTACTGATGGAACTGTTTTGGTCACTAATATAGATGCCGAGTTATTTGCACTAACTGAGTAACATATGACAATGTCTTATGAAGTATGTTTAGAGACTGTTCAAACAATAGAAAAGATCTATGGCAAAATTACTATTATCTCTCAAATACTAGAGAATAATTAATTGCTTTTATCCTTTTCTTATTTCCCCTGACCATTTTGACTTTAATATCAAAATTCTCCTTTGGTCTCCAGAATATATTAGCCACTATTTTTCACATGAGGATAACAAAGAAAACTAATTTGATGACAGGATAAGGACCAGAAGAAACTAGAATTCCACCAAGTTATTGTATATTTAATGTATTATAACCACCTTTATAAGGTGCATGGAACAGATTCTTATAACATTTCTATGTCCATTTCAAGTTGAAAAAGAGTGTTATCTTTAAAAATAGCAATTTGCAAAACATATTATCTCAGAATTTTTTATCTACTTAAGATTTGCTTATGTTTTGTCTATTCATATATTTTATGTGAAATTTGATAATTTTATTTTAAAAAGTAATTTTCTAAACTTAAGTAAAAGCAAACATCAATTGTTTCAAATACCAAAATGCCATTATTATTGACATCTTGAGGGTCTTTTTCCCCCCTTTCCTAATGACCATAACTGACTGAGTTTGGGCAACATTTAGATTGGGAAAGGGACACTAACATGACATACTGAGTAAGCCTTTTGGGCCAAGTCAATGTCCTGTTGTTGTAGACTCCACATCTGAAGCTACAGTTGGAATATATTTGTTATATGCTTGTATATCCCTGTCCCTTAAATGCAAGAGGCAGGTCTACAGATTGGAAAGAGCTGCAGGTAGAGAGGTGCTAGTACCTTTGGGTCCACGTAATTTTAAGATTCCTTAGAGCTAGAAGTCTCTGTTAAGTGATGACGTGATGTTTGGAGCCTCTGGGAAAGGGAGGCAGCTACACCCAGAAGAACCCCTTGGGGTTTTATACTTATCATCTCCCAGAAACGGCTACCAGGAAAACCCATCTAAAGAGCAGACTGCTACTGGACTCTTACTGAAACTTAATGCCTCATCCAAGGAAACCATGTGATTCTCCCACCTGATGTTCCCATTTTGGGGGTGGGTCAACTCAGACTCAAGAACTAACAAGATTGGAAGTGCCCCCAAAGTCTCACTTATCAAATGGAAATAGTACATTTAAGAGCTGACATATCCCCCATAGCACCTAGGATTTAGATAAAAACATTGAATCTATCTTTTTGAAAGAAACTTTATTCTCACTCTGCTATCTGGAACAACACTGCTGACTCACTGGAGCCCTTGATTCATGGTTTTCCCTAAATAGCTGGGCCTGGTTTACTGGTGGTTCAGCTAACCTGGAAATCAATGGTGTCCACTGGGCCACTATGGCTGATCAGCTTGAGTAGCAGTAATCCAGAACTGAAAGTAGATGTGACGGTTACAGTAAGTGGGCAGAAATCAAGGCCATTCTCATAGCTCTGAGCAATACTCCCCTTGATGAACCTTGTTATGTTTTTATTGGCTCTTGGACTGCTGCCAATGGCCTAGCTATTTGGACTGCCACTTGGAAAACTACAGACTGGGAGATTAGAGGTAATCTATCAGGGCTGTGGACTGTGGAAACAAATCATAGCTGCAATCAAACTGTTTGGGTCACTAATAAAGATGCCAAGAATAAGGGCAATTCTCTCATGAGAGAACTGGATCACCATGATTGCTCTCTAGATCTATAATCAGACCAGATATAACAACACATCCACCAATCAAAACTCTAGGCACCAAGTAAAGACTCTATTCTGATGCAGAAGCTCCCACTGCATGCCAGACTTCTCATTCCTGTCAAAATCTAACTCATTTGCCTCTAGGTGAAGGGGACCACATTGCGTGGCCCCCTTGCCCTTTTCCTGCTCCCAGCAGTCTGACTACTTCACACTTCTTACCCCCATTGGTGGTACCTCACTGTTTTTGACACATTTCTAGTTACACTGTTGCTGTTCCAGCTCAAACAACTGACTGCAGTCCCACGCTGTGGCCCTAAAAGCTAATCTGTGTTATGTGTTTGGCTATCGAGACAATTTGTAACTCTGACAATGGTGCATCTTTTATTGAAAAAGCTATTGAAAAATGGACTCATGATAAATGTTTTCAATGTACTTTCCATGCTAGCTACCATCCAGTCATCTGATATTGTTGAGCATGGGAACAGCTTCCTCAAAAATTGACTTAAAACGTCACTGACATCCTCCCTCGTCTCCTCCTGGTCCATACTCCTCAAAAAGGCAGTTTAGTCATTGAATGTAGTTGTCTCCAGAAAAGAATTACCTCCTCTGTGCCACTTCCTGAGTAATGATCAGGATGAAAGTGATAAAGAGTTACATAAGCCTCTATAGAAAATTCTGGATTCTTCCTCGACATTCCTTGGCATGTTTTTTTTTTTTCCTTAATGGGCCGGCCTGATTGGCATGCTTTCTGAATAACTATCTTTCCAAACAGGGGCCTAGAGGATTCAAACAATCTCATTCAACTGCTTGGATTATTTTGTTGGGTTGACATGTTCCTGGGTAACAACGAAAATGACCACTTGGTGGAAAACATTGCTGACTGTCCCACCTACCGTGGTTCAAGTGGGGTGAAGTAGGGGACATGTGGGTCTCCATAAGTCTTATAATAATATCATTGCTCCTCGTGCATCTGACGTTTTTTTCTGCAAGTAGAGGAAGAGTGGAAAAATGGTGAACTTACAGTTATTGGAAGGGGGCTCTGATTTACAGTAGTAAGAGGGCGTAACCTCGTCATGACTTGGTGGGAAGAACCTAGACACCAGAAGATACAAGGAGGATGAACATTAATGATCTCTGTCTTTCAGTGTCACCCCAAGAAGCTTCTTCAGGAAGGAAAAAATCCACAGTGAGCTCCCCAAAACTACTGCAAACAGTTTAAATTTAACTGACACTCAGGTTTGCCATTATCCCCTCCCCAAACAACTTCCTCCAAAAATAAGAACTGTGTTCAATTATTTGAACTATCTGGTAACCTAAGATCTACCAACTAGTCAGAAGGCCAGTTGGAAGCGCGGTCAACTCATGCCCCTAACTCTTATAGATCTTATTTTGGGAGGCCCCAACAATTGTAAGCAACATTTTGTCTCCAGGATCACTAACAACTCCCAAGTCATTATAATTCTTTTGTAGAAGCAAAGCCTTAATGAACCTCCTTCACAGAAACATGATGACCTGTATTATAGGGGTTGTCATAAAACAGCTTAAAGTGTTTAAGCAAGTATCACCAGTAGATGAACGAGATGTTATGTGTAGCACCCTGATGACTGCAGCAGTATCTCCAAACTGAGAGTGCCCTTGGTTAACTGAAGAGATTTCTGGAAGAATAACATTATGTGGATAGTGATCCCTATGTTGAGAGTCATAAAATTAGAAAAGCTAGTATGAAATATGTCCCAGACTTTAGCTGATTAATGACATCTTTTCAGCCTATGAGGCATTCAAATGAGCCTCAAGTCACTGGTCAGGGTTATTATGAATAACGCAATTGCCCTAAATATCCTCCTTGAAAGCCAATATAAGGTCTGTATAAAGCCTAATACACCTTGCTGTCCCTGTGTTAATGCCTTAGTCCATGTGAAAAAGCCAATTCAAACCTATGGAGAAAGACATCTGGATTTCTAAGGTATACACTGATTGTTTATGAGGTTTGTTAAGCTGGTTGGGTCTGGAATCTTGTTGCTATAGTTGAGTTCAATAACATACATTGGTCTTATTCTGCTTCTTAGAGTCTTATTGAGGGTTATTTTAATTAACTATTTTATGAGACCAGTTGAACAGTTTGGTCCCAGCCTTGGTTGATCAGATTCATCAAAGAAGCTCACCAAATTGTGTACTCATGGAAAAATTCACCAGAAGCCAAAACAAGTGTAGAAACTAGTGGTCAATATTGTTGAGAGACAATTCTCCGTAAGTATCGCATATTTCTGGATATCTTACCATAAGACACACTCGTTGTCCTTTCCTTATAAATAGCCTTGGAAGATAAAGATCGTGTCTTCCTCTGAATCACAGCGAAAGTTTGTTCACTGCCTAGTTTAATGAAAATAATGTCTCTCACTGAAGCAGAGGTCAGGGAGACCTAGCCTCTTATAAGATTCAGGGTCCCCACGCTCGGGCTTCTTTTCCTGTAATACACCCCACTGCACATGCTGCTATCACCTGTACCTCTTCACCTCACTATGTGGGAACTGGAGTTCGCAGTGCTGGCACACATGCTGAAACTCTGGCTACTCTTGCTGTTGTCAGTAAAATGCCATATCCCCTATTTCTGAGCCATGAGTCTTATGTCTTCTTCTAAGATCCCTGAACTGTAGCCGCTTAATATTTTAGTTTGCAAAGAGGATAAAATCTCAGACTTTATGCAGTTCTTGCCAATTCCTATTTGAGACAGCACAGTATAACAAACTAGATGGTTGTCTCAAGAAAAAGCACTTGTGCAATTATTTCAGTTGTGAGTTGAATTAATACCTTTTCGTCATGAAACATCAATTTTTTAACTGAAAACACAACTGATAGGTGAACAATACTTAAACAGATTTGGACATTTGGAAAACATTTTCTCAAAAATGAATGAAGTTAGTCACTCACTTTAAGAATAACAACAATCAATATCTGTTTCCACAGTAAAATTTGAACTTTCAAGAGAAAACTAGAATTTTGGAATACATATATCCACTACCATGAGCTTGATGGCTTCCCAATACTGAATAATTCTTTTGAAGAAATCTGGCACCATATTAACAAATGTTGTGAATGGATATGGTTTCATCCTACTGTGGAATACTAATCAGCAATAAAATGAATGAAATAGACATAACAACATGTAGGAATCTCAAAATCTTACATTGTTAAAAAACGCAGAAACAAAAGGTTATGTTATTCTTAATTACCTTCATATGAAAGCCTAGGAAAATAAATTATATAGTGACAGAAAGGTCAGCGGTTGTCTGGATCCAGTTGTTCTGAGAAGCGATCAACTGAAAAGAGGCGTGAGGAATCTGTTAGGGCGATGATATTGTTCTGTATTTATAATGGTGGTGTTTACATGACTGTATACAATTACCAAAATTTATCAAAATTTATCCTTTAAACTGATGACCTTCTTAATTTAAATTATATTTCAGCAAAGCTGGAAAAAAATATTAAGCATTTCTCTAAAACATGGTTTTTCATTGTAACGAAAAGTCTATCACAGAGATTACCAAGATTTGCGTAAACATGCCCCTGTTCCCTCACAGCTACTAAACTTCTAGATCTTTCAGGAACTGCCATAAATGTCATTTCCTAAGAAAAGTGTTCTATAAATAGCTTCATGGCCAACTTGGATAGCCTTTTGCAATTATTTAATAACATATTGCTCTTTCTTTAATATGTTTAATATGACTTTTTAAAAAATTTATATTTACATTTTATATTTATTTTTGTGTTTAATGTGTAGCTATTCCTGTTAGTTTGTAAAGCCCATGAGAACAGGGCCCATAAAGATAAATTTTATCTTTAGAGGCCTAACATTGTTTCTGGATTCTTGGTTCTCCAAGCAACAGTCAAAACTCAAACCTAAAGCAAGGACCTCCTGGCTTCTCGTTCCTTCTAAACTCCACAAGTGTGAACAGCACATATCGTCTCTGTTTACTGTGGAGGCTTTTTCTGCTAAAAGTAAGACTGTTTACTGGGGAAATTACTTCAAGACCGCTACACCAAAGGTGGAATACCATGAGAGAAGATGACAATAAGGATCCTAGAGCTTCCAAAGCTTGACTGTAGGGGAGTCACCATAGAAACCTGTACAGAGAGTTCAGTTTTGTGTAGATGGAGAGCCAAGCAAAGACAAACTGCTCTATTTTTTTCTCCTCAAATAGTTTTATTTCCCCAAAAAGAAGATTTCACTTACCTTGCTGCCAAGCTATATGTCTCACCCCTGCAAGCAGAGATTACATCCAAATCTAAACTAAAGACTAATATTCCATTTTACTTAATTTTCCTGCTTATCTTATGGATGCTTTTCAGGGCTGGTCTCCTTTGTGGTTTCTATGCTTTTTCCAGTTTTGGTGGTTTGCAGAAATCCTAGCAATTACGGAAGTAAAGAGCTCCTCAGCACCTCTTCACTCAGAAGGCGGAGGCGGGGCATAAGTCATCTTCATATTTTGTTTGTGAGTTAAGAATAAATAAAAAAATACATTTTGGAACCACAGAGGAACATGATTTGGATGGAAGGTCTAAATATAGTTGAAATGTAAAAATGTTCAACAGTTATAGATATAAGGTAACTCCTGTCCTCCTCTCTCCCAAATTTAGAGTCAAAATCTGAAAATCAAGCAGATGCCGTGCTGAATCTAGAGAAAGGAAGACAGAGACTGGAGTGCAAGCTTACGCTACTCTACTGTATGTCTGCAGTGAGAGAGGAAACTAAAATGTCCAGTTCAGCTCACGAAGGTAGAGGACAGGATATTCACTGCAGGCAGAAACGTTCAAAGGAAAAAAAGGACCTCGATTATCCTTTAATATTTAGTACCATTAATAATGCCAACAAATATTATGAACACCATTTGAGATTTTGAGCACTGTGTTGGAAAATCTCAATAAACTGTCAGATCTAATCCTTAAAACAACTCTCCCACTTAGGTTTAGGAAGAACTAATTCCACACCTACTGCCATTCAGCATACTAAAGATGGCAAAAGAATTCTGCCTCAGATTTATGTGACTACACGTGCTCTTTCCTCCATACAACTTTCCTTGGGTATTTGCTACATCTCAGTAACTACCCAAGAATTTAGTAACTAGACATCAACTCAGTGCATAGCAGGCTGTCGCTAACACAACTGCCGTCTTTGTATAGTGAATGAACCTGCACCTGGCAGTTCGCCTGTGTGGGAGAGCGGGGCTGGAATCCGCAGACAGTGCCCTGGCAGAATAGATCTGATGACTGAGATCTATCAGAGAAAGGTTTCACAGCATCTCACGTGGCTCTCTCTGGATGGTGAGCATTGAATGAATATGTAATGTAAGCAAGGAATCATTAAAGGGAGAAATGAAGCAATAACTAAACAAACAGGAATTATAAGCCCGAATGGGTGAACAGATATTGTAACTTTGTTAAACAATCAAAAACAACAGCATTCGACTTTTCAGGATTGCCTTTGCTGGGAATAGTAAACAGATTTGATTATTCTGAAACAACATTATAAGGAAAAGCTCTATGAATGCTATCAATCAGCAGGTGGTATATAAAAGAAATCCAGAAATAAATCAAGCTATTCCTTAGATTTTTCTAGCAACCTCTGCAGCTGTTTAAAGCAGAATAAATGTGGCCACCTGTGACTGCATAGACAAAGACAATTTCAATAACTACACATCAACAAAAACAACCAAAATTTTCAACACGCTCCTACAAGGTCCCCAAGTGTATGAGATTTATTTTACTGCCAGAACTGCTTATTGAAAAAGGAACCTGTATTTAGTGATGAAGAGATCATGAAGGAGCCACCTGGGACTCACCACTCAAAATACACAAGTGAACTGATTAATGCAGAAAAGAAGTTTCAAAATGTTAGGGACCATACGAAGCTCTGACATGGTGTTGCCAAGTGGCTTATAGATGAAATGCTGTGTTGCAGACAAGCATTTCCAGACACTGGCACCCTCATGACACCTCCTTCACAGAAACTCTCAATAGTGCCGACCAAATCCCCCTGGAGGATTTCTCATTTCTATAAAAAATGTACTGAACAAGGGAGCAGCAAATCATGGTAATTTTTCACTTCTAATTGAATATCCTAATTTAAGTATTCTAAGTCCATGATTCTTATCCCTACCGGTACATTAAAGCCATCACTTAGGAGGCCTGTAAAAACTCTCAGAAATGAAAATAGTCTAATTCAATCATTCTATTCCTGTCTGTACATTAAAACCACTTAGTGGAGCTTTAAAAACTCTCAGAAATGAGATATACTAAATAAATCATATATCCGAGCGTGGGGGTGGGTACTCCTCACAGATGTTCCTCCTAGGACTTCCAATGTATAGCTAGAGTTGATAAATTATTGCTGTATAGGAAAAACAAACAACAATGGAGGGGTTATTTTCAAGATAACTTAAAACAATATAAAATATTACCTATGGAAAATTAAAAGGAAGTAAATTAGAATGCAAACTGGGTACATAATTAGAAGGGGAGAATTTCAAGAAAGCTTTTAATAAAAAGAAAACTTTAACGTTCACTGCAAAAGGAAAATGTTTTATCTTCTATTGTAGACAAAGATCAATGGAAAAAGAATAATGACAGAAAAGGAGGAACAAGAATGAAAAAACTACATAAACAGAAACTATGAGATGAGTTGTATACCTTGTTAAGAATAAATTGGAAACTCAAATATTTGTTGATACTACCCAGATTTCTGACTCCACACCACCCTAAGATTAAAAAAAAAGGTGACAATATTTGTAAAGTTCTGACTCATTCTCTCATGCAGGATCTAAAGCTTCACTTTGGGGTCTCTCTCATGTCCTTCGCCACCTTTTTCCCCCCACTTCACCACCAAGTGTTACTAGGTATGACCAGCAAAGTAATCTCCTGAGTTTTCAAACTGCAGCTGTCATTGGCTCTCTTTTCTATCTTAACTCTCTATAATAGGATGCTGAGGTCACTTACATTAATGAGTGCTCTGTCAAATTCTGCCCTCTTCCACTGCTGTGCTTAGCAGTCACACTTGTTCTCTAGAAGTCAAGCCATAGAGGACAACTGTATTTCTTCTTTCTGCAAAACCAACTAGACATTCAAACTAAACTACTGTGCTACATTGTCATAATTATGGATTCTCCTCAAGAAAAACCGTTCTGCTCTGCCACTCATCTGCACGTGGCACACAACACCGTTTCTGCAAGATAGCACCTAAACTCTGTATGTCAAGCTACAAAGTTCTTATGGCCAGACTCTGGCTTCTGTCTGCTGCCACGAATATCCACCGCTGTGAACAGAGTGAAAAGGAGCAGCAACCCCACACTAGAGAGCCATCCAACGCCCACAGGCCATCGCTGATCACCGTGAGTCATGAATGCTCACCTGTCTCCAGGAGATCATGTGTACTAAACCCACCAGACTCCACGGCACCACTTTCCCCTGCCAAGAATATTTCCTCTTGCCTTCTTATATTTACAGAGCACCATTTTGTCTTCCTACCCTAACATCATGTTTCTCTTTTCTAATACAAACCCATTGACTGTGCCCTTTGAAACTCCTGCTCCATAACTTAAAACACTCTCTTTTTCATGTCCAAAATTTGGCATTCCAAAGCCCCATTCTCAAGACAAGTCTTCTATCATTTTTATGTCCAAGTTTCTCTTTCTCTTCACTCCTTTTCCTTTTCAGCTAAGATTATATCATCTTTGTTTCCAGCACACTCTCTTATTTTTGTCTGCTAATTCTGAGATGCAGGTATAAATTTACTGTATAGATAATACTTGAAGACGTGGGACTACATAAGATCTCCCACGGAAAGGGAAAGCTGCAAAGAGAAGAGGGAATGACTGCCTCCTGGGTTATCATTTGCAGCTATTTCATCCACTATTTTTTATATATTGAGTCAAGTTTTGTATTGTGCTAGACGTTTTACATTTACGTTCTCATTTATCACTCAACATCTCTATATGATAGGTTTACTAAACCTCATTGAACAAATATGCAAACTAACTTTCAAATATGGTAAAGAAATGGCCCTAAGTCACATAGCTATAACACGAAAGAGAAAGACTGTTTCTATCTGGCTTCAAAAATTCAGTTTCTTTCCACTATATTCTTTGTGAAAATAGATTCTGAACTAGTTTGTGCATATCTTCACTTTCCCACTCAAGGTACATTAAGAAGAACAGCAGTCTACCCATTGAGAGAAAAAAGCAGTATTCACTACCCATCCCTTTCTTCCCCATTACTGGGGACAGGAAATTTGCTTTCATAAATCAGGGATTCTCTCCCAGAAAAGTCATGATGTCAGGCTCCTGGACTATGTCTTTACTGCACTTGATTCCTGAAAGTCAAAATCAGAGGGGGTTGGCGATGTTAGTAAAACAGTGAAATACGAAGGATGTGCCAACCAGAGCAACCATAACCTATGGTAAGGGCTAAGAACTTTAATAGTGGTCCCATTTATCAGCTCATGTGATCAGATATGGGCAAACTCTTGAGGGCTCTAATTCCTAAATTCTTCTATGTAGGATGTGAAAGCTTATTTCTTTTTATAATTCTACTAAGACCAATTTAGAATTGTTAACTTAAGAAAACTAACTTAAATGGTTTATTCGACTTAGTGAGACAAAGCCTACTAACACATAGACATAAATTAATTTTATGGCCAAGTCTCATGAACGGTAGAAAGCAATCTCTGATCTATTGTGTTCACTATTCCAAAATATACTCACTTCTTTAAAAATATTAAATACTACTCCAGTTGTCCAACGCTACCTAACAAATTACTATAAAACTCACTGGCACAGAGGAACCTTCAGTTCTGTGGTCAGGATTTCAGACAGGGCACAGCAGGGATGGCTTGCCTCTGCTCTACAATGTCTGTGGTCTCAGGTACGAAACTCAAAGACTGGGGCCTGGAATTTTCTGAAGGATCATTTACTCACATATCTGGTAGTTGATGCTGGTTGTCATCTCAGCGCCTAGGTTCCCATCCATTTTGCCTGCCCATGTGGTCTTTCCATATGGGCTGGTTCAGGCTTTCCCACACCATGGTGACTGGGTCCCATGGCCATGTATTTTGACAGAGAGAAAGCCAGATAGAACCTGTAACATGTTTTTCTGTGTGCGTGAGAAAGATTGGCCCTGAGTCAACATCTGTTGCCATCTTCCTCTTTTTGCTTGAGGAAGATTGTTTCTGAGCTAACATCTGTGCCAATCTTCCTCTGTGTTATGTGGGATACTGTGACAAGTGGTGGTAGGTCTGCAGCCATGATCCGAACCTGCAAACCCCAGGCTGCCTAAGCAGAGTGCATGAACTTAACCACTACACCACCAGGCCAGCCTCGAACCTGTAATATTTTTAAGATGTGAAATCACATAGAATTCACTTCCAGCATTCTCTTTGGAGAGGAGCAGTCACAACTGCAACCCTGATTCAAGAGGAGGAAACATCGATCCCAAGTCTTGGGTGGAAGAGTGTCAGTCACATTGTAAGAATAGCATTTGAGAAGGGACATGTGGCCCTCTTTGAAAAACAAAATATGCTACAATATGAATGTGAGTTTACCATTTACCAGTAAGAAGGAGGAAATTCTTCATGTACTTGGTCTCTTTCCTTCATCTTTTATTTTCAGTATTCACAAACAATCAATTAAGAAATTTCCTATACTATAATAAGCCACTTCTCTAACTACAAGGAATATGTAGATATTACAAGACTTGGTAACAATAAAATGTCCATATTTTAGTAATAAATATCTAATTTCAAGAAATTTCAGTTTGTTTTGATGTGAATATCATGATATTTAACAAATCTGTAAGCTATTTTGCAGTGAGATGCACTGTCATGTCTATTTAGAGATCATAAATGCAGTTGGAAGAAAATTAAGGTGGCATTTCTCACAAGATCTAAATCACAATAAATATAGGGGAAAAAACCCACCGAATATGTTCCCAGTGGCAATTGCTTTACATAACATCATAGTTGTGACAAAGTTGTATGGATATGTTTTTGAAATTAAAGTTTATTTATAAAAAGATCTTTAAGCAAAATATGACAGCCCTACAGAAAATTTCTGGAAAAAGAGTTCAGAATAGGTAATCTATAGATAGTGCTCACCAATCCCTAGAGTCTTACTTAGGCTATTTTTCCATGTAAATTGACTCTAAGCAATTTTATGTTATTATCAATCTCTCTACATTATTATAGTTCTCATCGATTTCCCTGGGCTAACACAATCCCCTAAAGGGAACTGTACTGGAATACACATTTCTTGCAACTATGAGACCATGAATTGTCGAAACTTTAAGAAAAATGACAGAGAAATACTGACACTTTGATTAGAATTATTGTCAATATATCTAATTCAATACACTGCCTTTTCCTAGAATAATTCATCTTAAAGAGTTTTGGACTTACCTGAAATTGAAAAAGCTTCACAGAAAAAGGAGTTTTTTGTTTTGTTTTGAACTATCCAGTACCTTTACTCTCACATACAGACATCCAGGTGGAAGGTAAAAACATAAGAGAAAATCTTTGAGAATTAGGTTAGGCTAAGATTTGTTAAACAACACAAAAAATAAAGTATCTGAAAGTTGATAAAATATATTTCATCAACATTAGACATGGTTGCTATTTGAAAGACATCACTCAGGACACAGAAAAGCAAAGTACAGACCCGGGGAAACTTTTGCAAATCCAACCATGGGCTGGATATGGGAAGGCCTCTTATGACTCACGAACAATAGGACAATCCAATGAAAACTCAGCAAAAGATAGGAGTAGACACTTCGCAAAGAAGATGTGCGATGGCAAACTGTAATGTGAAAAGATGCTAAACATCACGAGCCACCAGAAAAACACAAATTAGAATGACCACAAAATACAGCTACACACACATACACTAAAATGGCTCAAGTGAAAAACACAAATTAGAATGACCACAAAATACAACTACACACACATACACTAAAATGGCTCAAGTGAAAAACACAAATTAGAATGACCACAAAATACAACTACACACACATACACTAAAATGGCTCAAGTGAAAAACACAAATTAGAATGACCACAAAATACAACTACACACACATACACTAAAATGGCTCAAGTGAAAAACACAAATTAGAATGACCACAAAATACAACTACACACACATACACTAAAATGGCTCAAGTGAAAATACTCAGACTTGAGGAGTGTGGGGAGTAAGTGAAACTTTCATACAAGCTGGTGGGCATCCCAAACGGTCACTTTTGAAACAATATAGCTCTACCATATAGTGTAAAACATACACTGATCGTACAAACCAGCAATTCCACTCTTAGGTACTTATCAAAGAGAAGTGAAAATATATGCTTACGCAGATGTGTCTGTGAATATTCATAGCAGCTTTATTCATAATGACTAAAAACTGTAAACAAGTTGTATGTCCATCTACCAGTGACGGACAAATTGTGGCTTAAACATTCTATAGGATATTACATGATGATAAAAAGTAAAAAAATGAATAGATACCACAACCTAGCTGAATCTGGGACATTATGCTAACTGAAAGTAGTAAAATACAAAAGACAATATAATTCCATTTATATAAAATTCTATAAAAGGAAAAACCACAGTGACAGAAAGCAGAGTAGCCTTTACTGGCTCTAGGGGTGGGAGACAGTCTCCCCCACAAAGGAACAGAAGGATGCTTTTAGGGAGAGGAAATTTGTCTATATCTGAATTGTGCATGGAGGGTACATGTTTATAGACAGTTCCCAAAATTTATCAAACTGTACACTTCTGATAGGTCAATTTTATGGTATGTAAAAAATACCTTAATAAAAAATGTTTTGTTATTAAAAATCAAAAAGGAAGATATTCAATAAGTCTATGTCACAATTTGGACATTGTTATTATGATCGCAGAGAAACACTCATTTGCAAAATGGTTTCAGTGAAAATTCAGGGCAACTTTCGATTGCATAACTTGAATTCCTGTCAACTGCAGGCTTGACAGGCAATAATAACTCTGTATCTCTATTAACATAAGTCAGTAATAGGAGAGGTTTCACAGTCTGTGCTGTGCTTGTCATAACTCCATAGACATCAAAATTCAAGGCTATTTTTAACAGTGTTGTTACTGCTAATGTGTTAGAAAGAAAAATGGGTTGAGAATTTCAATCAACCAGTAGTATATATCTAGCAAATGTGCAACTTTAACTTGATGATTTTCTCTGAGTAAAAAGGACTGAAGGTTATCATAAGTCTGTGTTAGTCTTAATTCTGTGGTAATAAGTCTATGTTAGCCTTAAGTCGTATTTGGAATTAGAAACACTAGTTCTGATTTCTTGAAGCATGTGAATTTCCAAGTAAATTTGAACTACGGATGGTTTTCTTCCAGAAAGAATATGACCTTTAAAACTTTGATTTATATTGAAATACAAATACAGTTTTATATAAAATATATAAATATTTTTGAATTTCAATATATATTTACATATAATGCACATAAATTAATATCTCAAATAAATATCTTATATATATACAAGGCTCCTATAATTAATATATTTTACTAAATTTTTAAATAGTTTTCATGGTTTTCCTATGATCTCATTTGATTATAGCATGTTTTGATCAGAAAATATTTATACATATAGAAATATCCAATAATATTTCTTCTATATAAAGTTCAAATGTATAATTTTCCAGGAGAACTGAATTTTCTGTCTACTCAATATAGATTCTAGAAGGGAAAAGAAATTAAAAACAAGTGGTTTAATTCTCTGTTGAAAATAAGGGAAGAGAGTTCTCTTCCCTCCCTTTTCTTAGAATATTTACTTTAGAAAACTTATAAGTTCTTTCTCTGTTGGATATGTATGTAAATCCTTTTAGAAGTTTAATAAGCCTCTTACCAGCTTTAAGACCCATGAATGACTTTCTCTAGGACCTGGGAACCACTTCTTTGAAATGTCGACATCAAGGGAAAGAGTTTCCCTACCTCCTAGGTTGTGTGGGAGGGCAGGAGCCTAATTTCAGTAGATGACTTGCCTAAGTGGCAAAATTACTTCATGTCATAAAGACATGGGAAATTCATTCTTCTTTTCAATAAAGCCCATTAGCAAACATAGATGTTCACCCCAATAACCAGGTGAATTTAGGATGAACTATGTGTGAGAATTGATGCTGTCAAATCTTCTTTCTTGAGGACTAATTATTGTCTATGTTGAGAACATGTACACAATGCATCGATCTGCTTGGCAACATACTAGGGTGAGATTTCTTTCTGTCTTTGACAATTTTCTCTTACAAACTGCCTGTGATGTGCCTCACATTCTGGTTTATTGCTTATGCAACATTAAGATTATTGTCTTTCTCCTCTACACTTGTGGAGAGGTATTCTGAGTTGGGAGGAGATTTTTAAAATATTATATGTTTCAAACAATTCTTAACTACGACAAATTTCTGATTTTACTATTTGGTAGGCATTAAGTAGACCACACACCATAATTTGGAAAACACACATGTAAAACGTGGTATTTTTCCTATTTTTTAAATTTACAATTTGCTTTTTTCATTTTTTTGAGAAAAGCATTGTTTTTCTCTTCAATCTTAATGTACAAACATTGTATATATTATATACACTTAAAATGTTAAATTTAACCCCATTAGTTAAAAATAATGCCTTATAGAATAGATAAGGATACCATAACTTTATTACAAGAGGTGTGTTATATATCAAATATAAATTTGCCTCTAAAAGAGTTTGTATAGAGTGTATATAACTAAATCATTTCAATTTTTATTATTTATTTCATTTTAGCATAATGAAGCTTTTCTTATGCCAATGTTCATTTTAACATTCCTATTTTAAAATTCTATACCCAATAGCATGATTTTTTAAAAAACTGTAGTCTCTTAATCCTGTTGCTGTTTCTAGACAACTCCAAATAGTATGTTAGCGAGATGACTTATCTTATTAGTTTCTCGTTAGGTTTGTCCACATGGTCTTTTCTTCTTATTTGCTCTCATTTTTCATTATTTCCACCTTTGTTTGGTTATATCTTAACTCTCAGTAAAGAACTGTTCAACTGTGTAAATGTTGCCATGTTTTCAAAAAGAGAAAATTAAGCAAAAAAGCCTAGAAAACTCTTTCAGGTGGACAAGGGAGATATGCATAAGGATTTATACTGCAATATTCCTTTTTAGGAAACAGCAGAAGGCTACCTAGGTGTCTCTTATGGGAGAATGTTGAAGTAACATCAGCTATATGTGTGTAATAGGATACTATGTAGTGATGAGAATAAATGGACTATTTGCATAAGCTGAATGTAGAAACATATGAAAAATAGATCATAGTGAATTTTAAAAGAAACACATTTATATCAAAATTTATTTGTAAACTTATCAAAAATATAAATTAATAGTTCAAGTAGTCACAAATACACATATAAAACAAGAAGGCTGGATAGCAGATTGAAAGCAAACATATTTAACCCACAAGAATGGGGGCTAATGTTGAAGGGGAAATGGTTCTGCGGTTGAGGGATGAAGAGTAAAGACAATAGAACAAGAAATTAACAGAGAAAAATCATGAGTAAATAATATTCGTATGCCATGAAGCCATAAGTTTGATCAACTGAATTCTGTACTTCTGAATACTAAATAAATTAAAAATATATAGTAAAAGTACATTTTATTTGGCTCTATTCAGTGCTTAGGAATTTTCACTTTAATCGTTCTGATGTGTTCATTTTTCATCAACTCTTATAAACTGGAAATAGGAGAGGAGTGTCTCACTGGTTTACCCATTACATCTTATAGTTCTTTCTCTCTGCCTTCTTCTCTCACAGTCACTCCTCTGAATTCAGGTGGGTAAATGTCGTAGTGGATTTTATTTTATTCTCTTCTTTCCTTCTAGGTCCTTGTATCAGGCAACCATGTGCCTAATAAGATCTTTCACTAGAAAAGTTTGAATCAATTTGTTCCTTGAATTTCTTTTAGAAGGAGAACAACTGTGTCCTCATAGTCCACACCTAAAACACTTTTCATATATACATACGTTCTTAATAAAGCAAAACTTTTATAAATAAAATTTAATTTTGAAGGTACAGAGAATAGCAGTTGTCTCAGGCAGATGATATTTAAGTAAATATAAATCTTACAGTCTCTTTCTCAAAATAGTTGAAATAATTTTACTAATATTGGAAAATCAATGGAGTCACTAGAAAGCACAGAAAAACTTGAATTGGGCAACAAAATGGGAATAACCTAAAATGTAAATTCATGTACCTTTATAATTAGATTTTTTCCTCAGGATAAATGATTTGTTTGCATGAAAGAAATCAATAATCAAAGAGATGAAAATCTCAAATCAAATGTATAAACATATGTGAGACTGATTCTGGACTCGCCATTACCTCCCATGTATCTATTTTCTCCTCCCAGCACTAAAGCTCTCTCTCTCTCCTCATCTACCTGTATCGATTTATCGATCTTTCTATCCCTCTACACTGGTAGAGCAAGTTTTGAGAGCTTGTTCTTCTTTTTCAAGAATCTCGTAGCTACTTCTGGCCTTTTACATTGCATTTAAGTTTTAGAATCTGCTTGTCATATGTTACACACATGTTCACACACACACACACACACACACACACACATTGGGATTACATTGAATCTATACGTAAATGTGAAAAGAATTTATATTGTTACGGTACAGTGTTTTCAAAATGATGAATGTATTATATCTTTCCACTAAGTTAGGTCTTTTTAAAGTAAATCTCAGGAAAATTTCTACAACTTTTCTCACATAGGATATTACACTTCTGCTAGATTTATTCAAATTACCTCACATTTTTTATGAATGGATCTGGTAGCTTATATCATTTCATTTCAAACGGTATAAAATCGTATAGTAGTTTTGTATGCATCAATTTTGTATCCAGCTACCTTGCTAAACTGCCTTGTTTGTGAATGTGTGCTTTTATTTATTTATGTTTTGGCAAGGCAGACTGGCCCTGAGCTAACATCTGTTGCCAATCTTCCTCTTTTTCTTTTTTTGCTCCCCAAAGCCCCAGTACATAGTTGCATATCCTAGTTGCAGGTCCTTCCAGTTCTTCCGTGTGGGATGCCACCTCAGCATGGCTTGATGAGCAGTGCTAGGTCCACACCCAGGATCCGAACCAGCGAAGCCCAAGCTGCTGAAGCAGAGCGTGCAAACCTAACCACTACGCCACTGGGCTGGCCTCTAAACTGTCTTATTAAAAGTAAGGATTTCTTTACAAATTCCTTTGATTCCAGAGACCTTATCATTATGTTTTTGTACAGACTATATAATTCACATTTATGCAAATTTTAGCCTCTTGGTTGATTTTAATGCCTTCTTTTATTTCAACATTTCTGACTAAAAATCATTTTCCTTCTAGAGAAGAATGCTCTTTTTCTTTCTCTAAGGTATATCTGATGATGACAAATTCTGTCAGTTTTTATATTTATGGAAATGCTTTTATTTCTTCTTCATTTTAGAGAGATTATTTTTTCTGTGTAAAAAATTTGGGGTTGAACCCTTGTGCACTGCGGTGGGAATGTAAATTGATGCAGCCACAATGGAAAACAGTATGAAGGGGCCGGTCCAGTGGTACAGGGGTTAAGTTTGCAAGCCATGCTGTGGCAGGTGTCCCACATATAAAGTAGAGGAAGATGGGCACAGATGTTAGCTCAGGGCCAGTCTTCCTCAGCAAAAAGAGGAGGATTGGCGGCAGATGTTAGCTAAGGGCTAATCTTCCTCAAAAAAAAAAGAAAGGAAACAGCATGGAGATTCCTCAGGAAAAAAACAGTATGGAGAGTCCTCAAAAAAGTAAAACTAGAACTACCATATTATCCAGCAATTTTACTTCTTTGTATTTATCCAAAAACAAAAACACTAATTTGAAAAGATATATGCACCCCCATGTTCATTGCAGCATTGTTTACACTAGCCAAGATAGAGAAACAACCTAAGTGCCCATCCACAGATGAATGGACAAATTGTGGCGTATATATACACAGTGGAATATTACTCAGCCATAAAATGGAATGAAATATTGCCATTGAGGCAAAATGGATGGCCCTTGAAGGCATTATGCTAAGTGAAATAAGTTATACAGAGAAAGACAAAGACCTTATGACTGCTCTTATATGTGGAATCTGACAGAAAACAAAAGCTCACCGACAGAGAACAGATGTGTGGTTACCAGAGTCTGGGGTCAGGGAAATGGATGAAGGGAGTCGAAAGGTAAAAACAAAAAAAGAAGAAACAAACAACAACAAAACATCTGTTAAATAAATGAATATGTTGCCTGAACTGCAATCTGAATCCTCTCTCATAAAAAACAGGAATACAGAACTGACTTTACTCATTCAACTTTCATTCAATAAATATTATTTTTTTAACTTAGCATTTTTATCATAACGTATACAAATAGCACATGAAAGAATAAACACCAAGTTAAGCATATGGAGACAAAGTGATAAATTCCATTCTACTATTTTTTCCCTTGAGCACAAGATCAGCTTTGATGCTCAGCAATTGAAATACTGTATTTTTATAGGTTAATAGCAAATCACTTGCTTATCGTGTAATTCTCTAACAAAACCAAAAAATAAAGCATTGTTGAAAAACTTTTTAAAAATACCTCTCTTTACATCTGGGCATTATGTGAGGTCTCTGGCCACTGAAAAGACAGACTGTGCCATGCCTCTGTATGGTTTAGGGGCCACAGAAGCTTGACAAACATCCTGACACCCTCTCTTTCCCTTAACAGGGTAGGGAGAATTTATCACAGAATGGAAGAGTCAGTGAGAAGCCAGAAATTAATGTCTAAGCCAAAAGGTTTCTAAATGTTCATATTATTTTCTAAACAAGAAATGTTAGGGAGCATTTCAAAATACAGAAACGTATATTCACTATAAATACTTAGGTTAGCAGAATGCTATCACTGTATTGTCTCATTTTAATTGAAAATATAAATGTTTTATGAACAAGCTGGTGGCACTTTCGAGATCACTTTACAAAGACAGATTAGAAACCAGCAGCTATTACTGTTAAGGTCATTAAACAAGGAGGCCATTGGACAGAGGCAGCTGTAACGTCATAGCAGCCGATGCAAGCAAACCAAAACCCAACCAGAGTCAACGTGCTGGAAATGGAGAAAACGAACCTGAAGAACAACAGATCACAACAGGCAGGCAAGGAGGCCTTCCCAAATAAGGCACCCGCTTAAACTACAGCCAATCCAATAATTTCCTCTCTTTGTTTCCCCATCTTCTCCATAAAAACCTCTCCCCTAGCTCCTGTCGGTGCTGCATTCCTAACCATTTTCGGTTTCACGCTGCTAGATTTCAATCCATGTATATTCAAATAAACTCTTGAAAACTTTAATGTGCCTGAGTTTGCTTTTTAACGTTATTAATGTCTGCGATATCCTCCACCAACTATCTACTCCTCAGGCTCCTCTGTCTGGGCAATTTCCCATCAGACAGTCTCGCCCAGGTTATGAGACCAGCAAAATCCCCCCTCCAGCCCTGTCCAGCCCGAGGTAGTACACGATTGTTACTGCCTCGGTGGCACTGAGCTCCAGGGCCACAGGCAAGCGAGGCCCCACAGAACACCAAGAAGCATTAGGCAAAGGCTAATCTTATTTTAAATAGATTTAAATAGAGAATTTTAAAACGTACTGTAAATACATCTAGTTAAATCTACCATTACTTAACTACGTGGTGAAATTCAGATGTTACTTTTAAGACTTGCAGACTTCATGAATTATTATAGCTATTCCATCAGGCTTGATGTTGGTATGTTTGTGTTTGAGGGTTGGGGGACAGGACTAGTGGCTTCAGAGAAGGATGTGACTATATCTCCCATTCAGCACACCCTTGGGATAGCATCCACATTCCTTTCACCGCTCATAATTTCAGTGGGAAAAATGACACTTACTACAAACAACCTAAGTGTTCCCCACGAAATTAAACAAGGATCTACTGGGGGAGCAGAATACACTCCGAGTAGACCAGGCCTTCCGACAGGATTTTATTTTCTAGTTGCCACCAAGTCTGTCACATTTCTGTTGGTCATTTCGCATATGGGCCCATAACAAACAATGTCGCTTACCTTGAGAGGAGCATACACCTTAAATTGGATAGCAAGGTCAGATTCTGAAGAGCGATTTTCTTTAAAGGATAAGTCTTCACAATGAAAGCAGGAATTTCTGAAAGTGCCACATAATCCGAGAATTTAGTTAATTTGAAAAAAAACTGAACATAAAACCCTTCCAGTTGATAAAAATTCAAAACTACACATACACTAAGCTCATAAAATATCATATGCCATATGCTTCTTCCATTCACATGATCTCCACAGGTCCTCTTACTTCAGATAATAAATCTAGTTGACATCTAGAAGTTTTTAAAAATGATTTGCTGCTGTTGTGATGGTGCTGGTGGAATGGTTTTATACAATTTTTGATTGATTTTCTCTCCTTGAGATGCTCCATCACACATCCTCTTTGGTGCAACAATCAAATGCACAGGCAAAAGGGAAGGAAGATGTTTGTCATAAGAAGTACTCTCCTGGCTCCCAGGATTCTATCACTACTTTTGTTGTCCTTGAGATAATCTCATTTATTTGTTAGCCTTTACTTTTATATAGCTTTATCGTCGTTGAAAGTCCAACTTATGTTGGTTTTTGTACATGAAAAGAGCCATTTCATATAGAGACCACTGAGGTGTCGCTGTTAAAATCATTGAGTTATAAAAACATTGTACAAATAGGTATAGAATATTGGAAGAATATGGTCGGCTTTATTTTTGAATCTAAATGATACCAGGAAGGGAGGAAAGTATATGAATCACTTGGACATGCCAGGAAAACTGGTGGTACTTACAATCCAGACGCCTTCACATAACTCGTGAGGTGTTTCGAAATATAAGCCCAGCCTCCCTAGCATCAGCAACCCTCCCGTCATTCCTAATAATTATCTTTCTGTCCACGCTGTAGCCACTGCATCTATTATTTCCTTTAATTGAAATGCTCTGTCCCCTCTTATTTTAGTAAACTCTATTCATTCAGTTAGCCAAAGCTGAGAATCCTGGAAAAACTGACCACAACAACAGTGCTGTGAGCAAAGGGCTGGCTCATACCAGATGTGAAGGGGACCCAGGGAGGGCTTCTGAAGGGTGGGAGAAGGATGATTTTTTTTTTCTGAGGAGCATTAGCTCTGAGCTAACATCTGCTGCCAATCCTCCTCTTTTTGTTGAGGAAGACTGACCCTGAGCTAACATCTCATTCCTATCTTCCTCTACTTTATATGTGGGATGCCTACAATAGCATGGCTTGCCAACTGGTGCCATTTCCACACGCGGGATCCAAACCGGCGAACCCCGGGCTGCCGAAGGGAATGTGTGAATTTAACTGCTGTGCCACTGAATTTAACTTTGGCCAGCCCCAAAGCATGTGAAATTATCATGGCCATTACTATGTGTTTTAGAACTTCACTAAAACATACTGCCGAAATATCTGATTGCCTTTTTTGTTAAAATGTGCTTTTAAAAATTCAGACGAATGCAAAGTTGATTTTATTCATCCAAGGATAGAACTTGGAACTGCAAAACTCATAATGTTTCAGAAGAAGATCAGTGCAGGATTCATCTCAATGGTTCCAGTGTGGGAATGCAAGGATAATGAAATGAATGAGAGGAAACAGACTTAAGCCACAGAAAAATGAATGAAAAAATTATATGGTTACCAGGTTAACTAATCTTTTAAAAGACAGTGAAAGAGTAAAAGTGAGAAAAATAAGCAAAGATAAATTTTACAATGCCAGCAAGTACAAATTTAAATTTGGAGGAAAGTACGCCTCCTTAGGGAATGATAACACTCAAACTACTTTCAATTACTCATAAAAGTTAACTGTATCTTCAGGAATATGGTATAATAAACAAATGGTATGGCATTGTAGAAACATTTCCCTAACTTTGGATTAGACAAACAATGTTTGTGAACAGGTGTGTGTGTGTGTGCATGAGCATTGATTGTAAAATTAAAACATTACTTTAAGACTTTTAGGCTTCATAATTTACCATATACATACATGACATATTCATATACACATACACACACACGTTTTACTTAATTTTTTCCTTTCAGCTTTTGGTGCTAAGGAAAAATTGATAATTTTTATGCCTTGTAATTTATATCTATGGTCTGGCAAGTGGTGGAAAGCTCTATTTCTGGAGACAGACATATCTGGTTTATTTCATAACTCTATTAGTTTCCTACAGCTGCGGTAACAAATTGCCACATCCTTGAAACCTCAAAACAACAGAATGGCTTTTTCCTCACAGTTCTGAAGGCCAGAAGTTCAAAGTTCACATCACTGGACTGAAATCAAGGTGCCAGCAGGGCTGTGCTCCCTGGGGAGGCTCAGGGGACAACCCTGTTCCTGGCATCTTCCAGCTTCTGGGGGCTGCCAGCATTCCTTGACTTGTGGCCACATCACTCTAATCCCTGCCTCCATGGTCACACCAGAGTCTCCTCTGTGCGTCAGTGTGTAAAATATCCCCCTGCCTTCCTCTTATAAGGATACATGTGATTGTACCCGGGTACGCCTGGATAATCTCCCCATGTCAATGTCCTTAACTTAACTATATCTGCAAAAATCCTTCCTTCTGCCATTTAAAGTACATTCTCAGATTCCAGGGATGGGGAGGTGGATACCTTTTGGAGGGGTATTTTCTAGCTTACCACATCCACTAACCATCTACAGTCACCTTTGGAATGTTACCAAAACTCTCTAACCCTTAGTGTCTTTCTCTCTAAAGTGCTAAAAATGAAATATTTACCTTATAGGGATGACCAATAAAATATAGAATACAAAGCATCAAGCACAATTCTTGATACATCATAAATATCCATAAATATTGTCTGTTATTGTCATTGTTTCTATCCTTGCCCAGTGCTTTTGTTCACTAATATCCTACAAAACTGTTAGCCCTCCACTCTGAGAAGGATATTACCGCATTACTGGTCCACTCTTTACAAGGTGTCAGTCTCTTCCTACTGCCCTGGCCGTTCCCTAGTTGGCCATCCTTTTGCTCTGATTCCTCCTCTGGTAACACAAGGTCCCAGCTGTCAAAATAGAATGTTAATAAGAAGCTACTTTTATGTGAGTTTAGATTAATGACTGCACAAATTAGGCCAAGATTTACACTGAGTACCAAAGAGAATTGCCTGAAATATCACCTCACTAGAAAAATTTTAACCTGAGAGTGAAGGCTGGTTGTTCTACAAGACTGTTGACCATGTTTTATAAGGTGTACATATATGTATATGTATATATATATATGATTCCTTATTTCTGACTCTGAATTTGAGAACAAATGCTTATTTTATAATAGGAAAAATATAAAATAGTAGAAAATATGTATCATCAGAGTTAATCCAGGAAGATTGCTGTGAAAGTAGTTGTGGTGATAGAGTTTTTCAATCTTCCCGCATCTCTATGTAAAAACAACCCCCATTCTAAACCAAGCCTGCTGCCTTACAGCTTCTCACGTTATTCTTCACATGTCTTTCAAGTAGGCAACATCGTCTGTAAATGGACATTTCTTTGCATAATTATTTGATTTTCCCACTAAACAGTAAGATCCAGGAAAGCTTACAGTGTATTTGTTCTGTTTGCCATTATAACCCCTGTTCTTAGTCAATGGCAAGCACTAAGTAAATATCTTTGAACAAATATGTTTCTGTAGCATTCACCCCCTGTTCTAGTCTTCCTTTATACAATCATGTCAGTTAAATTAAGCTGTCAATTAATCTGCCGAATGGATACGGGATAACTCACAGAGAAATTTTAATATTTGTATAGTGAATATGTGAAGAACACTTCTGACCCTATAGGTGAAAATTTTCATTTTGTTTTACCACACAATAAGTTATAATCAATTTTTATGCATTCATATATTTAAACTATTGTACAAAAGTCAACACTGCACTATTTTTCTAGATTTTACATCAAATATTTTCTAAATAGAGGACGTAAGACCAACACAATTTAGGAAGCAAAAAAATGATGCTGTTTTCCCTGAAAAATAATTTTTATTAATATTCCACAACAGAAAAAAAATCTTTGTTCACCTGTTATGAGCAACACATTAAGCCTCATTACTAAATAAATTGTTTTTGTCAATATCCTTAATACTTTTGGAGGAGGGGCTGGTTTAAATTCACACTAGTAATTAAGAACACTATTTTACTTTAACAATTTTTTTCATTTCATACTTTTGAACAAGAAAAACTTTTTAAATTTCTATTTATGAAAAGAACACCTATTGAATATTTCAATATTTTATATACAAGAGAGTCTGCAAACAAATGTAATTCGAAAATCTCCACAATGATAGAAGGTTAAGCAGATTCACTGAAGTATAAAATGGAACACATCTAAAATAATCACTTTGGTTAGAATGCCCCATTTCCTAAGAATAGGAGAAGTTGAAACCCATGCCTTGGTTAACAATCTCACAATATTCAGAATTTACATTTATAATTATATGAACGCAAAACAAATTTTCTAAATGTTTGCATATTGTGACACATTTAGAGTTCTATCTAGATAAGTTATATGTAGATAAAAGTAATTTTGCTTTGATTTTCAATCTGGCTTCTCCAAAACTGATGGCATCTGAATTATTATTTCACACCTAAGAACTACATATGTAAGAAAATACATCTCTCCAGAGGCTGGCTGGGTGTGTGTGTGGTGGGGGCAAGGAATGCATGTTTAAAAACTGAATTAGAGCCTTTAGAACATAATACACACATATACATTTGTGTGTGTGTGTGACTGCAAACAGCATATGAGGGAAAAAGTCAATTCATGAAAGCATCTTTTAAGACAATGTGTTTCCTAAGGTGACATCCTGATTGGTTACACACATATGTCATCTCCCGGGGGACTGTGGGCAGTCTGACCCCTGGTGAGGGAGGAGTCCTTCAGCGGCCACTGTGAATGGAGGATGGTAGGAATGGCAGTGACTGCCCAGCAAGGTGGCCAGAGAGACACCTCATTATAGAAAAGAGGCTGACCTTTGTCTGGGACAAAACAGAAAAATATGTTTATAAATTATAAAGGTAATAGAAATTAGATAACAAAACCGTTAGCTTATGTTATATAAACACAATGATAAAATTGTCATTTTAGAAGATAAGACAACTGAATTACTTAGTTAAAATGACAGAAATCCCACAGGACAAATTCTTTATAAATGCAAAAACAATAAGCTTAGTTAAAAATCTGGCACCAATACTGAAGTAGATGTTAGAGGATGCACAAATGGTGACAGATTAAAACTTTTTTTAAAAAAAAGATTCTACTATATTATGAAATTTAAATAATTTATATTGATGAAGATATTATGTATGCCAAAACAAATTAAAATATGGGTTAAAGTGTAAAAGTTCTCTGTGAAAGAATTTAAGTGGACTAGATTTTATTTGCTTATAAAATAGATGAAATGAGTCTCAGTTGAAATGTTTAAATATAGGTGCTATATAGGTTCATCTTAAACTAAACACATTTCTCTGTATGATTGTTTGCATGAGTGATATTTAGTAATATGAAAATGTTAATATTTAGTCTCTCCAAATCAATCAACAGAACGTATTTCAATTCATTTAGTCCTGGGTTAAGTCTATAGGATTTTCTTGGAAAATGACTTGTCCGTTTTGGACTTACTAAAATTCCTTAAAGAAACGTCATATAAATAAGCCATGGGGATGTACTGTACAGCATGGCAACTATGGTTAACAGTCCTGTACTGTGCACTTGAAAGTTGCTGAGAGTAGATCTTAAAAGTGCTCATCACAGGAAAGAAAACGTGTAACTGTGTGGTGATGGATGTTAACTAAACTTACTGTGGTAATCATTTCGCAATATATTGAAATACCGAATCATTATGTTGTACACCTGAAACTAACATAATGTTATATGTCAGTTATATCTCAAGAAAAAAATTAAGCTATTAAAAGAAGAAACAATGTAAAGGATATCTTCAAAGGTGTTTTCCCTCTTTGTCTTATACTCTTGGGACCATAGCATAGAGGAAAAGTATAGCTATGGGAATTGGAAAATGTTAGTTCATTTGTAGGTTGCACCACCCTTGTTTTCCTCATGTCTTTTCCAAATCTCTTTGGGTTTTTGTCATTAAATCTACACCTCAGGATTGAAAGGATATTATCATCTGACTGTTCTGTGGCAGAGGGGACAACAGGTTCGTTGATTAACCAAACCATTATGCTGACCGAAACATTATGATTAACGAGTAACCCACACTCACATTCCTGAAACTTGCCCGTCTTTATTTTACAGCTCAGGGAAGCTGCCCATTGTGGAATGACAAGGAAAAGGGAGCTGGAAAAGAAGGTTTACAACATCCCTGCAAAGCTCAAGCCAGATAGGGCTTTGGGTTTTGCTACCTTTTGGGGGTAAAGGAAGAAGGGTCTGGTAAATACGAGTTTTGTAGATGTGGTTGGTGATGTTTAGAGACATGGTGACATGAGGGTAGGGTTTAGTTTCCTCGTAATTAACTATCTCTACTTTCACCCATGCTATGCTCCTGTTGCTGAATGTTTTTCATTTCCTCAGAACACAATAGTTAACACAAAAATCAATTACTTCCTACAATTTTTCTTCCCTAAACTGAGAACTGGCAGATGTCTCAGGTGTGGAGGTCCTGCAGTAATCAGGAACTCTAACCACTGCTCTCTGAGTCGGCCCTTCACTGCAATGTGAGTGGAATGAATGTGAGCTGAAATTGATGAACAGTCACCCGCCCTAATGTTCTGGTTCCCGTCAACTAAACTCTCATCTTCCCCTACGTCTTTCCTCCCATCTCTCCTTCATTCATTTTTCTACTTGTCCTTTGCCCAAAATTTATCAAGACAGAGAAACAGATCTTGTGTGTTGTTTGTTTGCTTGTTTTTAGGAAAACAAAAAGTGACCCAGGCACCTGTTGCCGTTTCTTGAATATCACAGTTATATTTGAGGCAAAAACATCCATTCATTTGAATCACACAGGAGTTAAACAGATGGTGTCTGCCCTCCTTTATTCTCCATGGCTCTGCCTTTATTCTCTGCCTTATTTGATTTCCTTAAATCTCACTTTGGTATTGTTTTTATTTGTATCAGAATTCATTATATACTATCTACAAGTGTCTATTGTGACAAACAAATGGCAAGCAATAGGATATATTGAAGTATATGAGGAAGCCATTTGGTGTAGACCTAATTCGGACTAACCTTGTTTTTCCAAAGGGCCTGACATGGCTGTTGAGCATGCATTGTATACCTGCTTTAAACATTTGCTATGTCCCAAAGACAAGAATAAATGGCCTTAAGATAAAGATGCAACCTCCCCCACATTGACATTTCCTTAAGGGTAAGTATCTCTCTCTAGACTAGGAACTGATTGCTGCGATCACCTGTGACCACCCAGCTCAAGACAACAGACTTGCTCCCTGCTGTGTCCACCGAGACAGCAGACCTACTACCTGCTGTGTCCATCAATCGTTGTGCAGACAGAGCAGTCTCATGACTATTATAAAATTGGCATTTCAATCATACGTGAAACATGTTCTTTGAGGATAAATAACCACTCTGTACACCCCTCTTCTTTGGTGCCCTTCCATCCCTGGGAAGGAAGGCCCTGGGCTAAGCTAGTCCTCATATCTGACTGAGAATAAACTCACTCCAATTTTTGGTTCTGGATTATTTTCATAGAAAGTTGCTTATTACTTTATTCATAAATGATAAAAAAAGAAGCTGGAATTTAGTTGTTCATGGCTGGATTCATGGTCTCTGGTGGTCCCTTCACTTCCTCATTTTGCCCATCTTCATCAGAAGCGGAGGAAGAGAGAAGGGCTAGAACTCAAATTCCTCAACTTTAAGTGCTCTCACCTGAGTTATTAAAATGCTATGTTCTTGATATTATTGTAAATTATTACTTACTAATATTGTATAACTATTTTTATGACTTAGAACTCTCCAGTAATTAATCCATAGGATTTCTTATTCTAATATCATATAAAAACTATCACTGATTGCAAACTTACCAGTATCAAGCATTGTGCTAAGCACTTTATAAGACTATGTCATTTAATTCTCATAAATAACCCCAAGTGGTAAGTCACGGTTAGCCTCATTTTACAGATGAGACAAATGAGACTCAGAAAGCAGAATTAGTTTGCCTGAAGTCAACAAAGCTTATGGGGAAGAACCTGAATTCAAATCCAGTTTGAACAATTCTAAACTCTGTGCACTTTACAGGATATGGAGTTTAGAAATAAATTTGAATATTAAAAATAATTATAATTTTATTTAAATTTTAAACTAATTCTACAACTCTGCAATTTACAAATACTATGGGTCCTGAGTAGCTTGGGAAAAAATCATAAATCTAAAAACCCTACAGATACGGGGTAGCAACCTCTTGTCCTTCAGTGTCCTTAGCCACAGATTGCCACCCAAACAACAATGAAAAGAAAAAATGTTCAATTTCCTAAATCACCAGCCATAGGCTCAAATCAAAATAGGGTTAAGACTGTTCTTCAACAGTGTAAGCTTGGGCACGTTTAAGTGAGTTATCCAGACACAGAGGTTCCAGACAGCAGAAACTCTAGAATTCACCGAGGCAGCACAGGAAGATCCCTCAGCACAGAGAACGTGGGGAGTGCTCAACAAAGGGCGGCCACATTTTTCATTCTCCCATCTTTAGATTTCTCACAAATAAGCAAATCTTTTGTTACCGAAATTTCAGTCTCTGAACCTGATGCCAATCCGAATAACAAGAGCAGAGTCTTGAGTGAAAAGGAAAGGTTTTACTTTGCCAGGCAGAGGGAGCAAAGCAGGGGCTGGTGCCTCAAGAATTGCTAGCTCCTTGTTAAGAAATGGGTAGGGATTTTTATTGGGGGTTTTTGGTAGGGGAGGGGGTGTACATAGTTTTGGCCTGTGTTTTCCCACCAGTTTGCATTTGGCCTTGAGGCTATTTGCAGGGCAAGATAAAGAATTTACAGATGGGCATCCTCGGCTGTTTGTCTCTGGTGGCCAGTGGATTCCTCTGGGAAGCTTCATATTCTCTGGACATTAGTTTCTCTGTAAAGAAACTTCAAGGACACACAATTAGCTAAAACTTTAGTGTGATCTCAGTGGCAGGCCACCTGGACTTTAACAATTTGCAACTTCTATTTGGTTGTAAAGCTCAGGGAGTCAGAGGTCAAAGAAAGAAATATTTACATATGAGTGTAACTAAAGAAGCAGGGAGGGCCCGGCCCCATGGTGCAGTGGTTAAGTTCGCACGTTCCGCTTCTCAGTGGCCTGGGGTTCGCTGGTTAGAATCCCGGGTGTCGACATGGCATCGCTTGGCACGCCATGCTGTGGTAGGCATCCCACATATAAAGCAGAGGAAGATGGGCACGGATGTTGGCTCAGGGCCAGGCTTCCTCAGCGAAAAAGAGGAGGATTGGCAGCAGATGTTAGCTCAGGGCTAATCTTCCTCAAAAAAAAAAAAAAGAAGCAGGGACCCGGGAAGGCGTGCTTTTGGTCTTAACCCCACACATGCTGGGTTCACTGTAGGGGACCCAATATCAGGGCAGATACTAACTAAGCGCCACTAACATTTTCATAATTCAAGAGAAAAGAAATGAAGTAAGATGTAACACACACAACACTCTTACAAAATAAAGTCGAACGTACTGTTTTGACAGTGCTTTCTCCCTCCGTGCTCAGCTGAGTTAAGTGGATGACATGTTCAGTAGGAAAAGAAGAGTATCTCTTTTATTTTCAAATTTTACAATTTCTCAGTTCTCAAGATTGCAGAGTAGCAATTACAATTTGGTAACAGTTCTCACTGCAATATGGTCTTTCCGTCCTTAGACAACGCTGGCTGTGGTGCTGAGGCAGCTGTGGATCTTACCCAGATGTGGTCTGACGCAAGACCCCTCCCAGGCCTGGCTGCACCGCCCACTTCTCCATGTTCTCCAGCACAGCTCAGGACCGTCATCACTGAGAACTTCGGGAATCACTCAGGGAAAGACAGAGAAGGGAGCTCTTGGAAGACAAGGAGGAAGAAGAGAGACAGACATTTGTGATGAGGGAACACAAAACAAGGAGGGCTTCATTTCTTAGGACTTAAGAGGTGAACAGAAAAATTCAGTTGCCATATAATGTTTCTTGGATAAATTTCGGTAGTCCAGAGTTTTCTTGCATCGTTCTCCTAATTTTCCCCTCACCTCCCCACTGCACAGATACAACCTGATCCAAGTGTCTAGAACCTACGTCTTGGCCATTCCTCAAGCATTCAAGGACTTCCAAGATAATCATCCTGTCGTTAGGCCAGAATTAAGAAGATGTTGATGACAATCCTCTACTCCTTAATGTCACGGTGTCCCCATGCTGTGACCTTAGTAGAGCTACGGTTATAACTGTGTTAAGGACATTTTCAGAACTATTATTGATAAATGGAAAGTTCTCACCCAGGAATATCTGCAAAGGTGGCAAAACTAACCTATAAGCAAGTAATTTTCAGAAAGGTCATCAAGAGGTCATATCTCTTTTATTCTGAGTAATTATACTGCAAACTCAAAACAAAGACAAGAGTAGAGGTGGTGAAAAGTAGATAATATCAAGAGAAATGGCACACCAACATGATTTAACTTACAGACCTTTCATGTATTTGCTTTCTTCAGCAAGCTAACTGCAATGTCCGCAAGCCCGATGGTGCAGCACCTGTACAGGGACCGACCAACCTCGCTCCCAACCTCAGCTGCTGCTTACTCTTAGCTGGCACATCTAGTGGTTTCTTCTTGCAGACCTTTGCCCTATTTTCCTGAAGGTCAGGTGTCCCCTTATGCTCAGCACGTGGCATACTGAAAGAAGCTCAGCCCACTCAAGAAAGCAGCAGGGAGTCAATGTTAATGCTCAAAATGTCTGCCAGGCCAGATGGCCCTAGAAGCTAATAGAGCCTGGGGATGCCTCACATTCTATTGATTGCAGTTGCATCTGCCATATTCTGGCTGGTGACAAAGACTCTCCCCATCACCAAACTTTAGACAGCCTCCTCTGAACCCTCTTTTTGTCTGGGCCTCATCATTTGGCTTCTGTCCTTGCTGAGCCTGCATAGCCCAGCTGTGGCAAGAATCTTACTAAGTCACTTTAGTGAGAATACCCCCCCATCCTTGATATCTGATCAAATTCCTTATCCCCTTCTCTCAATATCAGATCACCCTAGCCTGCCTTCAACAAGAATTCTATTATGTTGGTTCAGTAAGAATCCCCCTACTCTTGAAGTCTCCTGTTAGCAATTTTCTATCCACTGACCACTGACCGCGCTCCCCACCACTGCCTCTGCTCCTTGGCTATAAATCACAGTGTTTACTGTGTTCAGAGTTAAGCCCCATCTCTCTCCTCAATTTCCATAGTCTTGATTACCTATCACAATAGTCCTGAATAAAGTCTTCCTTTTTGTTTTAACTAGTGTCAGAATATTTTTTTCTTTAACACCAGTTACATTCAAAGTAACATTAACCCTTACATAATTGACTATATAATTTATTTACAAGTACTTCTCCTTATCAATGCATTCCAGAACTTTTCAAAATACGTTTACAATTTTGGAGTACAGCAGGAATTTATCTCTTTTGAACAAGGTAGCCATATGCGTAGGCAGAAGGACATAAATAGATTTCCAAATTTACTACTCTTGAGAAAAACATTTTTATAAGCAAAGGAACATTTTTGTTGGGAAAGCATATTCATGCATAGCAAACAAGTTAAGATTCACTCCCATTAAAACACAGCATGAGGTATTCTTTAAAAACTATACTGCACACATCACACTAAGGATCATGTCTTTATCGTTATTTTCATTGCTTGTAGCTAATGACATTCAATCATAACGTAATTTTAAAACGTGAACTATAGGGACAGCATTTTTGTGACATTTCTGGAAATTATCTTACTCACTTGGTCTAAGAAATTTAGGGGAAAAAGGCCTTTAGGACCTCGTAAAATTATAATTACAACCTTCAAAAATCTCAAATTGAGAAGGCAAACTTTCACTGAGATGTATTGTCAAACATACTAGTGTCAAGGCTCATGTTTCATTCAATTCCAGGAACGAAGGCAACCTCACTTATTCTAAAAATACATTTGTATTATTCATATGCACATGGACTTTGTAACAAGATTATTAGTATACAAGTAGCACTCTAAAAATTTTCTTGCTTAAACCCTTGGAGAGTCTCAAAAAAAATACAAACAGGATAACTCGACAATATTGGAAGTGAAAATTTTAAAAAGTAAGTACAATTGTAGAAAACTATGCCACATCATAATAAACCTATTTAAATACAGCAGCAGTTTTTAAAAATTACTTATGTGTTTAGTAGAATAGACATTGTATGTGTATGACACAAATTAAAAAGTATGAAAAGTAATAAAATAAGAAGTCTCTTTCATTCCTGTCCTTAACCTTCCACTTCTCCAGTCCCTTCTCCAGGAAGGCCCCGTCTCACTAACTTATTATGAATACCTTCAGATAGACAGACGGACAGATATGTGACCTTTGACAAATTACATAATCCCTCCAAAACTTAGTTTCCTACACTATAAAATAGGTGGAAGAATCTAGAATTGGGTATATATTCTTTTTATATACAAATGGCATTATGTTCTAGTCACTATACTGTGACTTGATTTTCTTTTTCAAGATCTTGGAACTCATTCCTTATCAGTTACATAGTGGTGTCTCTATATTTTTAATAAATACACAGTATATATATATAAATATTAAATTTAAGAATATATGTTGATCAATACAATTATGAAATTGTGTCACTCTCAGACTTGGTGTAATGTTTGATACTGTTAACTGCCTTTAAAATAGAAAAGACTTCACCCATCCTGATGTTTACAGTAGCTTTCCTTCCATCAATTTTTCGCAACTTCAAATTTAATTGATTAGTAGCTCCATAGATATACCAGTAGAAAGTATGAAAGTTTAACTGTCACACATTCAACAAATTTTTCAGTTATTTATTGCTGTATTCAATAACATTTATTCAAAAGGTACTGTTCTAGGGGGCTGGCCCCGTGGCTGTGTGGATAGGTTCATGCGCTCTGCTGCAGGCGGCCCAGTGTTTCGTTGGTTCGAATCCTGGGCGCGGACATGACACTGCTCATCAAACCACGCTGAGGCAGCGTCCCACATGCCACAACTAGAAGGACCCACAACAAAGAATATACAACTATGTACTGGGGGGCTTTGGGGAGAAAAAGGAAAAAATAAATAAATTAATTAAAAAAAAAAAAAAGGTACTGTTCTAGTGGCTAAAGCTACAGCAATAATCATCCTAACACATATAACCTCAAGAGCTTTCACATTAGAAAAACGAGAAAAACAATTTGCAAATAATTTTTTAAAAACAGTTTTCAAGAGCTATTCTTTTTTCAGATAATAATTATTATAATATAATAATAATGATAATTCCTCTTAGGAAACCAGAAATAGACTGGAGCTTCCTTAATCTGATAAAGTACATCTACAAAAAACCTAAAGCAAACATCGTACTGAACACAATACTCTTAACAGGTTTCCCTCTTGAAGCCAAAAAGGCCATTAATCTGCTGCTATCACCATGCTTATCCCACACTGTCCCAAAGCCCTAGGCACTGCAAGAAGGCATAGTAATGAGTTAATTAACATTGGAAAACTAGGAATAAAAGTCATTTTTCACAGGTGAATGTATATTTAGAAAATCATATGTATATTCAGAATATTCTGAATGTATACATAAGGAGTATATATATAGAAAAATATTAGAAATTAATAAGTAATTTTAGTAATGTCACAGGATATGAAAGCCTTTTTATTTCGATATACCAGTGTTCTAGTTATCTATTGCTGCCCAAAACTTAGTGGCTTATATAGCAACAACCATTGTCTCAAATCTCAAGGTTTTGTGGGTGAAGAATTCAGGTAGATCCTGACCAGGAAATTCTTTTGTTGTATGGAGCATCAATAGATGATTCTGTGGTATTCTGCTGGTAGATGGGCTAATCTGGAACACTCAAGATTGATTTGTTCACAAGTATGATGTCTTGATGGAAGTGGCTGGAATCTTAGGCTCATCTAAAACTGGGGACCAGAGAGCCTACACATGGCCTCTCCAGTATGGCAGCCTCAAGGCTAGTCAGAAAACTTACATGCCAATTCAGAGCTCCTAGCTGTAACATATCAAGAGGCAGGAGGTGAAAAGTGCCTGAGGTGGGACATTGGTCCAGAATCATTTCTATTAGCAAAAGCCATTACCACACTCATTAAGGCTCAAGGAGATGTGCCAACCACCCCATCTCTTCATGAGGTAACTGCCACAGCCAGTTACCAGCCAGGAAGCTTTGTGCCAAGAAACTATGCACCGATTATCTCCTTCAACCCCTTAAGACAATCTTTAATAGATGGGAAAATCGAGGCACACAGAGGTCAAGTAAATTGGGTAAGCCTTAAAAAACTGCCTCTTCATTAAAAAAACCAAAACTATACCAAGGAATTTGAGAGTATCCCTTTAGAAGAGAAATATATGATTTGATGATTCCACACATAGAATAAATCAATGCAAATTTCAAAAACACATGTATTCATAACAGTGCTAATCTGTTACACAATGTATTAAGAGAAAAATCTCTAGTGACAAAACGAAAACTTGTCAACAGCCATGTATGGCATAAAATCCAGTTTATTTAAAGCTCCAATGTAATGGTTTGAGGATGGAGGTGGAAAAAATAATGAAATAAAACATCAGAAAACATCATAAAATGCACCATATTTGTAATAGGGAAGTGTGTGTGTATGTGTGTGTGTGTGGTTTGCTGGATACAAAGAATGGGAGGGCAAAGAAAACATGCAGCTCTCAACCAGGGAAATCTAATAAGCAGACGTGACTGTAAACAGCTTTGTAAAGACAGGTACACGGTGCTGCGCCTGGCTGATACGACCGCTCCTGGCTGGAAAAGGAAAATCAGCACTGGGTCCACAGGAGCTGGTGAATTGTTCTGAGGTCAAGCACTACAAGAAATTGGTCAGTAACGACATTATTCTCAAGAAGCTAACTGACTGGTTCTTAACTTTATGCAAATTTTCTACCTGGCAAATTCAGTGTGGGGGGCAGGCAGCAGAGAAGGAACGTTTCATTTACTGAGATGTATAATTCATGGTTAATAAATTGTAACAAGCACTAATAAGTAGAGGAACAGGAGCTGAAGCAGAACATAAACAAAGAAGAAATAATTTTCCCCATTAAATGTACTCAATTAGCACAGCTCTCCTCCAGGGGCCAGAAAATAACGAGACTGTGACAGTCCTTGACTGTGAATACTGCTAAATCTTTAAAAACAAACAAAAAAATACTTAGGACAACTGTAAAAGATCTCTTCTATTACATTTGGAGAACCATTTAGAGACAATAAGAAAAGTAATTAATGTCTGTAAAATAACTTTCTATAACTCTGTATTTTTATAGCTACAAATACATATACACACATACACTCACTTCTTATGCTGTATGCACCCTTTTCAAAATAGGCTGAATTTTTAGGCACACAATGAATTGATGGAGAGTGCACCTGCAGTTGGCGCACACAGTAAGATGGGAATTTGCGAACACCCAAAACACTTCCTGAGATGAAGCACATTTTGTAGGATAGATAATAGAACCATCATTTGAGGACACGCTCTTGTTCAGCCTCTTCAAGCATTATGAGGAAGGTGCTATCATCTCCATTTCATATATGAGATGACCGTGGTTCAGAAGGTTAAGAAGCTGGCAAAGTTCTGCTCTGGAGTGTATCTGAAAGTTCAGCGCTGGTCTGCTCAAGTCCGAAACCCATTATCTTTTCACTTTGCATCTAGGCTTTTCTAGTAGAAGAAAGACAATTTCTGGATTCTACATGCATAAATTAAGGTGTATTTTGAGCCTTGACCATTGAGCTTTGACGAGTTTTCCAAAGTCATTGGGGGTGGGGAGGTGGCGTGTGGCAGTAAAGTGAGCTGTCCACTTAGAGGCCTTCCTTAAAACAAAATGATTGGGGGCCCCAGTAGCTGGTCTACTATGTATCACAAAGGAAAAGATACTCTAGTACCACATTAAATGATTAATTAAAGAGGGCATTAAAATGAGCACTTTCTGTTTGCATTACACCATGCCAGGGTCAGGGACAGACCAAAAGAAACACACTGCATGATGCGATCCACAAGAAGCCTACCACCTAATTTGAAGACATTAAGTGAAACATTAAATGGAGGGTAGTTTGAGATCTAGAATTTCAAATGAAACTGTTTCAGGAGTTAACTTAGGAATAAGACTCTCCCTAAAAATTAGTGAGGTATACAATTATCTCTGATGCTCTGGTCCTCCTGTTTCACCTGAGTATACCTGAGCTATGACCTCAATTGTGAAGTGCTCCCGACCTTGTCCTTTTGGCTACATTGCTTGGTCTTCCTCCCCTTAATAATAATCATACATGCCATCACAGCGGGAATGTTCCAGCAGTGTTTTCTTAGTTCCTGCACCACGGCAGGACTTCCTCCGCCTCTTGTACACCCTGCCACTCTTTGTCTCATAATCTGTTTTGTCTTCACAGTTCCTATCACATCTGAAATCACCATACATATTTATTTGTGAGTTGATTTTCTGTCTTTCCTCCCTGGAAGGCAGGCTGCATGAGGGCAGCGACTTGCCCTGTTGTCTGTCATTACACAGCCAGCTGCTGGAAGTGTGCTTGGCTCATAGCAAGCACTCAAATGTTTTTTGAATAAATGAACTACAAAAATGATCACACTTGCTGAGTTTACACTTCTGGTATTTTTAAGGAAACTCATTTTACTCATTCTGGAATTTCAGCAAAGTGTTTTTTAATTATACCATCCTTACTCAACATCTAATTACCATGATAAGTAATAAATATATTGAGGATTTACTGTGCTAGGCATTTTATATGCCTTTGAATTCTCAAAGATAAAGTATCTAACCTATGAGGTCCATGTTCTCATTTTACAGAAAGGAAAATGATGCTGACAAGGATTAAAGAACTTGCTCAGGACCGCAGATAAAAACTGCCAAAACTGGGACTTAAAGGCAGGGTTATCTCACTCTAAATCTCAAGCTCTTTCAAAGCTATCCAGTTACGCATCTAACAAGGGTAAATAAGAAATAAAGAGGGGGGGCAGAAAAAAATTTTCAGTATACAAATATGTAAGACAAGAGGAAAATAGTTGAGTTCTCCAAAAGTACAAGCACAATGATGACATATTTGGTTAAGGGTTAGAGGCCAGTAAATTCATTTCATACGAGAAGTAAGTTTTGAATTTCTTACAATAACAGATGGTAGAAAGTAAGTATATAAGTACCTTCAAGTATTTTAAATGTTATATTATAGATGGATAATAACTTACTCAGGAAAACCAGAGTGTCTTAGAATTATACTCTTCACCTGAAGAGGCTGAAGTCCAGGAGGCCAAAGCAACTTGACACAAAATGTCTGACGTTTAGGCCAAACTTACCATGTGGACAGATGATGGGGATTCCAACCCTCAGAAGAGGTGTTCTGCTCACCCGATTTCACCACACAATTACTACGTTCCAATCAATGGGTGCTGCTCTCCCTTAGTGATGTTTTAAAGACTCTCACATAGTTCAAACTGCTGGAGACATCAGAAATGATTAAATCTAGTTTTCACACCTTATAAACAAACCAAAACCGAGATGAAAAATGACCTATAATTTGTAAAGTGTTTTTACAGCCAGAGGCTCATTACATTCTTATAACAGCTAAGTGAAGTAGGGGGTATGGCTATTTTCATTCCCACTTTTACAGAGGCATCAGAACCAGCGTTGTGACTGGCTGGTGAAAAGTCACATAACCTTTAAACAATCATCAACAGGGCTCTTACAACACAGGAACAAAAAAACGGAAAAGGAACACCAGATGCTGAGACTTGGTATTTCTAAAAGAGGTTGCATAAGCCTTATTCTATATGATTGGGATTTCCTTAAATCCAGTTTATAAGAGGCTTCATGTAGTACTCCGGAAGCACAGCCATTAGAGCTTCATTTCCTAACTAGGAAACACACCACTCTACTTACAGCATATAATGAAAAAGAAACATTGACAACAGAAACCTGAATTCATAAGAAAATTAATTTCTTCTCTTAGTTACAAGATTGAAGAAAAATACTAGGAAAAGCAAACAAATGCTACTATTTCCAATTAATACATAGTTTTTCTTTGTGAAAGAATATCTAATACATCAATAGAAAAAAGAAAAACCCAATAGAAAAATAGACAATTAGCAAGTCCAAAAATTAAGAAAGACAATAAATACATAGTTTAGTTCAGAGACAAACGAAATACAGGCAAACGGATTCATAAGTAAGGAAGACGAGTCTAAGCAGAGAGGAAAGAACAATTGCCATCAGAATTAAAACACCTAGGAGTCAAAGAAGGGAACTAAGGAGAAAAAATAAAGAGGAGTAGAATTTCACTGGTGTTTTTAAATTAGGGTAATTGATGTAGAGACTATAAAATGAAAACATTGGTTAGAAAAGGTGGGGGGGGGGTTAGACGCGATGGATAGACACAATGAAAGGTCAGAAAGTTTGGACACATTTCGGTACGTACCTCACTTAAACCAACAGAACTTTTTTTTATGTTGTATATACAGAGAATTTTGTTACTATTGTATTTTTAAGTTCAGGCACAAAACAATATCATCAATGGTGTTTTCATGAGCAGGGTAACTTTCTGGCAATAAAAACAGGTTCCCATCCTAATTGATTATTTGAGAAGTACACATTTACAGTCTAAAACGAGGACATTCATGGGGTGAGAGGAGTGTGAAGAGGCATAATGACCTGCGTATTAGACCATGAGGGGGCCACACAGTCCTCAGGAATAGAAGATTTACCTTAGATTCACTGTCTTATGACATTCCACTTCTGTGTTGATGTGTGTGCGTTTGGAGAAGGCACAATAATTATGCGAAAACGTCCTGAAATATCTTGTTATGCCACCATTTAAAATATCTTTCAAGTCTTAATGCCTTTTGGAAAATTCAGGCATATTTCTAACAAGTTAGAAAAGTGAGTACCTTTAAAGTAGAATATTACTAGAATCTTAGGTTTCATTTACTAATAAATTCCCATGTCAACAGTATGTATTTATTGCCTACTATATCCCAGGCAGTTTTCCATGCCTTATGAGAAATAAAAAAAAGTTGAGAGGGTAATAACTCTGACTCTGTCTTCTATTGTGATATTTTGCTCCAGTACCCCTTCACGTAAACTGATGATGTTGGACTAAACAATTGCTAAGAGCCTTTTGGCTCTAAAATCTTGTGATATTCATCTGCAAAATTATTAGTGAAGGACATTGTGGTGAATTAAAGACAGCCACAGATTCTTTGCCATTCCCCATCACAAGGCAGTGCTTTCCCCTTCTCTGGAGATGGGCTGGCCCTGTAGCTGCTTAGTCTAGTGGAGGTGGAGAAAGTCACATTGTACCAGTTCCAGGTCTAAGGCTTAAGAACGCCTGCCAGTTTCTACTGTTGTGCTTGTTGCTTACCCTGGGGTTTCCATATAAGAAATGTGGCTACCCTGCTGGAGACACCATGACAGGGAGACACCATGAGAGAAGAGGCCCCGGGGCTACTTGAAGAGAGAGGGAAGCACTACCATAAACCCCTCAGATGCTTCCACCCCAGCCGCCATCTGATTATAACTACATGAGACCACAAGTGAGGCCAGCAGGAGAACTGCCCAGCTGAGCTCAGTCAAGTCGCACAACGACGAGAGACATTAAAAGCTACTAAACTTATAATTTAAGCTTTTAATTTAAGCTACTAAATTCCAGGATTGTTATTCAGCAATAGATAACTGAAACAGATATTACATCTCCACATTACGGTAAGTATAATTACATTATTTATCCTATAAATTATATATTTCAGATCATACATAATAAAGTACCCATATATCTACATACACACACACACACACACACACACACAGTTAGTTTGGCTACAAGCTGACACATGCAGTACTAAAGTAAAAAAGATCACTGAACTATGCAAAATCTTGCAGCATAAACCAGGAAGCCTCTGGAAAACACGGAGCTAGGGAAACGTCACTCAGAAACTTTGTCAGTGAAACATAAAAAACAGCTGGGAACTTAATTAATATGTAAGCACAGTTTTACTCATGTCTAATGATTGACCACACATAAATATTACAATAAATACGGCAGTTTACCTTGAAAAAGAGCTGAAGTTTGCTTGTGGAGTGGGCGTAAGTAAATTGGCCTCTGCACCAAAGAGCAGCAACGCACAGCTTGACTGCAAGAAAGTTATATAGTCAAACACTCCCTTAACTGGAAAAAGAAATACTAAAGCTACAATTTCCCCAAACCCACACTAACCATGACATATTTCAATTCCAGTTCATTTACTTCATCTGCATGATATATGGTTCAGGAAAAAAAAGTTAAAATGCTATCGCTACTATCACTAAAACTAACTTTAAATTTTATCAAAATTACTCAGATGTTTGCTATAATTTTCAGAAACACTATCTTTCCCCAAAAATTAGTTGAAAGAAAATGCCATATTGTAAATCAACAAAACTGAGTAATAAATCTCTTCACAAAAATGCATGTGTTCTTCTAAGATATTTTACTGTTTTGAAATTCCCTTATTTTAAAGATGCTAAAGAAAAATTTTAAATAATGAGACAAGTTTAGAATCAAGATTTTGCATATTAGAGGAGAAAACCTCCTATTTTTCCCATTAAATGCATTTAAAGAAAAACAATTAGCTTATCATAGGGAAGGCAGACACTGTGTTCAGGGGGAGGAGACAGAGCAAGCCTCTTGGTATATACAGCCCTGTTTTTAAAGGAGTATTTTATTTTTGAAGTCCAGGAAAGGAGAAATATACATGTTCTACACAGACTTTCGAGAAACTCTCAAACTATTCTGCTCTAATATGGCTAAGAGCAAAGAAAGACTATATAAGTGTTTGAGATCAGTTTCACTTGTGTCTCAATATTTACACATTAGTATTTTAACATACGCATTTCCATTCTTTAAAAGAGTATTCTTCTCGAAATCCCTCCTGATTACATATATTGCTAGATTACAATTGTTTATAAAAGAAATAATACTTCAATTCTAACTAAATTTGACATTCAAATGGGTACCCAGAGTAACTAACTGAAGGTGATAAAATACATTGTATCAAGTAGGAATCCCTAATGTTTCTGACAAAGTCCCTCAAGCGAAAGAAGACAAGTAGTTTGTTTAATAAACCCATTAAAGAGACAACTGCAAGTTTTTGATGGAGATTTTAAACAATTAAAAGGGCGTAGCCCCTCTTCTCAATACTGGAATGTTTCAAGAGACTTACAAATAACTCAGAATGATAAAAAAGAATGGGGTTTTTTGCTTGTCTTGTTTTACTTGATTTAATTAAAATAATTTCAACTAAGAGAACAAAAGCAGTCACTAGGTCAACTCCTAAATTGTCTCAGTAAATAAACAAGAGCAACATAGTTGCTTCATCTCTTTTAAAAGTTTACAATTGAATCGTTATTATTGGATAGGCCAAACAAATGGGCACACTTACCTGAAGTTAAACTTCAACAAGCTGAAATGAGCGCTGGAGAAAATTTTAAGGCTCGCACGACAGAGAGAGAACCGCAGTACCCACTCCCCGTGGCCCCGGCCCTTTGGAAACTGGCTTCACTTAAATAAGGCAGCAGTATTGGTAGCAGCCCCACAACCTCGTGCTACGCTACACGTTACTAAAATTCGCCATATAAGGGCTGCGAACCTGGTGGGACTCAGCCACGACTGTAACAAGCAACACGCATCGCCAAGGGACTGGCTTTGGTACCAGTCCTGGAAGACAGATGCTAACTAAACTGATAACATGATGCTCAAGCGCCACAGCCATCCTGTAATGTGTCTGTCAGAATATTTTAATTTAAGGGTTTCTATTGGCTAGAAAGTTAACAAATATACATACGCAAATAACCACAGCAGACGATAACTTTCAGAATAATGTTTTCAACCGAAAATACTCTAGGAAAGTATTTCCTCTTGGTCTAAAGAAACTTGTTAAGCTGATTAAATCAAACGAGTGTTTGTTTCAGGACCCCTTCATTTCAAGCCGCGAGAAACTTGTCCCCACCGTGGGTGCCACCTCTGGGCTCCGCACCCCACGTCGCCCGGGGCGGGGTCCCGGGCGAGGACCGGACCGGCCGCCGGGGTCCGCACCAGGGGCTGCAGCTGCCGCGGCTCCTCCCGCCCCGGGGCCTCGGCCTCCGCGGCTCCCCGGGCGGCCCTTCCCCTCGCCGGGCCCGCGGCCGGAGCGCGGACGCCGCGGCTGCTCCGGGAGGCGGCGGCGCTGGCGGGGCGGGCGGGGCGAGCGCGGGGCGGGCGGGGACTCTGCGCTCGCTCCCCGCCGCCGCCCTCCCGCCGCCTCCCGCGCCCGCCTGCCCGCCGGGGAAGGGGAAGGGGAAGGGGCAGGGGCAGGGACCCCCCATCCGCCCGCCTTGCGCCGGGATCGGCCCCTCTGGTCCTTCTGTCCCCGGCCTGGGCGGCGTGGGGACCCCGGCATCTCTCCCTGGCCGCTGCGGGCAGGTTGGTGGCGGCCGCCCAGGATGGGCCGGGAAGCTGGTCGGAGTCTTGAGGCGGTGCCCGGGGCGGCTGTTTGGATCACTCCAAAGCTGGTGACAGTCACACAGAGGGGCATTTACCCTCCACTCCTAGGACAGTGGGTGGGAAGGGGAACAGTTGCTCCCATGCTTCATAGTGGTGATAATTATTAGCAGAGTGTAGCGACTCTGCCACTTGGCCTCCGCAGAATTTATCCTTAACTACTGCTGCCACCGCTTCACTGCCTTCCTAGGGTCTTTTATTTCCCTCACGCGCATCCACCGGACAGGCCAGAGCTCGGCCCGGGAGAGCGCTGAGATTCTGAGTCTAGATCTACAGATTGGACTCAACGCCCCTGTCACACAGGAGGCCCGAAGCCGTGGGTTTACACGGAGGAAAGGATAAACCAACTGATGTGAGACTGTAAAACCAGGAGTTCTCGCCTCCATTCTCCTGTGTTCTAGGATTAGAAGACAAGCGGAAGGCCTGCAATTGACAGAACATTTTTGGATCTGATTGAAAGAACATTGTTAGATCTAAGGTGTGAGGTTTGCTGTTGATGAATAAATAAAAAAGCAATAGGATGTATTGGAGTATATGAGGAAGCCATTTGGTTTAAAACTAATTCAGCTTGACGTTATTTTTCCAAAAGAGCCTGATGTGGTCTGTTGAGCATGAATGGTGCATCTGCTGTAAACATTTACGGTGTCCCAAAGACAGGAATGATGTCCTTAAAGATAGGGATGTATCTTCCACCAATACAGGCATCTCTTAAAGGAGAAGCATCTTTTCCTGAAAACTAAGGATTAATTATTGACCTGCTGTGCTCACTTTGTGACCATTGACTGCTGTACCAGCTAAGCATCTAGAGACAGCAGCATAAAAGATGTTCCTGTCATGTGTGATGTATGCTCCATGCTCCAAGATGTATATAACCACTCTGGACACCCTACATCTTCAGATGTGCTTCCTTCCTTGGGGAAGGAACCCCCCCACCCCACCCTGGGGGCTACTGACCTCAGACCTGGCTCATAATAAACTCAACCGAAAATTTTATTTATAGATTGATTATGGATTATATGGCTTGACACTGTCCAAAATTTGTGTTTTATTTGGGGTCTTTATTGTTTAAACAAATTTTGTTTTGGTTCCAAGTAACTCAGAACATAAAAATATTTAAGAAATAGGAACCAACCTATGTTAAGCTTTTTCCCAGGCATTTGCAGGTTTGCTGCCTAGCACACCCTCCGGCTTGTAGTTATAAATAATAAATCATCCCCCACGCTGTTCCTTTGCTTCAGGTGATGCTAACTCCTGCCCTGACTTCAGTGAACAGGACCCTGAGCTGTTCAATGGAAGTCTCTTGTTCCTCTCGTACCAAGGATTATTTCAGAGATGTGCTCGGGCCCCATGTCAGGCCAATCAGAGGCAAAAAGACATAGTTCTAGGACTTTGTGACCCCTACAAGTTAGACTCACCCATCTTTAGAGATGTTTAAATGCTCAGCCACTGCAGGTCCGTTATGTTAAGGTTGGAGTCCCAGTAGGAAAAAAAGCTGGGCCCCTGAAACGTGAGTGCTGATCTGTAGATGACTACTCCTGAGAATACCGGCTTTGTAAACCACTTGGACTCTCGGACCTTGTCGTGGTACTTCTTCTGTACTGGAAAATGCTGTGGAGGTTTCTCCTCCCCAGTTAACATGTACCACTCCCCCCCCCCCCCCACCCCGCCCCACCACCACCACTCAACAGTTTCTCTTCTTTTGGCTGTAAGGCCCTTATCTAGGGATAAATCTCAGGATAATTTGATTGGGGGTGTGCTGGGCTTTATGCGAGAGGACAGAGGAGTTGGAAGAACCAGTGTCTACAGGCAGGAGCCAGGTGTTGCAGATGCTTGATCAAGGTGGCCAAAACCTTTAAGACTGAATAAGCAAGAATTCATTGACTTGGGGGCACTTTCTTCGAATATGAGATATAACGCTCTAGGAAGGACCCCAAGGGAAGAGGTGAACTCATGGCTAGCATGAATCTTAGGAAATGATGGCTAAGGCTGGCTCAGATGGATAAGGCTAAATTGCTCTGACAATTAGCAGAGAAGGGACTAAAGGGGCTGAAGGAAGTGAGATTATTGGAGTGAATATGTTATTTGAAGCCAGAATATCCACCAGTGGATTATATTCCACCAGAGGGCCAGAGGAAACACTATTCGATGGCAGTCATCAGGAATATACTGGTGAGAGGGGCACCAGCATCACTAAGATGTTTGTTAGTGATTCTCCACTGTGGACGTGATTTAATAGCAGGAGAGGTATTCACAGAGCTGGGCTCCTTGATATCCATGAGGATGATGGTCTGGCCATGAGGCCAGGAGTTGGCACTTAATCACCAGAAGACAGGAAGCTGCAATTATCATAAAGACCCGGAAGGTCAGAGTGGCAGTCCAAAGGATTTGACACACAGAGAGTTGAGATGGTGAATAGACCATATTGCCCCTCCCCCAACTCTTGCAATAGTTTCTGCAAAGGGGCCTCACAAAGGAGTTTTTAGGTTGATGGGACTCTCGGTTTTGGTACTGCATTTGTAGATACATGACTCTTCTCAAAAGCCATGGAACTGTACACTACAAAGAATGACTTTTACTGCATTCAAATTGAAAAACAATCGGGATGTAGGGAAGCCAGAATGGAATGCAGACATTGAAATGAATCTAATTCTATCTCAATTGTATGATGTAATCTCAGAGAAGTGGGTGGGGAAGAAAGGAGCTAAGCTAAACAACTCTGGAAAAGAATGTTTTCTCAGATATTGGAAGGCTGAAAACATAAAGAACTGTGAACAAAAACTGTGCTCTAGTTGGCAAATTTGTTTGTCCCAGGGCTACCATTAGTAAGTGTGATTCTACGTTATATGTTTACCATGGCTGAACTAATAATAAAAAGATTGCAGACGAAATCCATACTTCTCTTTTACAATGTTACAATAAAATAAACAAGCAGAGAATGCTAGATGGACACTGATGTTCTGGGTTAGAATCAGACCTGTTAATATGAACTTGTGTTTATTTTTAATACATACAGAGATAGATATACATTTAAATATATGTGCATACATGGGCCAGCATAGATATGTATGGTTTCTAGCTCAGTCCACTAAGAAGGTCAAGAAGCAGTGACACCCCAATGGCAAGGACAAATACACATACCCAGATATTTCTTTCTAAATGCCATAATCCAATTAAAGGAACCAGAGACGCTTGGAAAAATAGATAATTCTAGGGCTGTTGGCAGGGGAAATAAAAGATGAGTCTGGAACATCTTGTAGTGCTAACAAGTAAGGAAAGTGCTGCAAGAGAGAAAGAAGAAAAGAAGAATGGAAGGATGCAAGGAGGGAAGGAAAGCAGGGAGGGAGGGGAGAAGGAAATAGGACAGGAGGGAGGGAGGAGGAAGAAGAGATAGAAAGAGAGGGAAGGAAGTGGGAGAGAACGGAGGACAAAAGGGTAGGAGTGTGGATTTTAGGGTGCCAAAAATGCACACATCTTTTCGAATAGTTTATAAACTAGTTGACAATTCTATTTTTTCTTTTTTTTAAGATTTTATTTTTCTCCTTTTTTCTCCCCAAAGCCCCCCCCGGTACATAATTGTATATTTCGTTGTGGGTCCTTCTAGTTGTGGCATGTGGGACGCTGCCTCAGCGTGGTCTGATGAGCAGTGCCATGTCCGCACCCAGGATTCGAACCAATGAAACACTGGGCCGCCTGCAGCGGAGCGCGCGAACTTAACCACTCGGCCACGGGGCCAGCCCCTGACAATTCTATTTAATAACTTTTCATAACTGAATTAGAAATTCACTGTCAGTAGATAATATTTTCTAAATAGAAAACTAAAATATAGGTGTGATCTATAAGGTGATTTCACAGTTTGTAAATACCATTTTATTAAACCCTAGACGTGTGGATGCATTTTTAAAGACTAATTTTAAATGGGAAGCAGCTGAAGCTTAGAGAGATACAACCTGTTAAACCTATAAATAAATGTTGGGGAGAAGCCTTTAATTTAGAACTTTTAACTCAAAATATTCATACTCCTTCCAATAAACAACACGGTTTCTTCAAAAATTGTGTGTTTATTTTGGTGATGGGTTAAAACAGTTATGCCAAGTATCTAAATGCTGGAAATCTTTCTTTTTATTTAAGTGCTGAAAGCCGATTATTATCTTTAAATTGCACAGAAAGCTTTTGTAAAGTCACATTTTTCGGCTTTTGAAACTTAAGTGTGTTTTAGAAAGTTATTTACACTCAGCACAAAAGTGATGTAGTTTACTTACTGCGTGATGGGGGATAAGATAAACTGCTAACATATGTGAACTGCTCTCACCAAAGGTGAAGGCTGGCGAAAGATGGGAAAAAATTCAATTGTGTTTCTACCACGTTACAAAGTTGTTTAGTATATTTTACAGAGAAACTCTAGAATCCATTTTGTTGCATATTTTTATGTAAAGAACAATATTTCAGTGATTTTCCTTTAAAACAATTCCCAATTTCAAAGTAGAGAGCATCAGTACTTTTTCGTTTTTTAAAGTTGGATTAGTTAATAATAGACAGCAAAGAGAAGGCTGCCACTGTGTATTGCCAGAGTGGCTCTAGGGCAAAGTTGTGTCTTCCTCAGAAGTCTCACCACCAGTGGGAAATTCTGAGTCCCCTGCTGTATCTTTGACCAGGAACCAGCAATCAAATCTTAGTCGTCCTTTCTGCTCCTGGAAGCGCAATATATGAGAATGACTAAAGCCATTGTTTGTTACCTAAATAGATGAAAGAGAATGCTCCCCAGAAAGAAAGGATGCCTTTTCTGATTACTAACCACCGTAATTTATGGTCAAAACATGAATCCCATGGTAAAAATATGATTGATACACAATTCTGAATTATAATTTACCTAACCTATGTGTTAAGCTGAATTACACCTCATTTAACTGAATTTTAAAACTTCATAATGTTCATGAAAGTTTTGGTAGAATAGAAAAAACATTGACTTTAGATTCTGAGGCCCTGGGTGTTTGTATTTTCATTTCAGTGTTTCTACGTGGACTGCCTGCATCACGCCACCTGGCAAGTTTGTAAAAATGCAGATCTCCAGGAGGCCAGCGCAAACCTGTAAAATTAGAATCTTTCGTAGTATTATATTAGGAATCTACGTTTTTTTCAAGAACCTCAAGTGATTGGTAAAAATATCTATTTCCACCTGTGCTCTGAAATTTTCTGTATCTCTAAAGTGAGGGAGTGATATCTTTCAGAACTTTTAGATTTCTTCCAGCTATAATGATTTCAGTAGTCTAAATAGCCTATCACTGGGGCAATAATTGTCTTCATAAAACTTTCAAAAGACTCCATTAAATTAAACATATATACACTGGAGTTACGTATAATAATAGTCTGTTTATGGTGAAGATATTGTAGCCACAATCCATTAATTGTTTACTTAATGGCACCACTGTTGACACAAAGTATCAGAATAATTTAGTGCTATGTGATTTCTCTTGCTCCTGGCTTTTAACCTTATTGTCAAAATAGCCTCCCAAAAAAGGCATACTAGCATTTACTTTCTATGCGTGGAAAGAGACGAATAATGAAGCTACAAATATTCTCACAAACTTAACACTCTGCAAATAATACTATAATAATTACAGAATCAGGTTTTCTTTGAACAAGATTTTGGTACTGAAGAAAGGCTCTGTAATTGTTGGCTTCCAGTATAGGTAAAAATGATCTCCATCATCTAGTAAAATTCTTATTAAAATAATAAAGTTTAAACATCTGATTAACATTCCTTAGAATATTTCAGAGCATGCTTTTCACTGCTTAAACATTGGCATATGAAACAAACATTTAAGAACACAAATAATTCTGCAGTTATTGTGGTACCAAAGTCACAAGTAAACAGATGGGAGAAGAATTATTTTTGGAAAGAATCATGTAATCAGTTATACAAACAATGACAACTGTTTGTAAGTACACAGGGCAGATTAAAGAATCAACACAGTTGTGGTAAATATTCCAAATTCCCGTTTTAAAGTGCTAATAAATGTGACCCCTTTATCAGACATAAGACACTCTGCTACATGTAATTTCTACAGTATATCTGCTTCTAGTTCTCAAAATGGCTTTAAAACAAATCTCCAATGAAAACACTGACCAAGAGAAAGAAGTATAGTAAAAGAATAATAAAAAAGAAAAAAGGAAAAAGGTGCTTTAAAACTTAGAGCTCCCAATAAGTTATCACAGAATCTATTAATTTCTAATCTATTGATATTGACTGTATTGAGTTCAGAGACTATGCTTTAAATTTTTCCTTCAGAGAAAATAAATGATTGAATTTGTCAATGCTGTTACATTATCTGATAAAAATATTATTCTTGGTACATTTAGAACAGCTAGAATCTGAAACAACTTCTTTTTATTAGGTTTACTCAGCCATATTGTACGCTACATTGAACGTTTATTGAGTAAATTCTTTCCTTTTTTTTTCTGGTGAGGAAGATTTGCCATGAGCTAACATCTGTTGCCAATCTTTTCACTTGAGGAAGATTAGCCCTGAGTTAACATCCGTGCCGATCCTCCTCTACTTTGCATGTGGGATGCCACCACAGCATGGCTGATGAGTGGAGCAGGTCTGCACCGAGGATCCGAAGGCATGAACTGGGGCTGCTGAAGCAGGGGAGCAGAACTTTAACCATTCAGCCATGGGGCCAGTTGCTGGAGTAGATTTTTTTCTGTGATTTTCTATTTTATTATTGAGTTTGTAATTCCAATAGCCAAATGGAGGTTGTTCTTGATCATACTTTGGTATAAATTGATACCATACTTTTGTCAAATAAATATTCCCTTTTATTATTTAACTACTGTCATATTTCTTCTGGTTGTCACAAACACTGTCCAAGGTACTCCCATCCAAGTATATATAATAAAAATGAAACAGACACAAAAAGATTTAGGCACTCTTGAGTATGTCCTTTATCTTTTAGATGAAGAAGAATTATGGTGCTATGCGGTGACACATTCATCCCCCTAGAATCAGTCTGTTGATTCCCAGGGCTTCAGCCACTGAAAGTTCATTTTAACATATTGTCACTGTTTTTCTACTAGCTGATGTCTGAAATATAACTCACTATCTCAGTGGCCCGGGGGAAACCTGAGTTGGATTTGATTGTGAATAGAATTCAGTAACTACAGGTTTCAAACTTCTGTTTATATCACTTACTCACATTCTATTGCTATAGAAATTTTCCAATGACATATTTCATCGTCAAGTTTATGCTATATGTGTATGAACTGCAGTAAGTTTTCATTTCTTTTTGTGTATGAAACTTTATGTGGCAGATAACTTCTTATTGATGAGCTTTGTGTTAAGCACTATAGAAATGAGAATGGCTTTTCAGAATCAATAATAATAATCAGTAGAACAAAACTTTCACACATAAATGGATCATTGTCATTTAACTTCACAAAGACAGACTCTCTTGTGGTTTAATTAAAAAGTCATAGTTTACTATTTTATCAAAAAGTAACAAGCAAAAATTAAATATTTCCAAGAATCAAAAGAGACTGTGATGCCACCCTTTTGTTTTAGGGAAAATTTTTCCATAAAACTTGCTCCCTCATGCTTTCATGTTTAGAGTCCCAGAGGTCCTTTAAATTTCTCCTTTGTTCATATTGATAAGTTGAGAGTCACATGTAAGGAAAGTTAAATAATGTGAATACTGAAAGACTTATTTTTTCCAAAATATAAAGATGGTATTTGTAAACACACAAAGGATATAGACTTTTGGAATTTTTTGCTGGGTCAATAAATTTAGTTTAATTTTTTTTACCAGCTTTGTAAACAGGAAGGAAATAATTCAATTACCTGTAGGCCCTTAGCTAATTATTGTCCTCATTTAAAATGTAGTGAAACACAAGAAAGAAAGCATAAATTAACAAACTTGCTAAATATATGAATTATATAAATTAAAACACTTCAGTTACTCTGATTTGAAAGAAGAGAATTTGAAAAGAAGTTATAGATTGAGTAATCCCAAAATCCAAAATGAAAATACATTTTTTGATAGAAAAAATCTATCTTCAATGCTTTTATATTCTGAAAATTTGGCTTAATTATTTAGAACTAACAAGAGATCAATGTCCTTATTTAATTATGCATCCTTTCTGAAATGAATAAATAAAATTTAACTAACTTTAATTTATTTCAAGTTTAGATAACTCTTATTGTTTTATAAGCTAAAAGTAATCTATAATCTTATTAGAAATATTGAATTACATATTATAATATTGTAATATGTATTAATTACAGAACGATATTAGAATTATAGAAATACATGACTTAATCCCATTATAAAGAATACTTTGTGAACATTTTGATGTAATTCACTCACATACTTTTGCTACTTGTACTTTTTTTTAATACAATTGAATAGTGCGATACTAGAAGATTTTGGTCATTTCTAATGTTTTGCCATGATAAATAAACTGTTATACAGAAAATGGCATCCTAGTGTATGCATATTATTTTATATTTCTCATTATTTCCTTTGGATAGATTCCTAGAAGTGAAATGGATATTTTTTAAATTTCTGCCAAATAATTTAAAATTTGCTTTTGAGATTAGTCAGATCAATTAATATTCTCCACAGTGTGTATAACAGTGTTCATTATATTACTATAATATAATTATTGTTCTATTTCTTTATTATTATTAAAATTGTTTTTTTTCCTATAGATTCCTTGTACATTAATTTGTTTTATTTCCTTTTGGGATTTTTCTTACAAATTTCACAAGCATTCTACATATTTTACTTATCAGCCAATATTTTGCTACATTTTGCCTTGTTGATTTTATCTTAATATTGTGACTATGATTTTCGATGTGTATGTTTTAAGGGAGTGATAATTTTTTCCCTTTTTCTCATGCTCATTTGTAATTCATTAAAAGCTCATTATATTCCCCCATCCATGATTCGATAAATGTTCCCCTAAAGTATATACTAGTAGTCCTTTATTTTTTATTTCATGTTGTTGTCTTTTATTTGCTTAGAATTAATTTTGATGGGTGATGGAAGATGAGACACTAGATTGTTTTTATTTTTCACCTTCAAATGCCAATTATCTAGATTCAGTTTATTGAAAACCCCACTCCTTTTTTATTGGCTTGTGATAGTTCCTTTATCATGTTCAGCGTTTACAGATCCGAGGGTCTGTTTCTGATTTGTCCGATATGAGAGTCTGTTCTTGCCTCCTGACAGCAGTATTTTAATTACCACACATTCTAACAAACTTGAATATCAAGTAGTGAAAAAAAGCTCTTCCTATTTCATTTTTAAAACAAATTTAGTTTACTTTTTTTTAAGGAAGATTAGCCCTGAGCTAACATCTGCCACCAATCCTCTTTTTGCTGAGAAAGACTGGCCCTGAGCTAACATCCGTGCCCATCTTCCTCTACTCTATATGTGGGACGCCTGCCACAGCATGGCTTGCCAAGCGGTGTGGAGGTCCGCACCCGGGATCCGAACCAGAGAACCCCAGGCTGCCCATGTGGAACATGCAAACTTAACTGCTGCACCACTGGGCCAGCTCCAAATTTAACTCACTTTTGCCTGTTATTCTTCCTAAGGGACTTTAGAGTCTTTCACAATAATTCAAGTTTTGATATATCCACTATAATTTTGATTGAAATTTTATTAAATCTGTATATTATTCAGAGATAACTAACATTTCTAAAACATTGCCTTTCTATCTAGGAATATAGTATTTTTCTTCAGGCATTTAAATTGACGTACAAATTTATGGTGGATGTGTGTGTTCGTAGTTTTCATTAATTTCTTTAGATTTTGCTGTTTGAGCTTTTTTTTTCCTCTCATATAAGTTACTGATTTCGTAAATGGATAGGTTGTTGTACATATTATTTTGATTTTAAACAGCCTTCCCAAGAATATTTCAGATGATTATTTAATTGGATTTGTAAAGTTTAGTGTGTGTCACATGATTTTAGTTGTATTTGAATTAAATGTTGGCATTACTTTCTTCCAAGTTGTCAATCATCTGAAAAATTCATATTCAATTGTTTATTTGAGGCCTAGATAAGCAAATACTTTTAAGGCAGCTCATTTTCTTTAATTAAAGTAGATGAAATACTCAGATATTCCAGAAGACAAGTTAAAATTTTGTTCAGCAAAGTAGCATTTGATAGAACAGTTCACTGTCATAAGGAGTGACAACCGAAACACGATTCTGAACGTATGCAGGGTTTTATAAAAAAGGATTATACCCACAGCAATGTAAGCTGAAGTAAGTAGTGGAAAGTTCTCTCTCAATCCTTTATTATTCTGTGTTCCAGTGATGCTAGGACACATGAACTGGATTTTTTATTTCTACATTTTATTTACTAATATGGAGGTTTTAGTTAACTACTTCAATAGCACAAGTCCTATGTTAAAATATTCATGATTAATATCAAAAGTTTTAAATAGCTGTGAGTTAATTTAAGTAGCATAAAATTAAAATAATAATAGCCAAGTGTCACTAAGTTTCAAACAAAACTGGTTCATTCCTTGGGGCAACACAAATTCATACTTCCTTTTGGAAAAGAATGTGGCTATGTATATCATAAACTATAGACAAATCTCTTTGACTTTTGACTCAATAATTCCACTCTTGGGAAAGTACTTTATAGAAACACTTCAAAAGAAGAAGAAAAAGATTAGAAGAAGAAACAAGGAAAGGAGGGATATGAGAAAGAGAAATAGGAGACAGAGAAAAAGAAAGAAGAGAAAAATTATATGCACAAAGAAGCACACGGCAGCAATAAAATTATGAAGATAAAATATATTGAATAAGCAAGTTAAAATGCTACCATTTGATGATATATTATGCTGCCATTAAGATAATTATGAACATGATTTCAACATGGAAAAATGTATCTGATGTAATGCTATGAAACAAAACATGGAAAGTAAAATTTTGTGCAGACTACATTTGTAAATATTTATGAGACAAAATGAAATATGAATATATCCTAGAAGAAAAAATAAAATTGATTTTCTCTTTTAAAATATGCTAATATTTTTAATGCTTATATTCCATTTTAGTGATTAAATAGCTAATGTTTTATTTGCTAGATTATTAAAATACTTTATAAAACATTAAGTCCTTTGTGTTGCTCACAATTTCATGTTTCATCAACTTCACGTTTGCCATATGAAGCCGTAGCACCATTCAGTGTCATCTATAGCAGTTACAGCATGGGATGGCTTCTTGTGAATCTACACTACAGAAATGTATAATCCATCATATCAGTTAAATTTAGACAATCAAATATGTGCTCTCTCTTTTTCTCTTTCTCTTTCTTGCTGTCTACATACACACACAGACACATATGTGTGTAATGTATATGTATATTTATAGTATATGTTTATGGAGTGTATATATATATATATATATATATAGCTAGAGAGAGAGATATAATTCATTCATATTTCCAAAAATATCTGTGGCTCCTTACAACAGAATAATATACGCAATAACAAAATTAGTTAAATTATTAAGAAATATCTTTGTAGAGGAACAGCACATTGCTTGACAAGGAAAAATATACACAATGAAAATAATACAATAAATTATTTGTAAACTAAGTTAAAAACACATACACAGACATACACCTCTATACACATTCTATCCTTTGACAGTGTCCAATGAGAGTTCTTAGATATTTCAGGAACTCAGTAATCATCCAGATTAGAGTTTGCTAACTTCAATACCTACAAGGACCAGGCCAACAACATAGATAATGCTGATGAAGTTTCACTTCTGTGACCAGTCCAAATAGGACAACAGCAACTCAGTGAGAAAGTGGACCCAGGGCTCAAAAGAAGCTATATGTAGGTATTGATGTAAATCTTTGTTTGATATTGGAACGGTTTTAAAAAATCAATACCATAGGCCAAGTAAATCACCTTTGCTATCCTCTGTGGTCTGAATGTGCTCTCCCTCAAATTCATATATGAAATCCTCGCCCCTAAAGACGGGGGTGTTAGGAGATGGGGCCTGTGGGAGGTGATTGTATCAGGAGGACAAAGCTCTCATGTATGGGTTTACTGTTCTTACAAAAGACACCCCACAGAGATCCCTCATCCTTTCTGCCATGTGAGGATAGAAGAAGTCTGGAAGCAGGGTGAGGTCCCTCACCTGACCACACTGGCACCCTGATCTAGGACTTCCAGCCTCCAGAACTGAGGGAAATCAGTTTCTATTGTTTATAAGCCACCCAGTCTGTGGTATTTTGTTACAGCAGTGTGAAGCTACTAAGATGCCATCGTATCTAGTTTGAGATCTCTGATTCTAGTTCAAATTCTTCCACTTGAAAATTAAGGTAAAAGGCTTGTGAAGTGAGGCTAAGATCTAAGAAGGTAAGATTGAAGAGCTGAGATTACCAAGCTAATTGGTCACAGAGCAGCAGGGGCACCCAAGGATTCTGGATTGCCATTTCCATACAAAATATTTATCTAATTAAGAATTCTTCACCATGCCCAGTTTAAAAAGCAAATGAAGTTTTACCTTCTACACAAGGATTATAATAAAAAACCTTTTATAATCCCTTAACATTTCCATATAGAGATTATTTTTTTCTCTGAATAACTGCTAATTCTACTAGACTTCTAAAATTCCTTTTTCTAATGCAATCTCCTAAACCCCAAATTTCTCTTAAAGATTCAAAAAAAACAAAAAAAGAGTGAGACATTCTGACAATACCAAAGCAAATGAATTTTTTAAAGTTAAAGTTAATTAAAATGGAAATTAATTTTGCCCAATTGATTTGCATTTTGTATGCAAATGTGGAAACTTTGTCATCATTCAAGACCCCCATGGCATTGGCATTTTGAGACATGATTTATTTAAATAAAATTTTTGTTCTGCTTTGCTCATTTGTCAAATGTCTCCTCCAATCAGTGGGATTTCAAAGTGTCGAACTCCATGTCTCTTGCTTTTCTCAGAATAATAAATGATTTGCAATATCATATATATTTTAAATTTTCTTATGAATAATTGGTCACATTCCCACACTAATCCTAAGACACCACTTGCATTCTGAATCCCTTCTCAACGTCATCTTTTTTTAATTCCCTACTCCCTTTTCTCATTAATTTACTGACCCTACCTTTTGCCAATCAACTCATGGCACTTTAATTTACCATAAGATTTCACATACGACACATAAGTATCATAAACAAAATACGCTAAGAAGAAAAATCCCTTATTTCTGTGTCACCCTGACTGTCTACTCACTCTTCCTTCTTTGAGCCGTTCCCTTCCTCAATCTAGTGTGTTTTCTAATCTTCAATCATTTCTAAAACAATGTGTTTTGATTAAATCATTCTTCTAAAAACCATCGATGATTTTCATTAGGTAGAGTCATACATAAGACCTTTAACCTTGTATTCAATGTTCTTTAAATTTTTCCCAAACTTAACTTTAATATTAATTTAGAATATTTAGAAAATATTTTTCTATTTGAATTCTCTTTTAGAGAATTAGAATTGATCATCTCTAGTTATTAGACTGGTTTATTCATTGTCTCTTAAATTTCATTGTCCAAGTTCCCCAGCCTGGACTTCCCAGCATAATCTTTTTCATATATGGCAGGATAATTTCTTCAGATATTAGTTTATATTTTGCTTTTCTTTTATTCCCTCCTCACTATTCCAAGCAGGTTCCCAAGCATAGAGATTCTTGACTAGGGGAAATTTATTTTCCCAGAGAGAAAGAAGAAATTTGCACTAGAACACATTTTCCTGGCTTTGTTTTTTTCCAGAAGACCAAAGACCTTGAGGGACTTTTAGTTATTAAGGAGAGTGAAGGGAAGACAGGGTGGGTGGGGAGAGAAAAAGAGAGAGAGGAAGCCCAGGAGTGAGAGGAGAAGGAGCTGAGCAGGTGACAAGAGTATAGGAGAGCACTGCTTACTCCCTAGCAGGGCCCAGGATGGGTGGTCACATGGCAGAGCGTAACCACTTGTCTGTGGTAGCCTCAAAGAGCAGAGAACTTAAATACCAGGGTCCTACCAGAAGCAAAGATTCTTTTGTGCAAACTTGACATAGAAGTAGCAGTCACCTGCAGCCAGTGGACCACATTTGACTTGAATTAAATAATTATACATTTTTTTCACATCTAATGCGTAAAGTAAGATATACTCTTATATTCATTCATCCTTCAAGACTGCATTCAAATTCCACATTGTTACAAAAGTTTTGTGAAGTATCCACAGTTCAAATCATATCTTTTCTTCTGTATTGATTGCTTCTTTCATTTGTAATTTATCATGAACTTCCTATCTTATCTTATTTCTTTTACAGACAAACTATTTGTAAATTCTAGCTTGCATCATTATTTATAATCCAATGTATTTATATCCTTTCTCTACTAGATTAAAACGTAAGCTGCTTTTAAAGCAGGAACTATGTTTGATATCTCCTAGTTGCCTTCAAAATTCCTATCACTGTGTCTTACATCTAGAAAACACACAACTAATATTGATTTAATTTGATTTATTTCTATTCAACCTTCTGATGGTCATACTTTCCCCTATTTCTTCTTTGATAATTAAAATATATATATTTAGAAAAGATTTTGTCTGGTACCTTTCCGATGCAATCAGAGTGCTTGAGTTCTAAGAGACTGTTCAGCCTTCAACAGTAATTATGACTTCAACGAACCCAATAAGATTTCAGTTTTCTTTTTCTTCTGAGATAAATGACAGGTGAAAAGAGTAGGTTTTGTTTTCTGATCCCTCAGCATCCCAGGTGCTCCAGGATTGCATCCTTTTATGGTGAACAGTGGTGCCAGCTAACCTTGGCAGTTTCTGACTTTCACGATTTAGTTTACTTTATCAGAGGCGAGCTTTGAGTAATTGTGAGATGTGCTACAATCTGAGATACAGACACATCCTGTGGGACTCAGTTGATATTCTTACAATGATACTCCGCACCACTTGGTTCAGTTTCCTATGTGTTATATTGTAACTGGAAATAATGAAAAACTTAGAAAAAAATAAAATAACATAAACTTTATTGTCATCTAAAAAAAATTAGTTTTTCAGTTGGGACCAAGGAGCATGCCATTTTCTTCTGTCTGAGCAGAAAGATTGATAAACTTAAGCAAAAATGAAAATCTCATGTTAATGAAATTTTTCTTCAGTTCCACATCACCTTGTGCTCAGAGTAGCATTGAGCAGCTCCCAGGGAGTCTCTGGAACTTTGTTCTTTGGGAAGACTATCAGATTTCAGATCTAGTATCATCTTTGACCTGAGATGGATATTTCTCATTTAAATAAGTGAAAGTAAAGAGGTAGATATAATACTTAATTTTTTTCTAACTATACAGACATAAAATAGTCTTTGAAAATGTCTTAAATCAAGTCATAAAGAAAAAGAACCCTATATATTGCCATGATATTATATGTTTACTATTAGAAAATGAAGCAAGTATTTTTTCAAGATGCTAAAGTACAACCCAATTACAAATACCAATCGATTTCTGCATGTTCAGTTGATGTGTGGGATGTAATGACTTCTTTTAATCCCTCCTTCTGGAGGTCCAATCTATATAGCTGAGTCCTTTAAACTTCTGTTCTTAGGGTGGTCATTTCTCCAGGCTCTGCAATAAATCAGGTACTTAACTTCCGTACTCAGATATTCTTTCTGGCAGGCTCACTCTGTCCCACAGCAGGTAAGAAGGTTTTTGTCTTGTTGCAAAGAGCAGCTTTGTCTTGGAGTGCCATGATTTTAGTAAGTGGTTTCTGTCTTCATAATTTGTCTGGTCCTTCAGTTTCTTGTTTTGGTTCTCCCATAGTACCAAACATTGACCTCTGAGCTCCTTTCATGTTCACTGGGGTTCCCTTCTCCCCAAACCTCTGCTCCCTGGATAAGTGGATGTCAGGCCACTCGCCCACTGCCCTCTGCTTCTTGTGCACCTCCTTTGTAATGAATTTTTGAAATTTGTATCTCTTAGTTTTGGTCATGAACTTTACCCTACAGTCCAGCCACACTTAGGAAGGAGTTAAGGGAAAGGAAAGCTAAAGAAAGGCAAAGAGAAGCAGACAGGTGACAGGGTATGAGAGCAGACCTGGGGTAGCAGGAGCTACTCCAAGATACAGAAATCATGGGTGGGAATAGTAGAGTCCCACATTGAAGCCATGGTGACCTTCTGTGGATGTTGGCATTTCTAGGCACCAAAGCTCTCCATGGCTTCCACAGTGTTCATTTCTTCTTGTACTTGGCCAGAGACTACATGAGTTCCATATAACCATCCTCATTATGACAGACGACAAAACTAGATGACATATGAGAGACAGGATGCCAAGACCAGTATGATTTCTCATGAAGTTCTTATCAGTGTCTTTTTTCTGGTAGACAGCTTTTCCACCAGTGTTGTTATGACATGTGAAATCACTGCCCTGGTGTGAAAACCCAGGAATCTTTATGTAAATCTAGGAATCCTTATGTTATAGCACTTTCTTTTTGGTGTTTAGAACCCAAGTGTTTTTGCTGTCTTTGGAACTTCATCAGAAAGCAGTTCAAAGGAAACAGTGTCAGGTTGAAGTACACAACAGAGAGTTGGCCATACTTGGAGTCATTTCAGAAACCCAAAGTAACAGCTCCAGGAGGCATCATGTGCAAAGTGCCCTCATAATTTATTTAGGGTTTCCAGCAAAATCAGCCATCATCTTTGGATAGTGTGCTACCACCAAGAGGCTGAGTCAGCATCCTAAGCATTGCTACTTCCTCAGTGGGAGAGTTTTGTCCTCAGGCCTGGGTTTCTCTTATCTGAGTGAAATGCTATGTTATCTACCCTGCTAGGCCATGGAATCTAACAAACTTTGCATATTCCTTCTTCATGCATCCTGGTATTGAGTTAAATAAGGTGAAGCGCAGCATGCAACAGTACTGACTAAGGGGAAATGGTTATCTGAAGGGTGGATGGTATTATATGATGTCTGGAAGCAGAGAAGACAATTCTATTTCATTTTATTGAGTTGGAGAATATGTTTGCTATAAACGGAAACGATGAACTTTGAAGCCTGAGGGCTGTCTTATGAGCACTGACTTGAGTCCTGTTAAATGATGTTCTAAGTTAGGATACCCTGCACCAGGGCCACCATCTCTCCCCCTTGTTTAGGGAGGACTTATTCTTTGTGTAAAAATCACAGAGAAATAATACAAACTGATTGATAAAGACAATAGTTGAAGTTATGGAATATTGAAACTACTTTTATTGGAGGCAAACAGAAACAAAACAAAACAAGTCCTCCCACTGTGTCATCCTCAAGTCTCAAATTCTCCAGCCAGCTGCTTTTGTTTTCTACCTTTCAGTCTTCCGTCAGTTGCTTTACTAGTTGTATCCAGAGTTGTTGTAAGCAGAAGGACGAGCAGGGTGAAATGCGTCTGCTCCATCTTCTTCAGAACCAGAAGAGCAGTGATGCTTTATAGAAGCATAAACGTGAGGGGAACAATGCCTTCTGAAACTCCAGTCCCTGTCTCCTCGAGGAAGTGAGACCACCATACTGTGTTTAGCTTGCACTTCCAGCCCTGTGGCTCAGAAACTGCCTCCAGGCTGTAAGGTGGGGCAAGTGTGGTCCACAATTCTCGGCTTTTCTCCTGTTTTGCCTGTCGATAAAATATGAAATGTCTTTGTCCCATATTTGCCAGTTTTTCTAGGTTTTTTTTTTTTTTTTGCAATAAGAACGTAATTCCCTACAGTTAATTCTTCACAGATTCTCACAAGCAGGAGCACTTCGAACCAATGTCATTTCAATTAAACTTATTTGCCAATCTCTGATTTTCACAGACCCTCTACATGAGGATGGGACTTTCTTCAGTTCTGTCGTAGAAGCATGAAGAGGGGAGCTACAGATGTTTTCAATCTCTACTTAATTAAGCATTGCCAGCTGCTTGAGGGTGGCATTTGGCAAGTGCAGAGCTCCTGTACCACGTAAGTTTCTCCATATGCAAAGCGTTATATCTCTGAATGCACTTTCTTAGGTTTATGACAGTTTTGAGCCAGCAAGTTAGAACACAATGAGTAGTAAATCTGGGGTTACACTTCAGTGAAAGGGGAAAATTTAGCAGATGATAAACTTTTACAGTTCCTCTTCATGGTGCATTTAGTAGAAAAACAGTTAAGATCTACAGAAAATTCCTTTCTCTCACTCTACTTTCTTTTATCCCAGGCCACATAATGTAACCAAATCAGTCAGCTAGGGGTACAAAAGTTTTCTTTGTCCATTATAATTATCCTTTCACTTTCTTGGGAAAGTTACAGAATATTTCCATAAGCACCACGTCTGCCTACCTTCAGCTGGTGTTTTTCATAGCTTTGTTTCGTGTGTTTGAATGGAAATAGAAATCTTTTTTAGGCCAGTGAGTGGTTAGAAATATATAACGAATTTTTCTCTTGTGCTTGTGGACAGGACAGGATAGATGAGTATACGGAGGGAGTTTTCCACATTAAAGTAGGAGAGGGGCTCAATTAACTTCTGTCATTATATCAAATTCTGTCCAGACAACCTTAATGCACTTAAGCTGCTTCCAAATTTATAACGTTGTTTGCAGTTCAGTGTAAAAGAAATGGCATTGGCTTTTAAGAGAAACATGCTTGAGTTTAATGAAGCAACTCAAGATCACATGTGATCAGTAACACAGATCACATGTGAGGCAGAGTGTATATACACACACAGATACACACATGTGCGTGTGTGCACACAAACATATATATCAAATATACACATAGAGAGCCATATCTTTTAATCATGAAAATAAAGTGAGATAGTACATTAAAGCATAGTACTTATTATAGTGAGCACATTGTGATTCTTATACCTGGTAGCTAATATTATAAATGTTATTTAATTTTATAAATTTATAAAGGCTAAAATATAACCTTTGTGGTGATTCTAGAAACTCAAAATCTCATGTGATTTCACTCCTATAGGCCCAATACTGTATTTATGCAGGTGAATTGAGATGTTAACAGAAACCCTAAATTCAACTGGCCTTTTTTCCAGTGCTATGAACAGTCTCTTGCTTCTGTCCCCTTTTGTCATCTGTCTCTAGTGTCATATTTCCAGCAGAGGTGAGCATTAGAACACATAAGTGTTCATATATTAACCCTGCAAATATTTATTGAACAACTATGAAGATTATAATAAATAGATCTTGAGACCCTGTATAGGAATGAAGAATCTGGGATGAAATGGAAGCGAGCTCATTTGTCTTAAGTATCTAGCAAATGTTGGGCCTTTCTGTAGAGTATCTGATTTACTTCTCTTTCAAGCAGCACTAGAGATGCTGTTTTCCCACTTTCTAGATAAGGAAACCATCTACGTGGTTAAGTTATCCTTTCAAGGTCACACAAGCAACGTGCCTAAATTGGCTTAAGGAGCTTCCTTATATTTGGAAGTACCACAGTATTACAGACTATATAATTCTTATTGTACTTTTCCTATTTTCAGATGAAAATGTTTTAATTGTGTCCCTCTAAATCTTACAGATTTTTGACGAATGATCAATATAGATCTTTGCTTTACTCAGCAGCAAGATTCTGGCTAGTGGCGTAAAAGCTGAAGAAGCATTTTCCTCCTTTTCGTAGATTTAATAGCAATTTTTTCTCCCTAGATATCCTTCTCTAGTGATACAAAGGCTTGGCATTTTTTACAGATAAAGCAACACAAGATCAAAATGTGCGGAAGGAAAATAAACAGCGCGTGAGCATCATCTGTCGTCCGCGGGCGGCGCGGCGGCAGCAATTCCGTTCGCGTTGCTGCAGGCTTGACGGGCATCCTGCTCCCTAAGGCGATGCTAACGCGCCTGGGCAGCGGCTGCAAAAGCAGCTTCGGTGATGAAATCTCCGTCTTTCTGTCAGGAAATGCCTGTGATGTCTTTCCTCACAACTAGTTAGGTCTTATTACAAGCCTCCTTTCTTTGTAGATTCCTCTCTGGCATTGCCCGAGAAAAAAGTGCTCACGCGGCATGTTTCGTCCTTCAAGTTCTTTACCTCTACATTTACGATTAAAAAATGTTGATATACTCATTAACAAAGAAGCATAAAATAGAGAAAATATATTTCTGAAGATGTTGAAGACTGAACATGCCTTGGAATCTAAATATATATTCTTGAGTATTCCTTTAAAATTGAAATCGCATTGTTCTGTTTTCAGTGATATTTTCTAAACAATTTATTTCAAAGTCTCTTAGCTTGTATATTGCCGTGGGTTGTGCAGACTAGATCAAAGTGTATAGCATTTCCTAAACTTGCAATCTAATTTACATAAGCATAGGCAAAAAAAAAAAAAAAATGTTGTAAAAATCTGAGTGCATTCAGTTGGATGATAAGCACAGTTGTCTGGATGAAGATGGCTTGTTAGAAAAGATGTGAAGATTGAATAATATTCAAGTACCTTAGTTCAAGGGGAAGCTATTCCAGGCCTGAAGCATCATGGTTCTAGATGAGGAAATGCAGATAAATCAAGACTGGGTGCGTTAACTTAGAGATAAAGAAGCAGCATTATATCTCATAAATTTTAACATGCTTCTCCCACCTGTTCTTTTTCATTTTTTTCCCCTTTTCCTCGCCTCTTTCCACTGATAAATGGATGTAGGCTTCTTCTCAAATGAATTGCCTCGAGAATGTTAATGGATACAAGTGCCAAGTTACTCTGAAAAAAGAAGCTAGTCCACCTTACTAGAATCTATTACAATAGTCTGTGTGCTCACACCTGCATACCCTGAGCCAGTCGTAGAAGAATTATGGCTACTAATTGGTAATTTGACAGGAAGGACCATTGAGAAAGTTTGGATAGCCTAAAAGGAGTATGAGAATCCTGGATACATGGCGGACATATGTAAGAGGACAAGCAGCGAAATCGCCCACCCTTAGTGCTCTGGCTCAGGCTGTGTGGTGTATGGCTGTGTAAACATAGCTGAGAATTTATCCTAAAGCCTTAAAGGAATATGGAGAAAAAAGGATTTGGTGGGAAATGGGAGATGAAACAACAACCACTAGGTGGTAGGCAACTTGTGAAAAGTATATAAAAAAACGAGAAGAGAGAATACTACAAAAGTGGTAGGATGTGAATGTCCAGGGAGAAGATATTTAGAATTGTTGCCATTTTTTGAGTAACAGAAGTTCTCCCTCCAAAACATCCCTCTCAAGACACCTTCCAAATATTTCAAATCTTATTTTCAGTTCTCTTGAGAAACTGGCTAAAGGAGACGTTACAATGCAAACCTCATTTCAGCTAGGACATTAGTATCTGCGAATTAACCAACAAGCTTTAGACTTCAAAGTCCATTATTCTTCACAGCTGCACGACTCAAGATATTTTGAGCAGCCTAATCTAGAAGACTGCAGAAAAGTTTCTCTACTAGCTGAATATTCTCATGTACATGCCATGAAATATATATTATATAAATCCTTTTCTCCTTAAATTCAGCATCTCTCTAATAAAAGTAATATACAAATTTAGTCTATGCTAATTGTCATTAAGGTTGACAATGCACATGAAAATTTTTTTGTATTTATGAAGCATCATAAAAAGAAAGCTTTTGTTTTGATCTTCAGTGGGTATTTGTCATGGTCTTTGAGCTGAAAATATGTAGTTGACATATTCAACATAAACTTTAAAAACAGTACTTTGCTGTTTATTAACACTGAGTTACTTTGCAATTGGTATCGGGAGGGCTGATCTTAAAGCTTGATGTGGTAGTAGGGAAATGGGTATTGACTATGATTCAAGAGAAAGAGTTCTAGTCCTGGCTCTTTTCCTTGTGACTCAGGGATAGTTAGCCTCTGGATCTCTCTTTCCTCATTTCTTTAAATAGAGATGCAAAGGCTTGATAAACAAGATAATGTAACCGGGACATTGAACAAGCATGACTCCCAGAGTATGATCTGAACAAATTTTAGCTTTTATTTTTCACTTTTCTAGGAAAATATATTCAACAGGGAAAGAGTGTTTTCCTCATCCCACTAGGGCTGTGACGCCCCCCGTGAGATTGCTTCCCACATGAACACAGCTTTGCACCACTCAGGCTCCAACAGCTTGCATCAAGTCGTCTTTTTAGGAGGCTACTCATCATGCTTCATTTAGGCTTCAGTACCTCATATTGGACGGCCATCCCACGCAAACACTTTCTACAATATGCATACGTGTTGGCTCATTCTATGTGCCGCTCCCTTCGGCATCTACACGTTCATCACCCTGCTAGGGCTTTGGCTACTTAAACTGGTCCACTTCCCCATGTTGATCACTCTTCAACTGGCTTGTGCTCTAACATCTCATGCCAGACTGCCACACGATGGGCATGTTCTCCTTACCTGTTTACAATTCAACATCCCCCCCACACAACATCTACATACATGCTTCCTTCATCCTACACAGGTTCTGAAATTGCATACCAACTCCTACCCATTCTCTCCTCACCTGGGCACAGATGTTTACCAGGCTTGTTCTTCCTAAACACTCTTGAACAAATTTTTTTTTTTGAGGAAGATTAGTCCTGAGCTAACTGCTGCCAATCCTCATCTTTTTGCTGAGGAAGACTGGCCCTGAGCTAACATCCATGCTCATATTCCTCTACTTTATACGTGGGACGCCTACCACAGCATGGCGTACCAAGCAGTGCCATGTCCGCACCCAGGATCCAGACGGGTGAACCCAGGGCCACCGAAGGTGAACCTTAGTGCTTAACCACTGCGCCACCAGGCCGGCCCCATTGGACAAGATTTTTAAGGACTAGAGGAAAATAATGAAAATGGCAAAGTGAAAGAAAAAGAGTAGGAGATCAATCTGGCATATGTACTTTAATTCAGTCAGAGAAAACTTAAAGTCTTGCTTATTTTCCCAAATATTTGCAAATCCCTGGTGTTTTCTTTTCATTCCTGTAGACGCCAGTTTACATCTGAAGGCATTTTCCTTCAGCTTCCTGAATTTTCTTTAGCATCTTTTCTGGAGATTTAAAGTTGCCATGGCATCGTTGTCTGTCTCCATTGTTTCTAATATGAAGTCAGCCGTAACTCATAGGTTATTCCCCTGTATGCAGTGGTACATTTTTCTCTGCCTTCCTTTAATATTTTCTCTTTATATTTGATTATCAGCGTTTTGATTATGATGTGTCTAAGAAAAACTCACATGTTTCTTCTCCACTACACTCACAGTATTTCTGACACCAGTTGTGTGCGTTTTCCACACTAAGCATTGAGAATTCTCCAATGCTTTATGGACACCAATTGAATGTCTTACAGTTCAATTTAGTTCTGACATTACCTACCTGGAGTTAGCTTCACTTCCTACAAGTTAAGGGCTCAGTCCCATAGGACTGCTCCCACTTTAGACACCAATCACAAGTCCTTAGTTGTCATCTGTGCTTCTGGCTATAAATCGAGGTTCCTACGACATTCTCTTTGGGTTCAGTAATTTGCTAGAACAGCTCACAGAACTCAGGAAAACGACTTTATTTTATGCTTACAAGTTTATTTTAGAATTAAGGGTATGATAAAGGACACAGATGAACAGTCAGATGAAGAAATACACAGGAAAAGGCCTGGAGGGGTCTTGAGCACAGGACCTTCTGTCCCCATGAAGTTCGGGTATGCCACTCTCCTGGTATGAGGATGTATTCACCAACCAGGAACCTCCCCAAATCACATACTTTAGGGATTTTTATGGCCTCCTCATTACATGGGTACGATAGATCATTAACTCAATCTCTAGCCCTTCTCCCCTACCTGGAGGTTAGGGGTAGGGCTGAAGCTTCCAACTTCTAATCTTGGCTTGATCCTTCTGGTGACCAAGCCCATCCTGAAGCCATCAGGAGCCCACCAAGAGTCACCTCATCAGAACAAAAGACATTCTTATCACCCAGAAAATTCCAAGGGATATAGATGCTTTGTGTCAGGAAGTGTGGCCAAAGACCAAATATTAGAACAAAAGATGCTCTTAGTAGCACCTTTATTGTTTGGGAAATTACAAAGATTTCAAGAGCTCTGACCAGGAGCTAGGGATAAAGACTAAAATATGTGTTTATTATTATACCACAATGTGATAGGATTTTCTTTTTTATCTGCTTGCAGTTTTGCTGTGTTTATTGGACTTGAAATTTGATACAGAAAGAACATGGAGTTTGATATTTTTCAACAAAATTGGGAAAAAGTCTGCCATTATATCTTCAAATTATTTTCCTGCACCATTCTCTCTTTTCATTTATAGTGAATCCAATTATATTTAAGTTAGACTGCTTGATATTATACAAAGCCCAGTGTTCTGCTTTTTCCATAAACTATCTTCTTCTGTTTATATTCTTCAGATTCAATCATTTCAATAGATCTTTCTTTAATTTTAGGTTTTTCTGCTCTCTCTCACCTGTGATAAACCCATCTTGTAAATTTGTCATTTCAATGACTGTAGGTTTTGGTTCTTGAGTTTCCTTTTTATTTTGCTTTGATTTCTATTTTTTATAGATTTCCCATTAATTCAATTATAATGAGCATATTTTCTTTTGGTCATCATATACATAAATGTTTTTAAATAAAGATCATCAGGTTTCTATTCTCTCAACTGCTTTTTTTTTTTTAAAACATTGGTGGCTTTTTCTTTATTCTTTGCACACCTGGAACTGTTTAGTTTTCTAACTTCTTTTATCTTCCCCTTAATTGTGTTGATCTTTGGCTCTAGCAGTCAAATAACTTCAAATATTTCTTTTTAAGTATTGTGCACAGTAAATAATTGTTTCCTCTGCAAATGTTCCTTTAATACTAACTCTCTGCTATTATCAAAGATCCCCCTTCTTATTTAGTATTTTTTGACTTGGACAAATTCTATGTTATTTATCAACCTTAATGACTAATATTCTGCAAATATTTTAGATTCTTTCACCTCTATTATGCCATTTGGGGGTATTCATTGTAATAAATAAAGAAAATAGTTGAAAGAGAAAAAATATTTTTGTATTCTTTTTCTTTATGGTGTTAAAAAGGAGAGCCAAACAAAAATGATTTTTTTAAAAAAAAATCTTGAAACTAAACCACAAAGGGAGACACACAACAACAAAGAATGCAAAGAATAGTAATTGAAGAAAATCTGGCATTTAAACCCATGAGCCTACTGGAGCCCATGACAACTCCATTGGGAACCTGTTTAAAATACATTCTCATCTTTGCAGTCAACCATAATCCTTGCTTCCCTCTATCTGAAATCATTAGTGATTTAGTTTTTCTTTTGTGGGACAGGTTGGACTTTTAAAAAAAAATGGTGGACCTAATCAATGAATAATGGAAGTTTAATATCCTTTGGGCAACACCATGAAATTTGTCACATTGCAGAGATGCTGAATTTAAGTAGAAAAAGATTTATATAATATATATTTCATGGCATGGATATAAGAATATTAAGCTAGAGAGAAAGTTTTCAGCAGTCTTGCTGATTAGGCAGCTCAGAATATCTGAGTCATGCAGCGGTGAAGAATATGGACTTTGAATCACAACGCTTGTTGGTTAATTCGAAGATACTATTTACTAGCTGAAATGAGGTTTGCATTGTAACTTACCTGTTTTACCCAGTTTCTCAAAAGAATTAAAAATAGGATCTCCATATTCTTAGAACATATTTTTCTGGTTATATACAGATGAAAGACATAGGTAGGATTAGTTGTTTTATAGTTAGTATTTTAGAATTCCTAAGCTGATTATAACATTAAATAAAATTTATATCAGATAGAAAACATTTAAATTGCTTTATTGAGCTCAGCATGTGGTATTCATTCTCTCTAAATTTAAATAAAGCTTCCATCTGTTCTTTTATTCAGACATCTCAGATTAAATCCTTACTTAAAATACTAATAAACCCAATATATGCAGGCAAGTTATAAAAGATCACCTTGTCACTTGAATGTAATTTTGAAGTTGAAACTCATTACTCAAAAGTTTTTTCACAGGAGCAGAATTTGATTCTAATTTTGGAGCAGACCACCTGTGACTCCAAGCTTTATAGGGCGCCCAGAGCGTTTGTGGGAATGTAGTGTTCGTTATTGTCCACTATGTATCGGTCTCAAATTGTCTTCATATTTTAAAATAGGGGCATAGGAGGAATTTGTTATATTTGGAGCTTTTGATTTTACCATTTTGAAAGGTTTTTGTATATTCTGAATTTCAGGAACACCAATTTCACTTAATTTTTTTTCCATTTAAAATGTTTGCATGCTCAAATTAACCGAAAATAAGAATGAAGATTTTCTTTTTTATATTTTTAAAAACATCTCCAGAAAAGTTTACTGTCTGGGAAATGACCTTACTGATCTCAGTTATCCTCATTTGGGAGAATTATTTTCAAATAATCAATTATTTTTAAGAATCAATAATGTAAATTTCAAAGTTAATGATATTTGCAGTTTTTAAGGCCCTCATTTGATTAAGGGTTTCTTAACATAGTGTACTTCTTAATCTCACAAAATGACAAGGAGTCTTTGGCTCTACACTAACTTGAACAATCTAGGATATTTTTTAAACAAAACATCTGAGGTTCTGAGTTAATTTTCCTTTCTTCCAGACCATCAATTAGGTGTCTTTTTCTATTGGAAAACGTACCTACCTAACAATTAACAAACTTAACACTACCTTATTCCTAGAATAATGCTTTTGCTAAATTCTGTTTAACTGATATCCTTAAATCTAATGGCTCTTTTTCACTCTCATCAGTTGTATAGAATGCCACTGTTCTTTTAGAGCTAACTGATTCCTCACTCCGTCTCTCTTCCTACTGAGACACTGATACAGGAAGCTCATAAATTCATCCACCATGAGGAATTAATTGGTTAAATAGTACCTCAGTCTAGAAGCCACACCTGACCAGCTCTGCTGCTGTTAGGTCAAAAGAGTTACGCCCACTGTAGATGGGTGGAGAGAACGGTGTTTCTGTCATCTTACAGCTCCAGCACTTTCCTGCATTGAGACTTTAAAAAAGCTAATGAACTTGCCTCAGTTCACTTCCTCATATGCACAAATTGAACAGCATTTAACAGCAGTTGCTTCTAATTATTATGAAATTTTTAAATATGATGATTCATGTAAAATGTTTAGCAAATATTTGGTGAATTGAAAGTGTTTAATAAGTGTTAGATAATATTGTTGTTTCATTATTGCTAATTATGATTTTGTTACTATCATTAACTCAAATTCCAAAGTTCTCCCTATCCAAAATCTCCTCTGGGATACATCCTGAATTTTCTAAAAATCTGAATTTAAGGTAGTAAACTAAAATACTATGATGTAATAATTTTCTGGGCTTTAACATTATTTACTGAAGTCCTGGATTTTTTCCATGGTGTGGATGTTTCCTATTAGTTTAAAAGTGTGTATTCAACACTGTAGATATTTAAACATACTTAATATTTAAAGGACATATGTAAATATATTATGATATAGCCAACTACCAACTCACTTACATAAAAGACGACAGACTTTTTACTGAAATATGCTACAACTGGTTCTGCCTGGAAGCATTGCAGATGATGAGGTGGAATCTGGGATTCTTCCACCAACAAACACATAAACATATGCAATTTCTATAAACTAATAAGCTACACTTTTTCGTTTGAGAGTACTGTAAGGTCAAAGAGGCATTCTGTTTACTGGAAGAGATTTGGGTGATGAATTCGATGACTGCCTCAGGGCACACTCTAATTATATCTCTATTCTTTCCGGAACAGCGGGAAGGATTGGGCAGAGATATGGAATTATAACCATATAAATATTAATAAGATGATATTGTAAAAACATGTTTATGACAATAGATACATAAATATAGCAAATGGATAATTTTCTGCAGAACTTAACAAAAACTACCACCAGAAGTAAAAATATTGAGTATGCTTATACCTACTAAGGACATTGAATCTGGAACCGAAAATCCTTTCTTCAACCCAAAACAAAATAAAACAAAACAAAACAAACATAACAAACCCTTTAAAGGCAAGAGGACCAGCTTCACTGATAAATCTTTCCAGACAGGTGAGGAAGAAATAATGCTAAACTTGTACAAATTCTCCCTAGGAATAGAAAAAGTTAGTTTACAAACTTAGTTGATGAGATCAACAAAACTTTGATACTAAAACTTAAAAAAGAGATTTTAAGAAATGATAGAGCCAGCCGTGATGGCCTATGGGTTAAAGTTCCGCCTGCTCTGCTTCGGCTGCCCGAGTTTGGTTCCTGAGCGCGGAACCACACCACCTGTCTGCCAGTTGCCATGCTGTGGCAGCAGCTTACACAGAAGAACTAGAAGGACTTACAACTAGGATGTACAACTATGCACGGGGGCTTTAGGGAGGGGGCAAAAAAAAGAGAGGAAGATTGGCAACAGGTGTTAGCTCAGGGTGAATCTTCGCCAGCAAAAAATAATAATAATGAAATAAAAAATAAAACCGTCATAAAATTGTCATAAAAATGATAATTAAGTGCACACTAACTTTCATAGACATAAATGTAAAAAGTCTCAATAACGACAAATAGGATCATAAAGAGGTTGATTAATTGTGTCCAAGGGCAGACAATGCCAGGAGTGTGAGTGGGCTTTACCACTGGAAGTGGTACAATGCATCAGTACATTTCATCAGTACAATGCACCACATTTGTAGGATAAAGGAGGGAAGCATGTAATCGTCTTGTAGATGCTAGAAATATATTTTATAAAATTCAACACCCATGTATGATAACTATTCTCAATCAGCTTCTAATAGAAAGACTGCCTTAATCAGATAGGGAGTATCTGCATCTATATTTACCTATTATCTATTTCTACATCTATCTATCTTTTTTTAAAAATTACAGATAATATTAAAGTCAGTGGCAAAATATTAATGCATGTCTTCTGTGGTCAGAATGAAGTATTGTACTGGAAATTACTGCCAGTGCAATAACGTGAGGGGAAAAATGGCATGACTATTGGAAAGGAATGGTCAGAGCTGTCTTTATTCAATGTCTTGGTTTTGAAAAATGCTGTAAAGAAACTATCAGAGTTTAGATGTAAATTTTGTAAGGTCATCAAACTTAACATTGACATACAAACCCAGTTATATCAACAAAACCCAGAAAATTAAATATAAAAATGTCATTTATAGTAGCATCAGAATTATTGAACACAAAGACACAAATCTCAAAAAAGAAGTCATAGGGGCCTGCCCTGTGGCCAAGTGGTTAAGTTCAGTGTGCTCCGCTCTGGCAGCCTGAGTTCAGTTCCCAGGCATGGACCTATACCACTCATCAGCAGCCATGCTGTGACAGCAACCCACATAAAAAATAGAGGAAGATTGGCACAGATATTAGGTCAGGGCACATCTTCCTCAAGCAAAAAGAGGAAGATTGGGAACAGATTTTAACTCAAGGTGAATCTTCCTCAGCAAAAAAAGAAAGAAAAAAAGAGTCATAGATGATCTGGAAATTTAAAACTACAAAATATTTCTGAGAAAAATTAAACCTAAAATTGAGAATATACACCTTGTTAATTGATTAAATAATTGTGAATTATCGATTCATATTTTATATTGTTAATATTATCCTTAAATTGATATAGAAACTGAATATAATCCAAGCAATATTTCATGCCCTATTTAAATAGAAATTGGTATATAAAATTACTATTCTTACCTGAAAAAACATAGAAAATTGGATAATCCTCTCTATATTAAAGATATTAATTATGTAATTACTCTCCCCTCACAAAAGAAAAATCTTTTAAGTCCAGAAGGCCTGACTGGTATTTTACTCAAAAATTTAAGGACTGCAAAAGCCTAAAACTTATATGGAAATGTAACTGACTTAGAATCGGCAATGAAAATTTAAAGAGCATGAAGAGTATGGGAGGAATTATAGTACCATATTTCAAAATTTACTTTAAAGCTTTGGTAAGACAGTGTATAATTGATGCAAGCTTCGATAAATTGACAAATGGGACAAATAGAAAGACACTCAACCATGTCCACTTAATTTATGGCAAAAGAAACAATGTAATTCATTTGGGGAAGGAATGATCAGTTCAATAAGTTTGGCAGGAACAAAATTGACTGCCACCTCAAACAATATACAAATTTCAATTTTATATGGATCATAAACACAAACACAAAAGATAAAACAATAAAGATTATAGAAGAAAATATAGAAGATATTTTTATGATATTGTAGAGTCCAAAATATATTATGCGAGTCACAAACAGTACTAGACATAAAAATTGATAAATTGGAATTTATTAAAAGTAAGCACTTCAATTCACTAAAATACGGTCTTCAGAAGCAAATAGGTGAGCCACAGACTGGGAGAAAATATTTAAAATTTTTATATAGAAAAGATTAATGTCCAGAATCTATAAAGAACCACCACAAGCAAGGAAGAAAAGAAAAAAACCTAATTTATACATTGGACACAAATCTTGAAAATACACTTAACTGAAAATAATCTCCAGATGGCCAATAAATCTATAAAATCATGCCTGACACCATTACTCATTGGAGAAATGAAAATGAAAACCACAATGAAATAGCACTACACGCCTAGAATGGATAAACTTTTAAAAGTTGACAGTTTCAGTTATTAGCAAGGACGTGGAGCCACTAGAAATCTTGTATTTTGTAGCATGAAGTGTAAATTGATTAAAAGAAAAAACCCTTTGGAAATTTCTTGGACAGTACCTACTAAAACTAAGCATATTCCTATTCCATGAGCCAGGGATTTCACTCCCATTTGTATGTCTAAAAAGAAATTCTTGTGTTTGGCTATCAAGGACATGTACAATACTGTTCAAAGCAGCTTTCCTCCAGATAGCACTAAACTGGAAACAGCTAATTGCTGTCAAAAGGAAACTGAAAACAACCCAAATATCTGTGAAAAGAAGAATGGATCAATAAGTTGTGGTATATGCTTATAATGCTATCTAATACAAAAATTTTTAATGCACTTATATACACAACAGCCTGCCCGAATCTCAGAGACAGTATATTGAGCAAAAGGAACCAATAAAACAAGTCTATCTTGTATTATTTAAATTTAAATAAATTTTAAGGACAAGTCACTAATACAAGGTGATAGAAGTCAGAACAAAGGAGACTGATAGGCACAGGTAAGGAGGAGACATTCTGGTGGTAAAAGTTCTTTATATCTTGACAGGTGTGGCTGTTACACAGGCATATGCATATATAAAATATTTATTAATATGTTTACTTCAGGATTCTACATTGTAATGGATATAAGTACAAAATGAAAAAACATATTTACAAATGAAGGATATTCTTTGCATTGCTTTCGATGAAAACATTAAAACACACAAAAGTCCATTTTCAGAGATCTTAAGCAAAAGATAGCCCAGGCTGATTTGGAACAAATGCTGATGTAACAGTGGGCATTTGATTACAGACGCGGGACTCAGAGGAACCTGCCCTCTTGGTTCTGTTCGATTCTGCCATGTTCAGAAGTATCCTATCTTGACTCTGAACCCAAATAAGGAATCCAGCTCCTCTCTCTGTGGGGTTGACAAGTCTTCTAGAATGGTGGACAGTATATTGTCCAGCGATAGGCTGGAGGGTATTTCCACCATTAAGAACATCTTGCTACTTACATTGTCTGCTTCTCCCCACTTTGAAGACTCCACTCCCTTCCACATCTTCCACTCTCATTTTAGATGCCCTTCCACGTCCTCCTGTTCCTCTTCCAAATCCAGTGTCAGCTCTTCTTGGGGGGGTAAACTAGTGCACTAAGCAGCATCAGGTTACATCTATCTTACAACAAATATGAAAGATTTGCTGTGTATTGCTTTGGTATAAACTAGAGGGAGCTAAATGAACAAAATATAAACAAATTTAAAAAGATTAGTATTTTGAGATACAGTTACTCCATACTGTTTTTTTTTCTATTTTTGAAATGATTGCCTTTATAAAGTATCTCTTTATACCTTTGTAATATAATCTGTATTTCTACAAACAGTATCAATTCTTTCAATATATCATGTTTTTTATTCCTCTATTACCACAACTCTTGACTTTCCTCTGAAACACACATCTGTGAGAACAGAAGTCATTTTTTTTTTTTAAAGATTGGCACCTGGGCTAACAACTGTTACCAATCTTTTTTTTTTTTTCCTACTTTATCTCCCTAAACCCCCCGTGTACATAGTTGTATATCTTAGTTGCAGGTCCTTCTAGTTGTGGGATGTGGGACGCTGCCTCAATGTGGCCTGACGAGTGGTGCCATGTCTGCGCCCAGGATCCGAACCCTGGGCCACGGCAGCGGAGCACGTGAACTTTAACCACTCGGCCGCAGAGCCGGCCCCGAACAGAAGTCATTTAAGTAAAAAAATTCTTTTAAAGTTCAAAGTAGAGAAATACTGTTTCTTTCAGTTTTTTTTGGTCTTTTAGGTTTGTTTGGTTTATCTTTTATTATTTTTTTCATGTTATACTTTTTATTATGAGAAATTTTAAATAAACAATAATAATAGTTTAATAATTTCCCAGCTTCACTAATTATTACATTTGCAGTCTTGAATCTATTTCTCTTTCTCCTATTTTTTGTTCTGAAGTATTTTGAAGCAAAACCTCAACAACATTTCATTTCACAGAAAAACACTTCAGCATGTGCCTCTAACATGGAAGCTTCTTTTTTTTCTTGTTCTTTTTGAAATTTTTTGCGAGGAAGATTGGCCCTGAGCTAACATCTGTTGCCAATCTTCCTGTACTTTGTATATGGGATGCCGCCACAGCAAGGCTGGATGAGTGGTATACAGGTCTGTGCCCAGATTTAAACCTGAGAACCCTGGGCTGCCGTAATGAAGTACACGAACTTAAACACTACGCCATGGGGCTGGCCCCTTCTTGTTCTTTTTGGATAGTATTATGCAAGATAGCAAAGAGTTATTATAACATTTGTCTTCATCTTACTGTAACTCCTCAAGCTTTCTGAATTTTATATAGTAGAGAAAAAGCCTATACAAATTTTGTAATTCCTTGTCAACAAGGTCCACTGATTATATGAGAAACCTTTAGAGGTCTAGATTGTTTCTTATTAAGATCCTTTTGGCTAGATACAGCCTTCTTGCATTTTATTTAGAATTATTGTTTGGGACCTTGGTTTGTGCAATACTTCGGGCACGAAGTATGTAGTATAGTCTCACATGTAGTATATGAAATATGTAGTAGGGTCTCAGTTTTTCTCAGCTTCTGAGATCCTTGGTAAGTAGAATATATGCTGGTGTGATGCTTTCGAAAACGCTTGTGAACATTTATATCCCAAAGAGCAGAAACAGAGAAAGAGGGTTTGTGTTCTGTGCAAAATGCCTAGCGCTTTCACTACGTAAGATGCAGAGTGTCCTGACCATCCCAGAGGTGAAGAGAAACCGGATTAGGCAGTCCTAAAAATGCCGTCCCTTTCAAGCATTCTTCACAGCCCAGTCAGCACCGTGGACTTAGTGCCTGCAAGTGAAGTTTAGCACAACAGAAACATACGTGACTTTTAGGTTTCGCAGTTGTCCTTTCTTAGAAGTTGACAGGATGTGCAGGCAGGTCAGTAATTTTTTTGTTTTTGTTCAATACACTCATTTCCTTACGTAAAGAATTTTAGTTGCCTAAAGCTTGTAGACCTGCGATATTCCAATTTTAGCACATATCAGAATGACTTTGAGGGCTTGTTAACAAACAGATTTCTGGGCCTGGGTAATACAGTTTCTAATTGAGTAATATGTTTGGTGGTGGGATAGGAAGAGAAGTGGCTTCACTAGTAAGTAAGCACGTGATGCCGGTAATTGTGTTCCAGGGACCACACATGGAGAACCACTGCTCAGGGCTCACGCTTTCTCTCACAAGTTAATTTCAACTATTACGAAAGTGCTGACATTTCTGTGACTAATCTCGGTCAACTTTAGAGGCAAAGATTTTTTAACTTAATGTAACATTTCTTACATTTTGTAATTTTACTGTGGTTTTGTCAGAAAAATGTGTTATTTCTTTGGGAATGCGTACTAAAAACACAGCAATAATGACATGTTATATACAATGTACACTCAACTCTGAGAGGAAGGGGAGGGACCCAGAGAGGGAGGGGATCAGAATGAATGATAAAAAGCAAATGCGTAAATGTTAAAAATTAATGAATTTGGGTAGACAGATTTCTGTGTACGTCTTACAGATTTTCCCTAAGTTTGAAATTATCTCAGATATATTAGTTACCAAAAAACAAGGAAAGAAACCTTGAGAACTGTGGCTTTAGGTAATTATATTTATTTTCTATCACTGCTGCAACAAATTACCACAAATTTGGTAGCTTAAAACAACTCACATTTATGATCTCATAATTTTGTAGGTCAGAAGTCCAACACCGTCTCACTCAGCTAAAATAAAGATGTCAGCAGGGCTGTGTTCCTTTCTGAATGACCTGGGGAAAAACCATTTCCTTGTGTTTTCCTGCTTTTAGAGATGACCCACATTCCTTGTGTCGACGAAAATGATCCATAACCAATCTGTAAATGAAAATTTGGGTGAGTTTATTCTGAGCTGAAATCTGAGGACCATGGCCCAGGAAGAAAGGGCACCAAAGAAATAAGGTGTACAGAATGGTTATATATCCCCAAAGAGGGTGCCTTACATATGATTGAAATGTCCCTCCCACGATAGTCACAAGATTGCCCTGTCTGCACAGCGCTTGATGGACACAGCAGGTAGTGGGTCTGCTATGTCGGTGGGAGTAGCAGGAGGCAAGTCTATTGTCTGGAGCTGGGCGGTCACAGGTGAGCGCAGCAATCAGTTTCTAGCCTAAGGAAAGATGCTTAATCCTTAAAGAGACGCCAACGTTGGGAGGGGGAGGGAAGTTGCACCTTTATCTCAAGGGCCTTTTGCTCTTGCCATAGGGAATCTCTAAAGCAGATATACAATGCATGCTCAACGGCCTCGGTCAGGCCCTTTTGGAAAGACAAGGTCAGGCCGAATTAGGTTTACACCAAAATGGCTTCCTCATATACTCCAATATATCCTATTACTTGCCATTTTTATTTGACACTTGGCTCCTGGCCCCTTGTCTCCATCTTCAAAGCCAGCCATGGCGGGTTGTGTCCTCCTCGTATCAAATCATTTTGACCTCCTCTAATGGCTTCCCTCTTCCTCTTACAAGGACCCTTCTGATCACATTGTGTTTACCTGGATAATCCAGGATTATCTTTCCATCTCAAGGTCAGCTGATTAGCCTCCTTAATACCACCTAAGTTCTCTCATGAGTTCTGTTTTCCACATAACTACAGGACACACAACTGCCAAGATTTCTGCTGTGGGGACCTGGAATTGGCCACCCCAAGATATATCTCTTTGGCATCAGGATTATTTGAGGCTGATTGCTTTTGATAAACTGGGACAGGGAAGGAGGCTCTGAGGAATGGAACTTGCCCTTTGTTAGGACACATTTACATTTGTAAGGTAAATCTCTATCTGTAAAATGTGCCTCCCTCTCTGTACCAGGAAGAAGAAAGGAGATGACCTTCTCTCTAGAAACTCTTAATCAATATCAAAGGCAAGGACTTAAATCTGCATTTTATTGTGCTAGTCTGGTAACCTCCTGTAACCGACTTCCCTCCCCCTCCCAACATTGGCATTTCTTTAAGGATTAAGCATCTTTCCTTAGTCTAGGAACTGATTGCTGAACTCACCTGTGACCGCCCAGCTCCAGACAATAGACTTGCCTCCTGCTACGCCCACCGAGATAGCAGACCCACTACCTGCTCTGTCCATCAAGCGCTGTGCAGACAGGGCAATCTTGTGACTATTGTGGGAGGGACATTTCAATCACATGTGAAACACCCTGTTTGGGGGTATATAACCACTATGTGCACCCCACTTCTTCGGTGCCCTTTCTTCATTCAGGAAGAAAGGCCCCGGGCCATGGTTCCTCATAAAGCTTTGTTTAATTTTCTCTTGCTATTCTGTCTCATGTGAATTTAATTCGTTCTCCGGCCAGACGAACCCACATTTGGGAAGAGGAAATGTCTTCCTCCCCTACACTGCCTATGTAACAAGGATTGTCTTTCCTGCAGCTTCCAACATGTTCCTCATTTCTTCCCCAGCCCTCAGTATCAGCAGCTGCGCCTTTGACACCCATCTTTCTGCTAACAGTCTGTTCACAATGATATGGGAGCTTTCCGAGGTAATTTAGATTTTCTCTACCATGCTCCTCACTTCCACTGGAGTCCTCGATTGCAGAAATGTTAACACCCACTGTTATCCTAACAGTCTTCTTCCTGCCCCTCTCCTCTGCACAATTCCAAAGCCATTTCCAAATTTGTGTTTGTTACAACAGCTTCCCACTTCCGGCACTAAAGTCAGTGTTCATTTTCTTTTGCTGCTGTAAGATTACCACAAATTTAGCAGCTTAAAATGATGCAAATTTATTATCTTACAGTTCTTTAGGTCATACGTTCAGCATGGGTCTCATTGAGGTAAAATCAAGGTGTTAGCAGTACTGGGTTCCCTTCTGAGAGTTCTAGGGGAATACCCATTTCTTCACCTTGTCCAGCTTCTAGAGGTCAGCCTCATTCCTTGGCTTGTGGCTCCCTTACTCCATGTTCAAAGCCAGGAAAGGCAGCTTGGGTCTTCCTCATATCACATCACCCTGGCCTCCTTTTCCTGCCTCTGCCTTCCTCTTTCAAGGACTTTTGTGATAAATATCCAGCCAGATAATCTAGCACCATTTGATTAAAAAATTTAATTTCATCTATAATCTTAATTCTCCTTTGTCGTATAAAATGACATATTCACAAGTTCTGGGAGCATCTTTGTGGAGCCATTATTCTGCCTACTGCAGTAATGTAACCGTCTCATTACAATAATTTGATTTCTTTGTGGTACCATATTTGTGTTTATTATTATATGTCTATAAGAAGAAATTATTAAAGTCTTTGGAAATTTGAAACATAAAGTTGGATCTAAATAATAAAAAGTAAAGAAAAACACTTGGACTTTTATCTTTGTGTAAAAGTTCATTATTCATCTTCAAAAGTGTTAAAAGCTATTTCTACTTTTCTAGTATTTACCTAGCTTATCTGTGTCTGCAGGTTCGTTTCTTATGTCTCTAACATCTCAGAATTGTTAATTACTCAAATATCTTATAATAGATTTCCTTTTTTTTTATTATGTTCCCTATGCCCTATATGAAGGGTGTTTGATACATGTTTTGTGACTAATTAGTAACTACGGGGCTGATCAGCATCTCAAAAAGATATTTAGAAAATTACAGTTGTGTTATATGTTTCCCAATTGAAAAAGAAAAGTCATAGTACTTTCCTAAACTCAGCTTTCCAAGAACAAAGAAAGACTTAATGAAATAGCATTGGTAATGCTAAATGCTCAGCAAATCAAAATTTCTTCCTAAATACAGTTATATTATGGAGAAGGGTTTATGTTTTCTTGTGATGTATCAAGTTCACAAAGAGCACAAATCATAAAGTGTGTAGTGAAGGAGGAAAAGATTTAATGGGGCCTTGGCTAAGTGTTTTTTTCTCTTAGTAATGGTAGCATTTAAAATAAAAGACAAGTAGAAACTTGAAAATTTGTAAGTAAAGTTTTATTCACATCCACAACATTAGACTAAATATCAGATTCTCAAGAATTTATTAACTAAGCCTATCCTTTTTTCCCCTAACTTCTCACTCATTCAGGGGATAATTTTATGTATTCTTGTCATTAATCACATTATAGGTATAAGTAGAATGCAAAACATGGTGGGAGAGGGAAAAATAAAGCTTTGTAACTTATCTAGTTAAAACAGATTTTTTCCTAAAGAAGCAGGTGGAATTAATTCAATGGCCTTACAAAGTAGTGTTGGGTTTACACTTGGTAGGTCATGATATTTCTTTAAAAAATCTTTTTATTGTTTGTGTAAAAGGGAGGAAAATATGAGAAAATATAAACAGTATATGTCATTATATATTTGTGCAAACCCACAGAATGTACAACACCAAGAGTGAGCCCTAATGTAAACTATGTACTTTGGGTGATTAAGATGTTTCCACGTAGGTTCATCCGTCGTAAAAACTGCACCATTCTGGTTAGTGACGCTGGTGATGGACGGCTATGCATTTGTGGCACAGGGGTATATGGGGAATCTCTGTACCTTCCTCCCAATTTTTTGTAAACCTAAAACTGCTCTAAAAAAATAGTCTTATAAAAAGTAATTCCTGGGGGCTGGCCCCGTGGCCGAGTGGTTAAGTTCGCGCGCTCCGCTGCAGGCGGCCCAGTGTTTCCTCGGTTTGAATCCTGGGCGCGGACATGGCACTGCTCGTCAGACCACGCTGAGGCAGCGTCCCACATGCCACAACTAGAGGAACCCACAACGAAGAATGCACAACTATGTACCGGGGGTCTTTGGGGAGAAAAAGGAAAAAATAAAAAAATCTTTAAAAAAAAAAAAAGTAATTCCTTGTCATTTAAAAAATAAAAGCTGTTCTTCTATTTTAAAAAGTTATTAAAAATATACATTTACATATACTGGTAGGATAACAACTAGTATGATTTCTTATTTTCTCTTAGTGGGATGACAGGCTCCCTTGAACCATTACAAGAGTTGTTCTCTCTTTTTCTCTGAAGGGTGATTTACACTGTGGGAGGGCAGATAAAGGTCTTTTTACTTTAACAACATGTCATAAGCTCTATCTTATTCACAGTTTCAGCCATGAGCTATTTTACTGTAATATCCAATTATCAGATCCTTTTACTACTCTTGTCATCCTGGTGTGTCCGAGGTTTGCTTTTACTCTTTAGACAGATCTGATACATTTTACTTATCGCTTTGTCAAACACCACCTGATATCTGAGTCCATTACCCACATTGTGATAACCATCACTGAAATGTCTCACTTTCTCTAAGATTTACCAGTGTCCTTCTGCCTCCGGGCATTGGCTTTCTCAATAGACCTCTCATGTTACGATCATGAAAAGTTACTTCCTCTGGAGCGAAAACAACACAAAGTTGGAAAATACAGAAAAAATATGAGGAAAACTCAACAAAGATGCTCACCATTAACATTTTGGGGGATGTCATTCCAATGTCCACTAATAACACAGATGTTATTTGTTTCCTGTCCCTATGGGTTTATTCTCTCGATGCTTTCAAATCTCACTGAGATGCCTTTACTGACTTCCACAGGATTTTAATATAACCAAATATATTATAATTATCTCTTCTTTTTTTATTTCCAAAGTGTTGTGGGATCATAAAAAGGTGCCACATCACTTGGTGCACACAGGGCCGTGGGGAACTCCTGGCCGGAATGTCTCTGGCTGAGCTCCTCCTTCAGGCCCCAGCTGCTGGACTGCACCCTCACTTGTTTTCCCGTGTAGAACCTAGTCTTGCTCTCTCCTCTCCCTCCTTGGTATTTAGAGTAGCTTCATTTTTCTACACAAAGCCTAAAGCCAGTTTCAACAAAAATGGACCTTTCCCTAAAAAGGAGTATTTATACTTACTACTAAGAGAATAACTTTGCATTGTCTCTATTCCTTTATACAGATATCTTATCAAAATTTCATAAAGAGAAAAGGCATATCAGAATTCTGTCATCAGCAAGTAACTGAATACTCAGGTCAAACAGAATTAAGCAAAAAGGAAATATGTTGACGTATATAAGTGGTTGTCTGAGGGATGATGGACTCCCAAAAGGGTGTATTTCCCCATAGTCCTCTTAGCTTTTCTTTCCATGTAGCAAGATGGCAGTGATAATTAAGGTTTAACATCCGCATGTCACTCCCAGGAAAGCTGAGAAAACTTTCCCTGAAGACCTCCCAGGAGCCTTAATTTTAACATATGCTCATTGCAAACCCATCACTGGTCAAGGAAAAAAAAGGTGGGGATATCCTCAGGCTCGTCACCCAACGTCTCCAGTGTAGAAGGATCACATCATCTTCTGAAGATGCCTGTGAGAGAAAAGAAAATGTGAACATGGAACAGGATAGTTGTTCAAATAAGAAGGATGGATGCTCACTAGGCAAACAACAAAGCCCACAATATATGCATATTTTTACCTAAAATCTATTGGACTTTTTGTTTTGTCAGGTTTTTTTTTTGTTTGGCAATGTAGTGTTAAAAATGTCCACATCATTCATTTAAAAAATATGCCCACTCCAGAGCTGTAAATGCTTTAGATGGGATGCAGGGTTGAAATTCCCTGCTAGTTTAAATTATTGGTTTTAATTCTTGCTGTTTATTTATTTATTTATTTATCCAGGTACACTTTAATTATAATAAAGTAAGTGTACAAAAGTGTCATTCCATTTATGCACTAATTAGGCTTTCTGCTTGATTGACCATAATTATCTCCTTTCTTATAATGATCCCAATCAATTAATATGTGGGTCTGAGTACCCAGAGGCTATATTTATGCAAAGGCATGCTGTCCGAATATGAGTGGTTTGCCTGATCCATGTAAAGCAATCAGCTCTGCTCTCTCGGAAATTTGCGATTTGAACTGAAATGTTTTGCATCAACACAGGTTAATGGCAGTGTCCTAGGGAGACGTAGGCAAACTTGCTATTAAAGTCCCTGGAGGTTCCAAGATTGCAGACATTTTCAAGTCTTTGTTGTTCGGTGGTTTCTTGTTTTCTGTGAACTCCCACTGTATGCTTCAAACAAAACTCCCTTTATTCTACAGAGCCACAGGCAGTGTTTCTCACTTGAAATGAAAAGCAACTTAACTCTAACAATGAAGGAAAGGGGAACTTTACAGAGGAAGAAATGATAGGAAAATAAAACCATCAATATTACCATTCCTCCCTTATTCATTTCCTGTATGGATTTGGGCGCCAATATATGCAGCCATCGAATGATCACTTTAGAATGGGTGGAAATGTTTAGTTGACTAAAATCCTTAAAAGTGCAAGTACTAAAAAAAATGGAATCATCACCTTATCAATTATTCTTCCTTCATCGTAGAGTGATTCTTTGATATTGGACTGACAAATGACCATCTGTAAGAGAGTGTTGACAAGGGAAAATGTTAATTTTATTTGAGCTGCATTGTTTCTTACTCAACCTCTGTGCTTTTTAAAACATTTTGGAAAATTGCTTCATGCTAGTGTTTCCTTCTACGGTTTGATTTTTACATGAACAACAATTTGGGTGCCCAGATGCAAATATTTATATGCTAAAAGTTATGCTGTAACTTTTAAGACAATTTACTTCCCTGTCTTATCCCTGATACTTATGCGGTGACATCTATATCAGTCTATTCAAGTGAAGATGTATCCTACCAATAAGAGTCAGCAGATGAAAGATTCTCTACTTTAAATATTGACAGTCTCAAGAAAAAATTTTAGAAGTATATCTTTTTTTTATAGACTTTATTTTTTAGAGAAGTTTTAGGTTCACAAAACGTTGCTAGGTATAGAGATTTCCCATATATTCCATGCTCCTACACATGCATAGATTCCTTCAGTATCAACATTCCACACCACCATGGTATATTTGTCAAAATTCATATATCTGTACTGACACATCATTGTCACTCAAATCCATAATTTACATTAAGGTTTACTCTTGGTTTTGTGCATTCTAAGGGTTTAGATAAATGCATAATGACATGTCCATCATTATAATATCATACAGAGTAAATTCACTGTCTTAAAACTCCTTTGTGCTCTGACTATTCATCCACCTGACAGACCCTCGGCAACCACTGATCTTTTTACTACTCCATAGTTTTGCCTTTTTCCAAAGGTCGTATAGTTGGAATCATAGAGTATGCAGGCTTTCATATAGGTATCTTTCACTTAATAATACACATTTAAGTGTCCTCCATGTCTTTTCATGGCTTGATAGCAAATTTTTTTAGTGCTGAATGTTATTCTATTGCTTGGATATGTCACAGTTTATTTATCCACTCATCTACTGAAGGTTATCTTGGTTGCTTCTAAGTTTTGGCAATCATAAATAAGACTGCTATAAGTATTCATATGCAGGCTTTGGTGTGGACATAATGTTTAACTCCTTTGGGAAAACATTAAGGAGCACAATTGCCGGATTGTATGGTTAAGAGTATGTTGTGTTTTGTAAGAAACCCAAAACTGTCTTCCAAAGTGGCTGTACCATTTTGCATTTTGACCATAAGTGAATGAAAGTTCTGTTGCTCCACATCCTTATTGGCATTTAGTGTTGTCAGCATCTAGTCTTCTGCATTTTGGCCATTCTAATAGGTCTGTAGTGTTGCTCCACTGTGGTTTCAATTTTCATTTCCCTGGTAACATATGATGTGGAACATCTTTTCATACGACCAGTTTCCATCATCTGTCTACCTTCTTTGATGAGGTATCTGTTAAGATCTTTGACCCATTTTTTAATCAGTTTGTTTTCTTATCATTGAGTTCTTGTGTTCTTTGTATATTTTGCATAACTGTCCTTTATCAGATAAAACTTTGCAAATGCTTTCTTCTAGTCTATGGGTTGTCTTCTCATTCTCTTGACAGTGTCTTTGCAGAGAAAAAAGTTTAATTTTAATGAAGTCCAATTGGTCAATTCTTTCTTTCATGGATAACGTCTTTGGTATTGTATCTAAGGAGTTATCACCATACCCAAAGTCATCTGGGTTTTTTCCTATGTTATCTTCTAAGAGTTTTAGTTTTGAGTTCTACATGTAGGTCTATGATGGCTTTTGTGGTTTTTTTTTTGTGTGTGTGTGAGGAAGATTGGCCCTGAGCTAACGTCTGTGCCAATCTTCCTCTATTTTGTATGTGTGATGCCACCACAGCATGACTTGATAATTGGTGTGTAAGTCCAAACCCACAAACCTCAGGCCACCAAAGCGGAGCATGCAAACTTAACCACTACACTACCAGCCCAGCCCCTATGATCCATTTTGATTTTTGTAAAAGCTGTAAGGTCTGTGTCCAGATTAATTTTTTTTTGCATGTGGATGTGCAATTATCCGAGCACCATTTGTTGAAAAAAAAATCTTTGCTCCATTGTATTGCCTTTGCTCCTTTGTCAAAGATTAGTTGACTGTATTTATGTGGGTCTGTTTTTGTGATGTCTATTCTACTCCACTGATCTCTTTGTTCCTCTGCCAACATCATATTCTTCTTTACTATAGCTTTATGATAAGTCTTAAAGTTGGGTAGTGTCAGTCCTTCAACATTGTTCCTCTCCTTCAATATTGTATTGCCTATTCTGGTTCTGTTGCCTCTCCATTTATAATCTTTAGAAATAGTTTGTCAATACTTATAAAATAACTTGCTGGGATTTTGATTGGAATTGCATTGAATCTGTAGATCAAGTTGGGAAGAACTGACATCTAGACAGTATTGTTTTCCTATACATGGACATGGAATGTCTCTCCATTCACTTAGTTCCTCTGATTTCATTCATCAGAGTTTTGTAGTTTTCCTCACATAGATCTTGTACATATTTTATTAGACATATGTAAGCATTTCAGTTTTGGGGATGCTAATGTAAATGGTATTATGTTTGTAGTTTCAAATTTCACTTGTTCATTGCTGGTATATAGGAAAGCAATTGATTTTTGTATATTTACCTTATATTCTGCAACCTTACCATAATCACTTTTTAATTCCAGGAGGGTTTTTTTGGTCAATTCTTTCAGGTTTTCTACATAGATAATCATGTCATCTGTGAACAAAGAGAGTTTTATTTCTTCCTTCCAAATCTGCATACTTTTTTTTTTTTAAAGATTGGCACCTGGGCTAACAACTGTTGCCAATCTTTTTTTTTCTGCTTTATTTCCCAAACCCCCCGGTACATAGTTGTATATCTTAGTTGCAGGTCCTTCTAGCTGTGGGATGTGGGATGCCGCCTCAACGTGGCCTGACGAGTGGTGCCATGTCCACGGCCAAGATCCGAACCCTGGGCTGCTGCAGCGGAGCACGCGAACTTAACCACTTGGCCACAGAGCCAGCCCCCAAATCTGCATACTTTTTATTTCCTTTTCTTATCTTGTTCTATTTGCAAGAACTTATACAACAATGTTGAAAAGAAGTGGTGAGAGAGAACATTCTTGCTTTGAACCTGATCTTAGTGGGAAAATGTCAAACTTCTAATCATTAAATATGATGTTAGCTATAGGGTTTTTGTAAATATTCTTTATCAGTTAGAAGGTTTTCTTCTATGCATTGTTTACTGAGTGTTTTTATCATGAATGGGTGTTGGGTTTTGTCAAGTGGCTTTTTCTGCACCTATTGATATGATCACGTGATTTTCCTTTTTTAGCCTGTTGACATGAGGGATTACATAAATTAATTGTATAATGTTAAACTAGACTTGTGTACTTGGGATAAATCCCACTTGCTTGTGGTGTATAATTCTTTTTTACATTGTTGCATTTGAGCATGAATGATGTAAATGTACCAATTAGACTGCTGATATAGTTGCATTTAGGAAGAAGAAACTGTCACCCACTTCCAAAAAGTTTAGTCATGAAAACCCTATGAATAGCAGCAGAGCATTGTCTGATATAGATCTAGAAGATGAGAAGACGACACAAAACGACTGGGCAGGGTTCCACTGTGTTGTACACAGGGTCACTAGGAGTGGGAATTGACTCTACGTCACTAACAACAAATAGTTGTATTAATAGCTACCATATTTATTACTATTTTCTATTTGTTGCCCTATATCAATCTTTTTATAGTTATTTCCATTTTTCAATATGTATACATTTTGAAGGCTGTAATGTATAAGTTAACTGCACAGATGCAGGAAATTATCTGTCTGACCAAGCATGATACAAGTTTTTTCATAAATATGATATATTCTAGGTAGAATTGTTAATAACAACAAGCAAAATATTCTTCACTGTAGCTTAAACCCATTTCTTCTTATTTGATTCTCAGTTTGCTGATGTGTTTATGGGTAATAAAAAACCAAAAGTTATTCTAATAAAAACAGATTACCGTTGTTGCTTCTTTTTGACATTAATTCTGTCACTTCCTTAGAGAGGAAGAATAGATAGTTAAACAATCATACAGTCAATTGACTCATCAAGTTGTGTTTGTGTGTTCACACGTGTTGCCCATTTGTGCATATTCTAGACTAGGGATATAGGAGATAACAGAGGGCTTTGTAAGCATTTTTGGAGAGTAGATAGATAGATTTACATCTCCATGTCCATATAGTTTACAGACACGTGAACTTACATAGAGATACATAGATACCAATATGCTGTAGAGTATAAAATCTTGTGATAATATGCCATGAAATTCACAAATGCTAGAAGTATTCCGAAGGTGTCTCATGATGAAGTGGAGGATTCCTAGAGTTGAGTGTGGCAATAGGTTTAGAAAGAATGCTGTATGCATACAGAAGAGAGGAAGATAGAGAAAAAAATGTTGAAGGATAGGGAGAGAAAATAGCCCAACAATGAGCATTATATTTGTATTTTAGCATTACATTAAGTATATTTTAAAATTTTTAGTTCATTCTTGTTTGTCTCATTTAATCATGAGACAAACAAGAAGATGGATGCATCCTGTTTAACAAGTCAGGCTGATTTTTATTCAGTTTTACAGTATGAGATTTATTCAAGTTGATAGTTTTCTGTTAAATTATAGCACAAAATATAAGATTAGTTTGAAACATAGTCACTGCATCCTAAAAATATGAACATTCTATAATTCTCTTCCAGACTTTGCTGCTCTCTACAACTTACAGAGATGCTTTAACAAAATCTACATGATTTCAGCAAGTTATTACTTCAACAAGCATCATTTTGTATCATAGGATTTTTCAAGACCTTTGTTTAAATAAAGTTATCTGTTTTACTTATGTGGAAATGAGGGATTAGGAAGACCTGTGCTAAATTACACAGCGAGGCAGTCAAAAGTACTATGAGAATAACTTTTAACATAGGCTTTCAAAAGAAATCATTTGTTTTTCTGAAATTAAAAGCTTCTAAGCTCTATTAAATTTTCATCTTATGTTTGTGGTGTTATATTGTTGTTTATTTATTTTAAGCAACAAGGGCTCTTGACTGAGAACAAGAACATTACCTTATGGAGGATGCTAAATATGCCAAAGTATTTCATTTTGCATTTGACTCTGTCTTTTCTCTGAACAAGTACCTCTGATAGAGAAAGAGACCACCAAATTTAAGCGGAAAATAGCAGCATAAAAAGGAGATACCCAGCATCTCTCTTGTGTAGTTAAGAAGCTTTAAGGAAGGAGAAAGGTGATTGGATAGAATTTCAAGAACTTTCCTGTAAATATAGATGTTGTTGTTCATTTTGTTAGGCACCAAAAGACCTTTGAGGAATGGCGGAGGGTGTGTGGATAACGTCTCTTTAATTCACATGCCACCTACACCGCTGCTGGAATTTCTTTGTAACTGAGGGAGCAAATGCAGCTGTTCACTTGTTTTCAGTACAAATCACTGCAAATGGGTAAAGGCTACGTATGCCTCGCACAGTAATCAAAAGTCATTTTCTCAATAATAAATGACCTATGCTAGTACTCCACGTTGAGGTTCCAATTTACTTTATGAACAGTTTTCAATGAGTCATCCATTGGAATGACAAGTTCCATCTATGCGCTGTAATTTTGTTCAAGCACTATGTGCTCTTCAGGTTGGAACTAAGTTGTTTTCATATTACCCATCAATAGATAGTAAATCTTAATTTCAGCTCTAAATCATAAATTGAACGTTCATTGAGCTTTCTATTTTAAACGCTGTCTTACATTATTCCTAAGACAATCTCAAGAACACTGCTTCCTTAGTATTCCAGAATGGAAATTTTGAAAAACTATTCAAGCATTTATACAGAAAATTTGACAACTTATGGTAATGGAAAATGTCAACACTCCTGGAAGGATTTCTACTCACATACTTTACCACAAGGACAGTAACTGTAGACTTGGATACAATAAAGACTTGAGGAGTTTGCTGATCTTTTAATTAAAAAATGTCATAAGATCAAAAATTAATTTGATATTTCTCTTCTTTTTGCTTCTATTGGGGTGAGAACATTTAAAAATATTTTCCGTCATTTTCTTTTCTGAGTTTATTTCATGTATCTGATTAAATTGAAACCTTGTGCGTTTTTATATTCACTAAAGAACTTCCCATAAAGCCTAGTTACATCATTTCTGGTAAACTCATATTGCTAAACCATTTGACGAGAAGTGTATCTTCTCCTTTCCTTGAAGGACTAATTATTATAACAAACAGCTTGGATAAGGATAAATACTCCTTTTAAATATACCACTCATGGTTTAAAGATACTTAAATAGGTCTTGTTGTACTACAGAAGTCTTAATAAATTACGAGGGCAAGCTTGACCCCATAGAGACTTATTTCTTATTACTCAAAGGCATAATGGTTGGATATTGACATTTTAGCACCTTTCCATAGGAACACATTTAATTTCTGTAGTTAAATATCTATTTAGACTTCAGATATTATGACTTTGTCGCGATTGACTTCCTGGCCAATTTCTTCTTTTTCTTGATATTTCACATTTTTCCTGTAGTTTCCACGTCTAGCTTTTCCTTTGGGACAGATGTGGTAAAGAAAACTTCTTACCTTTAAGCAGCCCCTCCTCGTGGGTGGCCTACGGCTGTCATCTCAAGCAGCAGTTTCACTGAACATAATGGGTTTCTTCTTCCCATGATTCAGTTTCAGGGCCTTGTCTAGAGTGTGGTATTAAATGAATGATTTTTGATGGTTGTTTTTAGCAATAATTAAAAAAATTTAAATTTATATAAATAATGAAGATTGAAAGATTTTCTAGTTTAAAAAAATAGAAATCAATTTCTCTTTTTGTGGAAAGCAATTGAGAGTAAGAATGATATAAACAAAAAAGAACGTATTGAAAGTAGAATATAACTATGTGGTTATATTAAACATAGATATTTCCGATGTTCAGAGAATTCACGCAATTCACATTAAAAGACCCCCCCCGTCCTGGAGAAGCAAAGAACACATACATGCTTACATCCTTCCTCCTTCTTGCTTGGCTTCTAACTTGTTTTCATTTCTAATAAGAAGAGAATATGGCATTTTTGCTTTAGAGTTTTTTCCTAAGTACTTTAATCTAAGTTTCAAAAAGTAACGTAAAACCTAAGCCCTTTCCTCTCTCTGCTGCTCCACACAAACATTTGTACATCTTTTCTTGACAGTTTTCACTTATTATAAGAGTAAACAGGGAGAGTCACGTCAACAGAAGGCTTAAGAAAATACAAAATTTACATTTTCAGAACTGGTATTTCAGCTGTGTGCTAAAACTATTATTTTTTGTTACTACTGGAACATCTCTACTAAAATTTAGAATTTCTAAAACTGAACACACACACACACGGATGTGCACAAACCCTCAGAGAGGAAAATCCTGAGTGCAAATGTTAGTCACAATGATGAACCCCAGCCTTCATGTCAAACAGTGTAGGGAAGGGATAGATGGCATCCTCCTTGGTGACAGCTCAAGCCGCAGGACATTTCAGTTGAGCAAAATCACTGATTTGATATAACAGTTCTTGTCTAATGAATGGCTGAGTCTTAAATGTCTGGCAGCTCCACATTTCTCCTTTCCTTCAGAACGTGAAAGCAGGGGCAATGATACATCAATTTCTAATGCAACAAGCTAATGCAGAGCTGTCAGATGTTTCAGCTCAGCCTCTTTTCCATAGGAAGCACAGTGTTGCTGTGGTTCTGACTTTCCCATGAGGATACTGATTTTATGTTGGCAGACAAAAGAGCTCAGCCCAGGAAGGCAGATTCTTTCTACATAGGTAGAATGGAAACTCCTAATTTCCAGGTGCAACTACTGTTGGACCAAAAGAATTCATATATATTTTTTTAGCGGGGTTTGTTTGAGGATATAAATCTTAAGCCAATAGTCATGCCAGGATTTGGATTCCAAGTGTGACTCTCTGGTATTAATTTTTCTAACAGTGGCATAGGTGTATCAGAGAAACTAAAACCATTTATTAAAAATGAAGCTGACAGCATATTCCTTAATTGAATAGCTAATGCAGCATATTGTCTAGGAGAGAGAAAGGATTTGGAAAGAGTTCTCTTTAAATACTTAAATGGGCTGACAAGCCAACAACAAATATTGTATTACATTAATGTAACTAATGTAATTTGCTATTTGCCATTAAAAAAATTTCATTTCCTGCACAAGATAATTTTGGCCTGGCCAGCTTTATTTTTTGCAGCCAAGTAGTTCTGATTTTGCCTATTTTTTCTACCTGCATGCTTTTAAAAGCTGTTGGTTCATCAATAAAAGGTGGACACAGTCTACATAACAAATAAGTTGGAGACAAAGAAGCAGCTGATTGCACATATCATGTAACATTAGTAATGTAGTAATGTTTTACGTAGCTTTGTTGTTTGGTTAATTGTGTACGTTTGTTTTTTATTATATTGACACTAAAAAAAGAAATTAAGAAGTGAAGGGAAGTTAAACTATTCTATATGACGGAATTAGAAAGAGTGGCAATGGTGTGATTTCCAAGGTCTGGAAGCAGTGGCGCCAGCTTAAGGCCAGGAGGCTGAGGTATATGCCCATACTATCTGTTTGCTATCACTGTTGAAGAGTTATGTGCTCACACAGTTTTCTGGGTTTTCATTACAACCTCTATTTCTCCATTTAAGTGAGTGAGTTTCACTCTTGTACTTGGTTTCTACGACTTGAGATTCAGATGAAAAAGAAAGAATCCTCAAAGATTGAAGGTTTCTTTTGCCTCTGAAAACTGGTTTTCAGAAATTGGAAAGTGAAAATCATTCAAGAACTCAGTAATGAAAAACGACTTCAACCGGTGCGTTTCTGTGTCTGTAGAGTTCTTCCTGTCTCCTTGCTTCCTTCCTGTCTAGTCATGGGCCCATTAACACAGAAAATAAGATTGATACGCAGCACCGTAAAGTTTTCTGTGCATGTGACTGTTATATACTTAAATCACACACATAGACCATCACTGTAAGTGTTACTGATAGATGCACGTGTTAATTTTCGATTGTAACAGTGGTCAATATTTTGGAAGTCTGTTTTCCCAGCTACAAATGAGTGTTATATAAAGCCTTTAGTGTTCTTTGGCAAACGTGAAATTAGTCGTGATTGCTTAAATCTTTTAAAATTTGTGATTTGAAAAAGTTTGCCTGTACTTCCTTTTTGTGCTTTTTTTGAGCAATAGGTTACCTGATTATTTCTGGTATGATTTTAAAGAGATTTCCTTTCCTGGAAATGATATTTTAGCCATACGATATAATGTGAATGTAGCTGCAAGTTCGCTTCTAATTCACCAGACTTAACTTCTCTTTGTAATTGTACGTTTTCAAATGAGTTGGGATATTAATGGCAAAAACAGAAATGATGATGAGCGCTAACTAATACTGAAGAGGCACTCTTGTTCAGCTGTGGCCCTATGTTCTTTACATATTTTAAATCATCTTTAAAATGATCCAGTGAAGGAGGTGCTATTATTGCTCACGTTTTACAGATGAAACCGAGGCTTAGAAAGTTTAACTTGGCAGATTTAGGATCGAGATAGTTCAATCTCTGGTTCTGCCACTTAACCTCTGAAACTTAGGTTTCATGTTGTAAGATGGGAATCAGAATGACTGCATCATAAAATTACTGTGATAACAGAATGAGATATTTTGTGATTGGTACAAGATAAATATTTAATGATGTGTGGTTACCATTAGAGGGTGTAACTCCTCTACTCATGACTTTTGAGCTCATTTTCTTCCATCTTTCCCAGGACTTAGCTCCATCATTTATGTCTCTTTTCATTCAAATAATCAACTCAAGTTCAAATTCATCCACAGTAATTTTACTTTCAGGAAATAAATGTGTTTTCATCTACTCCTCCTTAAAACCAAAAAATCTGCATTTTCAAGGCAACCCTGAACATTGTCCCATACTTCAAGTTATGCTCTTTTGAAACTAAGTTATTAAGACATCTTGTAAAAGTAATTTGTAATAATAAATATTGCTTTCCCACTACCCACTCACCTTTAAAATAATGCATTATGGTTTTATCAGAGTAGTACATGCTCTAAAACCAAACGATAGTAAGAGCCTAATAATAATAATAATAATAATTAAAAGAAAAATCATTAGCCAACCTACTCCAAGCTCCAGCCTACTAGCCAAACTGTGCCACAGAGGCAAACATTCAAATTATTTTATTCTGCTTTATTCTGGTTTTCATCACCATATTGCTCAATAATATGCTTATACTGCTACTATGGATTATGTCTCTGATAAATTATTTAATTATTTCCCACTGTTGTATGAGGACACAGTTATCTAATTCTGTACCAACCCACAAGCTGTTTATCTTCCTTCATTCTCCCAAGATATTGAAACGAACTGCAAAATCTTTCTCACTCCAGTTGAAGAAAGGAAGTAATCTGTGTTTCCTAATTCTTCTTTTGAAGCTGCTCCGATCTGCCCTGGGTGACCTCTCGCCAGCTGGAATAGAGCCACATATCCTTTCATCTCCTTCTACCTTCTGTCCTTCCCCTCTCCAGTGCTGGTTCCCAGTTTCCAGAGTCTTATGTTTTACTCATTTATGACTTACTCTTCCTTTACCACACTGCTTACCCTGCAGTAATTTCTTGAAGAAGGCTGCATGGGAAGTAAAACTTTTGTAAGGACTTGCATGTGATAAAAATAACTTAATTGTCATCTCGTCCTTGGTGGACGCTTGGATCTAGAGTTCTAGATTGGTAATCAATTATTCTACTTTTTTTGTTTGTTTGGGTCTTTTTCCTCTTTGCTTCGTTTAGGATTTGTTTTAATTCCCCTTACTCTGAAAATTTTGGAATGAAAGTCCCTGACAGAATCCTTTTTTTCTCATTTGTGATGATGGACAGTCGTAGGATCTTTTATTCTGGACACACATATACGTTACTTTGGAAATATCTCTTTTTTTAATAATCTTCTATGTGTTGTCTCTACTCACTCTTTCTAAAATGCACAATAGTTGGAAATGGATCCTCCACTATAATATTCCATTTTCCTTTTCTATTTTCTAACTCTGCCTTTTTTCCTCCTTTCTGGGAGATAGTCTTAACATTATTATGTTATAGGCTTTCATGAAGTGTCTGTTGATCTTTGGCTATTGCGTCATCATTTAGAATGATATATTTAAGAGCTTACTGAGGCTCTGTGTGTTTGTGAGCGTGTGTGGAGGATGGGGCCTATTGAATGATGGACTTCATGATAAAGTTCTGTGGAATCTCAAGTTGCTTATGTCTGTAGTTTTTTGTTGTAGGTATTGTTTGTTTCTGTTTTGCTTTTTGTTTGTTTGTTTGGATCTTTTTAGGCCAGTCAATCTTTTCAGAGATGAAGTCTCAAACCTCTGGCCTAGTGCTCCACATCTGGCTGCTTTCATACTGGTAACTGAGTGGAGAAATAGCATAGGAACTATGAAGTTTAATGAGCAATTTCTTTACTTCCCCGATTGTCAGGACACTTTTTCATCCTCACCCTCAGCTATGCCTGGTTCCCTTGAGACTGGGATCACTTAGACATGATTTTTCCTGAGAATAAGCATTCATCTATTGCCTCTTCAAGAAGGGCCATTCAGATGTCTGTGTTGCTTTGGGGAATGTCTTGGACAATCTAACTCCTCCTTCAGGAAACTTAGAAATGGTTACACCTACCTCACTGTGGTACCTTGTGCCTCCAATATAGGAAACTTTAACGGTGGTTTCTATAGCACAACTGCTTCTTCTCATTACCCTCCTGTGCAGACACTTAGCTCTCAGGTTTTTCTGTGCTATAATTCATCTACCTCTCATCCATCCTTCTGCTTCCCATCTCCAGAAAATGCGTTGATACTTCTCACCGGCTGCCGTCTCCTCTATGCTATTCTGTATGGTTGTGGATCGTATATTTTCAAATTTCATTACTGTCGTTAGAAAGTTTAAGAGGAATTAGAGAAAATCACGTGTTCAAATCTCCATGCAAAATGATACTCTTCAATTCTTGACCTTTGCCTTGGTGAAGTCCCCCGTCATTCTGACACAAGTGCTTTCAATGACCAAGTCTAATGATCCCCTTTAAGATTATTTCTCCTTGATTAAATTATACTTACAGAACTTTCATTCCTTTACTGAAATTCTTTTTTTCCCTTGGTTTCCATGACTGTTCTCTAAGATTTCCTCAAACCTCAGTATAATATTTTAGACTCATTCATGCCACTCTTTCTCTGATTACACCTTAAATTTGTTGACAGGGCAGAAGCGAGGAGACTTCAGCATATTTGTAATTTGTGATGTTTTATTTCTGTAAACTCCATGAGGATTTGGCATTGCCATCTTTCAATAGCAGCCAGTCCTTCAAGGGAAGAAAATTATTGCTCTGTATACATTGTTGCCTGTGCTCTGCCAGATAAAACTTAAAAAGAACCTTTATAATAACTCTTTCTCTAGTTCTCTCATTTCTTTGATTCCAAAATAGCTATATCTCATTTGTAATGTTGCTGAAAGTGAGAAAATTTTCCAGTTTAGTAAGATCCAAACTTGAGAATAAAAAAAGACAGAATAAATCTTCCAATTTTCTTTCATGACAGCAAAATTTTAAAATTATCTTGACCTAGAAAGAGAAAAACAAGTCCATTACAATATAGCAAGTAATAAAAGAACTGGAAAATGTGCACTGAGAAATCATGAAGAATTTGGCTTCTTAGACAATTCTGCCTAGTGCTTCCTCAAAAAATATTTGGTGGCTTTTGCCTTAAGAATTAACCGTCTCAATACGTTCCTTGTCAGCAGATTCAGAAATCTGTGGGGAGTGGGCATAAAACCAAGCTGAAGCAAGCTTAGAGCACCGAACCGACTTCTGAATCAGGAGTGCTCTGCTTTGCAAGGTGTGCTCGAGATTTCCTGTACAGACGGTTACGTCAGCTACAAACAAAGACAGTTTCATTTCGTCCATTCCAATCTGCACACACCTTTTCTTTTCTTTTCCTGGCTCATTGCACTGAGGACTCACAGGACCATATTGAACAGGAGCAGTGAGAGGGGACTCCCTTGCTTTATTCCTGATCTTAGTGGGGGATGCTTTGAGTTTCTTGCCGTTACATATGGTGTTAGCTGCAGTTTTTTTGAAGATATTCTTTATCAAGTTGAGGAAGTTCCCTTGTCTTATGAATGGTATTTAAATGTCATTTCCTTCGTGTAGTTTTTTTTTTTTCTTTTTTTAAAGATTGGCACCTGAGCTAACATCTGTTGCCAATCTTCTTTTTCTTGCCTTCTTCTTCTCCCCAGAGGCCCCCAGTCCACAGTTGTATATTACAGCTGCAAAACCTTTTGGTTGTGCTGGGGGGATGCTGCCACAGCATGGCTTGATGAGTGGTGCTAGGTCTGCACCCAGGATCCAAACCGGTGAAACCCTGGGCCACTGAAGCCTGGGCGCATGAACTTAATCGCTTGGCCACGGGGCAGGCCCTTTCGTGTAGTTTTAACAGTGAGATTTTAACTATTTTATAACGAGAATAAAAATTTTTGGAAAACACTGTCGTCTTTGGATTCTAATTTAATAATGATATTACTATAGTTAATGCATAAATATTTTGGTTTACGTTTAAACCTACATATATCTATGCTCTGCTTCTCCTAAGCAACTGTACTTCTCATTTAAAGCATAATAGGAAGTTGTAAATGGATTATTGGTATAGAAGACCATAAATCTCATCCTTGGCCTTGTTCACATTCTCACCACCCTACAAGAACCAGTGAAAGCTGAACGCAGTGTAGCTCCTGAACAGCTGACAGAGAAATGTGCTCAGGGAATGAATTCCAAAATGGTAGTCAATGAGCCACTATTGTTTCCTCCATGAAAAGGCAGAAATGAAAGTCACTTTGAGCAGTCTATTTGCCTCAATAAAGAAAGGTTTTCTCTTCTTATGTGTAAATATGTGGACTAAGGATATTCATGGCATGCACAATCCTTAGAACTGGAAAATCTCACTTTTATAACTGATTACCCACACTGAGCACCATGCAAATATTAACTTGTCATCTTGGTGCTATATTGAAATCCTCCTACGCTAAACATTGCCACTCATTTACAGTCTATAAAATTACATTAAAAGCAGTCCAAAAACAAATCAAGAGGCTTAACTGTCATTTTTAAGTGATTCTAATTATAGGGTGATTTTTGGCAGTGATTCTTGGTTTTCATATCTCCAAACTGAACTTCCTTGAAGTAATTTTACTTATTATTTTCCCTTGCTTTTTGTGCGAAATTGCGATTCTCCGGTGATTTTGCACTAGATTCGATTAGTTCTATGTACTCGAGTTTTAATTTCAGACTATTATATTTCCACCAACTGTTCATCATTGAATTCTATCAATGATTTCATTTTATCATAGCAGAACTACATTTTTTTCCTGTTCTATTACCTTTAAAACAGATGTATCATAGCATAAAAGAAAGTAAACCTTCTCTGCGTTGATCACGACTATTATCGTTGCAAATAAAAGACACCCAGCCCAAGCTGGTCTCACATAACTGGTAAACTGGGTTGGTGGAGGTTGCGCAAGGCTACACCAAGAATTTAAAATGATAACATCAAGCTTTTGTGCACTCCCATGCTTGCTCTCTCTTGTTCTCTCCCTCTGCGTCTCCATCTACTCACTTACTTATCTCCATCTGATTTTATTCTAAGATATCTTCTCTTCATGTGTTAGCAAAGTGGCTAAAATTCCAAGGAAAGAAAGATTGTCCTTCTCAATTGCTCTCCCAAAATTTCCAGAGAAGAACTTGACCTGTTGTCTTTAATCATGTGACTATCAAGGAGTCAATTTCCCTATTCAGCAGTTGAATTACTCTGATTATCCTGACTTGGGTCACATGACCTGTCTGTGTTGTGTGGTGGACAGAGATGATTCTGATTCAAATCAAGTGGGCTGAGAAGAATTAGGGTGAAATAGGATAGACATAGCTCTCCAAAGGAAGATAGGTCCATCACCACCTCAGAGCTGTTTCTCTTGTCACAGTCCTCTCTATCTCATCTTTGTCTGCCTGAATCTGGACATAATTGTGCAGAGTATTAGCTTCATCAGATCGCTAAATTAATCACACACGTATGCATCCAAGTAGGCATTTATTTTACATTTGGTATTTGCTATGAAAGGGATCTAAAGTGACAAGTTATTTTCCTTGGCATCTGCTATTAAACTTGGAAGTATAAAAGAGAAGAAAAGAGAGAGAAACACAGGGTGGGAGTGTGGCATATAGAGGGGGGGAAGGAGGGAGGAGACAGAATTGACAGATTGCCACTTAAAATGCTATTGAGCGTTTGGTACAGGATTGCCTCACAAGGGTATAGTTATCTTTGCTTTTTTTTGGCCAGAGGGATCAACACTTAAGAGAGTCAATAGGATATTTTTATAAATATTTTTGACCTAACCTTTCTGTATTGGTAAATTTTTATATATAATACTTTTAGTTATTTCTATGCAAATAATTTCTTAAAAACATTTACCTCAACACTTAGGATTTTGTTAATACTGACTTGCAATTTATTTCTCTTTGGTAGATATTTTACTTTAACTGTCCATCATCGTTTAATTTTAAGGCATAGGTCACTAGGAAGCTTACATATCGTGAGCACAGTATTTGTACATCTGCGTTTATGTAATGTACTCATTAATGCACATCCTCCTTCTTGGCTGCATTCCTTTCCTAATGTTCCTAACACTTCCTCATGTTTCTACTGGAACTAATTACCGCAAAATTGGTGGTTTAAACAACACACATTTATCATCTGATGGCTCTGGAGGTCAGAGATCATAAATGAGTTGTAAAGAACTAAAATCAAGGCGTGAGCAGAGTGTGTTCTTTTTAGAGCCTCTGAGGGAGAATCCATTCCTTGCCTTTTCCAGCTTCCAGTGACTGTCTTTGTTTCCAGGCTTGTAGCCACATTACTCCCACTGTGCTTGCGGCATAGCATCTCCTCTGGCTCGGATCTTCCTGCCCCTCTGAATGTGATTACATCAGGTCCACACGGGCAAACGAAGATGAACCCCATCTCACAGTCCTTAACCTTAATCACACTTGCAAAATTCCTTTTGCCCTTTAAGGTAAGATATCTGCAGCTTCTGGGGTAAAGACTTGGATACTTTGGGGGTCATTATTCTGCTTACCATAGTAGCTAATGCAAATCGAGGGGCCCGTGGCTTCCTTAGACATGCAGGTATAAATCTCTCTCATCAACAGTAAAGTATTCACTTCTATACATGCTGGCCTTATGAACCTCACACCATAGCCTGGGACACCAACGCAGAATCCCCAAATCAAATTTTGTTTGACAAGTATTGACTGAGTGCCCACTGCGGGCTCTTCAATGTGTCATGGCTTCTGCACCTGCCCTCCAAGTTACTGATTTTGTCTCCTAGGTATTTTCCAACATACTTGTCAGAAACCTTTGACATGAAGTATCTGAAATACAGAACCCTCATGGATTATGGTTTAGGGAATTGTGGTAGATGTAACCCTGTGAATACACTTATAAGTGAGTTGTATCTCCAGGTTTCCATATAGTCAGCTTTACTTTATCAGCACAAAGAGTATGTGAACTAAATACTATGTGTAGGCCTGAATTTGGAGCTTCATTTATGTATTGATCCCAGTATTTCGGGAGCCTAAAATATTTAGTGAATAAAAAGAATCAGGAAAAATTGGTCAACCAACAGAAGACACTTTTAGAAAACTTACCCTACTATGCACCAATGCTCATATATAAACTATGTGTGTATATAGACTGTCAATGCTTATATCCGAAGTCAGTCCTTTCATCTGAGCTCTAGTCTGCATTCCTTCTCACGTAGTCTAGGATGTCCCTCTAATCATTTTTCCATAACGTCAATTTTCTCCTCTCTACTGAATGAATCTCATCAACATGCAAACACGTTACTATTTTTCCTGTCTAAAACTTTTTTTAAATAAAAGAGATTTAAAAAAGAAAAAGAAAGAATAGAATATTCTTTTTTGTCTTTCTCCTGCCAATTATTACCCCATTTTTTGTTCTTCCTTCCAGCAAAACTCATCAAAAGAATATCTATAGTACCTCTAAGTTTTTCTATTAAAATTACTCCAATGAGGCTTTTGCTCCCACCACCAGAATAAAACTGCTCCTGGTTTAAATGCACAGGTCAAAAATGACATTGCAAAGATCTGCTGTGAGTTCTCAGAAACTCTTCAGCATCAGAAGTGTTGTCACTGTGATTCCTCCATCCTCCTGCGCATTATCTTCACATACTTTGTAAAATACCTCAGGGGGTTACAGGCCTAAATAGAAAATGCACAACTATAAAACTCCTGCAAGATAGCATTGGCGAAAACCTAGATGAACTTGGCAATGATGATGACTTTTAAAATATAACACCAAAGGCAGGATCCATGAAACAAATAATTGATAATCTGGACTTCATTAAAATTAAAAATTTCTGCTCTGTGAAAGACAATGTCAAGAGAAGGAGAAGACAAGCCACAGACTGGAGAATATATTTGCAAATGCACATGTTTGATAAAGGGCAGCTGTCCAAAATAAGCAAAGAATTCTTAAAACACAACAATAAGAAAACAAGCAATTACCTTAAAAAATGGGCCAAAGACCTTAACAGACACCTCACAAAAGAAAATACTTGGATGAAAAATAAGCATATGATAAGATGCCCCACATTTATGTCATTAGGGAAATGCAAGTTAAAACAACAATGAGATACATACCTATTAGAATGGCCAAAATCCAGAACACCGTCAATGCGAAATGCTGAGGATGTGGAACAACAGGAACTCTCATCCATTGCTGGTGGGAATGCGAAGTGGTACAGCCACTTTGGAATACAGTTTGGCAGCTTTTTACAAAACTAAACATATTCTTGCCATATGATCCAGCAATCACAATCCTCAGTTTTTACCCAAATGAGTTGAAAGCTTATGCCCACACAAAACCTGCATGCAGATGTTTATAGAAGCTTTATTCACAATTTCCCAGATTTGGAAGGAACCAAGATGTCCTTCAGTAGGTGAATGGATTAACTGTGTACATCCTGACAATGGAATATTATCCAGCACTAAAAATAAATGAGCTACCAAGTCACGAAAAGACATGGAGGAAACCATGCCTTTTGCAAAGTGAAAGAAGCCAATCTGAAAAGATTACATACTGTGTGATTCCAGCCATATGACATTCTGGAAATGGCAAATCTATCCAGACAGTAAAAAGATCAGGGGTTGCCAGGAGTTGGGAGTGGAAGGAATAGATAGGCAGAGCACAGAGAATTTTTAGGGCGGTGAAACTATTCTGTATACCGTGATGATGGATGCAGGTCATTACACATTTCTCCAAACCGGGGGAATGTACAACACCAAGAGTGAACCCTAATGTAAGCTATGGACTTTGGGTGACTCTGAAGTGTCGATGTAGGCTATTGGTAACAAATGTTGATGTTGGTGATAAATGTGCCACCCTGGTGTGGGATGTTGATAACGTGGAGGCTCTGCACGTGTCGGGGCAAGGAGTTTATGTTAAATCTCTGAATCTTCCCCTCAATTTTGCTGTGAACCTTAAATTTGTCAAAAAAAAAATTCTTAAAAAATAAAATTAAGGATAAACTGTGGTCCTGGGACTTTTTGTTATGACTGACCCAAGCAAGGAAAAAGGGAATAATGACTTGGGTAGACTTAGAACAGTGGTAGCAAGCTAGAGGGTCGAGGTGTATGGAGGTATGAAGATGTGGGTCTCCCTTTTGATTGCTACTCACAGAGGCACGTAAGATAGGGGGAGGTTTGTCCTCAAGTATAAGACTTACTCCTGATGAATCTGGGGGAGGGGTGGGACTTATTCTAAGTGAATGATGTTCCTCATTGACCAATACTGAGGGAGTTCAGAATATGTGGGTCTAACTTCAAGCAGAAGGCATCTTCACTGTAATTTGAGGATAGAAGACCTAATAATCTAAAGGCGTGATTTTTGGTTTTTAATATATGTTAAATGTTAAGAAAATTTCTTGATACTTCTAGATTATTTCATGCTTTCAAATAAAAATCATTTTTTCTATGTAGTTTTTGGTGATAATTATATCTAAATGGACCCACAGATTTAGTGATTTTCAACAGAAAATAACTTAAAGTTAGGATAAAACGTATTATGCTGACATTACCTACCAGTTCCTTTTATGGTATATTTGGAAAATGAAGCTGAATGTTTTTTGGATTAACTACAAATTAGGAAGTAATCAATGAAATGTTTTTTGAAATTTTTAGATATAGGTGATCTATCCTTAGACATCTGTCAGGTAACATTCCTAAAACACCAAGTCCAATGGGCAAAGTTATTAACGTGTCAGAGTAATTCTTCTTGGCTTCTGCTCTTTCTCCTAAAGGAGAAAAAAAAAGAATACATGGTCTTGTATATGCCCGAATGCTAGTAATAAAAGCCTAACACATTGCACTTACTCTTAGCTGAGGAATCTTGCAAGATTTTTATTTATATTAAGTTATCCCATCCTCATAGAAACCTTGAGACTCCAGTTCTATCATTATACCCTCACATACAGAGGACACTGAGAGATAAAACTCTTAACCGAGCTGCCCAAGGACACAGAGCTGGTAAATGAGGGGCCAGCATCTGACCTCAGGGAATCTTCTCCCGTGATCCCCTCATCACTGCACTGCACCGTATGATTCACAAATTCCCCCTGTCTTTCACAGGAGATGTAAAACCTGTATTGGGAACTTGACTTCTGCCTGGGACAGGTAACACTGATGACTTCCCTCCTGATCCCTCCACTGCATTCAATTAGCACTTTTATCAAAGTACTAGTAATATTTTTGTTTCTTGATCTAAGTTCAGCCCTTTCATGTTGCAGCAGGTAAATATTGAGCCACGGGCTATCCCTGTTCTCACATGTTCTGGCCGGCAGTCACATACAGTTGCTTTCAAAAGGGCCAAATGTTTGTTCATGATTTCATTGGTTTATTGACTGTTAATGTCAGCCTACGCCAGCTGGAGCCTTCCTCAGCTCCGGGAATAGTTTTTGAACTCACCTGTCTCAGCCCTACGTTGGGGCTGGAGTGATGAAACAAGGTCTGGTAGTATCAGAAGCTTCTTCCCCCTTGGTGGATGAAATGATGCATTTTTAATTCCTTGTATATGTTAAGTTGGTTAGGAAGAATGGAACTTGTGTTGTGTGTGTCATATAATGCTTCAGGCTTCCTAATTAAATCCATCCTGCTTAGCGTAACTAGATGATTTGACTTGCTTTCAGTGTTCTGGTTTGTATTTCATTCCGTCAGTGGGCCTGCAGGTTTTTGTGGTGGTGGTGGTTTGTTGTTTGTGTTTTGTTTTTGTTTTTTTCAGTACTGACCAAGGCCACCATACTGAATAACTTAGGGGAGAGCCGCTTCCCCTCAAATGTACTTCCAAGTATATTTCCTTGATGTGGAAGTCATGAGTATCAAAGGCAGCCTCTACAGCACTAGAATTTTCCTTAGGCCTTAGGGATTTAAGCTTCTGGTTCTTCCCTGGTTAGTTTTGACACCTCTATGCCAGTTAAAAACTTAGAAGTGAGCTTTTCTAGAGAATTCAGAGGAAATGTCCCTACAGAATTAAAGCAAAAGAGCTGACAATCCTAAACATCTGGTCTCATCGTCATCCCAAAGTGTGAGCTACCTATTGTCTTCTTCCTTTCCTATCCAGATTGTTGGGAGGAGGTGAGGCCCAATTCTTTCCAATCATGATTTGTTCCACGAATTCATTTGAGACATGCATATCTCCTTTTGGGAACCAAGAATTGGAAAAGTCTTTAGTGCCATAGCTGAAATAAGAGCCAGCATTCAAACACTGGTCGTCATACTGAACGTCATCTCTAGGTCCTTGCTGTATACCCTATTGGAGACGCCTCAAGACTTTCTACAGGTCACGTGTCCAGTCAGCCAGGAAGAAAGCCCAGATACTTAAGGAGATGGTCAGATTCTGGGATTACCCCACTCAAAACGCAATTCTATGTATGTGTAGCTCATACATGGAAAAGAAAAATGGCTTCTTGATTTTTGTTTGTGGTGTTTTTATTATTATCATTGCAGTAAGATAGTTTCTTTTTCTTTGATTTATTAATGCTTTGATTCCATTAAGAGTGAACAAAAAGTTATGAAATTAAAGCTGTCTACTGAACTGAGATGAACTTATTGTCCTGTAGATTAACTGTCAGTTCTAATTAGTGACTTTCCATGGCTATGAGAATATTTTTTTCCCTTTGGTACCATCATGAATAGAATGACTCCAAAAAAACATTGTGTCAGTAAGAAACTGTCTGGATATAACCAGATAGTTGCTGTATAAGTACGTTTCTTAATCAAATACAGTCTATGATGCCCGGAACAGAATGGAGCTTGGAAAAGCGGTGATGACAGAAAACTCCCTAAGGAGAAGTATATATGTTACACCTTGTTAACAGATTTCAGTAAGTTACATACTGTTATACCTTGTTACATGCTTAATAAAATGTATGGGGAAATAAAAAAAGTTGTTGATTAGTTAATAAATTTTATTGCTGTGAATTAGTCATTTTTGAATCTAGAACTATATTTATTATATGTAATTTAAACTGTAAATACTTAGCATTTTGCAGAGTTGTATACATTTGATCTGTATAGAAGAAGGAATAGGTATTTGATTTAATCTGAAGCCTATTTACTTTTGGTTGCCATTGGCATATATGCAATCTTTATCAAAAGCTTTGTTTATAAATGAATCAGTGAAGTGATCAATATTTTCTATTAACAGTCTTGAAGCATACACATACACACAACATATGAAACTAACAAGATATATTTTGAATAGAGTTTACATTTGCTGATTTTTTGTTACCATGCCTTGCTACTTGGCCACTGTTTGTGAGAAGGAAGTGGAGGTTTCCCCAAACAGGCTGCATATTACCAAATCATTAGGAATAATTTAAGGCTTTGAAATGGTAAGCTCTGGTGTGACCACTGCATTGCCCCTTAAACAACTGCAAAAGCTTGAAGAGTTAGTAAATTTTTTCATTACCCCATAATGTTCATCACATTAGGACAAGAAAGCTATTTCTTAAGTTTTCTACAGTGTATCAAATGGAACCAGAGACCAGCTGGTACTAAATGATAAATTATAACCACCTTGATCAAAAGTGATTTTTTAAATATTGAGCAATTATGAGTAAAATGATATTTAACTATATGAAATGTAATAGTTTTTTCCATTGTCCTTCTATTTTGTTGTTCATAAATATGTACAAAAACTCATGTAGGTAACTCATTTCTACAATTTTTCTATTGGAGAGATTTAATTAAAACATTATTTGTAATTCTACCATTATTGGAGAAATTAATCCATAGCTACTTACTGAAATTTTGAAAAAGATTTAGGTGATACATAATAAGTGTTTGCAGCCTTTTACCCTGTAAATACTATCTATTTTATTTGACATATCTTAATATTTACGGATTACTTATTGTTCATTACAATCTCTCTGTAATTACTGTTTAGAAATTCAGAGAGACTATTTTTATAAACTTGTTTTCTGATTATATACTATATGCTCACAAGGGAGAAGTAAACTGCATTACATAAAGAATCACAATGAAAATAAAAATCTTACACATTTTGGTCACTCTCGGGTAATCAATATTAAAGTTTGGCTATATATCTCTCTAGAACATATATGTGTATATATGACATACAATCATACACCTTACAAAATCAATGCATGGTATATAAAAGTTCATTATTATATATTGATATAACAAACAATATCACCTTTAATCGTAGCACGTTTCATTGAATAAATAAATTTATTTAATGAATCATCTGGTGTTGAATATTCGTTTATTCTCAATTTTTTATTGTTATAAACAATACGGTGATAGACATTCTTGTAATGTATCTTTGCGTATAGCTACATTTGTAGAGGATAAACTCCTAGAAATCCAGTTTGGGGGTCACATGGTCTGTGCATTTTTAATGATTTTTGTCCCCATTGCCAAATTATTCTTCTGAAAATCTATAGAATTTGAGACTGCACTTCCTCCCTTCCGCATGAAGCATTACAATTCATTTAAATCTTTGACACTATGATAGGCAAAACATGGTATGCTCTTCTATCTGCATTTTTTCTGATGTATTGATAAGGTCCAGACTTTGTAAGTTTTAGTTAATTACATTTTAATATCTGGTAGTCCTCAACATTATTTTTCTTTTTCAGAAATGTTTAGAGTATTTTCTCTTGTTGACAGTGGGTCTCAACACTTTCTGAGATGGTGCACTTGTTTCTGTATGTATATGGAAGTTTTCAGAGGCAATGTCATTTCTGTTACTATGCTGTCCATCGACATTTAATAAACAAAATGTTCAGTTCAATTCTCTTTTGGTTTTGCTAGAATTCCAGAATAAGCTGTAAAATTGTATAGAAAAATATTTCTCTTTTACCTATGCTAGATACATCTGTGTGGATTTGCACATGACCTCTACCACTTTGAAAGTCCAAGTTCCCTTAGTGCCACACATCTGCATTTTCATTTATCTTAGCTATTTTCTTCTTTCTCCCTCTCTTCCCTTTTTTTCTTCCCTTCCTTTCCTCCATTCTTCCTTCCTTCCTTTTTTCTTCCTTCCTTCTTTCCTTCCTTCTGTCTTTCTTTTCCTCTTATTTTTTTTACATTTTAAGTATCAGTAAAAATGGATAATGCAGGGTATTGCATTATTATACAAATAAAAAGTGATTTTATTTTTCATAAACAAATTATTATTTAATTGAATTATTTTAAAATATGCTTGACATGTATTGAAAATATACCTAAATAAGCATATTGATTATATTCATAATGAGCACTGAGCCTGTAATTGAAGTATTTGATATAAGTAAAATGTATTGGACAGTAGTTATTTCCTAGAGTGAAATATCTTTAGTAACAGAGTTAAGTTTCAAAAGGAAATTCTTAAAAGATAGATTTTTAAAAAATTTTTAATAAAAGTTTGGTCATTTAGCTAACTTTTTCAATTTGGAGTTTTTGTGTGTTTGTTTTCTTTATCGTCTTATACTGGGGGAAGCATGTCATTGTCATAATCTACCAGAGATTAAGTGGTAAAATGAATCTTTTCCAGATACACTGGAGGCTATTTTTAAAAGATAATTTGATTGATTCAAATAATCAGGCATTCAATTGTTTAATACCTCTTGATTATTTATATTCACTATGGGCTTCTTACACACAATATCAGTCTCCACATTGACCTACTCCCTCTATATGACTGACTGGTTTCCTCATATTACTTTATAGCCCAGAAGCTAACCAAGAGGTTATCACACATTAAAAAGTAAACTTTATGTATTTCAAGAGAATTCAATGTTGTATAGTACCGACCAGTCCTTCCTAGGGAAAAAATAATCATTTTATGCAGTATTTGCATTGTAGCAATATTCTGAATATGTGTTCTCAGCTGTTTCCACATTGTGAATTCTTTTCTCTGAACAGGAAGAACACAGGCTGCTATTTCCTACATCAGATTTTGCTGGTGGATGATCCACAGCATACTCAGAATCCAGAAAAAGGGAACGATCAAGAAGGAGTTTTCATAAACCATTGGATCTACTTATATTTTCTGTTATCAAAACATCTTTTATCATTGATCCTTCCTACTGATTCATTTGCGATGCCCACCCCTGGAGCTCTAATCATCCAACAAGCGTTTCTGAGTGAGGCCTAAGATTCAGCCCACTATTAGCCTTGCTGAAGAATCAAAAATACAAATAAACTCCTGAATAGTATTTAATGACATAAATTTATCAGATTTCACCTCCAAGTACGTCAAATAAAAATACTCTTTCCTGTTTTCTATAAAAACAACAACAAAAACACTATTGAAGGTATTTTCTATTACGTTATTCTATGTCCTATAATGACCTATTTATAAATAAAATATTAAGAAAACCTTTGCTTCTCACAGAGAACTGTTATGCTTCTCCATTTTTCATGACATCTCTGTGATTCATCTTACTCTGGCCTGCCCTCCTTTTTTTTGTCTTAATTGATAGAAAGTTGAGTCAAATTTAAAGATTAAACACAGTAAACATTTTGACCCTGATTCTTACCATAGTCATACATATATTTTTTTATCTTGTGCACTCCTTTTGTTTCTGTAATTAGGTTTTCATAGTCTAATTGTGGTTGTCATTTGTTTGTTTTGTTTTCTTTTTATGATCATCAGGCACATGAAAACATGCTCAGTTTCATTAATTATCAGGGAAATGCAAATCAAAACCTCAATGAGATATCACCTTACACCTGTCATAATGACTATCATTAAAAAGATAAGAAATATGTTTCGGAAAGGATGTGAAGAAAAGGGAACCCTCGTCCACTGTTGGTGGGAATGTAAATTGGTGCAGCTGCTGTGGAAAACAATATGGAAATTCTTCAAGAAATTAAAAATAGAACTACGGTATGATCCAGCAAGTCTACTACTGCGCATCTATCTGAAGAAAACAAAAACTCTAATTCAAAAAGATATATGCACCCCACGTTCACTGCAGCACTGTTTACAATAGCGTAGACATGGAAACCACCTACGTGCCTATCAATGGATAAATAAATAAAGCAGATGTGGTATATATATACAATGGAATACTACTCAGCCATAAAAAGAATGAAATCTTGCCATTGGCGACAACATGGGTGGAGCTTGAGGACATTTTGCTAAGTGAAATGAGTCAGACAGGAAAAGGCTTTCATTTCTTAACGCACCTTAAAACCTTTCTGAAAAAAGATAATATGTGAGTAAATAAATGAACAAAAAATAATGCCATATACAAATCTTAAATCCTTATATGGGAATACATTTCGGGTAAAAATCCTTACTACTATTACAATTAAGATGAACTATAGAGATGTGGAATCAGGAAATTATTTCTAAAATACTGCTTAATGAAGCCGTCTTAGCTTATATCACCAAAGATCATTTTTTAAAGTTTCTTGGGGTTTATATACGTTGTTGATTGAAACCTTTGGACACAAATCTTTGGCCAGATCCTCTACTGAAAAAAGATGAAGAAACTGACTTGGTGAAGAGAGGGAGGGCATCTAACTGATGTTCCGTGGACAAGGTGCCCCACAAGGTGTAAAAGATACAGACGTTGATGAAGAGAATTCAGGGCGGCCATATGATTTGTCAGCCAAACTTACGCTGTTGAGAGGAAAAAGGAGGGGGGCACCATTAAAAAGTAAGCCCTACAGCAGACAAGTGTGCCCTGGAACTGGGCTTACAGAGACACACAATCACCTTAGCCGTGGAGAACACCCTGACTGAATAAGGCCAATGAGGCTGGCCACCGTTTGCAGCTCACAAGCATTGGGAGGGAAGCTGAGCGGTGCTTAAGAGCACATTCTCTGGAGTCACATAATCTGGGTTCCTTACTTACCAGCCTCAGTTTCCCCACCGATAGGATCTGGAAAAATAGCAGATCTTTCAGAGTGATGTTAAAACATTAAATAAGATAATGCCTCTAGTTATTTGCGCAATGCCTGTTCCAAAGCAAGTGTTCAGCAAATGTTAGCTTTTTCTTCCCTCCTTAATATAAACAATAAATGTGTGTCAGGTAAATAAATATGATAAAAAATAAAATGAGAGTTTAGATTGCGTGGTAAATCCAGCTGGTGGTAGCTCTTAGGTATGGGGTGGTCAACCTGATAGTCTCATCATCAAATACTGTATTCCAAAGTTTCTTCAGTAAATTCCTTTCTTCTTCATCTCCTACAAATATTACAGTCCCACATCAGCAGTCACTTTCTTTTTAACAGTCCCGGGTGGACCAGATAGTCTCACATAAAGTTGACATTGCTGCACAAAGCTGTGAAAACTCTCAGCTTCTGTGTCTTTTGACCTCACAGCCCTCTGGTTTTCCACTGATTTCTGATTTGGGGGCCTATTCTTTTTCTTGATTCAGTAGGAAAATTCGCACCATTTCTTATCAGAAGGTTTTTCAATAGCAGAGCTTTTGGGCCAGTGGTGCAAACTGGCCTCTGATATTTGCGGGATCATTAGTACAAATGGAGTCCACATCCCATATGCCTAAATATTTAAAAGTTACAACTCGGCTAGCAAAGTGAAATTAAATATCTCAATCTTGCTATCTTGAGAGCAGTGCCTCCATAAAGAGTAAGAGGCTGTGATCCCCAGCCACCTGTGCAACCTTGCAAAGAGCTTGCTAATTGTGAACATCTCTCATGAATCAGAAGGAAAGGTGCATTCAAACACAGAAAACAGGGAAGAAGTCTTCAGCATTACTCAGAAATGATGCCTCAGCATGGCAGTATCTTTTGCATTTGTGCTAAGAGGAGGAATTTGACGTGCTGGTAATTTCATTTTCTTCCCCTTAAGCATCTATGCTGCCCACGTCCTCCCTACACTGCAGAGAAAGGTCCATTTGTGAATGTTGACAGTAGCACAAACGAAAAACCTACTTCATATTTGAACATGGCTAACTTTTATCTAAATGCTATCTGCAACAGATGTGTCCTGAATCCGGAATGGAGTAGTTTTTACGCCAGACCCTCAGGATGTACAAACTATGCCAGCCAGATGCTGAGGGACGGAGGAGGCAGATGTAAGTTTCAGAATAAATTTATTTTTAAGGCAAAGCATGTGTGTACGATACAAAAGATCTCTAAGGAACAGGTCCCAGGCCCAAAACTATCATTGGCATGATTCTTTCTTTTAAATGTGGACTTTTTCTCCTCCACGGAAGGCTGAACATCACTCTGACATTTTGGTAAAATGTCTTTTCCCACTCCTGTGGTTTCCCAGGAGCGTGCTATGCCTCATTCAGATACAGCTTTCCTTAAAGCTCTCCAGTCTTTCAAACAAATTCATGTTTGAAAGAATTTAAGACTATAATGGGCTGAAGAATGCTCCTTCCCGCTCCCTCCCAAGAGGTCCATGTTCTCTTCTCTGGAACCTGTGAGTATTTTACCTTAGAGGCCAAAAGAGGAGTTAAGATAACAGATGAAATTAAAGTTGCTAATCACTTGACTGAAATTATCCTGAATTACCCATGTGGGCCCAATGGAATCCCAAGGGTCCTCAAAAGGAGGAGAAGGACGCACGAGAGGAGAGTGGTGAAATGTGATGTGATGCTGGCTTTGAAGACGGACTCACGAGTTAAGGGATGCAGGCAGCCTCTGGAAGCCAGGCAAGGAAGGAAACATTCCCCCCTCGAGGCCCGCGGAAGAGAATCAGCCCTGCAGACACCTTGGTCCTGGCCAACTGAGTCCCGTGTGGCGAATTTCAGACCTGTAAGTCAGAACTATAAGATAATACATTGGTGTGGTTTTGAGCCTCTGAATTTGTGATCGTTTGTGGTGGTAGCATCAGGAATCTAATACAGAGACTAAGTTCAAATTCCTCCCACGGAGTTTCTAGAACCTCTGCAAGTAAAAGAAAAGGTACAGGCTAATATTTTAAGTATCCCTGAACTCTCTGCCATTTGCAGGAAACTTTTTCCAAAATCTTCAGGGAATAGAGAAGATTATGGTGATCATGTTGCCTACTTCCACAAACTATGCAATTATGTTAGGTATTTCTTCTGCTGCCTGTAAAAATACAAAAAAAAGAGAGAACTTTTTTGTTTTTCTTGAGAACTTTCAAAGAGAACAAATGCAGTATATTATAAATAAAATGTTATGTCATTTTCATAGAGGCAAACATCGTAGATACCTGTTATTGCAACTTCAGTATTAATATGGCATGGTCAATTGATCTTGAACTTTTGGAGACAGAATTTGTTAAAGATTAGCTTTTCGTTTCTTGCTGATTGTTTTGTCCTCATATTTCTACAGAGAAATTGTATATAAATATTTTAAAACATGTATATTGCTGAAAGTAAAGAGAGAATGGCACTCACTGAGATGAAAGTTAACAGAAAAAGAATGATAAGAAATTGATATTATCATGAGACTGAGTTTCTAAAGTTCCTGTAAGATTAGAATCAACATTAAAATAAGAAAGTATTATGCAGTAATTACCCTAAGGAACAAGTCGTTCTAAAAAAAGGATTACTGCAAGCTTAACAGATGTGTAATATCTATTAAGTCAAAATAATTTGCTGAGTCATGGAAATAGTAAAGATGACTATCCTTATTGAAGTACTAGTTCAAGTTCTTAACAATTACTTAGTTCGCAAAAGATGCATATATACATGATGAATCAGAAGATGAAACAAAGTTCATTATAATACTAATTTTGAGGTTATAGGGACATGCATAATGGCAAATGACCCTTCTCTGCTTCTATGTTTCTTCTAGAATAATTGGCAGGATGCTACTAACTGTCCTACTTTCACTCTGAGAAATTGAGGGACCTCAGATGCTGAGCATATGGTGTCCAAAGCAATAGTGTGCTCTCTAAAATAAATGATCTGGACAGTGTGTCAAGTGAGGAAGAAAATGATTTTTGGCTTCTGATAGACACTTTTTCTGCTTCTCTCATTTGAAAATTCTGCCAAGTGTGGACCAGACAGCGAATGTGCGTGCTGCTCAAGTCCAATCATCATTTTCCCTTGGAATAAAAGGATGCTTGGATAATATGATAACGGTTATGGCAACTTCGCGCAGTTTTGAATTCTAGGATAATTTTAAATTATTTTCAATTAAACCTTTACCAGTTTCTTTTGAAATTTGCATACTCCATAATCAAAATACTCTAGTCAAGTTTTATAGAGCCTATTTTTTAAAAACTTGATAACATTTTTGATTAAATGCCTTTTAGATGGAGTTCTAATGGGGAGGTTTGCATTTTGATTTTAATTAGCCAAGATTAGGAAGATTTATTGCAAATAAGCATTTGGAAACATTTGTGGCATCAGGACACCAAACCTTCAAGTCCCACATGTCCTGGACCAGGCAGCCTCCCCTCATCAGACGGGCCCTGCTTCCCAGGAAGGCAGAAGCCTGCAAGGCCCTTGGCTGTGCAGACAGCGACCTGGCAGCACCGCCCCAGGATGCTTCTCCCCAGTAACTGGGGAGTGAGAGGAATGTTCAGTTCTTTAACACAGAACTTTAGGGGAAAAAGAATTCAGTGAAAACCCAAATGACTTTATTGGAAAATTATACAGATTTAATAAGTAATGAATTTAGGGACAAGCAGAACGACTTTCAGGTCATATTACACAAGAATATTTGTTTCCCTGTAAAAATATATATTTACTATGCTTATTTTGAAATTAACCGCAGCTATAAATCCTGATATATATTTGATAATTAATATCTTTCACACTAACCTTTGTTTTATCGTCTACTGCTTGAGGAAGCTGATTTGCGATATTCAGTGCTTTAAAAAAACAGAATTATCTTAATATGCATCAGATTCTCTCATTTATCTGTTTACTCCCTGACCTCTTACAAAAATGTGCTTGAAATTTTAAGAAACTGAAAATCTGTCTCCATGGAAATGAGGATTAAAAGTATTTGAAACTTGTGAAGTATTGACTGTGGAATCCACGACCCTATATACTTGGCCTGCTGTCTTCAGAGGAAACATTGCACCATTCTGCTAAAACTTTCCTTGGGCCCATTTGTTCATTCACTAAATATTGCTTCTTTTCTCTTGCAAACTGCAACCTCTTTAAGGGCTTGTCTTTCCTTTTCTGTTTCTCTTTCTTTACAATTAGAATGTGGTTTTTCACCTTATCACATGCTCAGGGAAATAATGAATTGATGAATTAATTAAATTTAGAAATTTAAAAACTCCAGATGGAAAGTTTATGTGTGCAACTACATCATCAAATGTTACAATTAAGTGTTTGGGTAACAGAACAGTGTGACTTGCAAATTTGATCTCTGCCATTGGCCCTTCCACAGATAGGAGGTGCACGAGACTCCTTCTTTAGTCACACTGATTCCAATCAATGAGATGTAATACATCTCCAGGTCTTCTCTTCCATGTCAAAATTGCCTTAGACTTTTTAAACCATTTTTAAGTATTGAGAAAAATTTCAAATAAAGATTATATGTCTTTTATCAGATTTTGACTTTACTCAGGAGAGATGAGCTATCTCTATACAGTAATTATAACCTCTAAATAATTTATATATTAGCTATATATATAAAATAATGAAATTTAAAGATAAGAGAGTTTTATTTAACACGACGTCTTTGAAAGGAAAAAGTAAATACTTTTGAAAAAAATTAAGAGATAGAGAATGACTGTAGAAAATGTGTTTTCTTCTTTCCTCCTGAAGCTAATAATGGGGAACAAATAATAGATTGTTTGTAATAACGTCATTAAACACACATAATACAGCCTGGCTGCTAAGAGCATGACATCTGGAGTCAGACGGCTTCTCTTCTCATTTTCTGGCTCTGCCACTCACCAGCTGTGTGACCTTGGGCAAGTTATTAAGTTACGTGTGCCTTGGGTTTATCATACTAAAAATGGGGAAGACAATGATAATAACATTACCTTCCTCACAGTATTTTTCTGAGGGTGCACTCAGTCGATGTATAAAGCACTTTAGCTGGGTGCTATAGCCCAGCAAGTAGTAAACGCCTGGTAAATAAGACTTATTACTTTTTCTTTCCCTTCCTCTCTCGTGACTATCATATTGGTTTCACTCAGATTTCCTCTTCAAATTGAAGGTGAGTACGAAGTCTTCACTTTTTGGGTTATTGGCTAGATAGATGCTTCTCTTCAGTTACAAGGGACAGAAACCAATTTATTTTTCCTGATAAGCTCTGAGATAAAACTATGGAACAGTTAAATGGCCGCAATATTAGTGCTTCAGGAACTTGATTGGGAGCTGTTTCTACATTGTCCCTTATTTATGTGTGCCTGCTCCCAAATTGGCAGCTTGAAATGACACATCTGCCAAGAGTTTAGATCCTCATATGATGTTGCCTTTATCCTAACATATAATGCCAGCCTGTCTGAGCTTTCCATTCTTTAGAGTAGGACCTTTCTTAATATTCTCTTCAACATTATTCTAACCACATCTTCAACCATCATCATAAGCATCATGATGATTTTCCTATCAAGAATATTTTCCATTATACTGAAATGTAAATATTTATAGAATCTGTGGCATTTAAAATTGTTTCAGAGGAATTGGGACTGATTCTGAAAAACATTTTAAGAATCTTAAATAAATATTGCACCTAGGAGTATCTTCATCAACTAAATGGCTTTTCGTAGTCTTTATACTAGAGTGTCCATCTTTATCCGAGGGATTAAAAAAGCCAAATTGTGCAACATGAAATCCTTGTGGTTGGACAGCGCCTTGGGAATGGAGGAGGCAAGGGGTGAGAGGGCCCGGGGCGGAGTTTCTGAGAGCCTGGGGATGGTCCGACCTCGCCTGTTAGAACATTAGGGCACTGAGAGCTCCTGCTGCATTTGTCTCTAATGAGATCAGCTCCTCTGTGTTTCTCTGCAGAACCGGTAAGGATTGGGTAACAAAGACTTTCTGTAGTTTTTATTATTATTATTGTTAATCCTTTATGCCCTTTTAAGGAGCTTACTATCATGCTTCAGAATATGAAAAAAGTAACTAGGTCTCTCTAATCACACTCAAAAATTTTCCCAATGATCCTGCTCATGTACATGCTATTGGTATTTCCCTTTCTGAATGTAAACTACAATCTGTAAAAATGGCTTGCTTGATAACATCTGTATTTATTTGCTTTCAGGTACTTGGTCTGCAAACTTGGTTTTAATTGCCTTCATCTAAACTTTTATCACTTTGGGGGCCGGCCCAGTGGCGCAGCAGTTAAGTTCGCATGTTCTGCTTTGGCAGCCCAGGGTTTGCCGGTTCGGATCCCCGGTGCAGACATGGCACCACTTGCCAAGCCATGCTGGGGTAGGCGTCCCACGTATAAAGTAGAGAAAGATGGGCATGGATGTTAGCTCAGGGTCAGTCTTCCTCAGCAAAAAGAGGAGGATTGGTGGTGGATGTTAGCTCAGGGCTAATCTTCCTCAAAAAAAAAAGAGAATTTTATTATTTATTTGTGTACTAAATGCCTATACATTCTCTTTGACCTAGTTTAGAAATTGGCTTGGATTAGAGCTGTAGAGGAAGCAAAATTTTACCTTTACCTTCTTAAGGTTTCTTTTTTTTTTAGCTGGGCCTGAAAATCAAATTGACATGAGACAGATTAACAGGAGAAAAGCATACAAATTTGTTTAATACAAGTTTTAGATGACACAGGAGACTTCATAAGGAATGAAGACCCAAAAAATGGCAAAACCTACTAGGATTTCTATTAGGTTGAACAAAGAGGGGCAATTGCGGAAAGTTAGTAAACCATGTGACAGGGGGCTAAAGGCAGATAAGACATTTTATGTAACAAAGTCTATTTTTGTAGAATTCTCTAGGTCTCAAAGTCTTAACCTTGATAATGAAATTGTTGCTTTCACATGGGAATTTCCTCTCCTGCTTTTAAGAAAAAGAGGAAGGTAAGAGTGTTTTTCTTGTATTTGTTGTTTTCAAGTGCCTAGTACTCCAAAAAGTCAATATTCCAGAGTGGCATATTTTGAGGTGGCAAGTTCTGAATTCCCTCAGAATATTATCATTCAGGAAAGAGGGGCTGAATTAGTTATTACAAAATGGACTGCGTTTTATTTTCCAATTTGCTTGTAGTGACTATATATAAATCCAAGTGTATTATAATTTCTTACTGTGGACTTTCCTGCTTGTAGTGACTATATATAAATCCAAGTGTATTATAATTTCTTACTGTGGACTTTCCTTCTAGACAATGTGGAACATTTCAAAAAAAGTAAAACATCAGTTAGTACAAACACATAATGGAGGAATTCTCCAATTTGTGAGAAAAAAAGTACCTTAAAGTATTAAATGGGTCTCATCAGGTAACTTATATTGTTTCCTTTTAATAATGGAATAGTCCAGTTGGAACATGACACTAATATACTCTGTCTCTTTGTGCCACTGATCATCGAAATTTCATGTTGTGATTTTGTATCGTACTGCTTTTGTAATCTACTTTACAAGGCTGACTTTTTCCTGGTTATCTGACCCAAGAATAAGTCTTAGGCTTCCTGGTCTACCAAGGAACTCTATTTCCGTACAATTTCAACATTCACGTGCTTTACCTGGACTTTCTGCTACCACCTTGGTTATAATCAATGGCTGCACGTACCTTCCTTGTTTATCCTAACGTTCTGGCTCTTCCTCTTGGTCTCTGTCATTCTCCTGATCTCTTCAGACCCTGCTGCGATAATGATTCTCTGGTCTTCTTCCTCTGCATGTTGGGAAATCCTACTCGTCTTGTCTCTATATGGGAAGCAGTATCTGGGTACATGTCTCCAAAGAGTGTTCTTGGAGTCACGTTTATCCTTTCTGTCTGACATAAAAACTCCTGTGGGATGAGTCTCTGTCCTGCCCTGCCCCCGAAACTGATGAACAAAGATGTCTGGAATGTCGAGCTAATTTCATTCCAGTTCATTCCAACGGAATGGAGAAATGTTGAGCTAATTTCATTCCAGTCCATTCCAGTTCAGTGGTTCCCAAACCTGGAAATGAGCATAATTATCTAAGTTAAAAAAATGAATTTAATACTACATCTGAAGGTGGGCCTCAGAATCAGTATTTTTGGACAGGTCTCCTTTGGTATTTCTGATAACAAACTAAGTAGCTGTCTTTCTACATTGGTCTCCATCATTCCCACCCGCCCTCCCCGTGTGTTGCTCAGTTTGGCAGCTATTCCAGTCACCTTTGTCCAAGGCTTGCCCTCATGATGCTCTCAGTCCTCTAAACTCAATCTGATGTCCTGCACCTTCGCTCACTCCCCCTCCCCCAATCTTCACTCTGAAGCTGTAATCACCTGTCTTTATTTGTCCAAGGTCACACACCTCGTGCTTTTCAGAGCAGCAATTATCTAATGTAATGAATGAATCTGTTTAGTTCACTAACGGCTGAATAATGGAGGGGACATGCAGATTTTCTTTATACGCCTGGCAGGAGTTGAGTTTCTTTATTTTGAAAGGTCCACTCTCAGTTTACTTTGATGGCTCTACTTAGCAGGCCTTCTGGGAAGATGATTACTAGAGGAAGATTGTCTTTCTTGTTACAGGAAAAATGTCAAAACCTCATTTTCTGAAAAATGCAGTTTGAATTCTGTCCAAGTAAAACAGATCACGCACATTCTGCTCACTAAGGTAGTAACTGTAAATAGGATGATGATTTCATTATGCTGGTAAGTGGTTAAATTTAGACCAAGAGAGTTTATGTGAATATTTTGGTCCAGTTATGAGCATCTATTTTCTCCCGAGCATAGAATAAGCTATCAATTTTGTCTATAGGTCGACAGCCTTATTGTCGCACAGATTTCAACAATAGATGATGAAAAATATGCTACTATGAACAGTTAATACCGGGAACACAGCAGCCATGTATATGGGTTTCTTAGTTTTGTGCTCACTAGAAAATCACATTAAATTCTGTTAAATTCTCTAAAATCTCTTTTTGGAAGAGTCTTGCCAGGATTAATAGTGTATTCCTGAAAGGATATTTTATCCTGTGACATCGATGAATAGAAGGGGTTTAGCTTCTTTCTCCTGCAGTCAGTTCCCATAAAGCACTCACGCTCCTGCCAGCACACTGTGGTGCATTCAGTGCTCTGGGTCTGTCCCTGGCCTTTATGATCATTTTACATCCAGAATCAATTTTAAATCAGAGTCACAAATGCCACACCTTTTCTTTGTTGCCAGAGCATTGAAGCAGAACGCCAGAGAATACCTCTTAGTTTGGTTTGCAGAGTGTTTAATCTTTCAAGAATTACAGCCAGGAGCCAGCCCGGTGGCGCAGCAGTTAAATGCACAAGGTCCACTTCTTGGCGGCCTGGGGTTCTCCGGTTCAGATCCCGGGTGCAGACATGGCACCGCTTGGCAAGCCATGCTAAGGTAGAGAAAGATGGGCACGGATGTTAGCTCAAGGCCAGTCTTCCTCAGTGAAAAGAGGAAGATTGGCAGCAGTTAGCTCAGGGCTAATCTTCCTCAACAACAAAAAAAATAGAATTACAGCTGAGGATGTAGGTACCAAAGGACGAGCTAGCCAGGAATGTGTGAATTTCCACCTTTACATTCTTCTTGTGTTTATAAATAGCTCTTCCTCTACACAACTCTAAGAAAGACATTGCTTTTTGTGTATCCTTAAGGCTTAATAAATAACTTTCTTTAAATCCCTTCAATTTCTTATTTGAATTACCATAATAATTTCTGCCACAAATTTATCCTCAGCCAAAAAAAGCAAAAAGATAATGTTTTCTGCCTCATACATATATTTAATTTTCATCTTTTTATATTCTTAATGAATTATAAGGAATCTTGATATGGAAGAAACTTTCTTAAAATCAGAAAAATTTGATTTTGAAAACTAAAATTCATATTCATTCATGCCTTTAGATTTATCATATCAAACTATCAGAAACAAAAACAAATTTTTTAAAGTTTCAAGCCAGTACTGTAGGACCAGGGTTGTCTCCCTATTTTGGGGGGATATTTTTTTCTAGAAGAAATTGTTTGTATGAAGATGCAACTATAGATTCCATGGGTGTGGTTGGTATGAGAGTCATATTTAGAAATGAAGAAAAACTTACTTGGGAATGCTTGCATACATGAATTGGTTTTATCAGCAATCAAAAATGAAATTCTTTACCTTATGCAAAGCATTGATCATTTTCATTATGGCACTTGATGGTAATTTGAAGACCTGGATTAACTAAATAGATACTTCTTACAGTTTACTTTGTAAAAAATGAGCGTAGTTCTACCTGTCACGCTCCTTTGAAGAGCTAGGGAAATGACTGCACAGAAGTTACTGGTAAAACTATTGACCAAGTGAAAGTTGGAATCGGTAGAATTGGAGTGGGGCACAGACTTGAAAGATAACAGTTGTAGCTTTTCATGCCATTTTTAGTGGTATTGATGTGGGGAGAGGTGGAGGGGTTTAGGTCAAATCTAAATTCCAAAAGCTGTTATCAAAGCAGGAAAAACATCTCACAGAATAGCCCAAATCGGGGCAGACTGCAAAGGAGAAGGAAGCTTTCACGGAGAGTGCACAAATACCAAGGCTGTTTTGCATGTATATTTAATGGCCAGATAGAGTCCTGGTGTTGCAGTGTCTGCTTCTAATCCCGGCTGGACCACTGACGAGCTCTTCAGTATCATGCAGGGTAACCCTCGTATATCTCTAACTTGTCATATGCAAAATGAGGGTTACAGTATTACCAACTTTATAAGGCTGCTGTGAAGATTATAAAAGTTATTAAATATAAAAAGGTTGGAATAAAGCACAGCACATTCATGTAAGTTTCAAGCCTTTTTGACAAGATGTGATACATTTACCAGTTCTCAGTATATTTTAATTTTTATTATGAATATTTTTCTTATTGTTAAGTAAATTAAAATATTGACAACATATGTTTCATGTTCTATGCTTGTTTTAATCTAACTATCCTAAAAGATATAATTCCCCTGTACACAGAGGAATACAGCAATTTCCCAAGTGGACAAATGCCTTCTCCAAGATCACATCACTATAAAGTGGAGGAGTGGCATTGAAACCAAGTTCTCTTTGACTTTCAACATCCTGATGACCTTTCTGGTATATCTCACAGCTTCTGGGAAATACCCCTATAAGATTTTAGATGGCAAAATTGATTGTCTCTGAAAAGGAGAGAGGAAGTGAGCATTCATTTGGGAAAAACATTCAGAAAAAATGGAAACATTTTTTACTGCGTCTTGGATAAAGAATGAATAAAAATTCATCAGCAAAGAACAGTAAAAGTAAAGAGATATCATGGAGCTGATAGGTTGTGTACGTAGATGTATGGGACGGTGGTGATGGGAGGCATGTTTTAGAAATAAGTTACCTGGTATGGCTGGGACACAGGATGCATGAAAGAAATGACTGCTAAGGAAGTTGGGGAAGTTTGTATGGGCCACATTGCACCGGTCTTACATTCTACCATGAGAAACTTTACATTATAATGTGGCAAGTGGGAAAATTAAGTTTTAATCATGTAAGAGACAGAATCACATCTGTGCAGGGAAAGTAACTGGTAGCAGTGTGGAGATTGTTGTCACTGGGAGAGAAACAAGCGAGAGGAGCGGCAAAGTATCAAAATAGTGGGAAACAGTAATTACAGGAGCGAAATAGAAATGGGGAGTAGGAGATTGTCTCAAAAATAATTAAAAACTAAGTCCCACAAGTCTTATGTATTACTTGGGTTAGGGAGTGTAAAAACTATGTCTGGAGGTGATGTAGTAAATGACGATGCCTCTAAATTACATGGAGCCTCAGGTGAAGGAAAAGGTTTCAGAAGAAAGATTATGAATCTGATTTTGGACAGGACAACTCTGAAACGCCCAGAATAGTCTGGTAGAAATACATCATTGGCAATTGGAAAAAGGTTTCTGAATCTTGGAATAATTTCAATTAACATATGAAGTTACATGAACCATAAGATCACCATACAAAAGAGGACAGGAGAAGCATCCGGATGGGGATAGAGGTGATATTTTCCCTTACTCTTCATTGCTCCCCACATTCCTCAGTTTTTCTCTTGTATGATTTTTTTTTTTTTTGGCTGAAGAATTTTTAGTGTGAGTCTTACCATTTCTGCTTATTTCTTTGTGGTCTCCCTTCTTAGGAATCCTAGCTTCTGGAGTTCCACTTTGCCCCAGCAATTCTCCAACGCCTTCAAATCTATACACACACACTGTTATGACTGTGTTAAATTAACATTTCTTAAGCGGAGCACAGGGTGCTGGATGGTGAGCAAAAGAGCACAAGAGAAACTGAAGTAGAGAAGTTCAGTACTCACAGGTCCTGGAGGAAGTACGCAGCACACTTCCAGGGGCCATGTGGAGGCGAGGGGTCAAGGCAGAGTGTAGACAGAGAGAGCAACAGGACTTGAGGTACACGCCTTTATTAGGGTCCGTGGGTAGTGTGCATTGGGCTTCTCAGGCTAAGGCCAGACTGGTCAGTTCAAACCAAAAGAGTGGGGCTTTGGCAAGCTTCACAAGGGTCTATCTAAGAGCACATACGGGGAAGGCGCTGGGAGACAGGGCAGACTGCTCATCACAAAGGCTATTGAAGGAGTCACATAAGGAACTTACATTTGCTTGTGACTCTGTGGACTGTTATGTAGGACATGTGCCTGCATCAAGGGGCTTGGCCAAGCAAGATAGATACAAAGGCAGCAATACCATGGGGTAGCTTAGCTAGACTCTCCACACACACACACACACACACACACACACACACACACGCTTTTCTAGTTGTTTTAGAGGGAAAGCTTTTCTCTTCAAACTCTTTTATCTTAACAGAATATACACGTCTCAAGAGACAGTATTTTTCCCCCCAAATTATTAGTAGAGTGTTTCACGGTGGAAAATGTAGCTGTGTATGGCTTAATTTAATCCGAATCTATTTTAGGCAACATTTTGAAATTACAGGTAAAACAAATGATTGTGATCTAGACACTTGTAAAATTCCTGAATTTGAAGTCAATTTTTATTCAGGTTGCTTTACCTGATAATCTCTTGATGCTTTTCATCCAATGTATTATTAGAAAATATTGCGTGACTTGCATTTCTCCTTTCTCTCTCCTTGGCTGTCTAGGACTGGGTCATCTCCTTCCATCTCACCATCTATAACTATTGGCAGATGGCTGCCATTTTCTCTGTATAAAGCCTTATAAATAGACCTGCCCTAGATTTATGGCAGAGAGGACTGAGTATATGATACTTTGATAAAATCTTATCACTCCTTGTCACAATCCCCAAATCGTCCTGTCATATTTAATTTATCTCCAAATTATTGTTTTCCAATTTTGCACTTTCCAATAACATAAACTTACTGAACACTTGTCATAAATCTAATCTCAGTAATTACATTGAAATTGTTTTAATAGCTTTGAATAGGAAACAGTAGAAGTATCAAGATAAGGCTTGAAATGTCTTATCTTTCTTATCAGTGAAGACTGACATCTCAAGTGAACCTCTTGACAGTTATTTACAACTGCAAAGATTGTGCCAGTGTTGACAGTTTTATTACCAGCCTAATGGTTTGTTTACTTAATTGATGACAGGTCTTAACTAGGGATTTTAGCATGCTCCTATTGCAAGACTTAAGCTTTAATATCTGTGTCTAGTTGCAGGAACCATAGAAAGCATACATGCCCTTTATTCTCTAATCTTCAGAGGTGGTATTATTTAACAGGTTTTTTTTTTTACTTAATTTCACACAAAGTATATTATATTTTGGTTACAATAACTATTTTTCTATTTCACGCTTATGTTGACTTGATTTAAATAGATTTTAAATGTATTGCATTATGCTTGATATTATTATCAATCATGTTATATATAGCAAGATTTCTATTTCTCAAAAATTTGAAAGTAATCTTAAATTTGTATTGCTTAACAATAATACTATAGATATACAAAGTACATAATTTTATATTAAAAATAAAACTAAACTTAAAATTGAATTCCTAAATTTTATATTATTATTGTAGAAGCTTGATATTTGGACCATTGAAAAATCTATGTCCATGTCATTCCATATGCATGCATAATCAAAATTCACATTAAGAAATTCCTATATAGATTTTCTTTTTTTACTATTTTTGAGGGTAGGAGGGGGGTTATATTATCATAAAAGAAGGACATCCTTTGATTAGCAACAAAATAGCACATAAAACATTGAGCAGCTTAGATAATTCTGCTTCTTTAAAGCAGGTTATTTTAATCAAACTTTACTCAATAACTGAGAGGGCACTGCACCTGGGCCAGGAGGGAACCTATAGCCCCGGTACGACACTGGAACCAGGAATCTTCAGAAATATTGCCACTGGAGCCTTCTATGAAGTGAAAAGTCCTGCAATAAGGAAAATCCCAAGTAGGTTGATTACCATATAGAGACTAACTGGAGACTCCAGTCAGCTTACATGGGCCCAGCTACAGATTAGTAGCTCCTAACTCCTTAAATTTCACCCCAAACTTTGGATCAAAGAGGCAGATTTGAGAACTTTGCATGCTGTCTCCTTGCCAGCCCACCTCACAATAAAGTGCTTTCTTTTCTCAAAAGCCCGTGTCAGAGTATTGGCTTCTATGCGCATCAGGCAGCAAACACTTGCTTGGTAACAACATTATCTGTCCTTTTCTCATCAAGCACATTTTAGTAACAAAAACATAATCAGACAGCTTCTATGAGGGACTGTATAATGTAATGATTACAAGCAACAAGTTTGGAACTAAAGTGCCAGTGTTTGCATTTTGGCTTCATCATTTATTGGCACTGTGACCTTGAGCACGTTACGTAGGTTTTCAGAGCCTCAGTTTCTCACAGTGGTGAAATATATAACAAGCATTAAGTGTTGGAAGAGCCTACGGGAACACAGCACTACATGAGCATTAACTACTGATATGACGATATCCCTGATGGATTCGTCAAAATGAAAGTAGGAATGAGTTATAATTAATTAATTAATTGAAGGCACTTCTATGGCATAGTAGATGAATAAACACTATTTGGAGACAGAGAAAATGAATGAAACGAAAGACAACTAAAAACCAATAACTAGTAGCCTTAGACATAGTTAAGATGACACTGCATATAATTTCAAGAGCAGGTTACTATAAATAAAGAATGATGGGAGAAAGAGAAAATATACTTGGAAATTAAAAAATAGATTTGTTGAAGTATTTAAAGTGCTAAATATTAGAAAGGAGGTAGCTAAAGGTCCAATTATAGGTAAGCGCCAATTGCAAGATAAAGTAAGGAAATATCTGAGGATGTGATGAGAAAAAAAAGAGAGATGCATAAAACTGTAACATTGTGAAAGAAAATTTAAGGGTGTACAACAGAGCTAGATAGGGGTGTAGTTGTTCTTCCAGAAAAGAGTGATTATAAAGGGGAATAATGATGAAAGATAAGATAAAATATACTTGACCTGTAGGAAGAAATTCGTTTTTCATAATTTACAGTTTTATTAAGTGACAAAAATATCTAAATACTACTATGGACTGTAGGTTCCCCTCTCAATTCATTTGTTGAAACCTAATCCTCAGTGCGATGATGTTTGGAGGTTTAGGCCTTTGGGAAGCAATCAGGTCATTGGTATGGCCACCGATGTGCTATTCTAACCCAGGAGAGTGGGATTTGTGTCATTATAAGAGGACCCAGAGCAATCCCTGGCCCCTTCTGTCATGTGAGGTTATAGTGAAAAGAAGTGGGCTCTCACCAGATGTTGAATCTGCTGAAGCCTGATCTTGGTCTTTCCAGCCTTCAGAATTATGAGAAATAAATGTTTGTTCTTTTTAAGCTACTCAGTTTATGATAGATTGTTATAGCAGCTCAAATGAACTGAGACAAAACTTGGTGCTGAGAAGTGGGATGCTGCTGTAACAAATATATAAAACGTGGAAGTGGTATTGGAACTAAGTAATGGGCAGAGGCTGGAAGAGTCCTGAAGTGTGTGCTAGAAAATGTCTACATTGCCATGAATGGACTGTTAAGGGCTATTCTGGTGCAGGTCCAGAAAGAAAAGAGGAGAGCTGCAGAGAAAGTCTCAGTCTTCTTAGAGAATACCTAGGCAATCCTAACAGAATGTTGGTTAGAAATATGGACAGTAAAGGCCTTTCTGATGAGATCTCAGATGGAAATGAAGAACAGGTTTTTGGATGGTGGAGGAAAGGCCATCCTTATTATAAAGTGGCAAAGAACTTGGCTGAATTGTTTCTGTCCTAACGTTTTGTGGAATGGAGAAGTTGTGAGCAATGAAATTGGGTATTTAGCTGAAGCTACTTCTAAGGCAAGTATTGAAGGCGTGGCTGGTTCTCTTGACTGCTTATACGAAAATACGAGAAGAGAGAAACGACTTGAAGACAGAATTGTTAACCAAAGGAAAGCAGGACTTAAAGATTTGGAAAATTCTCAGCCTGTCCATATTGTTGTTGACCTTAAACAAATAGCCAGTTATTCCTCCAGCAAAAGTAGTTATTCAGGATCAACAAAAAATTGCCATTCAGGGTGTGCAACCATGGCAAGCCACAGTACATATCCCCAGCAGCAGGTGAAGAGAAACTCTTCTATAGAGGGAAGAGCAAGTTGAGAGGGCTGCTACTAACAAAGAGCCCATTAGAGGACCTGAGAGTTCAGAGTGTAGCGGCTTTTCGTTGGCTAAGTTGGGACAGTCTCTCATTGGCCAAGCTGTTGCTGGGCAAGAAGAGGAAGTTTTCCCTTTTCCTCTTGAGCTCTGCAATCATTGTAGAGTGTGAGAGCACCCCCTTTTGGCCTCTGGACTCCATTTCAATGAGGTTTCTGTTTATTAATTTCCACATTGTGAAAAATGGGAAAGAATATTTGGAAGAGAACACTAAGAGTGTGGCCAAAAGACCGTCTAATGTAGAGATTAGTTAGCCTTCTCAACAGGAGCCAAGACCTATTGTTCAAGACAATGGAAGAATAACCCCCAAAGTGAGGCAGAGATCATCAGGGCTGCCATCCTCACCACAAGCCGAGTGTGAGGGCCGGGGCAAGGACAGAGTGGTTTTGAAGGAGGGGCCACCAGTGCCTGCGGGACCTGTGCCTTTCTGGGCTCATTCATAGGCTCTGCTCCTGCACTCTGGTGCTGAGTTCCTCAGCTACCCCAGGCGCAGACCAGATTTGGCAGCCCTATATATGAAGAATGTCTTTTTGTAGCTAAAATCCTATGCTCTATGTCATATCCAGCTCTTTGCTGGAGCCAACATGCATTGGCCAACAAGAGCCCAATTAAGATGGCTCTCTAAAATTGCACTGATGTAACATTGCTAGCTTGAAAGAGATCACTTATGTGTATTTATAGCATGGAAATTGGCAACCAATTCAAATTAGGGTTTTTTTAACTTAATGTTTTTTTTTGAAGAGCCAGTTTTCAAACAATACTAACATATTGCTGCACAACAGTGTTAAATAACTTTTGAGAGGTAAAGAGGAATATTGACCCAAATACCTTTTAAAATACAAAGCAAAAGCAGCTACCCTTTTGTTCAAGAGCATTTATAAATTTGTTCTTATAAATATACAAAGACCGATACACAAATATCAATACGGATAATACCCATCCTGTGATGCAGGTACTCTGAAAATGTCGTTTTTCATACAACCAAAGCAAATACACCCAGGTGATCCTCTCCAAGAGAATTTATTTTCATCTACCACCAAAATCATTTTTCTTAAGCTCTTGCTGTTCATGATTTAGAAACAATTAGAATGTATTAATTATCTTAAAATAAATCATGACTGCGCTTTAAATCCTTCTGACTGATTCTCAAATATGACAATTTCTAGAAATTACCATTCCATCTAGGTTCAGCCTGACGTCTTTTGTGGGGCATCTTCTTCCCTAAATGTCCATGTTTACTGCATCCGCCTGTATCAGTTTCAAGTGAAGGTAGGAAAGATGCTGTCTGCCCCTGCAAGGCAGAGTTGAGTAGAAGAGTAAAAAGGCAGCAAATACTTCATTGTTCATTAAAGATTTTGCATTTATTTTAAATGAATATTTATCCTAATTATTAGAATATACTTTTCTAGTGCAAATTTTATGAATTTTTTCTTACATTGAATAGGAAAGGGAACTACTGTTTAATTTTCTAAAGATCTTGTGCTGGTATTTCAGTATTAACCAAAACCAGATGGATAATTTGGGTATAATCAGGACGTCTAAAATAGAGCAATATGAATTTGACGTTTTCTGGTCATTGCTGTCGCTGTTAAGTCTTGTTGCTGTGTACCACTTGCTGCCCCTATTTCTCTGCAGGTAACTCACCGATCTGGCTAATCCCAGGAAGCCTCATCATTTTCTCTTCATCTCCACCATGTCTGACATTTTCTGCTTTTGATGTCAGCAGCTTAACCATCTGCTTTCAATTGGGGCCAGTTGGGTTTTACATTTTTAAATTACTTCCAAAATCTATAGGGAAGTATATTAGTTGCTATTATATTACACATTTTAATTAATTTAAAGCACATTTCTATTATATCTACAATGAATATAAATAATAATGTGTTGTATTTTAGACACTTTCTAGGCCTGAATTTCAGAGATGGCTGTCAAAGGAAAAGGATGAAGTCAGCGCAACAAAAGTCTTTCTTAAATCTCTGTGGAGACTTGCGTGTTTCTAACACTTTAATGTAACTGCTGAAACCACAGTTGTCATATCTGGGCCTCATCTCAGAGATCTTCAAAAGTTCTCTTTCCTGCAAATATGAATTCAGAAACAAAGAATATTATTTTCCAAGTTAAAAAAATACTTTTGATCTACTTAAATGTGGTTTTAAATAAAACTTGAAAATATAAACTAGCACATGATTATGGTAAGGTTTTTGTCTCCTGACGTTTGTTGCCATCAGAGAGACAAAAAAGCGGCAGAGCTAAGTTGAAAGCCAAGAATAAGTGTGCATAAACTCAAATATTTTATTTATATCCAAACAGCTACAAGAATGGAGCAAACAGCATCTATCGCCAATGGCTGAGATGACAGGGGGATATATTTACAACACGTGGTGACAGTAAACCTCTCATTGCTCGAGTGTTTGACTACATGTGTTATAGAAAGTCACTCAAGCACTTTGGGTAAAAATAATCACACATATTACAAAGTCAGTATAATTAACAAGACTAAATTTTCTTATCCTTGACTTGTATAATATTTGGGTAATTTTTTCTAAGGTTGTGGTTTTCACATAATAATAATGGCTAGTAAAATGTCTTACATTTGACAACAGTAACAGGATCAGAAGTTTCCTACAAGAAACATCCTCAAGTGAGAGTTTATGCTTTAAAATTTTTCTTATATAATCTGGAAGATTTATATTTAGAAAGAAAGATGTAAATAGTTTGAATGAATTTCTAAAGTTCAAACAATTAGCATCGGGACCACAGTACAAGCTTTTTAAACGTAGGTTTTCTAAATCACAGGCCCTTGCTCCTTCTTTTACACTGCACATGTTTGTCACGTGTTTGTTTCAACAGAGTCAGTTCATGTGGACAGAAGCAAAATCTGCGTAAAGTATACACACATTCAATTGCATGTTCATCCAATTAAAGTGAATCTGTGAGGTGAGGCTGTAAGTCTTGTTCACCACTAGGAACTCCACAGCTAACACAGTACCTGATCTTAAGCAGATGTGAAATTAAAATAAATGAATGAATGGATGGATGATTCGAGACACATGAATGTACGGACAAATCAAGACCTATGTGTCTACATTTGTAAAGTCTTGTTGGGATGATTCAACATCATGTATGTGATACGCAGAAACACTTTTCCTTTATGCTTTCATTGTCTAATGAGATAAAATAATAAACACTAAGATGTCAAATAATAAACCAAAATATTAGTGAAAGAGTAGTAACAACTCAGTTTCTAATATTTTGTTAAAAATTGAGCTGGTCAAGTCCGAGGAGATATCCTTAAACCAAAGATGGCTCAAAAATCACAACTCTACTTAAAATTTTAAATTATGTACGTGAATGAGATCATTTTGCTGTTCATATTGTCAGGTATTTTAATTCATGTCACAGATAGGTAGAAAATGATTATAAGGGCTGGCACTTAATAAGTCAATAAAATGAACTTATGTGAATTACTTAAACACTGAAGTTTATAACAGTGCTTTAATCAATCTTGGTTTAAATACTTGTGTTTTTGATTTAGGAATCATATACAGATTGATATGTTTTTGCACAGATGTGGGAACCTATGTATAGGCAGAGTTTTAGAATAGTTTAGTCCATTTTATTCAGAAATTAGATACATGAATTATATTCAAGTGTGATGTGAATACTTTTTACGTTTCTTAACTGTGGTGTGCCGTTCAACTCATTTCTGAACTGAACCTTTTCATATACTCCTGAATTTTAGATATTTTTTGCTAAGAGCCTGGGTTTTCATTGAGTACTCCCCAAAGTAGTGTCATGATTCAATATTCTTCTTCTTCAAGTATTTCCACAAATGAAGCTTCCTTAGAAAAGACTGTGTAGAAATAAAAGACATTATTTGTGTTTACTGTGAGAAGTGGAAAGTAGAAAGATGAGGAGGACTTTTCTGGGGAGTTTAATCTGTCCATAGGTAATACAGCCATATCTGATCTGGCTGACAGATTCAACCAGCCATTTGAATGAGAGCAAAAGAGTCTCTAATTGTTTGAAGAACACTTAGGAATTTATGGTGCCATTGTCCTTGGGCAGTCCATTTTCAGATCGATATTTGTGGCAGAGTCAAAGATTGGGCAGACATAATGAGAGTAACCGAAGTGTCTCCATTAATAGATAGAGCCCACAAGCAAGGAATGTGAGCCTGAAAACTCAGGAGACTGTGATTTTTCCACAAAGAAGTATCAATTGCATCATTTCAGGAAACTTTCAAGAAAATTTTAATTAAAATAAGCACTAAGAAATGGAATTTGTTCTTCACCTAATATTATTTTGCCTTATTTTCTATAATTTGATAACTGTTAAAAGTAGTATATATTGAGAAATTATACTTTTTAAAACTTGTAGCCTCTTGCCTCACCCCATCAGAATATTCAATAAATTTTCTTGTTGTTGAAATATATTGTTATAAAATCTTCCATAGGCTTTTTAAAGCAAAACTTTTTGCAAATTCAGTTAAAGTTATGCAGGAGGAACATACAGAAGGAACTCGCTTCCCCCCACCATCCCCCAATCTGTTCATGCACTGAAAATACTCTTCAGGCTAGATCTTGGTCTGAAATAATTGTCAAGTTGGGTATTAATTATATAAATTCGATACTTTGTGCAATTACTAAGTTTCATCATCTTAAAGTGATTTCTAAATAACTATATTTCAGACACTTTAGGTAGATTTGTTTCTAGGAAAACATCACAACTGATGGTACTTCTTAAAAATAAATTCAGGCAATTTGAAAGACAATAAACAGAAAAAAGTAATTTAAATATTATTATTGCTTTGTCACAAATAGAGTATTTAAGTGTAATAACAGCTGAGAAAGGGATGGGCTGAAATTTCCCTCATTTGGAATAATAAATTAATTAAGTTCAATAGAGAAAGTTATTACAAAATTTTCTAGGAAAAAAAAGACAGTTTTTATTTCTCTATTAGCACAAACAAATGTATGTTCTTTTACATGACTGAATTTAAAAGTTAATTTCAGCCTACTAGTTAATTTTTAGAGAAGGGGATGTTTCGGTAACATTATTTCACAGACAGCATGGATTATATTTCAGTCAGAAAAGCCAAATTTTTCAAACATATACTCATTCAGATTCCACAGTTACATTTTAAGGAAAAAAAAGTGGTGTTTTTTCTAAAACAAACAAATCAACTAAAAAAATCTCCAGTATCCCTATGTTTTATATGAGTTAAAATTACTTTTTAAAAACATGGTTTTGAAGTTCCTAAACTTCAATGAGAAGTTTCATTAACAGAAAATTAAAAGTGTTTTGAAGGAATTATTTATCAATCGCTGTTTTAGAAGAATTCAATGAAGAAATTGTAATACGTATTATATAAGCATCAAAATAACAAAGAAAAATTGTCTTAAAACATGTTTGAGGAAGGACACACAAATAAGTTTCTAAAATTAGATTTTTACTTCTTACTTGTCATTGCACTTACTGATTTCCTTCTCTCTTTTCTGTTGAAGCATGAAAATTCAAGTAGGTAGACTATGTAAGAATGATGGAAACTTTTCATTTTCAACAGTTTTCTACTGAGTTGTTTTTTCATCCATAATGTGACTTTTTATGGGTCTCTGATCCAGCCCAATGGCTGTCAAAATGATTGATGAGGCCAATGCTTAAAAACGTGTAAGAGCTTGGGTCCCTGGGTATTTGGGCAAAAGAGGAAGAAAAGTTTTATGAAACTTATTGGTCGATATGCTGATGGGTCAAAAAGCACGTAGTAAAAAATAAGTAATTTTTAGCAGAAAGCATCCACTTCTGAATTGGTGATATCTTGACTGTTCCATGGTGAATTTTAGTCGAATCACTTTCACACACTCAGTCCAAAGATGTCTAAAGATCACACAATCAAAGTGCTTAGTTAGGACACATGTTTAACTCTACCATCCATATTCTCCATAACTCATTGTAGAGATAGGTGTAAATCCACGTACATTTTAGTTACCCCTAGAAATGTGTCAGTCATATTCTTGCATCAACTTCCCTTTCTTTTTTGTGTGGCTTATGTATGCAAGAAAGATGCTGCTTTTCTCTAATAACTTCTCTATATTCAATTTTGTGTAGTAAGTTAATAAACTGGTATCAGACAGACCAGGGACCAATCGTTTACTGCCAAATACCAACTTAGTCTTTACTTTTTTTCTTTATATAATGCTAATATGGGAACATAGCTCCCATGGTTGTTATGGACATTTCAAGCCATTAAATCATCAGACGGGTAGGGAGTTTAAAAGTGTTTACATTTTTCCCCTCACTTTTCCTTTCGGCTAAAGATATAGTAAATTTGAGGAAAAATACCAATGGTTAGAAAAAAGCAGTTGACAGGCAATGTAGATAGCCAAAAATACTGTAATTTTTAAAACAATAGTTGTCCTATGAATTACTCAAATCATTCATCACTTTTTTACCTAGTACACAAAAAAGAGTTGGAAGGCTTAGAACCAAAATAAGAAGAAAAAGAGGACAAAAAGTAAGGAAAACAGATTCATAATATTTTAAATAGGAATTTAATAACTAAAATTTAATAATTAAAACAAATGATTAAAACTTTAAATTTTAACAATTAAAAATAAATCATTACACTCTACTTTCACTTTATTGAAATCTACTGGGCTGAATTGCCAGTTTAGCTGCTATAGAAATGTCACGATTCTGCACAATCACATAAAATGCTTGAAGTCTATAAATGTGTTATCTTTGTGCTTTTTCTTCGGGATTCTTAAGACACTCAGCTGCTTTTACCATTTGATCTGGTCATCAAGAATGTAAACTTGTAGAGGGCAGAGATTTTTTTCTGATCACTAATGAATCCAAAACGCATAGAATAGTTTCAATGTAGAAGCAGGGTTGCAGAGAATATTTTTAACTGAGTGAATAACTAAACAAATGAATGAATGAGCAATCCAGAAATATCCGACAACAATCAGCACTTTGCCAGTCCATTAAAACCCAAATGAATGTCGACCTTACAGAGGTAGATATTAACTCTTTTTCACATAATGGAGAACGGAGTCTGAAAAGTTAAATTTACTTCCCGAAGTCGTGTAGCTAGTAATGATACAGTCAACAGAAAATCCCAGGCCATTTGACTTCACCCTTTAACTTCACCATTTGACTTCACCATTAAGCATTCATTGGTGCTTAACATTTCCAGTGAATATAATTTAATTTGGGGAGGAGACAGCTTTTAACACTGATACAAAATATTTATACAAAGTATTTCCAGTGAAGTTATCTCTAGAAGAATGAGAAAAATACGGTCATATGTCTAACAGTTGAAAAAATAGTAGCTCATCCAAATATTATTAACACAGTATTATCCAGAAAATATCACAAAATAGAGAACATTAAATAAAAAATAAGGATAATATTAACAACTGTCAGTATCAAAATCTGCTTGGAAGTACTAATGTCAAAAATCCCTAACAATTTCTAATTTCATCTATTTTAATACAACAATTTACCACTTTTAAATACTTAACCAGAAATTCATTTTCATTTCCATATATTCTTTAGACTTATCAAACTTCAAAACACTTATTTTCTTCCATAATAGTATGGATAGATTTTACTTTGAATCTGCGGAAGGAAGAAAGTGAGAACAGTGCTGTGGGTTAAACTTTTTCACTTTTATTTAACGGGGGACGTTTCTTTCACTACCATTCGTGGTTGTACTATATGCTATACATTTGCAAGGAAAAGTTAACAAATCAGAGATTATGGCAGCTTGGTCTATCTTTGAGAATAATTTTGAGTTTCCAAAGAGCTAAGTCATTTTTTAAAAACTTCAATTATTTATTTCTTAATTATATTTCCTCTGTGGACTATATTTTAGATGTCTTGAGATTAACTTTCAAGGCTTCTGCAAATGTTCCTTGAATATTTGATATAACCACGTGTTGTGTTTCCTTTTGCAGAACACAAATCTCTAAGTATACCCATGTCAGCCATGTGAGGTTTCATCATCAAAGCACATTAATCTTACCTTTATCATCTAGTTTCATGGTTTCTACTTTTATTTGTTTTAATTTTTTAGACATTTGCTGTATGTATTTTGATGTTTTTATCCTCCAGTATTTGGAATAAATTAATCTTGTTAGTTTAAAATATTTTGAATTCATTTTCTTTAATATCAATGACAAGAGTTAAATAAAATGTGGCACCTCTTCATGTAGGGGGAGGTGCTTGTCCTACTTTCACACCTACCCTCAATTCTCCACACATTCTTCAATTTTAAGTACAATATCAGGATGTAGATTCATATAGTTAAGTTAATATATAATTTTTGCAGATTATATTTCTTATTCTTGGGTTTTTAGTACATTTTATAATCCGATAAAGGACGTTTATTTATAATTATCTCTGCTTCCTCTCTTTTCTTGCACACTGCTAACTCTTTATATTTTAATTTCCTTGTTCATGAGTTTACACTTTTTCTCTTAGCTTGCCAGAATAAATATATTCAAATAATTTTTATCACTATAGTGTGTCTGTTCAGTTCTGAATATGTCCTTATTTTTTAAGTACCACTTTCTGCACAAGAGTATCACACTTGCATATATCTGATAGACACTTTTTGTTCTGTTGTTTTACTTTTAAAAATTTTATTTACATTTTCTTGGTAGCAAAGAAAACAGGGAATGATATTTTAGAATGTACTTTTAAAGTCTTAACAGGCTTTTTTAATGAAATGGACTCATTCTACACTCAACTGGCTATTAAATATGTTTTAAAACTTTAGAATTGATGGAATAGTTTGTAGCATTAAATTAATGGCATAACAGCCCATCATTTAAAAGGTTTAAATACAAAGGTGGAGTCTCGCTCCCTTTCTACGTCTTTCCTTTTACAGAAGTTCTATCCTCTCCCTTTTACTTCTTTGGCTCCTTCTTTGGAATTCACCAAGTACAGAGACTTCAACATGTAGTGGTGGTTTTCAAATTCACACTCATGCTGTCATCTTTGCTTTAGCCATGCTCTCCTATCTCAACACTAACCAACATCTCACAGATGTTTTCATTTACGGTTGCTTCATGCATCTCGTAATCAAGATTACCTATAATTACACTGAACTTCTCTTCGTCCTCACCAAACTGGTTTCATCTATTGGTTCCCCTCTATATCTCAACATACTGCTGAAACAGCTTCCAACATTTGGTAACTAGGTTTCTTTGGGTGATCAGTCTAAATAGTCTGGTGCTTGTTTCTGCTCACTGAAAAATGGGTGCTCTTTCAGAGCTTGCAAGTAAAAACATGTTCTTGATGCCAATTTTACAAAATCAAAGCAATAATAAACTTGTAAGCCCACTCTTTCTTCTACTCCTATCAAACTCAACCTTCCTTCCTGTACTAATGTTTAAATGTCTATCTCATAATGTAAGCCTCATGAAGGCAGAGGAGGGTCTGCATTGTCCATCTCCCAAAAGATCTCACAGCGCCTGTAAGGCGATAGGGACTGAATAAATATTTAGCAAAAGATTAGAAGAAAATAAAAAGGAAGTGTTGTGATCTTTAATAGCATCTAAAATGTTTACAAATATTTCAAGTAAATGTTCTCTCTCTATATGAGTGAGGATACATAGAGGCAATATTAAAAAATACAGCATACATTACATAATTTTAGTATTTGGTACTTCTAATAATTCTGAGCTTTTCTATACATCAATGAAAATAAATATTTCCTATTTTTACTAACAATTTAAATTTGTGTAAAAAGTTGCCTAAGAATTTTATGCTTACTCGTGTAATGTTTTTCCTATATATCTGATACCCCATGCTTGAGGCTTATGGCCTGTCCTTTGACATTTAAGATAATGACTGAGTTTCAGATTCTGTTGGTGGCATTGGTCAATGAGTCTGTCTGCAGGCCATGAAGGATTTTGTGAACTTCTGCCACGTTTTTATGTTGGCCAAAGGTCTCCGTGGTTTTTTAAGGGACTTTCTTTCAACAAATACCATGTAATGCTTAGCAAAGCTTAAGTCTAGGGAAAATGTGATATTAAATGAAGTGTCACATTCAACTGGGGGGGATGAGAATGAACAGCTAAAAGGAAGTTATGTGACAGTAACAAGTCAGGCCAATTTTTCACTCGAGTGACTCCAACAAATTCCAAATATTGAGTTACATGGAATATACACCTCATCTCCAAGTGCTTTTTAATTCCTTTACTTAAGAAAAGTTTAATAATATAGAACAAAATAGAATAAAAATCTGGTAATTGTAAGAAAATTTGACTACAGTTCTAATTCTTACATCCATCTTTAATTTGCTTAATTTTAAAGATATTCTGTCAGTGTAAAATTCCCTAAACCTGTGTAGCAGGAAACACTTGACCAAATTTTGGTGGAAACACAAGTTCTAACTCATCATAGCTCTAATTTGTGTACATTTGTGCGTGTGTGTGTTTCCTGTGAAAAACACATAAAATGGCAGAGACCTAAAAGCAGCAAGCAAGTGTGTCTGATAACCGAAGCAAATCTAAGACTCATTTCTTACAGATTTGTGAACCGTTTGCTTTCTTTCATTAACCTTAGATGATATAACTTTTCTTAGCATCGGTAGGGATTAAATAGTTTTGTACATGCCTCTAAGAAAACTTAGATTTGGAAAAACTACTCAAAATCTGAAGTAAAGAACAAATAAAGGTACTTTATAATAGTTTTTACATTTCTGATTTAATATGAAACACCGCAAAGCACATGAAGTCATATTATTTCATAAGAATACTACCTTCATGGAAATTTGAAAAACAAATATGATAGTATCATCACCAAATTAGTCTCTGTGGGTAGCATTTGGTTTGGAGTTTAAATATTTTTGATTGTTATTTGGATGTGCTGCTAAAAAAATAGCTTAAAAAAGTATATACAAAAACCAAAGGATAGTGGTATTTGGTAACCATTGTTAATATTTCATTTCAATTGACGTGAAAAAGATCAGAAAAATAATTATCTGAGGTTTACTAATTAATTTATATCCATTTATATCCATCCATTAGACATCAAAATAGCCTTTAATGACTAGAATTCTAACATTTCCTTCTAGCATTAAAAGTATATCCAATGAAATCCAGATTTCAATAAATTTGACTCTAGTATACTGAGAAAACAATGGAATAAGTGAGCTTTTAGTTTCTCTTTTCTGGACAGGAATAATTTAGTTAGGCGAGGAAAAGACTTTGGCCTGTCTAAATTTAGAAATCAATATAAACAAAGTCCCAGAAAAGGACTTTCCATTTCTTTCAATAATTTCTGCATTTACCTGTCTTTTCTCCTGTGACTCCTTAGACTACCTTCTCCTTGGTCATCTTCAGTGTATATCCGGATATTTATCTCAGTCTCCTATATCAAAAGTTCATGTGTAGTTTTTCATTTTTAATTATTTCAACATACCAGATTAATCTTTCCCAAATATGCATGTTATTTATCCATACATTATTCGATCTATGTAGTTAATGCTACCGTTTGCCAGAAATTATGCTGGATTCGGAAGACATTACGTAAGAATAAAACGAGGCCGGCCTGGTGGCGCAACGGTTAAGTTTGCACGTTCCGCTTCCGCGGCCCGGGGTTCGCTGGCTCAGATCCCGGCTGCAGACGTGGCACTGCTTGTCAAGCCATGCTGTGGCAGGCATCCCACAAATGAAGTAGAGGAAGATGGGCATGGATGTTAGTTCAGGGCCAGGCTTCCTCAGCAAAAAAGAGGAGGATTGGCAGCAGTTAGCTCAGGGCTAATCTTCCTCAAAAAAAAAGTAAGAATAAAACATATTCCCTGCACAAAGGTCAATCAGTGTCTCAAACGAAAACTGCAGAAATGAATTGAGAATTATAATGCAGAGAGTGTTAGAGACAGCTACAGGGAATCATGGTATTACACAGTCGTGTTCATGTTGTTCACACTCCTTGTTGAAACTTCTGATAGCACCCCTAATTTAGGGAAAAGAAATAGTTTATTTTTTCCCCATGAGAGGAATTTCCATCATAAATCAAATTGTAACAAAACATACCCATAATTGTGCTATCCAGAGATTTCTTTACCCTCAGCCTTATGGGCACTTGAAATTGACAAGACTCACCTGTCCAGGTTCCTGCTGTTGGTTTTGTTTCACTTGGATTTGTTCTTATGGTTCAGTTAATTCTACTATAGTATTTTTTGCTCAAACTAATCATTATCTTTATGTCATGACCACCTTCAAAGGAGTTTTCATTATTTGCTTTAAAGGAATTACTCTTTTTCCATCTGATTTTTTTTACACTAAGGTGTTTTCTTTTTAGAGCAGTTTTAGGTTCATAACAAAATGAAGGAGAAGGTACAGAGATTTCCCACGTACCTGCTGCCTCCACAGATGCAGAGCCTCCCGCCTTATCAACATCCCTCACCAGAGTGGTGCATTTGTTGCAATTGAAGAATCTACACTGACACATCCTAATCCCCCAGAGTCCGCAGTTTACATTAGGGCTCAGTCTTGGTTTTGTATATTCTACAGGTTTGGACAAATGTGTGACATGTATCCGTCATTAAGGTATCATACAGAGTATTCTCACTGCCCTAAAAATCCTCCGTGCTGCACCAATTCATCTCCTGCTCAAAGGTAAAGTCAGGATATTATTTAAAGTATGTTCAATTATATTAAAATTAAAGACATAACAGTTTTTCATGGAACCAAACAAATCAATTTCCCATTTATAACAAGAAAATCTATGTTCTATTAGAACACACTAAATACTATTTCTCCCAAGTGCACATTGGCACACTTAAACCAATCAGGATTATGCAAGGATACCTCCATGTGGAACATGAATGAGTGTGTATGTGTGTATGTGTGAGTGTGCACATGCACACTCACAAAAATGTTTTAACTCTTCAAATAACGTTTTGGAAAAATCTTATCCCCTTGTGAAAGTAAAGAAAACATTTACTAAACATTTCTAGGTGTTACTAAATTATCTTTTGTTCAGAAAAAGATGTATGAATTAAAATAAATATATAATGGAGCAGTTAAGATGCCTTAATGGGGCGGGGGAGAGGGGCAGGGAGTGAGGGCCATACCTAAAATGAAACTCCTATCCGAAACAAAAGTAATTTAGCTTCATGGACAGCTGCACCTCAGAGAGTCAGGCATATGAGTGATTAAAATTAAAGAGATGATTTTAATATGCCTTAGTAACTGTGATTGATCTTATAGAGATTCTGTTTACTACACATCAAGAAACAATTTAGGATTGAGTTTAAAACAAAGTTTAGATTCTTGTTTAAAGGATTTTGGTACCTCAGGCAATACAATGCTGTGAAAATGATTAAAATATGCCCTGTTTCTGTGTAATCAATAAAACCGCTCTAAAACTAGTTAGGGTCCAAAGACTCCTCAGGCAGCTTGGCAGTGCTGTGTCTATAGAATTCCAAATAAACTCCCTATCATTATCCACACACAAGCTTCATTAGACGTCTCACCCTCGTCCTAGCATTGAAGTCAGATAAACAATCAAATTAAAAGGTCAGCTTTCACCAATATGTAGATAGAACAAAGAACGTATCAAAACCTTAACAGAAATACATCAAAATGCAGTGTTAGAAAAAGATTGGAAAACCTACATGTGTGTAAATTTAAGATGATAATCACAACATTCTACACTGAGAGATTTTACAGAGGGGGTTGAATCAATTACTAAAATTGGAAAAATACAAAAAAATAATAATCCCTATTAGCTGTATTTCTTAAAGGCATTAATTGTTTGTTTATTATGAAATCTAACATCTAGATTCTTTTGATGAAAGGACGGACAAAATTATGACTTCGAAATTAAATTTTAATTCCCACTAGGATTTCAGGAATCTGTCATATACATATTTACAAATAATATCATGAAAATTTCTGAATTCATTAAGCTTTTTAAAAATTTAATCTTTCACCAGTGTGAAAAAAAGTGTGGTACCACTATTTACATTGCAGTTTAAATATATGGATGTATATAGATTTTTGATTGCATGAAAGCTTTCTCACTGCATTCTTATTATTTTCTGATTTATATAGCAAAGGCCATGTGGAGTTCAACTTTTATACACATCAAGTTTTTATGAAATTACTACATTTTGGTGAATTTCCATTTTTAGTGAAGCTAAGGAAAATGACACACATCCTGTAGAAATATGGTTATTTTAACACTCATTGTGTCTCATGAAAAATTACCTAAATTAACTTATTAGCTTTGTAGACATTCATGACTCATTACTTCATCAACTATTTCTGTTGACCATAATTATAATGACCAAGATTAAGTCAGTATTTGCCTTAGTCATCTTGGGCTTCTATCACAAATTACCATAGACTGGATGGTTTGAACAGCAAAAATGCATTTCTCACAGTTCTGGAGCCTGGAAGTCCCAGATCAGGGTGCCAGCAGGGTCAGGTTCTGGTGAGAACCCACTTCCTGGTTATGTCCTCACTTAGCCGTTGAAACAGAGGGGGCGATCTCTTGTCTTTCCCCCTTTTTATAAGAGTGTTAATCCCATCATGGGGTTTCACCTTCCTGACCTAATCTAATACTAATTACCTCCCAAAGGGTCCACCTCCAAATACCATCACACTAGGGATTATAATTTCAACATATAAACTTGGGGGCGGGGGGGGGGAGGCACGAAAATTCAGTCCAAATTAGCACTAAATGATTACTTCATTTATTTTACGGTGTGTATGTGCATGTATGGGTGTGGATGTGTGCTTATTGAAATCTGAGGTAATTTTTATTTTCCTGAATCTGATTGCATACTAAATGAATGAACATACGACCACATGTTTTCTATCTACTTGAGGTCTATCACAGAATTTTTTTAGAATCCTTAAACAGAAATGAAGACAAATACGTCTCATTGAATTACTATTACTGTACTGAATGCTTTAGCCTTGCCATGTCTATTATAAATTAAAATGATTTATTGAATACTCACTATTCTAAGAACTTTATATAGATTAGAATATTTAACACTCATAACAGTCCTGTGTTAGGCTCTATTATTATCCTTATTTTACAGATGAAGAAATTAAGGTGCAGCAATTTGCCCAAGGAAGCACAGCCAGCAAGGAGTGAGACCCAAGATGCAAACCTGACCATCCGCCCACAGTGTTTAGGGTTTGTCTCATGAAATTCTGCCTTGTAATAGCCTAACCCGCCTCACTATATGCTGAAAACTACAAAAGGCATGGACCTACACGTTGAGAAGCCTTGGATTTTTTATTGCCAGCGAGATTAGTTGAGCAGAGTAAGGCGAAACCTCCTATTAGCTGACAGACCACTGTGGCCTGGGCCACTACAGGCTGAAAGTCATTTCCAGGACTATGCTCCTTCTTTCTGATTTTTTCCTCTGGAACTCCTTCCATTTTCTACTGTTTCCAAAACTCGATAGCTGCTGGAAAACCTCCCACTTTATATGTGATTATAGTTTAATAAAATCAAAGTGGAGAGTATGCAGCTCACATTTATGCTTTTTCAATTACTAGCTTAGGATAAAACCGACAATTTAAAGTAAGTGGAGGATAACGTATTAGAAGTTTCAGTCTCTCTAACGCTTTGCAAATGAAGTTTAGATGTGATTTTACAAGTATAAAACCAGCAATTGTATTTCAAGTTGAGTGAAATTATTTATCTGACTTCATGCATAAAATGCATAAGGAACTCCCTGTCACTCATTAGGATACTAGCCTATTCTTATTTTCAATTTGTTCTTACATGTTTAAAAAGAGACCAAGAAAACCAGTAATGAATTTGAAATAACAAACTAATTTTAAATTATGGTAAATAGTGGGATTAGTGTTCTCATTTTCCATTATTTCTCCCAGTGTGCCTACTTGTCCTAGAGAGACTATAAAATTAAAATTTACATATCTCAAAGTTCTTATTGGCAAACTGCTTTCCATCTAATGAGATGCACTTCCATGAGATTTTGATGGTGGACCAGCCTTCGGCTTAGTTATTTTCTGCCAACAAACACAGTTGTGGAGACCTTGTGGAAACCTAGAATCTTACTGAGGAACATTCCAGAGGCTAGATCCTAGCAGGGAAAGAGGGGCAAGAGCAATCCCAATGCCGGCCCTGCAAGTCTCTTTAGTCTCCTCCCCTACAGCAGAGTCAGAAGCAGCAGCTTCACCAGCAGGTCACTGTCCTGGCATCTTGGAGTCATTCTTGGAGATCCACCTACAGCCACCTCCCTATTCAGCAATTAATTCCCAAGAGGAAATCATCCTCTGTTTAACACATCGAGACACTTTTTCTGCAACAAAGTCCTGAAGATATCAAATGATAAACAATGGCCCAATGTTTATGCTAGCACAGAAAAAACAACTTTTCATCATAGAAATATGTAAAATATATAAAATATGTTATACACTGTTCATTTTGTTTTCTACCTCATATCTCTAAGCCATGAAACATTATTTATAGATGAGTCTATTAATTGCATTAAATTTTAAAAATACTTTAGAAGCAATATTTTCAAAATAAAATTCTATTCAAAATTAATTACTGCAGCTACTTGAACAATCTAACTACATACTTACTTAAATGCTTGGCTTTATTAACTACTTCAATTTCTTCTAACAAATAGATGTATAATCTTCAACTTGAATTTCCTTTCAAGTCTCATTCAACCTCAATAGACAAATATTCACATTATATTGATATTTGTCAAATGATAGATGAATTTGAATCACAGCAAAAACATTTATGTGTCTTAGGAAAGCACCAAGAATAAACAAGACACTTAATATCTATGTTCAACAGAAAGTTGGCATACTAAGATAGTATAATATATTATTGTTAGCATTTAAAATTTATCCCTGCTATTGTGTAATTTACTCGTATCCTAAATGACTGGATATTGGAATACCATTAATAAACATAAATCAGTGTGTATAGAAGTCTATTCTTCTGGAACATACTTAGAATGTTTATTAAGAATCGTATGGTGTTTCCCTAAAATGTCCAGTCATGAATATCTCATGGGATTCGCCTTCTGAACTCTAAGAATATAGGTTCCTTGTCTGGCATTTTGTGGGCCTTTTATTTTAAAAAGTATGGTGGACATACGTATATACACAAATAAAAATATGAATATGGCCTAATCATGGTCAACATGAAATTCCTTTCAGTAATAAAGTAGATTCTTGTATTTCCCTTCCTCTCGTTCTTCCACCCCAACCTACTTGCTCCTCATCAGCCTATAATGTTATAAAATGAAGCATGTGGCCGTGAGTTCCTCTAAATAGTTTGGTTTTCCACTTCACTGAAGGCAATAAAGCCACTGAAGGTTGCTCTGTCTTACCTGAGGATCAAGTAAGTCACTCTGATGCCATGTCCAGTTATAACACTGCATATCTTAACATTTTGACTCTTTAATTTCTGCTTTAATAGTACAACAAAATTTTAGTAACCTGAGCAAATACTGAATCGTCATTCTTTTCAGGCTTTGAAAATGCACCAATTGTAGGATTTACCCTTGTTCAAGAGATATATAAAAAATAACTATAAAGATGCCATTATCTCCAGGTGAATGCATGAGCTCCAAATATTACTGCCATTATGAATTTGTTGTGGGATATCTCCAATATTAATATTAATCCTATCCTATGAGGGCCCTACTTTATGACCTCATTTAACCTTAGTTACCTCCTTGTGGGCCCTGTCTCCAAATACAGTCACATTGGGGATTAGGGCTTCAAGTATGAATTTGGAGAGGACACAATTCAGTTCATAGCAGTAGGATTGCTTCTTACTCCATTATATAATTTTGAAATAGAAAGCCAAAAACCCATATTAGTCACAGACCAAATTCTGAAGAAACCAAAGATGAATCTTTAGTAATTTCACACCGTTATCCTCCAAACTCCCTCTCTGCTCTCGCTTCTTTTGATGCACTTTTTTTTTCTTTTGTACATTTGTGGCTCTGGGTACCTGTACCAGTTCCCAAAACATCTAAGACTATTTTCCCTGTCTCAGGACTGAGATTCTATCTTCTTAGTCAATTATCTGAGGCATGAGGATTGTAAATGTCTTCACTAGATCTAGCCTGCCTACCTGGCCACCAAAACCACTGCCTCCTTTGTTCTAGTCTTCATATAGTCGGAACCCAACTTGAAGCCAGAGGAAAAGTGACTTTATTAATTTAGTCCAACACAACAGCTTGCAAAAGAAGGAGCCAGGTAAACCAGGATGTAGAATGACCCTGGAAAGAGAAACAGAGGTATCTGGCACAGATTATATACTCATGACAGTAAATATGTAGGGATCGTAAATAAGTTAGGATAGAATTCATGGGAGATAAATCATTTGAATAATCAATCTTAGTCATTTTAATTCCAATTTACTTCTACCATGGCTGTCACCACACAAAGCCAGTAAGAAAGATCTTGACATGAAATCTATTACTTAACCAATTGAAGGTTTTTCTTAAGTTGTACAAGATTAGTGTTCAACTCTAAAACAAATCATTTCAATCCAATTTACCATGATCAGCCATGAGGAAAAAGGTGAAAAAAAATCCTTCTGACAACAAAAACTTAAGAAAATAAAAGGTATGCAGGTTGGGAAGGAAGAAATAAAATTGTCTTTGTTTTTAGGTGGCGTGATTATCTATGTGTAAAATTCCAAAGAATCAACAATAGCAACCAAATATCTTCCCGGAACTATTAAGTGATTATAGAAAGTTCACAGGATACAAGGGTGTAATGCAATAGTCAATTGCTTTCCTAAATAGCAGCAGTGAACAATTGAAATTTAAAGTTAAAACACCATATCACTTACAATAGAACCAAAAAATAAACCAAATACAATATCTATAAGGCCTATATGCAGAAAACTATAAAATTAGAATGAAAAAAACCAAATAAGATTTAAATAAATAGAAAAATATACCATGTTCTTGAACCAGAAGAAATAATAAAGAGATCAATTATCCCCAAATTGAGGTGACACTAATAGAACTGGTTTAAAAAAACCTTGGCAATCATTTTTTTTATTGGACAGAATATTAACAGTCTTAGACATTCTCAATCATACAACCTCTCTTAGACACTTGTTTTGGTTGTATTTAGAAATCTGATCTATGTTTTCTCCGTATGACAGGAGTGGTTCTATGTGTGCATGTATGTTTGTATGTGTGTTTACATATAGCTCTCTAACACAAAATCTTAGCTAGAGAAAAATCTGTCTCTTTAATCTGTGATGGGACATTTCTTATTGTCTAAGAAAAGCTTTTTAACACTAGCATAATTTTCTTTTTCTTTGTTTTTAATACTGTCCATCAATCCTTATAGGCAATCTTACTTTCTGCAGGATTATTTATTGCTGCTCCAACTTTTCTCCTTTCTATGCAGATAAATGACATAACTTTCCCCGATTCTCTTGGGTCCGAGGGACCCTCATATGCAGTGTCTATGGCAGCTGTGACTCTTAGTTAATTGAAGAGCCCTAAGAAAGGAGGAGGATGCAGCAAGACCACGGTGGTCTTAAGGAATATGAAAGGGATACTTCAGAGAGCATATTTATTTTAAGTCGATCTCCTAGGTTCAATCTCAACAGTGTCAGACACTTTTGACAATAAAGTACTATCTTGACATTTCTTCTTGGTACATAAGTGTAGGCTGTCATCACAGGAATCCAGTAATTTCAAAAGCAGAGGCTGCAAAGCAGAGGCTGAAGTGCTCTGTCTTCAGAACAAATCTCAGTGAAAAGAAGTACAATCAGGTAGTTTCAAACTAAAAGGGAATTCGCTTATAAATGTTTAAGAAGACAAATGGAGATATGTTGACTAGGAGTGGATGAAGATGAATTGTTTATTGAAATGAACACCATTATAGTAAACTGTACACTTTGTAGCATCTCTTTCAATCTCAGATTATGGTCTGATTTATAATTCAATTAAAAGTGAATAGTTTTGAGATGGAGATTTTAAACCTAAAGATGGCATTCCTGCTTATTTCATTCACTTTTCAGAGAGACTATGCATAGCATCGTATCTGTGTTTCACTACTCATTAGTTGGGTGAATTCGGATAGATTACGTAACTGCTAGTGCTTCAGTTTCAATACCTGCAGATGGCGTATCACAGTGCTGGCCTCAAAGTGTATGGACAAAATCCAATGAAATAATCCGATGTGAGAAATTTAGAAAGTACCTGCTATATACATACTCAATAAAGTTGAGTTACTTTTTAATAAATCAAAATATGTTATCCATAGTACCACAGTGTAATAGTTTATATAAATTAAAATTTTTCAAATTGGTGGCTACCAAAACCTCATGGGATGTGACTCTGTGTTGATTTTGAACAGGTATTGCATATTCAATTTTAGATCTAAGCTTCCAAAGTATATAAGTTTTATATGACTGAGATCTATATAAAGTAAATATATGAAATGTGATTTTTGAAGCATATATATACATGTCCCCCAGAGCTTTAGGAGATAGGAACAATAAAAAAAAACCAGGACTCAAGTATCCCTTTCTTCCAATATTTTTCTCCCTAACTGGTTCCTACAAAGAAGTCATATAAGGTTCTATGAGGAATAGAGGCTAAGATTTAACAGACTAAGAGATAGGGTTATAGGTTAAAATACCTTGAATAGGACATCCCTAATAAAGAAAGAAAAGAAGAAAAGAATTGCACGCTAACGGACAGCAAGCTGAACGAAATCGTCCCTCCAGCACAGATGCGGCCGTTGAGTCTGCGGAGGCTCAGCGGGGCCCTGTGAAAGAGCAGCTGGGCTCCATTCTGCTTCTCTCTGAAGTTTTGCTTCCAAGAAAGTGCCATATAGATTGCATTTTAGAGGTTTGGTCTGGAACATTTCCAGATATCATTGTGCAGAAAATTTATGAATCTTTATTGCAGCATTCTGTGGATAGAATTCTTTGTGGAACTGAGAATGATTTTTTTTGTTTGTTTTTTTACTATTTCTGAATAAACAAAAATGGAATTGGAGCCCATTTGTGCTGGCAGATGAGTTTTTCTTATTGTTTGGTTTGGTTCATTGTGTTCAATCATCCTATTTTGGGAGTTGTATAATAAGTATTCAATAGCATTGCATTCCATTTATAATTTAAAAACATTCTAGATTAGCAACATCAGTTGCAAAGGAAATATATATTTATCGCCTGGAAAGTGATAGAGCCAAATGGCATTGATTCCAGCATACTGTGCGCGAGCCCTCATCCATCTGTTTAGGCCCGGGTGCGGGGATCAATGTATTACTTGCCTGGGGAAGTCCAGTTAGACATAGACTCCAGATTGCTGATGTTATTAAAGAACAATCAAGGTCTTTTTAGAAGCTTTATTTTATAACACAGTGTGCAAAGAAAGTTTTTCCTTCAAAGAATTTTTGCTGATCCAACTCTGTTGTTGAGCTTGTTTTTGCTCTTGCAATTCTATTATAGACAGGTCCAGGGGTGTATCCTTTGAGACTCCCAGCTGAGCCCAATAACGAGCATGTGCTGACTGGTTCCAAATCCAGCACTAGTATAATGTGACCTTTCTTAAAATACCCATAAATATTTATGCCATATTACTTCAAAACAGTTACAAAAATATGCTGTGATCTTGCCTTTGAGAAGTAGTTTATTGGTTGGTTTAAACAACTTTTATAGATTTTGAGATAGTTTCAAACGTGTCTATATTTGTTGAGAGAAAATTTCCTTTCACTACTGAAAATAAAACTATTAATTCTCTATTTCGATTCCAAAATAAGTTTTCGACTATTAAAATATTGATCAGCTAGAATAATTCATGTTGACCGTTGTCACAAACTGAAACATAAATTGTTTATCAAGAAACTTCACATGAAACAGAAGATTTCTTTTTCCTTTTTTTTCAAGCTTCAGGGCATAGTTGTGTGTCTCAGCTGTTAGCGTGGTGCTGTATGAGCCACCACCACACACAGCTGATGCGGTTCCACAGCCGGAAAAGGAACCCAGGCTATGGAGATGAGAGCGCCAAAGTTTAACCACTAGACCACCAGGGCTGGCTCAGAAAACTGTTTGTTCTGAGTAAAATAAAATTTAAAAGCTTACTGTGAGTGGGCAAAAGCAGTGCTCACTTCATGATGTGATGTGAAAGCTTAATGGGTTTTATTTTCCTCTCTGCTCTAAGTGGAGGTTAGAATCTGAAGAATGCAGGAGACAATAACTTTTGATCTCCCTTCCCTAATTATCTGTTCTTCAAGACACTTTCTCTCCTGTTTCCTCTTTCAGTGTTTCAATAGTGAGATCTAGATGATGTCATCATGTAAAAATACATATTAGTGAGAAAAGATAGAGTTATGGTACTTAGGCAAAATAAGTTGGTAGAAGACATAGTGGTTAACTTAATATGTAATATAAAAGAGAGATTTGTAAGTTTGTGTGGTAAAAATGTTAATCTAAGGAAAAATGAAGAAACTGCCCACTATGTAGAAACTTATGCCCCAAGTAAATGACTTAAGCTATTATGCCTTCCATATCCATTAACAATGCTGTAACTGCTGGAATTAGGAAACTTATAACAAATACCCAGAAAACATGATTTCTTTTTGGTGGATGTCAGGCAGGGGTAATTAAATAGGTGGCTAGCCAAATTATCTTCTTTCCCTTCTTTCTTTCCTTCTTTCCTCCTGCCCTCCCTCCCTTCCCCGCTCCCCTCCTTCCTTCCCGCTCTCCTCTTCCTTCCTCCTTCCTTCCTATTTTCTCTCTTTCTTGTTCTTTCACTATACAGTAATGATCCTCATAAAGGACATTTTAAAATTTTATATCTAAAAAAAAAAATCCAATTTCAACCATTTGGAATGGCAATCAAAAGCAGAGATAACAAAAGCTCTCCCCCTTACCATTTTGTTTTTAATGATTCCCGGTGATTATATTTGAGGCAAGTTACCTATAAGGCAATATATTTTTCTTTCCCATGTTCCCTTCTGCTACATTTCTAGATCTTTCCTCACAGATTCTAGTTTATAGTATTGGGGACCCTACTGATCTCAGAAAAAAAGTTACATAGATCATGAGATCATTGCATGGGGTGATTTGTTCAAAACATCACAGACCGTCAAGGACAGATCATGAATGTGCTGATTTCCATGTTTAACTTGCTTCTCTAAATCTCGTCAGGTTGATAGTGAAGAAAATTTGTTATCTTGGTGGAGCCATTAGTAAGAAATTAGTTGGTGACATCCTCTCTGTTCCTAGTGACCGATGGAAGGAAGTTAAAGTTAAAGGTCATTTTGTGAAAACTCAAAACAATATGAAGATATAAGGCAATTCAAAAAAACGCATGCCTTGTACAAGCCGAAATTGAAATGGGAATGGGAAATGTTGACTTTATCAGAGAATGGCAAATTGACTTTTGGGCAGAATTTGAAAAACAATGCATATATATTGATATAGATTTGAAAAAATGTATATATGTATTTGAATATATAGAGTTTCAAATAGGCTAGTCACTGGAAAATAAAATGCTGTGAACATTGTAAAAGATATAAAACACTATCTGCTGTTTCTGGATTCAGGAACTGTATTTGTGATCTTAATATTATTGACTTTAATAAGTCTGGGATTGCTTATATGATAATCATTTATTATAGGATGTCAAAGCAAAATTGCCAGGGGCAAAGTTAAACAGGCACGAAAGACTATGCAAGGCTATTGCGCTAGGGGAGAGGCTTCAGAACCCTGTCTGAGCTCTATGACACTGAAACAAAAGAGAGTAGGTTTTTAAGACCTGGGGTGAGGGAAAGATCTTAGGCCATCTGTTTGCTAACTGGCTTTATCGAAAGAAAAGTAAACTTTCTAGTATCCTCCTGACAGGAGATAGTTTCACAATTAGAAGTGAGGTGCCCCCTGAAGTTAAGCTCCTACCTTCCCACAGAAACTGGGAGATGGGCACTGTCCTCATCGATGAATGCATTTTGAAGCAAAGCCTTCGGGGTCCTTGAAAAAGACTGTCCTGGGATATAAAACTCATAAGATTCTTTTCAAAATCCCTATATCTCAAGGGAGTGGGGAAGAATTTACAATGATAAGTTTTCTAAAGTAAATGCTCCAAGAAAAGGGAAGTCAGGGCCCTAGAATCTTAATGTGTTGTCAAACTGAGGGGAACACTAAGGTAGTCTTGGTCAGTGGTGTGGTTAGGGAATAGAATTTTCTGTTTAGGCAAATACAATAATTGATTTAGCATGTAGACTATGTATGGATGACCCAATTTCAAAAATTTCAATACAATTATTATAGAGTAAAATTTCCAATACATAATTTAATTTATGAGATAAAATATTATTCAGAAGATTCTTTGGAGTTTTTTATGGCCTTGGAATTATAAAGTAACTCAACAAAATGTTACTAAGTACTATGTGACATCTAATCTTGATAATACCAAATCAAGAATTGTCAACTTTCCAGTGGAAGGAATTATTCAAACCTAATTAGTACTCACATATAGTGTAAGTGAGGAGACCCATAAGTGAATTTTAGAGTGAATGAAAGCCCATTCTTCTCAGCTATAATTTTGAAAAGAGATAATCCAATTTTTAAAATACTATAAAAAAAGGATGTCATATATTATGCTACAATGAAATAAATATATATTAAATCTGTGGATATAATCTTTGGAAGCAGAAAAAGGAGGAAAAATATCAAAGAAGATATTCCTTTAATTTTAATATGATGAGACTGGCAACAGTAATCAGTTTTTCTGAGCTAAAGTCCTATTCTTTCCCTAAATTATTGAGCTTAACAGTTGTTAGAAATAACTTTTCTTAGATTATCATCTCTGTTACCTAGTTTGGTGGGACAGTTCTGTTTAGGGAACTTCAAATTCAGGACACAATAACTACCTTCAAGCTCCTTATGATGTTGGGGGCTTGTGTAACGGAAATATTGGCAATTCAAATTTAGGATTATCTCACTAGGATCCTATGCTGTCCTCTCTTTGATTGCTGAAAATACAGGATTTAGTGAATGAGATAATTTTATAAAAGGCATTTCTAAACTAATTGGAGGAGTTGAAGATAAAGTTTTCCAAAACGTGCCCACCCAAGTCCACAATTTGATCAAATTGAAAAGTACAAAAAAATTCTTAAGCAAAAGACTTCTGGTTTCTCCTTGGAATGTAAAATTTGAAAAGGACGTTGCTCCCACTGTTATAACAATAAAAATAAAAACTTCAGACCATCTTCAAATTCATAAACTTTAAATTCATCACAGAGCTGATGTCACAAAGTAACCAACTAAACCAAAATTTAAGGAAAAATGGGTGCCTACAGGGCAAGACAGAGTATGAATACTTGCTTATCTGGAGCAGATGTCTCTCAAGACCAGTAAGAACTGAGCAGAAATTGTTATTGAACTGGTACAGGTCAAGTATGGACTAGCAAAAAAATACAGAACCTCTGGGGGCTGTAGATGCAAGGGGGATTTTCACATAGCTTGCAGGCATCTCTCCACAGATCATGCAAGGCCCTTAATAAAAAATCACTGTGAAATCTGAGAAAGATCCCTGGTGGTGAAGGCTTGGGATGGGAATCTCAGCGGCTACAGTAAAGGCACAGAGTCTGCCCAGATCCATTTCCCAATCTGTCTTACTGAACAAAGACCTTAACCTTCTGGGAGAGGGGCAGTAAACATTGCTGCTTTGGGGCACTGATGAAAACCCATTGCTTGCAAACCCGTTGAGGGAAGGAAAAGAATAAAACTCTTTACCACAAGAGCAGGGCAGGAATATGTGCTTGGCCTGTGACTAGTGCTGGGGAAGAGCATGACTGTTCTACAAGAACACAGTAACTCGGCCAGCCCTGGTGGCCAAGTGGTTAAGTTTGTCGCACTCCACTTTGGTGGCCTGGGTTCAGTTCCTGGGTGCAGACCTACACCACTTGTCTGTCAGTGGCCATGCACATACAAAAAGAGGAAGATTGGCAGCATACAAATTTTGGTTATTTCACTTTCTTCATTGCTAAGACATCCACATGATATTAAAATCTTCCTCTGCTGAGGTGAACCTTAGGTGAACATTCATATAGGACACAAATACGTTCATGCTTATGTTCTTTGCCCATTTAGAGAGGTCTATACACATACCTTTTCTCCATATTCCCTGTCACTAATTGTCCAGTCATGTACCTTTCAAGTCCCTGACCATCTAGCCAAACCATGAACCACAGTCCATGAATCAAGCACTGAGTTAGGTTGACCTGGTATTCACAAGTTTTAGTTATCTTTATAATTTGTCTTGCTTTCATCACCTATAAGTAATGTTTCTTCAAATAGTTTTTCTTCCTTTCTAAATTTTTGTCTCTTACTTTCTAAATATAGTTTCAATTTATCCATTTTAGTAACTTTTAGGTTACCACTCAATGATGATACTTATTACAGTCTTCATCCCCAAAGGACATTAGCAGAATGATAATAAAGGACACTCCTTTGAAGTTGATACTGTTTGAGCAATGGAAGTGCAATGTAAGCTCTTAGAAGTTAAAACAGTTCATGCTAAGATTTTGCTTTGTTATGCAGGTGTGTTTTTAGGGCATATAGCATTTCCAAATGCATTTTTATTATTCAAGTACTACAACTCACATTATGAAGGAGAAGGAGGAAAAGAAGAATGAAGAGGAAGAGGAGAAGCTGCAGGAAGAGGGAGGGAAAGGGGTAGAGGGACGAGGAAGGAAGAGAAGAAAGGAGAGATTGCAGTAGACAGGAGAAATGTTGGTCTTTATTCAGTATTACGTAATTGCAAAACCCCTTAACTTGAAGCTCTGTATGTCAAAATGAGGTAAGTTAGCAAGAAAATTTAGTAGATTGTTCTATTGGGAATATTATCCTGTTAAATTTACCATCTGATGTATTCTTGTACAAATGTCACAATAAATTATGCTCTATATGATGAGGTGAACAATGACGAGAAAGTTAATTGATATTTGGGGGTATTTTTAAAAGTTCGATATTAAAAAAGAAAGGAAAAGATGTTTAAAGATAAAGAAACATTTCAGTAAACATGGATTTAATTGTTTCTTGTGTTAATATAGGGAAATGAATATTAGTTTCTTTCTACCTTTCCTATTCACAGGAAATTAAACCTTTGAAAATGATAAAAGTGTATATTGTATAAATTATATATATATATATATATGTTCTGAGGTACTGCTGTGCTACATACTTAATGGATAAAAAAGAAAAAGTAATTTTATGAGTAGTCACCTCGAACAGTAATTTATTTCCCAGTGTCTTTGCAATTGAGGGCTGACAGTAGCAAATGCAGAACTATTTTATTTAAACATAGATGAAATAATTGTAAAAGACCTAGCTGGTTTGATAAATTGAGCATAATGACAAATTGCTCAAAATGACAATTTGATCAAAAGCAAATACTTCTAAGCACAGGTTTCCAATTATTTATAATTTTTGCACTACAGGGTGATTTTGCAAATTTCATGAAACTTTTAGATTTGTTCATCCTTTTATCTGAATTTTGGTGTTTTATTCCTTTTTTTGTAAACTCTGTGCGGGTACTTTCAGGCTTTGTATGTGCTCTTAGCATTTGGTTTCATTTTCTACATCTACACAAGTCACTGAGATTGCACATGTTTCTTTCTACAGCTTTAACCTCAAAAGCAAAAATTGTTTAAAATTGTAGCAATATAATGAAATAGATTGTTAGAAATTATACTTAAAATGGTACTCAAGAAAGCTCCTTAATTGTAGGGCAAAAATTCATAGAAAATGCTGAAAACACATTTAAATAGGTAATGTAAGCATCATTAATGGAATACGAATTTTATCTTAAAAATAAAAATACTTAAGAAAATGTAAATTATTCCTTAAATGGTTTTTAAAGTATCGTGAATGACCCTGTTAACTAATGCATATAAACTAACATTTGAAGAGCAATTTCTAAACAATATTTGTTAATTAATTTGCTTCCAGACAATTATCTAAGAGATAGAAACAAAATATGAAAATCCACATAAAAACACTAGAGGAGATGTAACTCAGTGAAAATTACATGAAATAGTCAGGAAAGGAGACAAAATGCTTAACCATTGCAAAACCACCTCAACATGGATAAAAAAGATTATATGAAAAAAAATCAATGACTGGAAATATATTTATAATTTCAACTAATTTATTTTTGGCCTTGTATTGACTAGACTCAAACGAACATAACTACCTTTATTACTTCTCTGGAAATATCAGAATCTTATTAATATCCATCAAAAGAAAGGGGAGACATTTAAAGGTCCATAAGATAACTTATCAACTTTTGATCTATGAACATAAAGCAAAAAAAATCCTTTATTTATGACTTATGAGTTATATCGTACCTTTAAAGATATGTTGATCTCATAGAATTAATTAATTAAAATTAATTCCTTGAAAATTCATCATATCTTCTGATCCCAAGGTTTAGGCTCATCTCACATTGATTCTCTAATTATTTAGTCTGATAGCTGGGGCAACATCAGAAGCTCTCATAATTTATCTTTCTGTATTTTATTCTTTACAGTTTTGTTTGCTGAGAGCACATGATAGAGCATGCTCAAAATAAACAAAAGACACATTAACATTTTCAAAGAATACTTTTATAAAAAGTTACAAATTATTCTATTTTATAGAAACTGAACTGATTTGTTCATTTTAGAAGGCTTTAGGAAAAAGATTCTAATATTCCTTTAACTATTAGAATCATCAGAAATATCTCTGTTTAAATGAGGTTCAAACAATAACAGTTGATCAATGTGACTTATGTCTTCAGAAAAAAATCTATTTCTTGGAATACAGATACAAACTTTCCAGATTCTTGTAACAATGATCTACTTTTGTATGACTCATCCAACTTATTCCAATTCATCCACTCAGCATATGTGACATACAGAAGGGCAGAGTTCTTGTGTGTGTGTGTGTGTGTCTCTCTCTTTTGACTTACGCTAGTAAGTCAAAACAACAATAATCTATAACTAGTCTAAGAAACATTAAGGAAAACGGGAATGTACTTTGTGGGTGAGTCTTGGCATAATGTTCCCATATTGTAGAAAACATTTTAACCTCTTAGGAGTCCAGCTGGCTCCCCCTTTTCCTTCCAATTTTGCTCATGGTAATTACATGTAACCTTCTGGACATCAGAAAACTATTTTCTTTCTCAAGTGTATCTCTCTTGCCATCAATTTGTGACTGTTGTCTTTGGGAGTTCTGTAAGAGTCTGCTTTGAAAAATTCTATCTTGAAAGACAAAGTGCAATGCTTTCTCCTTTTTCTTTGTTGACTCCTACCTTCACTGAGCCTCAGGTGAAGGAATCTAAAGCAGAAATTACCCAAAAAAAAAAAAAAATTACGTAAGTTAATATTTTAAAATGTAAACTGCTTTAGTCTGTTTGGGCTGGTATAACAAAAATACCATAGACTGGGTGGCTTACAAAGAACTGTAATTTATTTATCATGGTTCTGGAGGCTGTGAAGTCCAAGATGGAGGTGCCAGGCCATTCAGACATTCAGTGTCTGGTGAGAGCCCACTTTCTGCTTCATAGATGGTGTCTTCTCGCTGTGTCTGATCCTGGAGGAAGGAATGAGCTAGCTCTCTGAGATCTCATTAGTAAGGGCACTAATCCCAATCATAAGGGTTCTGCCCTCATGACCTAATTACCTATCAAATGCTCCACCTCCTAATACAGTCACCTTTAGGGTTAGTATTTTAACATATGAAATTAATTTGAGGGGGCACAAACATTCAGATCATAGCATAACCTATTTCATTTATTTCACAAAGAAACCTACCAATTATATCCAATAAGTGGCTGTCATCTTGGGAATAATGGAGTCACCCCTTAAAGGAAGGATGTGAGTACTTAATTCTCTTCTTTATTAAAAACACGAACTTCGACTGTACTTTAAAGATGAGGCTATAAGAGTCCTTTGAGGACTGAAAAATTTCCACTTTCACCAGCTTCCTCAACCTTCCTTGAACTGCACCCCAGACCCAGCTTTTCTTTCCTCTTGTATTGATAAAATCAAATTGCCCAAGGGCTATGAACTGAAGGAATAATTGCTCCCACTTCTAAGACCACTTCTGACCAAGTATTCCTGAAACTACTAGTTAGGGTTCTTGTTAATGCCTCCTTTCTTCTACAAGGCTTATTATACTAGAGTTCACTCATTCAGACTCTTCCAACACAGTGTTATTAAGAGACAAGGCTCAACTGGTTGAGTTTGTCCCAGAATGACTTGTGTCCACATGAAAATGCCTCTTGCAAGCTAATTTGTTGACATTCTCACCAATGAAAGAGTTTGTTACAGCTACCACTATGATTACATATTTCTTGAAGAAAATGAGAATACACATTGCAACTTAAAAGTAATATTGTATAAGCATGAGTTTAGAGGACTTACGCTTTTGGATCATTTTAAAATATCAATTCACCTTCAATAATGATTCTTCTGATATTGTATGGCAGGTTTGGATGTTCTGAAAGAGAATACACATATACGTACACCTATACAGTGATTACAACCTTGATCCTTGATAACTGGTATAATCTTGTTTATTTCAAAGTCAACATAGGGTGACTATATGGCCATGCAAATTATGTTATAATTATGATATGAAAGCAGGAGCACTGATTGGGAAAGAGAGGAATTCCACCAGTCAGAACGGTAACACTTGGAATGATTCCGATAGTGCTAAATTAAGGTAAGGAATAAGAAAAATATTTTAGGTTTTGCTACAGCCCTGTACTTACCCACAGAGGCCCAGAGAAAGAAAACTGGTTTCCAGAATATCTAAGCTGGATGGGAGCTGGTATGCTACTTGGTACTTAAAACTGAGCATATGGTGCTCAAGAGTATGTGTGGCAAGCATACTGCATGGAGCCTGAGGCAATCCTGAATTAGGGAATTATGCATTGCTTAGAGCAAAGACATGTTATACTCCCTTGGCATGAGACTAAAAAGATGAGTTTGACACTTCAAGTGACTCTGCAACCTGAGAAGTCTATAATAAGCGATAATAAGCTGATTTCTAAGCCAAGAAAAAAAAGGATTAAAAATACTCAATTACTAAGGGAAATGTACATATAATTTTGAACTCAAGCAGATGCTAGAAGCACAAACAAACAAGTTGCATGACATGTTTCATGTCCCAGGACATTCCTGCTACAGAGTCAACAATTCCTTCACCCACCCCTATAGTCTCAGAGGCACTTCACTATGAGACACTCATTGAAAACGTGCAAATGAAGCTCAGGACCTAGAACGTTTAAATTCCAAGCATTTTCTTTGTTGGTAAAAATAGCCCCTCCTCCTTGGTCCCAGTTGGCTAGCTTCCTCTTGCCTGAATTTCCTCCTCTGAAGTAGACTTCACACACAGGACTGCTCTTCAGAACCCACCTTCACCACTTCTCATTGCTTCTAAACTAGACGCAAGTCTCTGCACACCCCAAAGGGTCAAGTGCCAAGTGTGGCCTGCGGGGAGGTGCCATACACATCAAAAGAATTTCAAGATCTTGGTAATTTACATATCAAAATCTAGAGAACGTGTGTGAAACAGGCCTCTGAGAGCGGGATCAAGGTGGAATAGAAACGTGGGACTGAGAAAAGCTTGTTTGCTGTGCATCTACAGGGCACTAATCAGAGATTCCCCATTCAGTATATCAGCTTAAGAAAACCGATAGTGTCCCCTTCAGTTTGCTTGGTTGGTTGGTTGAAACGTGGACACAAAGATAGATGACACAGAATAAAAATAAAGTAGCAGAATTTCTTTTTATATTGTAAAGAAAGATAAATACCAGAGTGGATTTCTTAGGTAAGAGCTGCTCACACAAACCCTTACTAAGGACGCTCTCATACCAGCAAAACTGTAAAAAGTACATTAGTGAGGGGAGTCCTAACATCCTTGGGAGCTCTGTGAGAATATTGTCTTCAGGACAAAATGACTGGAAATTTCTGCCATTAAACTGGGCTTCCTGAATTCAATGAGGGCAAGATCCTGGGATTGGATGGGTCAAGTGGTGGCACTTAAATGCCAGAGACAAGGTGAGCATAGTTACCAAAACCGAAAAACATTCAAAGTCATGATCAGCATGTTTTTACCCTCAGAGATCTCTGTCATTAGCTCATGTATCACAGTATCATAGAAACAGACGGGCATCACGCTAAAATCTTACTTAACATGTATAGGTAGGAAGGCCTAGATCTTTTGAAAAGAATTTTGAATTTTTCAATCATAAAAGAGAGATATCACTCCTGAAAACATTCCTAGAGGTGAGGCAGTTCATAAACCCAGGGCCTTTGGAATAAAAGAGAAGCCCCTTTCTGCTTGAGAAAATATTCTGTTGTTTAGTGAAAAATGTATAATGTATATCTTTCTCCTAGCTTTTTCTAAAGGAACTTGAAGTTATTTACCAGGATGTCTTAGCAATGAAGAAAGAAAAATAACCAAAATTTTTGCGGATTGCTTGACGTTAGCTCTGAAATGGCATTAATTCTAGAGAATCAAAATGCCACAATGGTCTACCCGTCATAGTAGGAGCTTACAGTGGTCAAGGGATCAAATGGCGTTTCGTCTTGGTTCTACCACTCTATTAGTACAGTATGTCCTTCCTCAAGCTATTGCAGAGATTAATGCTGCCACCAAGGACTTGAAAGATTCTGGGATGGTCGTGACTGTCACATCCCCATTTAACTTGTCTATTTGACTTGTGTGGAAAGAGGACTGATCTTGAAAAATGTCTAGGAATTATTATAATTTCTTGACGCTGTGACTCCAGTTACAGCTATAGTTCTAGATGACAACTGGGCCCAGACCCTCACAACTGGTCTTCAGCTATGGAGCCCGCTAAGTGGTTTCTCTCTACATGAAGCGCTACCAGAAGCCGTTAACTTTTACCTGGCAAATAGTAGTCCATCTTTACAGTGTATTCTCCTCATCTGTGCCGTACAAAGATCCACAAAGATCTCAAACATTCCACAGAACATCACATTGGCATTTCATAGGACATCACTCTTGTCTACGATATTGGTGACATTAAGCTACTTGTTCTAGAACAGGCAGGGTTAATTTCCCTTAGTCAAGACACGTTCCAAAGGCAGACGTATTCCTGCCTTCTGAGGAGAATGCTACATCTTACTCATTTATTTTATTCTCTTCCACTCTCACCTTATCCTGATTAACTTTAGTTTCCTCACAATTTCTGAATCTTTCCTGTGGCAATAACTTTAACTTCATTTTTCTTCAGTAAACCACACCTGAGGCCACAGTCAGGATTTATTATCTCCCTGGACTGAACTGCCTTCTAAACCATTCATTTGAAATCCCTCTATCTGATAACAAACATTTATCTCCACTAGATATATTTTTTCATTCACTTCAGCCTTTAAATTTCCTCCGTGTATTTTTAGACTATCATTTGCTTCTTGACTCTATTTTCCTAACCAGATTCATCATCACGACTGGCCATTCAGGTCACACTTACTTTCAATTCCATTCTTCCCCTGCTCTCTCATGCTTTCATTTAGACACACTCCCAAACTGCCTTGCTCTCATAAAAAGCTTTTTCCCTCTCCTGAGCTTTGCTGGAGAGAACTATATAACTCTGCCAGGTGGGGCAGATTTATGGTTTCCAATTTCAGTTGGGTCCTCAAAATTGCTTGGCAATTCCGTTACTTGTCCACTCAAATGACTCTTGGTTTGATGGCCCTGACCTGTGTGACAGTGTGAGCAAGCACTCCCCTTCAGTGTCCTGTACTTATTTCTGGTGTCTCAGAGGAGCTCTCACACACAGTCATTTGGGAATTTATGAACTGCAGTTCTCAGGCTGTGTTACTCGGGTATCATTCTCTTGCTTCAGCTTCCACTTGCCCACCCCTGCTTACCTGGCTGCCTGTAGAGGTTTTACCCCAGTCACTTGCCATCCTGAAATTCCACCAGGGAGGCTGTCTCTCAATGCTCTGAGGGCTTATCCTCCTGATGGGGTCAGAATGATGCAGTTTTCAATGGAGGAGAAGGGCTTCTTGCCAAACTGTTGCCACATGTGGCTAGTTACCTGAACGCCTGTCTGGAGACTCCTAGAGTTGGGGCCCTCATTCTTCAATCTAGGCTGCTCAAATGAGGAAACAGACACGCCACCGTCTTTTTTCTCCAAGCCTTTTCTTCAACCCAAATCTCTTCTCTACTTTATGTTAGGTATAAACAGAAAATTTCTTGGATTTTACTGAAGGCAAAAACTATATGGGGTGAGTAAAGAGGTATTAATAAGGAGGCGTGTTGTCTGATGCACACGAGCAGCAATAGCAAAGATTCTTCTTCTCCGTGTCTACATTAATCACTCTTTCCTTTCCTCTTTATTTATGTTATGAATGTAGAGCATTCTAACTAAGCCTTTTATTTTTTTTGATGCCAACACCTATTCTGCTAAATATAAACTGAAATTTTAGCCTTTAATCTCACATGAGAAAAAATAATTCTTCTATTCATTCATTTATTCAACAAACATTTCATCATTCATTCAATGTGCAATTGACCAGTTATATTGCAATAAATATTTTCAAGGCTCAACTTCTGCATCCAAGAGATACACAGTAGGGAAGCATGTAGTAAAAACTAAGCTAAATAAAATGTTAAAATTGTTATAATAAAAGTCTCTGTACTAACCATAAAGTAACATGGAGGGAGGGAGCAATTTAGTCTGGAATATAAAAGAAAGGCTTCTTTGAAGAAATGATGTAAGTAGGATATGATTGTATAAGGAGTGGTTCTCTCTCCTATGTAAGATTACTATAAGCGTCAAAATTAATAACACAGGGCTGGTCCTGTGGCATAGTGGTTAAGTTTGTACATTCCTCTTTGGTGGCCCGGGGTTTACTAATTTGGATCCTGGGCACGGACCTAAGCACCACCTATAAAGCCATGCTGTGGCAGGTGTCCCACATATAAGAGAGAGGAAGATGGGTGCAGATGTTAGCTCAGGGCCAATCTTCCTCAGCAAAAAGAGGAAGATTGGCAGTAGATGTTAGCTCGGGGCTAACTTCCTCAAAAAAACATTAGTAATACATGTAGAATACTTTGTCATGTGAGAAACAGTAAATACATATTTTCAACATACGAATGTGTGTATGTGAGTTTATGCATTACCATAATAAGAAGATTTATTCTTGGCCTCCTTTTCACTCAAAAAAAAAATTTTGTGTCCATCTGTGCTCATTACTACAACACCATGGACCGCCCTAGCAAGTGTGTGAGTGATTCTTATCCAAATTTTTCTATACATCCACTTTGACATTCTGCCCCAGGTCTTGCTCTCTTACTCTTCTTGACTTTAAATTTTAATAATTTATTTACAAATATTTAGAGAACAATTGCTTATGCACAAAATACCACGCTGTAAATTATGACTGGGAGGGCTAAGGCAATTACATTGATGATTAGCGTTTGCTCTTTTCTCTCGAACTGGTTTACAAAACAGGGTAAGGAAGTAACAACTGAGTATGTTACAGATCAGCCTCAGTTTCAGAAATGGAGCACGTGGATTTTGTATCTCCCTAGTTTTGTCTTTTATTCTCAAATATAAATTTTTAACGACATGTCTCAGGCAAAGGATAATATTTTTTCTCTGTTTGGGGTATGTATTTAAGATCACATACAAGTAAAAGCTCTTACATCCCATTAGAATGGTATGATCTCCCTTTTTTTAAACATTTTATTGCGGTATAATTGACATGTGAAAAGCTATACAAATTTCATGCTACAAATGGCTGAGTTTGAGGATAAGCATATACTAGTGAAGCCATCACCATTGTAGAGGAGGAAAAGTAATTTTCTCTCTACCTCTCCGAGTTCTTAGCTGAGACTCCTGCGATAAAAGATGGAGACAAACAAACAGCAGTTTATTACCATGTACGCCTCATGTGTATGTGGGAGATCCCTAGGGAAACGTTGGTAACGCCCCATGGGGCTTAGAATTCAGGATTAAATACCACCTTAATAGAGAAGGGTGGTAGGCCTTTTATGGAGATTAACTGATTTTTAGGAAAAATGACTGGGCCCTTAGAAGAATTGATGGGAGTTATGATGGTTTGTGGCACTCTGTCTGGCTGTGGTGTCGACTTGTAGCCTCCTCTCCCGTGATAAGGTGAGTCAATCTTCCCTGGTTGGTGAGACTCCCAGGGAGGGGATTGAGGACAACTGAGTTCCTCTTGGAGGATCTGTCTTTAGGCAGATAAGGGGAGTTTACAGAAAGCCTCTCCCTGCATCTGCTGTTTTCTAAGTGCCTATAGCTCGAAATAATCAATACACGAAAGCAGCATGTTTTGGCATGGCATGTTCTGATCTCCTACAGTCATAATTCGGGGTGGCATTTCTGCTACCCTTGATGACCATCATCAAGGCCATCAACATATCCGTCACCTCACAAAGCTTCCTCCTTCCTCCTTTTTTATAGTTATTATTATTTTTGTGTGTGTGGTAAGACACCTAGCACGAGACGTACCCTCTCAGCAAATTACAGTGTACAATACAGTATTGTTTTCCATAGGTCCTATGCTCTATGGAAGATCCTGAGAAATTATTTACCTTGCATAATTGAAACTTTGTACCCTTTGACCATCACATCCTCATTTCCTCCTTGCCTGAGCCCCCAGGCAACCAATATTCTACTGTGCTTCTATGAGTTTGACTATTTTAGATTTCACATACAAGCGAGATGACGCAGTATTTGGCTTTCTGTGTCTGGAATATTTTACCCAGTATAATGTCCTCCAGGTTCATCCATGTTGCCACAAATGGCAAGACTTCATTCCTTTTCATGGCTGAATAGTATTCCACTATGCTTCTTTATTCATTAATCCATTGGTGGACTTTTGGTTTGTTTCCATATCTTGGCTATTGTCAATAATGCTGCAATGAACATAGGGGTTCAGGTAGCTCTTTGAGATCTTGATTATAAGTCCTTTGGATAAATACCACAAAGTGGGTTTGTTAGAACATAGTTGTTCTATTTGTAACTTTTTAAAGGACACTCCATACTATTTTCTGAAATGGCTGCACCAACTTACATTCCAACCAATACCAGAGTTCCTTTTGCTCCACATCTTCACCAATTTCTTATCTCTTGACTTTTTAATAATAGCCGTTCTAGCAGGCTTGAGGGGATATCTCATTGTAGTTTTGATTTGCACTTCTCTGATAATTAGTAATGGTGAGCGTGTTTTCATATACCTATTAGCCATTTGCCTGTCTTCTTTGATGAAATGTCTATTCAAGTATCCGTTTTTTAATACGGTTATTTATTTTTTTGTTATTGAGTGGTAGGAGTTTGTTATATATTTTGGATATTAACCCCTTATCAGATATATGGTTTGTAAATATTTTCTCCCATTCCATTTGTTGTCTTTCCACTTTGTCAATTGCTTCTTTTGTTGTGCAGAATCTTTTTAGTTTGATGCAATTCCACTTGTTTATTTTTGGTTTTGTTTTGTGTGCTTTTGGTGTTATAAAATTCATTGCCAGGACCAACGTTAAGATTTTTCCTTATTTCTTCTTCTAGGAGCTTTACGATGTAAGGTCTTATGTTTAAGTCGTTAATCCACTTTAAGTTGATTTTTGTATACGGTATAAGACAAGGATTCACTTTCATTCTTTTGCATGTGGATATCCAGTTTTCCCAAAACCATTTATTGAAGAGGCTATCCTTACCTCATTTTGTACTCTTCCATTAGTCTATGTGTTTGTTTCTATGCTAGTACTGTACTGTTTTGATTACTATAGCTTTGTAATACAATTTGAAATCAGACAATGTGATGCCCCCAGCCTTTTTCTTCTTTCATCAGATTGCTTTGGCTGTGCAGAGTCTTTTGTGGTCGCATATGAATTTCAGAACTGTTCTTCCTACCTTGATGAAAAATGGCATTGGAATTTTGATGAGTTACATTGAATCTGTAGATTGCTTTGGGTAGTATGGATGTTTTAACAATATTAATTCTTCCAATCTATGAATACAGAATATTTTCCCATTCACTTGTGTCTTCTTCAATTTCTTTCATGAATGTTTTATAGTTTTCACTGTGCAGATATTTAACCTCCTTTGTTCAGTTTATTCATAAGTATTTTATTCTTTATGATGCTATTATAAAAAAGGATTGTTTTCTTTATTTCTTTTTGAGATAGTTCATTGTTAGTGTGTAGATATGCAACTGATTTTTGAATGTTGATTTTGTATCCTGGAACTTTACTGAAATTAATATTACAGAAGGAAAGAAAATAATTAATTGCATTTGGTGAGACATGCTGATTGATGAAAAATTTTCCAGTGACTCTGTCAAGGTTTTAGCTCTTAGTGTTTCTCCCCTATCCTCTTGCTAAACCAAAATTGGGTAACCAATGGCCATTCACTTAGTTATTCAACAAATATTCAATTATTCATTATGGGAGAAGTCACAGCCCCAGTCTTAATTATCCTGCATCGAGTCCTGAGATTAACACAACCTCAGTGTTTCCATACCTTGCAAGAATTTCGATAGTGAACAGTTTTCAGAACAAAACTTTACTGACCTTCCCCAAACTAGTCTAGAAAACTTTTCAGCCTCCTGCTCACATTGAGGCATCTTTCTGAGCTGTTCTCACATCGCGAAGATGTCATAGAATTTCATTTTAATGGCTTTGGTTGTCTTTTCTCTTTCCACAACTCTAACTTTAGCAGAGTTTCTTATAATTTATTAACTAATTTGGAATTGACGGGATAATTAAAAGTGTGTTTTCCTTCTTAATCTCCTAACAGTAGGTAATACTGAAAAACAATATACTGGAAATTGGTATTTTAATCAATTTGACATTTTTAAATTATGCCAGTGCTTTATTTGATTAAATAGACAACACAGTGGCATTGCATTTGATTTCTTTTTTCATTAAATATGTTTCATTATGAATTTATGTATGTGCTTGTTGTTCTGTAAAATTAAGTCTTATGCTATTTCTACTCCTCTAAATAATTTTCATGAGCAGATTAAGGTCTTCCTTCTTAAGAATAGAAATAATACAATGCTTTTGTGATATATTTATGATTTCTATACATAAATGTGTGTGTTATTACACAGTCACATGCACACACTCATACATACATTTATCCAAGTTGGTAAATAATTATAGCAACAGAAATTCTGTATTTATAGCAGTTTCCTTTTTTATTTTAACTAATTATCACTGTTTTCCATACCAATGAGAGAAGACAGTACTTGTATTGTATTAGATACTCTAAACTTATCAGGATTCATGGATGTAGAGCCCTAATGTATTCCTTACAAGACTTCTGCCTTCTGGACATCAGAAGTCTTTTGGTTCATGTAAGACAGCATTGATTTTGTAACATCAGCCTGTGTATGTGTATGTGAGTGTGTGTGACACTATGTGAAAATATCTTTGAAATTAAAAGTCAAATTCAGCTTCACCCTGGAAACGGTCTATGCTTGTTTGAGGAGTGGCTGTCAGCTTGCTTTTTGTCCTGTCAAATGCCAGCTGCTGTGTCATGATTACTTCAGGCCACAGGATCACAGAACTCCAGATCAAAGCTGGCTCAACAAAAGGGGGAGAAAATGTGAGACGACCTATCAATATTTTGGAGATTGGATTTTATGCTTTTAATTACTGAAGAATATTTCAGCCACTTTCCTTGCTGATGAATCAATAAGTCAGAAATCTCATTCAGGGTCAGGCACGAAAAGAGAAGTTGAAATCTATCAGAGCAGTAATTTCCATTAAGAGTTGTATATTTTAGCCTTGTCTTGTAGTTGTACTGGAAGTTTTTGTTCTGTTATTTGCGAAAGAAAACTTCTGGGGCCGGCCTGGTTAAGTGCACACGTTCCACTTCTCGGCAGCCTTGGGTTTGCCACTTCGGATCCCGGGTGTGGACATGGCACCGCTTGGCATGCCATGCTGTGGTAGGCATCCCACGTATAAAGTAGAGGAAGATGGGCATGGATTTTAGCTCAGGGCCAGTCTTCCTCAGCAAAAAGAGGAGGATTGGCAGTAGTTAGCTCAGGGCTAAACTTCCTCAAAAAAATAAAGAAGAAAACATTTCTATTTTTATATTTCTTTTTGTTTTGAAATTTTCTTATTGACTATCCATTTAGATAAATTTTTTTTCTATCTGTTTGTATATCTACCAATCTATCTACCTACCTACCTACTCATCTATTTGGCATCTATCTATTTCCCGCCAAAAAAGGAATTGGTAATTAGGATTCTTGGGCTCCATTTTCAGGTAGCCAGGAAGGTATATGATTCATTCAGCAAAGCGGATGCTACAGAATTGGTGAGGCCATGCGGTGGTGCCAGCAGCTGCATCCAGTAGCAGGGTCAGTGTCCAGCTGTGTCCACTGTGGCACTGTCACTCGACTGCTCCGCACATTATAATCCTGGTTGCAGTATTTAAAGCTTAGCATAACTGCCTTTCTTTCTGTTTCCCTAATTTTCCAACCTCCCTGTCAGGCTTATGAGCGAAGCAGTAGCTTTCCAACTTTTTCCTTCTGTTTGATTTAGAGCTTATTTCTCTTGCTTAAAATGACAGAACCTGTGCTTAAACAGAAAATTTGCAGCTATATCCTTAGGTGCAACCTAAATTAAAATTGTTATATTTTCCTTCTAAAATAATTATGGTCATCATACAATGACTAATTTTAGTCAGTATCACTTTGTTTTTTTCTTAAAGTCCGTTTTGTAGATAGTCACATAGCTACAACTACTTTCTTTGTTTTATTTTATTTAGAATTTGAATAGTAGAATATTTTCCATTCTTGACTTTCTTCTTGTCTGCGTCCTTCTGTTTTAGACGTTTCTCTTGTAAACCACATAGGGTTGTCAGCAAGTGATGTAGGTTCCAACCTTACCGTGGATCCACGATCACGCCCCGTGACTGGGCAGTGCTATCAACCTCGACGCTCTTCATAGTTGAAATCCAACAGTAAGCCCTGGAGGGACTGGCATGTCAGCTGCCCCCGTCACAAACTGCTTTCCACTCGTAGCAATGCATGTGATCCCTGCAGCAACCTTACTTGAGTTATTTAAGACGGGTATAATTGTCTCCATTTTATTGTTGAGTACAAGTAAATAAATTTCCCAAGGAGACACAAGAAGACGAACAGGGGTTCAAACCCATAGCTTCTGACTTTACAATATGTTCTTTTTTTAAAGCATTATACCATTTCCATGGATAAAATTAGATAAATTAATTGTCCAACATCACATCATCTCTTTTGGATACATCCATTTATTTTTTTACACAACTATCTTCGTATTCTCTTTGATATGTGATTCTAATTAACACATTTTGTCTAGGAAGCAAATGTTTACATTTGGGAAGGGGGGAAAATAGGAGGAGTGAGGTGACATTTAAAAAATATCCCTTAAAGAGAAAACAACAGTAATCTGTGCCCTAAAATATATAATAAGTGTGTGTGTGTTCATATGCATATACACACATACAAACATAAATATACACATATATATTTTTACATGCTCTTTGCCAGGCTGTGTTCATAAGCTTTCACACGCATTGATTCATTAAATGCCATCGCAGCGTTGTGAAGTCGTGACGGAGTAGTGATTTGTATTCTTGTTTTGCAGATGTGGGAACTGAGGCAGAGGGAGAGTAAGCATCCTTCCCAAGGCTTTCTGCTTCAGAGTCTATGTCCTCAACTACTACTGTAAATAGCCTTTCACCTCACAGGGAATTCCGAATAGAAAGCATTTTTGGAAGACATTATTTGTTTCAGAAAATATATTAATTCTATTATTTGAGAAAGCATGTGAAGGGTTTATCACCCTTCAGCTTTCTGCTTCAGCAACTTTGGAGATATTGATGACATTCTCTGAGAAAGAAAACAAAAGAGAAGCTTGTGGGGTAAAACAAATTTCTTGAGTTTTGATTTTATTAAATTTGCGATGTCCTTGAACTATTAAAATATAGGTAACTGAGAGGAAATGTATCTATAGGTCTTGAGATGGGGAGGACGATCTCACATGGAGATTTTGGAGAGTCAGCACAATACAGACAGATGATAATTGAAGGCACAATGGTAAGAAGTCTCTAAGGATGAACACGTACATACTTTCTCTCTAGCTATATCTGTGTAGAAGGACCAAGTCCTATTAAGACAATCTTGTTCCTAGTGCCTGAATCTGCCCTGTTCTCTCCATTCTCCGTGATATTTCTTTAGCACGGACAGCCATACTTCCCTTGGGGAGTTCTATGAAACAGCCTTGTATTTGACCAACTTTTGCCTGACTCTCACCAAATCTTTCCCTAAAGTACAGCCAATGATATTTTATTAAATACAAATTTGATCATGTCGTTCTTTTGCTAAAAATGTTTCCCTGCACTCTTCTGCTTGTTAGGAAACTCTCATCAACTGTTTAAAGATTTTAATTCTCATTGTTCTTTAGTTTACAGCACAGACATTAGTTCTTTGAAGATTTTCATAACCAAGCAAACCCCAAACACGTTGCTTATCACTATGTGTTTTAACTCCTTGACAACTATGCTCTTTCTCCACTAGGTTATAATCAGCGAGAGAAGGAGCTGTCATTTTAACTTTTATATGCAAGGCTGAGCGTAATGTTGGATTCAACAAGTACTCAGCATTTGCTGAGTTAAATTACTCTTTTATAGCAAGCATAGATAATAAGAACATATGATCTGAGTCTTATTTTGAATCAGGCAACACACTAGGTACTATAGAAATGTTGGATATACAATGAAGTGTTAAATTCATGCCCTCAAGTAGCGTATAGTCTAATGTCGGCCATGCAAGGTGTAAACTCATGGAAAACAATGAACGATAAGCTGTTTACTAATTGCCAAATACATAAGACTGAAGAATTTTCGTAGGAGATCATTAGAGCACAAACTCTAATAATTCTAAAATGTCTCTGTTTAAACCAATTAAGCTCCCTTTCTTGTCCATCAGTGGTGTCATTTTCACGATAAATGAGAATCAGGTATCGAATTTGAAAATCAAGCAAACATTTTGCAAATAAACATTCATTTATATTCAATTATATAATGCGTGTTGAATGTCCCTCATGTGCTCTGTACTGTGCTGAATGTTGGAGACAAATAGCCACTAGTCTTGAGTAGTTTAGGGAAGGAGACAGGCAAATATGTAAGTTAAAACAATGTGGTGATTTTAACGACAGCTGTATGCAGAGGGTAAGGGTGGGTGGGGATCAGGACCATGTGAATATCCACGAATCTCTGATATTTTGGGGAAAATAGGTGGTATTATAATGACGTAGGGCAACTGAATAAAACCTTCAGATATCATCGTTATAATAATATCACTTCAATTTAATGGATATTTTCTGATATCCTCAAGTATAAAAACTTCCTAATCACAACAATATCTCTATTACTTGATAAAGCATCAAAAGCTGCAGTGAATATGGAGGAGTTATTATTTTTTAATTGTCTGTAGATAATTTTACTTCAGACATATTTATGATGTGGATTATTCTTTTAGCAAAGGCTTATATTGTATTTGAAGTTTATATTTTCTCTTTTTCTTTTTCAATCTTTTTCGGCTATTAAGTAAATATTGACTAGAAACTAAACACTGAATGGGGAAACTAATAATTTTGGTGATTTAAAGCTCTTCTAATAATTATGCAGAGATGGTTAAATCTTCACTTTACAAACAAAATTATTAGAAAAAGAAAAACTTTTAGCTATGAAACTGATGTGATTATAGCAAGACAGATCTCACGAATTTTCCAATATCGTAAAATCACTTTCATAAGCACAAATACATGGAGCCAACTAAAGAGGCACTTTTCTTCCTGCTGTTTGAGTTCTTTAAACCTAGAGCAATTAGTTTAAGTTAGTTTTCGGTTAATATTGAAGTTACTATTTTATGTAAAAAAATTCCAAATTTGTGCCGCTTATCCCCCTTTGGAGCATAACTAAGTACAAAACCTTATAGGTGGTTAATGTCAACATTTTAAAAAACAAGAGTGAGTAGGGTCATCTGCTAAAGAAAGACAGATTTCACAGTGCCTCTTGTAGGCACTGGGAAAGAAAGCGTTTTCCTTCTTAACAACCTTGAAAACAGATATGAATAAGTAGAATTTCCCCAGGAAACAAAACCAATCTGTGGAAACTTCACAAAATACACACTGCTGGCCAGCAGCACTGCACATTCACAAGGCTGCTGACAGAGCCGGAGGTCATCCTGGTATCAGCCCCCAGTGGACAAGGTGATGGCACGCTGACACAGGTTTCTCTGCCAAAACCAATTACTGTTTACACCTTTCCTGGACCCTGGGACAACTTCTCTCTCCAAAGACTAAAACTAGGATCAACCACGTTGCTTTAGTCATATTAAATTCCAAAGAGTGAATCAGAAAAGTTTAGTTACTCACATAAGTATCATCGTGCAGCAAGTTCATAAAATAATATAATAAAAAGTTATTTTCATCAAGGCACACCAGGATTAAGCCAGACAGCTTTCTTTGATATTTCATATAAAATGGGTATGGATATCTGTGATTCCATTTTTACCTTACAGTATTTTCACGTTGACAATTATTTTAAAGCAATTATACATCAAACCATAAATCTACTTACACTTTAGCTAATTATAAACATTTTCTGTATTTTTCAAAACGGTTTTCATGTGACACAATTTAGTGCATCAATTGTCTTTGTTGTCCTCTCCAGGCCTCATCAGTTTAAGGATATATCATTCTCAAGAAATTTCACTAATGGTTTAATCCCCTACCATGTGACTTGAGGATTTATCAACTTTTTCGTCTCCTTCCTCTCTCAAGTATCTTATATCACATGTACTCACAAAGCAGTCTGAGCTGTCCTTCCGCCTCCATTCCCTCTTTGCCACAGGTCAGCACAGAATGCTCCCCTTGAGCAAGGGTTTGTGCCACTTTTTCCTCTGTCCTTTCCGCCAGACCACTGAGTCTTCTGCAGGCTGGGGAACTCTGGCTGCTGCTGTCCTCGGCACCACCACTCCTGTCACTCTGCTGCTGGGGCAGCACACGCGGCAGTGTCCAGTACATCAACTTCGTTCTTCTGCACAACCAGACAAGGCTCTGCTGAAGCCAGAATGTTACTTGACCAGAGCCGCTCCCCTCTGCACTGCCGCTGGACCCCGGACAGAGGCCATGCACACTCCGCCACTCTGTTTGTCTTTCTGAGGTCCCTTGACTCTGCCCTCCTAGGCAGTTCCTGGATATTGCACCGTGGCTGATTTTCGAGCTGTAGATGCCGCTTGACTACAGCTTGTCCCCGAGCATTTTATTTATGAATTCCCACTGCTAATAACCAGGGCTGGAATATACTAAACACCCAATAAATATTTCAGGAATTTTACATAACTTATTTTGGCTGCTGAGACCACTTTTCTGCTGAAGGTGGACAAAGCACTCCCCAGCCTTCATGGGAGACTATTTTGGAGAGGTGTTAGAGTCATAGCATTTAGGCCCAAAGAGGTTACTAGAACAGTTCTTTAACTCTACACAGGGCTTTATCACCACCGGGTCATACATCTTCCACCAGGTAAATGTGTTAGACCAGGTTCAGCTAATAGGTAGGACATGATTCCTGGAGCCGCTGCTCCCTGTGACCATCATTCACTGTTAATGAAGTCTTCCTGTCACAAAGGAAAATCCCAGAAGTGCACCAGAATTTCCTCTTGTCTTCTTTTAGACATCTTCCTCCCTCCTTCCCCAATCACAGAATTTTATCAAACATACCCCAGTCATTGACATGATTACCAACACTTGAAAGCTTTAAGTTCTTTTTTTGTCCACATGCTATATTATAAATGCATATATGTATATGTATATATGTATAATATATGTGTGTGTATATACGTGTATAGATGTATGTGTGTGCTATTAGGTTCATTTGGCACTCTCAGCAGAGATAATGCGATGAAACAGCAGTACTTAAGTTTAAAAAAATGAGAGCTAAAGATTACTGATTATCTAACGAACAATTGGTGCCTTTGAAATCCATTATATCATCTGACTTTGTTGTAAGGTAGAGAAAGAGGAAATATATAAGGTCAAAATGCACAATGCAGCAATAAATGGTAACCTCATATTATCCTACAAGTACTTTCAAATATCAGATCACGATGTGGCTGTATGTATTGTCCACTAAAACTCAGCTTCTTAGCATTTTCATTAACATGTTTTTATGACTTTTCTCTAAAAAATATTATAGATTTGGTAACACTGTGGCACTCTATGTTAAACATAGTGGGATATTACAAATAAAAATCTTTACTTTGCTATAACAGCTTTAAAGACATGAGGAGCCAAATAGCAATTACTCAGTCTTACATAATTAGTTTTGGTACCACAATATAGTTTTTAAGTTAGTTTATGGAAGGGCATAAATTATTTTGAAAGGATTAGTATGTACACAGTTACTTGGACAGGAAACATACAAAGTGAACCTGGAGCATCTTGTGGTGCTAGAAAGTAAGGAAGTGCTCAAACAGCCCATCCCACAATGATGAGCATATGGCAAAGGGGTATGGGAGCCAACTGAAAGAGCTCCCAGTGGCCAAACCTGGAAGGACTTGAGCAAGAAAATAAAGCAGGACTGGCTTATAAGCCAAAGTATAAAGTAAATATTCATGAGTCCACACTGATACAAATAAATGCCTAAATATAAAAATAAATAAGAGAAAAGAGACAAATCTCTTGTACAGAAGAATTCCAAATACTTTTAGTAGATATTCCACTCTCAAGGAAGTCGAGCATGCCTCCTCACTTTTTAAGTGTGGGCTGTGCAGTATGACTTCCTTCCAAAGAGTACAGTATGGAAAGGGGGCAAGGGGGAACTACACAGTGGAAAAATCTGAAAAACACTACTTTAGCCACATTATCAAGATCAACATCAATAGTAAGTCATGTTCATAGTATGATATCATGTCACGAAAATGTAATTTACCTCTGTGCTCTTTTCATACCCCTAAGCTCTTGTCCATAGATTAGGCAAGCTTTAGGAAGCTTCACGCATACTTTATAGCACTGCTTAGAGTCTGTCCCTTCAGTTCTTGCAAACGTTTCTAAACACGGCCTAAGAGGAGCCAGCTATTCAGATAACAATATCTTTAAAATTCTATTTAAGTTCAATTCAGTATTTTCTCTTGTAAGTGAAAATGACTGCTTTACAAGTCTTGAGAATCCGTTCTTATTTTGTTTCACATTTTCAACACTGTTGACCAGAAGCCAAAGCTTCCAGTATTTTCAAAATTGGCTCTATGTCCATCTTCTCTCAGTGGATTGCCAAACACACTGCGAGCTGGCAAAGATTAAGACACAAGTATTTATTTAGATCATAATTAAATAAGAACTCTGTATAAGGGCAAGTGTTCAATAAGAATGCTTGAAAGAAAGCTGTCAAAATAAAACCCTCAGAGATAGGAGTTTTCTATCCTAGTTTTGTATACATGACGTCTGGGGACATATCATAGAGAACGTTAACATGGGAAACCTTATTTACTTTCTCCGCTATAAACGATTGAGCAAATTGGCATAAAGGGATATCTTTAGTCCTGGTTTGACTTTTGTAAAATGTAGAGCCAAGTAATTTCTACCAAATGAACAAGGACCATAACCGGACACAACTTCAATCTTCAGCTTCAGCTCCAGTGAGCAGGAGCTGCTGTGTTGCATCCACGGCTTGCACTCTTCCTCTCCAGACGTGCTGATATAGATCGTGCCAGCTTCAAGGACAAGCCACCAGGAGGGATGGGGAGTGGATGTATGCAGCATATCCCACTTCGCATAATTTCGGTCTCATAAATACGCTGGGAGGGTGCACTAATAATGTACTTCTGGAATAAAAATCCTTATTTATAAGAAAATTAACTCTGTGGAATTTGTAATGTATGATTTGGTTTATGGGTCATTTTGAGGATCTGATTTGGGCTGAGAAAGTCCTACTTTTATAAAGTAGGGCAAAATGCACGTGTTTGTCATGCTCTTTCAGGACATTTGCAGATTCCCCAGGGTGCATATAGCTCAATGTAGAATGAAGGGAACTTACGTTTTAGAACTTCTACATGGAAGTCCATCATTCGAATTAAAAAAGATGAATAAACAGGTAGATAGGAAGATGATAAATAGAGGGTTAGATGATGAATAGGTGTCAGATGTCAGTGTTTGTCGTTTTGTTCTGTATGGTATTTTCTAACATCCTAACCTAGCCTTGTTGGCCAGTTAGTGACGTCTGGGGATAATGAGGACAAAATAGTGTTTTTTTTGTATTTTTAAGGAGGTTAGGGATATAAAGACCATAAAAGGTATTCTATATCAGGGTAAAGTATATAGCTATAAAATTATTTTTTTTAAAAAGTGAATGACTAAGGCAAAGAGCAAACACTCCTAACTAGAAAGTCAACTCAATGGCTACGATGAGTTAAATAGGTAAACCATTCCTTGTTCACCATTTTGGAATCCAAAAAACTCTGAAAATAAAAAGTTTTTGGAAGCGGGTGACAAACTTTGGGCTACACAATCTGAGCTGAATTCTAGTGAACCTCGCATAGCTATTATTTAAGCCTCTTTTTCTCCCCCATTCCCTTCTGAGAGTATATATATTTTATGCCAACTTTTACCTTTCCAAAATCTGAAGAAAAAAATTTCTGAAATACATCTGACACTTTAACAAAGATCACGGAATCAAATGAAATACATTGAATTATATACATATTTTTTAATATTGCTATTGTTTGGCTATTTTGGTTTTCATCACCTTCTCCTTTTCTTTTGAAAAGAAAGACCCACCCGTGTCGTTATTGCTGAAGACCAGGACCTCAGTGTAATCCTGAGGATTTGCCCCCCCAAAGTGAAGGCGCTGGTAAGATTTGGAGTCATGATTCTGTCTGTTTTTTATCAGGTTACTTAATTCTATTAAACTCAGAATCCTCATTTGAAAATACAAATGGATATATTACATCCATCATGGGTTGTTAGGAGAATTACAATAAGCAAAATTTTCTAAAGTATGGAAAATATTTATGCATTTCTATTTGTATTCAATTTTATAACTACTTCAGAGGGAAAAGGAAGAAGTAAATAAAGTAACATCTGTGAAAATATTATGGTTGTTGCTATTAATAATTTATAATAATAATAAATAATAATAAACTTGGTTCCATGAATAATTAAGATGAAGCAGGATCAAACTTTGTTCATTCCCCATTGGAATGATAACAATACTAACAAAAACAAGGGCAGTGATAACAATGACAATAGTAATTATTGCAAACAGTCAATAGTGTTGTTCGAAGCATTTTACATTTATTAATTAATTTAACTTTTCCAGAAAATCTTATGTGTCAGATACCACTATAATTTATATTTTTTACAGGACAGGAAACTGAGGCACACGTGTACATAACTTGCTGAAGATCACAGACCCAGTAAATGACAGGGTGGGTGCCCTTCACGCTGCGCCATATGGTTGCTACTAGAAGCCATTCACATCTACATATTCTTTATGAGAACAGCAGCACAGCATTTTAGGAAATAATTTCTTCCATTAGAACATTAATTCATTGCCAAAATCCTATTGTGTAGTCAATATTTTTATTTTCCAAGATTGGCTGATGGTTGGTAAACAGTTTTGTTAGGGGGTACAAAGTAGAATTTTCTCCTTTTGGCAGAGAAGAATCTCATACTTATACTTCATTAATATGGTTTTACATATCGTTTTATAAACTCCAAATATTACAGACTTTTTAAAAAATATGCTAATGACCTTGCTAATTAAAATTCAACATCTATCTCCGCATTTCTCTTTGAACCTGGGCAAATTTTTCAGTCTTCTCTGTCTCAGGAAACCATAATAATTAGCGATCGACTCATGGTTTGAAGTTTAGGGTATTTCTTTCAGGAAAAAAAGTTGTACATGATTTAAGGGACGAAGCTTACATAAAGTTGCCTTATTATCCCTGTGTTTCTGCATAATACGTGCTGCAAAACAATGCAGCCCAAGTTGCCTAATTATCTTTAAGACGCCAAACAACTTGCTATGAACACCAACGGTGCTGCCTGCATTTCCCAGAGCGTCCTAGCAATTACATGTGGAATCTGATCATGCAAAGTGCTCCTGAGTCAGGCAAAACACCAAACCATTGTTCTCTATGGCAATGCTCTGTTCCTAGAGGAGTGCTCAGTTGTCATTCCACTCCTTTCAATGCTCTGCCGCACTGTCTTCTTTGCTTTGTTTTGTATTCCCAGCAGCTGCTCAGTTCTTTGCTCTGACAGCTGGATTATGAGTGGTATTTGAGGTTAATTAAATCAGTGATGAATTTTAAATAGAGGTACAAAATCAGGGCAGCAAGACCTAGAGAAAAGTCAAACTCCCTGAGAGTCGCCTAGGGAAAAACAGGGCATGATGCGCCAGCCAGAGAGAGCAGAGTCTGTCAGAAGTGTCCAGAGTCTATTCAAGGAAGTACACGTCTACCTTAAGTGAAAAATCCATCACTCACCTTACCATCATAGACAGAATCATCCTGAGTTACTGCCATTGTTTGGGCCATACAAAGTATTAAAATAATACTGGTGTCATTTCTGACCTTTTGTTTATGTTTGTGTTTGGCATTATTTCTGACAGGATTTAGGATGCCATATGTGAAGTATAGTAGATTTTTTCTTCTGAAAGTCACATATCAAAGTGACAAGCACAAAGCATCATTGATAACAGTGCAGTGTTGTTTTATTAATAAAGGAAGCAAAGATTTTTAGGAGTGGTTTAAAATGATCTCCAGACTTTGCTAAAAGAATGTTTTTTACTCTTGCTCTTTTATTTTCAAGTAGAAAAATTTCTTTAGCATATCTTTTTCTTCTTTTGATCCTACACAACCAATGCTGCTCTGTAGTCTAAACTTTCATTTTTAAATTTAGATTTTACATTAATCTATTAATTTAGACTTGACATTAATTTCATCAGCCCCATAAGACAAATGAAAATGCCAAATCTCTTCGCCTATTGGTATCTACAGGTCATCATAGTAATATTCTGTATCGTTTCCTCTCTAGCAGTTTATCGACCACCTATTAGACAAAGAATAACGTGTATATAAAAGTATTTTTTTAATATTTTTGATGATAAATGGTTATTATTTTATCTAGCAAATTTTCATTCCATAAATAAATTTAACGGATTATTTAACAGATTCCCACTATGCCTTCAGGTTTATGTCTGCAGAATCAGTGACTACTGCAACACGAGTGGGGGCTTCTACTTCTAGCCATGAGTGAGTGTCTAAAACTGGACTATCCTCCCCAGTAAACACACAGAAGACTGGACAAAATATATAAAATAGCTCTTTTCAATAAAAGGATAAAAGGCGGAGCAGGACTGTGATTCCTGTAGGACCAGAAACCACTAAGATCATCCTGACTTTCCAAAGCATGGTGCCTCAGAGCTGGGTGAATTCGTCGAGTTAAGGAATGAGAGACAGGAGTTCAGGGATGCTGAGTTAGTTGAAATCTGTGGGGAAGAGATCAGGAGAGGAAGAAGCTAGGCAGAGAAAGAAACCTGTGTAGCATCCACTAGAATATGATACTGAATATTGTCACAGAGGCGTGGGGTGAAATTATGAAGAGGAAGCACAGAATGACAGGAGGATGAACCAGCACATGTTTAAGAGTTTCCACATGGCTAGTGGACACTCAAATTCCATCTAGCACAAATGGAGAGTTCTCATTGAACACTTGTGACTTTTAGTAGAGACTCAAGCAGGTGTACCACCTTAGCAGCAAGGTTAATCTGGCTCTGTGGTGAAAGTTGAATGAGACGTGCATTAACAGTTTGAAAACAAGCTTCACACATTCAGCTGATTCACAAGAAACTTAAATGCCTGCTGAACCAAGCCCAATACTCGATTTGGGGAAGCAAGCTTCTGTTTAAATTGATTCTCTTATATAAGAGAGATATAAAGACAAGTTATAAGGTGAGGAAGAGGTAGGACCGTTGTGAGGTTTAGAAGACGAGACTGTTACCCTTATAATGTATGGGGAAGGAGCTACTAAGGAACCATTGTAGATCAGAAGTCATTATTTGGAGTTGTGCAGTCACAACCACAGAGTGCAATCAGTGAGAACAGTTGTAAGATCATCTACAGAAATTTATAGGAGTCCCTGCGCACAACAGGAAAATATGGATTCTTGGAATTTCCTGGGTTGGTGTTTGCTGCTTGAGGACAACTGAGGAAAAGACAGGCAAGAGTTAATGGTTTGATTATAGGTATAGGATTCCAGGCAAGCCATTTATGCTAGGTGTAACTCAGTTTTCTCATTTATAAAAAGAGATAGTTGTTCTTAACGATTCTGTGAAATTTTAACATTTTTATGATTTATCTATCTGTTTTGTTACAACAAGCTTAATCTTAGTTATTGATTAGAAATAGGAAATTTTACGGAGACTGTTAGATATTATTAGGTTGGTTTGAGTTCTCTACTGATGTTTAAAAAATTGTAGTAGAACTATGGACCTAGTTTCTTAAGGGAGAGTTCAAGTAAGGGTTTGGGGAAGAGTCTAAGATATTTACTCTGCTAAAATATAACCATAGAATAGGAAAGATAGCTGTTTGTTATACTCTGTTGAATAAAGGGAGCCTGAGAAGAAAAAAGGTAGTAATGGTAGTTGGAGTCCAGACTTGAAATAGAAGCTCTGACGCTAACCCCAGGATTGACTCCATTGTAAATATTATGCTTCTATATGAGGCAATGAGTTTTTTTCAGTTTTTTAATAATGAAGTATGCTTATTGATAGATACAATGGATGGCTCTTTAGGACTATTCCAGGATTATATACAACTAAGTAGGTTCTTTGATGCAGTATCCATGATTTTATTAAGAAAGAATAATTTGAATATCAATTGAAAAAAAAGAAAAGATGCAATTGCCAATGAAGCACTTTAAAATTGAAACTGTAAAAGTCTGTGATGGTATTTAAATTTAAAAAGCCATGCCTTGCCTTCAGTCTTGCTTTTAATTGGAAAATCTCTGGCTTAATGAAAAAAAATTTTTTTGAGGCAGATTAGCCCTGAACTAACATCTGTCACAAATCCTCCTCTTTTTGCTGAGGATGACTGGCCCTGACCTAAGGCCTGTGCCCATCTTCCACCACTTTACATGTGGGACACCTGCCACAGCATGGCTCAAAAAGTGATACATAGGTCCACGCCCGGGATCCGAAACGTCGAACCCCGGTTCACCAAAGCAGAGCGCGTAAACTCAACTGCCATGCCACTGGGCCAGCCCCATGGCTTAATGAAAATTTTTATTAAGAGTAAAATGTTGTCTTTCCTCTCTGGAATGACACATATATGATTTTTCATGACTCTATTATTCAAATGACAATGATGCTATTTGGTTGGCTACATAGCTTAGATATTATTTTCCAAACTATTATGAAATATTTTAAAATATGTTACAGACAATAAAAGATGCAGATATAAATAGCTTCTTTTTCCATACCATAAAGTGAAGTTTATATTTCTGAATATAGGAAACATTCATTTTACATCTGAAGTTACGCAGTCTTATTAAATCAAAGATCAAAGTCATTGACATAGTTGAATTAAAATTCATTATAATTAGTCCTATTTTTAAAATTTCATTTTATTTTTATTATGAGAATATCACAAGTGAGTAGGAAAACAAAATCAGAGTACAAAATGGCTTCTAAATCTCTATGACTTCTGTGTCCACACCCCTGTGTCCTCTCTTCTCTACTGAGGTGGTTCAAAACTATGCAGCTCAGGAAACATGCCTGAGAAGTATGCTTGGTTCTGGAGAGAGAACAAGAAATAAGACTAAGTTGCTCCGCTGAGGAATATCACAATGTAATGCTTTTATTTGCACGTGGGTTCCTACGTGCACACAGAAACCTGCATGCCTGTGGGTGAGGGGGAAAAACACAAACACAGAGGCTCAATTACAGGACATTTCAAAGTACAGCAGAGGGAGAGTCTGATTCTAAATGCTAGGGCCAGGGAAGGCTTTTTGTTGGTTGTAACATTTGGATGGAAACTTGAATCAGGAATAAGATGTCTTTAGGAGGAGCAAGGTGGAAGGGATTAAATAACAGCGTAAGCAGTAGTAGAGATGTGAAAACGCATATTGTTTTCAGGGGAGTAAAAGTAGTACCTTTGAGGCAAGGATTGGCTATGATACTAGAAAAAATTAATTACATTCAAATTAGGAAATGTCTTAGATTATTTGCTGTGGAAGTTGATCTCTCTTTTCTAGGTAATTGAGAACTAAGGGGGATATTTAAGAAGGTGAGTAACTAAATCAGATTTGGGTTAGGGAGGAAAATTCCAATGAAAATATAAAAGATGGACTGGAGAGAGAGAAGAAAGAATAACCTGGGAATAAATGGAAATACTATTGCAGTAATTCCTGTAAAATACAGTGATTGAGAAGTAGTTGAAGTGAGAATGGAATATTAGACCAAAAAGCTCTATTATTTGTTTGAAAGTTTAATTCAAGTTTGTGGCTGAAATAATCACATCAATATGAAGACATATATATCTGTTGCTTATAAATGTATCTTCCATTGTTAGGTCTTATTTTAGAATCTAATTTCAAATGTTTGTAATTCACATTATACTGTACATTAATAATACATTGTTTTATTGAACATTGAATATGTGATAAGATAAATAATAGTGCCTGTGATGCATACTTCAAAAAAATATATATACTAATAGATTATTGATCATAAATTAAAATAAACTCTTATGGCTTATTTGTAAGATTTTATATATTAAAAATTGAGCATAGAATTATTGAACAGTAGGCCCCCCCAGGACCAGTTCACCTGACCCCGACTTATCAACAGAGTCATTAAGAGGAGTTTTTCAAGAACTGAGACCTCATATCCAGTTCAGGCCAGTTGAGACCGCCAACCTATCAACTGGGCCTGTGCAAATGCTAACGCTCCATAAGTGACCTTTTTGACATCAAGGAGCTAAAAATCCCACCTTCAGATCATGGTAACGCCGCCATTTTGTGAACCTGCGTCCTGTGAAGAGGCATGAAGCTTGACTGTGCTTGCACAGATCATCAATTACCTCACTTCTCCTTACCTCCAATCATCTATCTCCACACTTCAGATGGCCCCGCCCTGCATCCCACAAATCGTGCCCCAAGCCCTGTCAGGGAGACAGATCTGAGAGCATACTCCCCTGTCTCCATGCAGATCAATCTTGCAAAATAAAGCTGATTTCTTTTCCCAAAAGCTGGTGCCGTAATAACTGACTTTTCTTAATGCTCTTCGAGTAAGAGAACCCCAAGTTTGTGCAGTAACATTATGTGTGTCTTTTTGAATTTTATATGTTTCAGTCTGATAGCTGGAATCAGCAGTACACATATCTTTTCATGCTTTGTCTTGAAAACTTAGCTTTAACCTGAAAATATATTTCTGTTTAAATCCAGGACTTAGCACACTTCTTATCTGTCATGTTCCTTCTTAATCCAGGTAACCTTTCCTCTTCGCTTTGTTCCTTTGTTTTGAACATGTTGAGGTTGGATGCTGACAGCAAAGTCAAACCCTGAAACCACCTGTCAGGACCCAGGGGAGGCTGTTATTATTCACTGCTTCCTCGGGATGTAAGGTCAATACGACAGCAGGGTATGATTGGATAAATATGCAGGAGGAAGAGACATCAACTCAAAGTAGAAACTACCAGCTGTCCGTAGAATCGGGAAGACAAGAGCAGAGAAGCAGCCACAAGAGGCTGCCTTGTCAGTTGGGAATTGAATCTTTGGGGTGCTGAGAAATTTGAACTGAAGAATAGCATTTGTTAGAAGTGGCATCCTTTCATAGAATCTTTCCAAATATAGTTTATAGTTTCTCAAACACTCTTTTGTCAACATAGGTGGCAAATTATATTCAAAAGAAAAGAAAAAGAATTGGCTTTATCCATATGTGGTGCTTGCTGCGGGCTTGGGGTATCATCAGCAGAACACTGGCTTAGCAGATCATTAGTCTAAATAGAACAAAGTAACAGGTTAGGGTTCCAAGACTCAGGAAGTACCATGAAACATGACAAACTATAATAGATACTATTTGCTTTGTCCAAAATTACAATAATTTATTACACTTTTTAAGATAGTTTCTAAGAGGGAATAATGAAATCTACTCAATATTGAAAAAATGCAGCGTGTTAAATCTTATATATACTAAAAACTCTCATATTGTCTTCATTCTTTCTTAACCTTTTCCCTGAGCAGAGTTACTAAACCTGGTTCAACCACATTAATTCCCCCTTTCATGGCCGAATATAAGTGCCTATTTTCTTTCTCTTTATCCTGTTCTAGATGGAATTGGTCATTTTCACTTTAATGAGAAATGAGCATGTTCCAGTGCAGTTGTGGGCTGCATTTTTTGGAGAGTCTTGCAGAAGCTAAAGGCTTTTAGGAAAGGAGTTGTACACCGCACATCTCTTTCTTTGTAACATTGCAGATATACTACAGCAATTTGTGCATTTTGTTGTACATGCCTACCAACAAACCAATATTGAATATTTTAAGTCAAATAATGAGTTATATTTGCCTAAAAAGAACTTTTGTTGACTGTGTTTTAGTGTAAAAGACACAATGCTGATTCTTATTTCTAACCCAAGTTACTACAAGATATGTTATGTCAACTACCTCTGCTTTGTATTGTAGATATTACATAAATTTCATAAAATGTATTTGATACTTATAATTTTAATGAATTTAAACATAAACTTTAAAAGATAAACATTCAGTTGCATTCTAAGAAAGTGAGATAAATTTAGATTCTTCTTTATGGCATATCTTATTCTCTTGGATGATCTAAACTACATATTTTTATGATTCCACAAAATCCCAGTACTTTCTTAGAATTCAATGCCATGATATTCTTTCGAAATTGCTCTGTTGAGGATGATAAAGTGTTTGTAATGGAATGAGGAAATATAAGAAAATGATTAAAAGCACAGGCTCTGCACTCAGACTTCTGAAGTTTAAATCTTGGCTTTAAACCGTATTAGCTGTGTGTGTGTGCAGACAGATTACTTGATCTCCTTAGTTTCATTTTTCTCCTTAATAAAATAGAGATAATATTGCTAATTACTCCATTGTGTTGTTTCAAGGCTTAACGGTATTTCTCAATGTGAGCTTTTTTTTTCTTTTTTGAGGAAGATTAGCCCTGAGCTAATATCTGCCACGAATCGTCTTCTTTTTGCTGAGGAAGACTGACCCTGAGCTAAGATCTGTGCCCATCTTCCTCTACTTAATATGTGGGACACCTGCCACAGCATGGCTTGCCATGCAGTGTGTAGGTCTGTGCCCGGGATCTGAACTGGTGAACGCCAGGCCAACGAAGCAGAATGTGCAAACTTAACCGCTGTGCCACTGGGCCAGCTCCTCAATGTAAGCTTTTGATGCAGCACCTAACACATAGTAAATGCATCCTTCTCCCCCAAAATTTGTATTACAAATATAATGCGTTCTGAATCACTGGACTGGTGTTGTTGAAGAGGAAAAAAAAATGTGAGCTCTGATTTACTTAATCAAAGGTTAATTCTGAAATACTTATTTGTTTTACTAGAGATTTTAATATGTAGTTATCAGAAAGCTATTTAGGAATCTTTAGCTTAGATCATAGATTGGACTAATCTACTATATCACTGTTCTGGTTGATTACTGCTAAAATCATAACTGACGAACCACTACAAAATTGTCTGCCTTAGTGCCTATGCCACTGAGAAAATATAGTCAATCAGAAGAGCTTGGTACCCATGCATTCTTCGTGTTTTCCTCTTCTCACTGGTGAATTATCCATGTTCTCTGCAGAGTCAGAGCCTCTACTTGGAGATTAAATCCTTTCACCTCCTCCAGAACCCAATGGCAGCAGTGTGCCTCCCATTTCTGCATCAGCGCTTCTTCCTGTGCGCTCCACCTGTTGTTTCTCCCATCTGAAGACACAACCCCAGAACCTCTGCAGATTCCCCTGCTACTGCCACACATGACTGTCTTGGAAGCCTTACCCGTAAGCAATGATTTCATCTTCTCCACCCTGACTCTCTCAGACCCACTTGCGATCCCCCTTTATTTCCTTTCCTACTTTGTTTTTCCTCCATAAAAACACTATCACAACATAAAAGACTAAAGCTTTAACCTCCTTTCCTTCTCCTTCCTCTTCTTGCCTGTTTCTACACAATGAAATGAAAGATACCTGATCCTTGGCATTTAAGTATGCTTTCTTCCCTGCTATAGTCTCCATTTTTAGAATACTACCTGAGAGATAATACACATTCAATAAATATTTGTTGATTGAAGGAATATGTGAAAGCTTAGAGAATCTGTAAATGAAATTTGACATATTAGAGGAAGTTTAGCAAAACAGTCTAATGAAAGCGGATGAAAACAATAAATTTTGATCTTCACCTCACATAAAACACCAAATTTAACTGTAGGTGAATTGCTCAGTTCAAAAAGAAAAAGAATAGGAGAAAATTAACCGAGAAATGTTTTTGAAATCTCTGCTTTGGGAGAATGTTTTATTCAAAAGGCAAATGTAGGCACTTGCAACAAAAAAATAATTATAAATAAATTAAAAATATCCTAAAGGAAAATATTCATAGATTTGATTACATGAGATATGTGTGTGTATTTAATTACACTATATATGTGTGTATGTGAATATATATAATGTACACACACATATACTTATAAGTGAAATTAAAACTGGAAAGTTCAATAACTTAAGGCAAGACACTACATGCCAAGAGATAAGTTGCTAATGGACATTAATGAACAAGTTAGAAACACGCATTTATAAAATAATTCTGGCCAGGAGTTGGTCAGGATGTAAATTTTTGGAATGCCTTGTTGTAAAACAAATTATCTATACTTATTGCAAGACTGTTTCATTGTATTCTTACAAATACTGAATGCTCCTGGAAAAACAAAACTTAGACACAAGTCCATACACACACACACACACACACACACCGTTTTTTATCTGAAAGTAAAAATCGGTTATCCAGTTATTTTAATAAATATTTCAATTATTACGAGTATATTATTTTCTGCATGTGTTAATCATTTGTTTTCTATTTTGCAAATTATCCTCTTTGTATGCATGACTGTCAAACTGCGTCTTTAGTCTTCGTCTTTCTTATGAGGTCAGCAGCCACATCTGTAACAGTCTGCTGGGCATCATTCCTCCAAGGGACTCATGGCATCTCAAACAAAATATGTTGGAAAACTGAAGTCATTGTTTTTTGCCAATGTTTGTTGCCCCTTTTTTTGAAGTTGACTTAATGAGATCACCATTTTTACAGTTATTCTTGTTCACATCTTGGAGTGGTATTTCATCCCTCCCTCTTCTGCTGTATAAAGCAGCTAACATCTCCTGTCACTTCTCCTAAACTTGACTATGTCTCTTCTGCCCACATACCTCCCTTGGACGTTGTGCAGCTTCTCATTATCTCATGGGTTCTCCTAGTTACTTGAAAGCTCTTTCTTAGTCATAATTGCTCTAGTTCTGATTTGTCCTGCATGCACTTGCCAGAACGATGCTTCTAAAGGGCACATTTGATCACTTCCTTCTCTTGTTCATAAATCTTCAAAATTGTCTTATTCCCCAACTCTAAACCTCAACATTTCATACTTGTGACAGGAATTGCCAACTTCAAACTTCAAGAATATACCAGATTCTACTTTCAAATACAGTCAGTTAATTGGGGGTATGTGCAGGTGTGTGTATTGGTTGTCTTTTTGTTGTTTGGTGACCTCAACAAAAATCTTATATTGTTAGGGTTAAGGTTAGGATTGGATTCTCTGAAGCATTTGCTTCTGCTGACCATTTGGCGTCCTCTCTAGGAACCCAGCCTCTCTTGTTAGACTTATCATCTACTCTTTCACTTGTCAAACCATAGACTTCTCCCTGGAAATTTTAATATGTATACATATATAACAATCACTGAATTTGGCAAAAATTTAGAAAGTCTACTTTCTGGATTTACATTTTTAATATTAAAGACTCTTTAATGGCTACTATGCATTCTGCACTGGAATCTTAATTTGTTCTGTAGGCAGCTCTGGGGCCAGACAGGGTCAGATGGTCTTCCTGTGGAGAGCTGGCCCCATCGACATTCCGAGGAAAATGGAACTTGGGCTGCCCCCAAACACGTGCAGGCCCCAGGGCACAAGTCCACATGGAAGCTCACATACCTTCTTGTGGCCTTGATTATTGAATTTGGTTCACAAATTCTAGGTGGGTCTTACTCTTTAAAGATTTTTCTCACTTCTTCATTTAAGCTTTTTTCCCCCCTGAATTATACTTTCATAATTTCTATCATGAGCATACTTCTCTCATGATGTATTCACAATGACATGAAGGCTTAAAAATAAAATACTTGTTCAGTATTTCGACCTTAATATATTTTATAAAAATATAAATTGAAAAATTTATATAATGAAAATTATTTTATTTGTAATTTTAATTGTCATTTTCCTATTAAATTATTAAAAGTATCTGTTAAAATTAAAAAGCATGATAAAGCATAATTAAAATACTAAAAATTTTACATAGAGCTATTTTTATTTTGTACATTCAATTGAATGCCATTAAAGACATTATCAAAGTAGGGTTGCTTTCAATTCTATGCCTCAAAGTTATCTAGTTGACAACATAAAGAATGGCGATATACTTCCTGAATGCTATAGCACATGTATAATTTCAAAAGTAAGATGAATTGTCTAATATTATAAATGTACAGCAGCCTCCATTTGCCACTGTTGTGAAAATCATTTCTAATTCATGAGTTCCTCTGAAATCACAAATGGGAACATCAAGATAAGCAAGAAAACAGATGTTTAGAACTACTGGGAATCAATACCTAATTATGCAAGAATCTATTGCATTCTTTCTGTCTGAGGAGAAGGATTTGACAAGTTAATTAATTTGTCTTTCCTCTTACCTAAGCACATCCATCACTCAAATCCTACATACATTCTGTATCAATATCTATCTCTAACATTGGCAGGAATACAACACACAGACTTCATGGCGCTCAGATGCAGTTGCACTTCGTTTCTTGATCACAGGGCTCTTGTCCTATACGGAGGACTATTTTCTTAGGACCTGAAAGGTCTTATCACCAGGGTGGATATTTAAATTAAAAGATGGTGGTCTGCCAAGTGCTGAGGGCTAGACTTTGTGAATGAGGTTCCTGTGTGTTCTATAAATGTATTGTTCTGTTTGTGCTTGTGAAATGTGCCCTCAAACATGCTGGGCCTCTCTTGCTGGAGTGTGAATGCAGTATCCATGTAAATAACCCGGAGATTTCACACAATCTTTGGATGTTATGCTAATTCCTCATGGTAATTTCATGACCTTCATGAGTTCTAAATTACATAAGAAAAAATAGACTTTTAACTTAAAATAAACCTTGGCAGAAGTCATGTAAAAAGCTGTAGCTTTCCCTGAGAAAGGACCAATGTTATCTCTTATGGCTGGGGTCGTCAGAAAAGAAATAAACATCAGTTACCTGACTGCAGGTCCATTGATTTAAACTTCTTCAATTTGTATATCAGTTAATATAATCCTCTCAAGTCCTAACTTCCGTCTTTTCCCACTTGAAGTACACAGTCTATGACTCATTGTCAAAAGTGACTCTAGTGAGCGTTTGAATTCCTTTGCTTTTCTCTTTCTCTGTCAGTTTTATGCCTGGAGAAAATCCAACTAACTTCCTTCTCTAGATATGCTGGTAAACAGGAAAACACCTAGAAAAATCATCAACAACAACAACATGGAATGTTGCTCAGGCCTACTTTACATTAACAACCAGAAACGTCAAATCAGAAAACGACATTGCCCAAGAATGTGACAAATTTCCCTCATCTGTCTGCTTTCTCGCTCTCTAAAGCAACTGGCTCACATTTTCTCTTTCCTCAACTGTTACACATCCCATATCCTTCTACTGAAACAATGGTATTGCCTTATTATTTCCAGGAGAGAAATAATAGGAAAAATCCTAAGAAACCAATGTCTTATCTCACTGACAGCAAACGAGTTCTGCTCTCCTTTCTGTTACAATGGACGGTGTTCCCCTGATTTCAGACCCTTGAGCCTCTCTGTACCCCATTCCCTTCTGCTGTTTCAGGGCCTTCCTATCTGTAACTCCTCTGTATCACTCTGTAGAGCATCAGTTTCACTCAGGCTACTTGATCAATCCCCTTGTACATCAACGTGCTTTAGTGTCTTCCAGCATGAAACAAGAGGAGAGAAATTCTCCCTTAACTACAACTCTTGTTTTTCATAGGTACCTTTCAGAACAAAACTTAAAGAAAAAATCCTCCTTACTGTTATCTGCACTTTGTACCTCCCCTAAATTTGGTTTTAGGCTCCCTTCACTCCTCAAGCCACTAGGCAATTTCATCTAACTCTATGTTTTATATAACAGCTCTATGTTAATGACCTTCCCCTATCACTCCTGGGTTTAACTAATTAATAACTTAGTAGGTAACACTTGGATGTCTCATAAGTTTGAACTTATTCTTAAAATAGAATGTTTAATTCCCACCTTCAACCCCATACACAGGAGCTGCTTTTTTCCTATCTCAAAAAATTATGTTGTGATCTGCACAGTTTGTAAACCAAAAAATCTGGGATTTCTCTTTTATACCTTTTGTGATATCATGATTTATAATAAGAAATGTATATTTGGTCTTTGTCCCCCTTTTCTGACACAGAGCTCCTAAAACCATTGGAATTTCCCAAGTGATGAGAGCTAGAAATGTAATTTCTGTTATATTAACCAGGTGACTTTTGGACACCACCTGAGGATGGCGGTGAGTTGTCAGAGGAGCCAACCACATCATTAGAGGGTTGGAACTTTGAGCCCCACTGCCTAACCTCCAGGGAGGAGAGAGGGACTGGAGATTGAGTTCGGTCACCAATGGCCAATGATATAATCAATCATGCCTATGACATGATGCCTCCATAAACACCCAAAAGGACACAGTTCAGAGAGCTTCCAGGTTGGTGAACACATGGTGATGTGGGGAGAGTGGCGCCCTCAGAGAGGTCATGGAAGCTCCATGCCCTTTCCCCTACCTTGCCCTAAGCCTCTCTTCCATCTGGCTGTTCGTGAGTTATATCCTTTTATAATAAACCGGTAATCAAGTAAGTAAAATGTTTCTTTGAGTTCTGTGAGTTCCACTCTAGAAAATTAATCTAAGCCGAGTAGGTGGTTGCCAGAAGTACGGGATGATAACCTGGCCTTGCGATTGGTGTCTGAAGGGGTGGGAATGGTCCTGAAGGACTGAGACCTTAACCTGTGAAATCTGATGCTATCTCTGGGCAGATAGCATCAGAAGGGAGTTGAATTATGGGACACCCAGCTGGTGTCAGAGCATTCTTGTTGGTGCTGTGAACTGCCCCCACAGAGACACACTGACACATGTCGGAATTGGGTCCTCAGAACCATTGCCTTTGCTTCCTATGCTCTCTATATCCATCCCATCAGCATCACTATTTTCGTAACCTATGCTAACTTGGTCCAGTTTTCTCTACCTCTGTTACTACCATACTGTTCTAAACCACAATCATTTCTCATCTGAACACTGCCAAAGGCTCTACATCCTTGCTACTCACATCTACAGCACTGGCGGGCATCTCCTGGAAGATGTTAGAAATGCAGAATTTCAGGCCCTTCCCTGGAACTACTTAATCAGAACCTGCATTTTAACAAGATCCATCCCCACATGATTTGAGTGCACACTTTTTTCCCTAAATCACCACATTCTTCCTCTACTTAGAATCCTTGTTGCAGTTACATTCACTGCCCCTGATGCTTTCCCCTGGTTATCAGTGGCTGAATCCTTCTTGCCATTCAAGTGTTTGACCAAGTGTTACCTCCTGAGAGTCTTGGGATGCAAGTTTTAGTGGGTCTCCAAGGTTTCTGCAAGTCTTGTATCCGCTTTTGTACAAATACGTTTTCCAGGATGTTTATGTGGTAAACAGCTGTGCCATACAGTGTGCTCTGTTCTGGAGCAGAAGACAGGTTTGTTCGCTGTCCAAGAGAAAAATAGAGGTGACGTCTCCATCTGTGCAAAGGTTGGGCAGATTCACTAGCTGCCTACTTTAAAACACTGGGCTTTCCCAAGCTTGAATTTCTTTGGCTGTGCCAGGAACCCACTGTGAGCACAGCATCCAATGGGGCGTGGCTATGCATCAGTCTTCTGGGACTTGGGGGCCAAAGGAACTGATGTAAACATGAAGCTCATGCCGCCTACTGTGCTATGAGCAATAAAAGCTTTTCCCTTCTCCCATTATCCATGCAACTGTGGCATGAAACAAACGGACTTTGGGAAAGAGCAGAGACTGATAGGGAATACTCAGGTTTTGTAAAGAAAGGGAGTCCTGGAACTAAGGTGATCGGTGAAAAAATGGAGCATCATTTCTCCTTAGTAACACTAGTGTAACTTACTGAGTTAACCTATCAGAACCTAGCTTCCTTAACAAAAATTCATTAAGTTAGGGTACTTAGGAGTTACCTTTTCTTTGTGAATATTCGGAACATCTCAAATATTTTTGAACAATTAAATCATACTGTTTTGATCTCTTGATTCCTTCTCCAATATTGAAACTAAAACAGGAAGATAAAGCATATCAGGTTATAAAATGTGCAAAAACACCAATAATTTTTCACTTCATTACTGCTGCCTGAGCAGCTTCATGGTTCTGAAAAGACTATAACTCTTTATCCTTTAACAGCTTCTAAACACTTGGGAGAGAATTTTATGGTGAATTATGTGTTCCTTTGCGCGGCCAAACTCCATACTGAACTTTTGGAGATGAAAAGTTCATTATTTCAACATCTTAATTCATAGCATTTCTCAAGTATAAATAGCAAAAGTAATTAAATTTTTAGTGTTATTTTATTACTGTAATTTGAGATATATTTCTTTAGTGTTTCTAGCAAATTTATTCTGTTTTTTATTATTTATTCATTAGGTCTTTAAAGAATTGTTGTGGTAAGAGAAAGTGAGAAAACTCACATCAGGGAAATTATTTATAGATAACTGAGACAAGAAATAGAACAGGGATTACTTTAAACCTAATATTCCTTGTTAACGATGGCAAATTATATGTTGTTCTTTTATTTTATATATATTGGCTAACATTAAAAATAGTCTTTGCAGGAAAAATCAAATTTAGCTAAAATTATAAATCAAGAGAGGAGAAAGGTTTACTAACGTTACTGAGCTGAGTCACTTAAATTTCCAGTATTCTCAGGGAGAGTCGTAACATCTATGTAACAAACGTGCTGCTAACATCTCAAGGTACGATAATATAAGTCAAGCCTTTAGAATGAGGGAGATGATAGTTCTGTCTGCCTTTTACTAGTCAGGCTACACATGGTAATTTATTCAGTTTTAGAACTTTATTTTAAGAAGTACGATGACAATGTGGAGAACAATGGAATGGTGAGAATATCAAAATCATCATAGATTGGGTAATGGAATTAAGCGTATGTATCCTGTACAAGAGAAAGCTCGTGGTTGTCTTTAACCATGTGAATGACTGTCATGAGGAAGCTGACTTGTTCTGAACTCCCGGCTTGAGTTTTTGATAGGACAGTAAGGGAAGAAAATTTTGAGAATGTAACATTTTATCTGAGACTTAAATTAACGTGATGTAGTGAACCATATAAAAATCTGGATGATCAAGAGCATTACAGGATAACGGAACAGCAACTACAGAGGCTGGAGGCTAAAATAAGAATAAGGAAGTTAGAAAAAGTAAGATTATATGCTCACAAAATATGCTATGTATACAATATGTGGGAGTGTGTCAACATTACACCAAGTAGATACATACAAATTTCTCTGTGCTCTTTAGAATCCTGCCATCTAAGAAGCATTCTAGGCAGTTATATAGACATTTATACAACAGTTGATGAGTCTAAAACTAGCTTTCTTTTAAATTAATTAGTGCTGATTTCTTAAAAGTTGGTTTAACAAAAATAACTAATTCTTCAGATTTATTTCCAAACTACATTATTTTTAGTAAACAGTAATACTTGGTTTAACTGAAAGTTATATGGAATGACTCCTAGAAATGCTTTTCCATATTCATTTAGGAAAAATAATTGTGACATAAATTTGTGTTCTGTGTGTATCAGTAGGACTTTGAAAACCTTAACACAGTAAAAGTTTCAGCTGACCATTCAAAGGCAAATTATCTGCATTGCAGTTTATCTTCAAATATTTCTTTTGTCAAGTCTGGTTGACAGGTTATCATTGAATTTGGTAATTCACTTTTTTGTTATGTCATCTTGTCTTCTAACTTTCCATTATTTATTTTTCTGTCTCAAATTTTCAACCAATTACTATAGGATAATTTCCTTATATAGATGTCAATCTCATTTTTACGATACCAATGGCTGTTTTCTTGGTTATAAATTCCTGACAAAGAGAATCTTAAAGAAGCAATATTAGGTCCTTGTCATCTTGTGAGAATTGCATTTAAAACTTACTAGATGAGCTGGGGAGAGGAAATTAGAACAAAAAGAAGCCAATAAGTCCAAAAAGTTATATTTTTCTAAAATAAATATCTACTTAAAATTAAGTGATATTTTACAAAGTATATTTGATATAGCACCAATTTTCTTTTCACAAATTGATTAGTAGGATCAGTATTATTATATCAATTTTGAAAAGTCAGGAAACAAATCAATAGACATTGCTTAACTTGTAAAAGTTGAGCGGAAGTGTAAGAGTTGGATTCAAAATCTTCCTCTATCTCAGGGTTATTTACACTTTTAGACAACTTTTCCTAAAAAGGTTTATTGCCAAGTTGAATAAACTGTTCAATTAATAACAGTGAAATATCTGACAATTTAGATTCAATTATGTAAATAGATACAAACAAATGTATCCCCCCTCAAATTTTCTGTAGCATTTGATTATGCAAACTTTCTCTTCTACTTGAAACTTTTTTTCAATTTCTCTCACTGTTTTACCTTTTTACCCTCCAATTAGAGGGTTCTGGGCTTGCTGCTCAGAATGCTTCCACTTTTTTAAAAATGCATTCATCCTAGTGGAAGAAAAATCAGCTACTAAAAAAAATTTTCCAGTGTTTATTTCCAAGACTGACTGATTCCCACAATTCAGACTTTACTCGCATTAGAAGCGATCTTCTGTGAAGATGTGTGTAGGTATGTGGGGATGGAAACTGAGAAGCCGGGACATATTTGCAATAACAATGTTGCAAAGTGTGATAAATCAAATAAAGTTGAATAAAAATAAAGTTTATCAGAACTGAAAAACTGACTTTAACTAGCATTGGCTATGGGATAAATACTGTTTGAAGACATTTTTTGAAAGATTTTTTCATTTCACGATTTTCCTTAATTTCAAGATTTTTCTTAATTTCAAGATTTTTTTCAAGGCTTTTTATATACATTTTCAAAATCCTAAGACAAGGAGAGCAGAGTAAACAAGACATTAGCAGAAGGCGATGGAGTAAGGGTTACTGTCACTAAGAGTTATCGCAGCTGTAAGATTCATAAAGGCAGTAAAGAGATCTAATTGTTTTACTTCCATAACCCCAGTACCTGCAAAAGTGGCTACTGCACTGTAGTTGTTCAATACACCTGTGTTAAAAGGAATGAATGAATGATCGAATAGAAGTATAAAGGTGGTTTACTAATATAGTTAAATATTTCTACTCTCTAGAACAGTGGCTCTCACTTTTTAGGCTCATGAATCTTTTAATCTTAAAAAAAGTTTTGAGGACCCAAAAGAACTTTCATTTATATTTAGCATATGTGATTATTTACTGTCCTATAAAGGATAGCAATAAAAATATGCATATATTATGTCTTTGTAGAATAACAATAATGAAACTAACAAATATTTGTGTGAAAGATATGTTTTCAATGCCAAACATTAGTGAGGAAATGGAGCTGTTTCACATTTTCGATATATTTAGTGTGTGTCTTTCCAGGTAATTGTGAAAGTTCTTCTTTGATGTGACACCTAAACATAGCAAGTGGCAGTTTTTTAAGTTAGTTTGAATGTGGAAGCTGAAACTGTATCACTGAGCTTTTCGCAATGTGTGACATTAAACTCCACTAGACTTATTCGAATTTTGAAGGCACTTTGTATTCACCCATAATTTTGTAACATAACACACTGGTTATTTGGAAAATGTTGGTTTTCGGATCATGAAACATGTGTCTGAATGTTGACAAATTTATTATATAAAAGCTTAAATTTGTGTTTTCAGTTTCTTGACCAGATTGGACTGGTATTGATTTTTGTCTATGTCGAAGGCAATGTTTTATGCTCCTTTAGATTTGTTCTTTCAGCCTCACTTGTGCCAACCCTTATTTTGTTACAGCAGTGACCTCTTGTTATCAGTTACAGTTCTAGTATTGATGGGACAAAAATAAACTATCTACCGAGGATCAGTTAATATATATGCCTAGGGAGTAAGCAGGCCTGCTCTTTATGAGGCATTCTTTGAATGTTAAGTAATATTATTGATCTCTTATTAGCTATTATTAATTAAAATTAAGGTACTAGCAGCTTTCATGACAGATTATTTTTCTAATTATTATATCATTATGATTGGCCTAGTTTGAGCTACATGCCTTCCCCTTTGCTAGGAAAAGGCAGATTATCTGATTAATTTTATCCAACTGAACAAAACCATAAGTTTCCAAAGGAAATGGAAAGAGGAAATCTTATAAAGAGGAAAATATTTGCTTTTGGTTTGAGTTATTAAATAAGTGACTCAATTCTTCAATTTACAGCCATTGGATATCAGGTACCTGATATCTTGGCTATCAGATCCAGAGGGCCAGGAAACAAGAAGTCCAGGAAGGGTCCCAGGAATGAGTCTGACTCTCTGGAATATAAATCGATAGACAAGTGACAAAGATAATGGGAAAGTTGGAGTCCATTCACCTTTGTGAGGCTTGCATGTGGATATATAGAAACAATCTTTATTTCACAAGATTGTAACTCTGTGTTTCTGTATTTGTATCATAATATAACTAAAGATTTCTAATACAAATTTTTGAATGAATTAACAAAAGAAATAGTGCATTTATAATATTCCAAATAATGTATTTAAAACTGAAGTATTCATTTATATAAATGAATTATCTGTATACGGGGAAAACAAAAAAAATTAGGTTTTACACTCTGCTTTTCTGAAATCAATTTGTAGACACAGCCTAGGAGATTGGCACACAGACCATTTCTCTGCAAAAGTAGAGAACTTCATCAGTAGTATCTGTGATGGGTTTGCAACGTGTCAACTTGGAGGAGCTAAACTACATTTCCCACAATTCCTTTCCAATTTGTTTTCCATTAGCTTGGGCCATAAGAGAGATTCTTGTTGGAGATTTGAAGCTAAAGTGAAACAGTAGCCATTTTCTGTACCTTGTACACATTATTGTTTTTCTGTTGAATCACCTTATCGGCGTGAAGCAGCAGATATGCACACAGCTATTTCACAGTCCCCTGCATCCTGCTTCGGCTTTTCTGAATCCTGAGCCAGCGTATGTGTTTTCCTTCATAATGAAGGGTTCTCTTGCCTTCTACCAAGCTCAGAGGCAATAATAACTGACACAGATTCTATCTGCCCTCATGGGCTCCAGCTCATGTTTGTGGATGCCAGCTTGTTCTTCTCCTCCCCACCTTCCATCCGTCTTCCTTTCTTGACTGCCCGCTGTTCTCTGGCTTCAAGCTCCGGCATCGGACATGACAACAGCCTTAAGGAAACTGCTTCTCCAGCTCCCTGCTTACATAAGGTCAATCCCTATAAGAAGCAACTGCCTGTACTTTCATGGATAACCAAAATTTTTGTGAGGAAAAAATCAAATCTACATTCACTTTACTCCTAGTATATCAAGAAAAACTTTCTATGAATTGTTTTCTCAAAGTTTTCAGGTTTGTATATATGTAAGTCAATAATGTATGTGAAGAAATGGCAAAGTTTGCATAATTTTTTAGACTGCGTGTTAAGCTATGTTAAATGTAATTTGGAAATCTTAGAGAGAAAATCCAACCATCTGTTGAAGAGGGAAGGTGACAACGATGGGAAGAATTTCCCTTGAGTGATCAATGTATTTATTTTATCATCTCAGGCCAGGAGAGGCACAGCAACAAAAATGGAGACTTTACCCACTGTTCTTACCAGCTTCTAATTTACTACAGAGCTCACATTTCTGTCATGTTTCTCTATCTCCCCCTGCTGAAATGCAAGTTTTATGAGGACAGACATCTTTTTCTGTTTTGTTAATTACACACATAGGACATAACCTGGCACAAAATAAGTGCTCAATAAGTATTAGGTTGTTGAAGGAATAAATGAATGAGTGAATTTATGAATGATGACAGTCTCTCCCTTTCCTCAGGCTTTTTGTGACCTAATAGGAAAGGAACTCCATGTGATTAAAATAAAAATCAGCCTTGGGGCTGACCCCGTGGCTGAGTGGTTAAGTTCGCACATGCTCAGCTGCAGGCAGCCCAGTGTTTTGTTGGTTTGAATCCTGGGCGCGGACATGGCACTGTTCATCAAACCACACTGAGGCAGCGTCCCACATGCCACAACTAGAAGGACCCACAAAGAAGAATATACAACTATGTACTGGGGGGCTTTGGGGAGAAAAAGGAAAAAATAAAATCTTAGAGAAAAAAATTAAAAAAAATAAAAGTCAGCCTTGGTGCACTCAACTTCAAAGAAGTTGTCTTAGCATATGACAGCAACACAAACGTGTTGCTCGACGTGCTCAAGAAGAACATGAATGAGGAATAACAAAACAATACAAAATGACAACAAACACCCCTTCAATCTTTCTATAGGATGAATGTTTATGTCCCCTCCAAACTCGTATTTTGAAACCTAATGTCCTATGTGATGGTATTGAGGTGTATCATTGGAAAGTGAGTAGGTCCTGAGAGTGGACCCCCATGAATGGGGTTAGTGCCCTTATAAATGAGGCCCTGGAGAGCTCCCTCGGCCCTCTGCCATGTGAGGATACAATGAGAAGTGTGCAGTAGTGTGCAACAGGGAAGAGAGCTCTCACTAGAACCACGCTGGACTCGCACGTGATCTTGAACTTCCAGTCTCCAAAACTGTGAGAAATAAATGTTTGCTGTTTATAAGCCACTCAGTCTGTGATATTTTATTATAGTAGTGCAAACTAACTAAGATAATTTCTTTTCACTACAGTTTATGTAATCTAGGTAACTTCTCTTGATTTTTGTCTATTAACAGGCAGTGACATTCCTTTTCCTCACATACTACACTTCTCTTGACTTATTAGCTAAACTTCTGGTCTCTTATTTCTTCAAGCAATCCTAGTTCCATTTAATCTACCTCTTCTTTATCTTTTATAGTTACAAAGCTGACTCCAGTTAACCGAGCAGCATATTCAAGGCCTACATTGCAGTAATAAGAATTTTTACAAAAACTAACTCAAAATGGATTAAAGACTTAAATGTAAGACCTGAAACTGTAAAACTCCTAGAAGAAAACGTAGAAGAAATGTTCCTCGACACTAGTCTTGGCAAAACTTTTTGCATACAACACCAAAAGCAAAAATAAACACTGGAACTACATCAATTAGAAAGCTTCTGCACAGCAAAGAAGACAATCAACAAAACGAAAAGGCAACTTACGGAATGGGAGAAAATATTTTCAAATCCTATATCTGACAAGAAATTAACATCTAAAATATGCAAGGAACTCATTACTCAATAGAGAAAAACACAAATAAACCAATTTTTAAAATGAGTAAAGGACTTGAACAGACATTTTTCCAAAAAAACACATACAAATGCCCAAAAGATAAATATGTGAAGGGTGCTCAACATCACCAATCAATCAGGGAAATGTAAATCAAAACAAGCATGAGATATTATCTCATCCTTATCAGGATAACTATTATCAAAAAGACAAGAGATAAGTGCTGGCAAAGATGTACAGAAAAAGGAACCCTTGTACATTGCTGGTAGGAAAGTATATTGGTACAGCCTTTATGGAAAAGACTATGAAAAAAAACACAATTTTTAAAGTTTTAAAGTTTTAAAAAATTAAAAATAGAACTACTCTGTGATCCAGCAATCCCACTCATGGGTATATAGCTGAAGGAATCAAAAACTAACTTCAAAGAGAGAGTTATATTCCCATATTCATTGCAACATTATTCACAATAACCAAGATATGGAAACTACCTAAATGTCCATGGATGGATGAATGAATAATGAAAATGTGATACATACATACAGTGGAATATTATTCAGTCATAAAAAGAAGGAAATTCTGGCATTTATGACAACATAGATGGAATTTGAGAACATTATGCTAGGTGAAATAAGCCAAGACAGAGACAGATACATACTGTATGGCATCAGTTATATGTGGAACCTAAAAGAAAAAAGTCAAAACTCACAGAAACAAAGAACAGAGTGGTGGTTGCCAGGGGCTGGGGTTGGAGGAAATGAGGAGATGTTGGTGTCATGAGTTTTGCTAAACTACTCCATGGCATTGCTCCCTAGCATCCATTTCGTTTGACCAAGCGGCCTGAGGGAGGCCCTAAACCGACATTAGCCCCTGAGCAAGCACATGTCCTAGATAACAGCCCACAGAGTCACAGGTAAATGAAAGTTCCTGATATGACTTCCCCAATGGCCTTGGTGATAAACAATGTCCCCCACATCCTAGCGCCTTCCCCTTGTGCATCCCTCAGGTAAACCCCCCTTGGAGCTTACCCAAACCCCCTCTTTTGGTTTGAATTGATCAGCCTGGTCTTAGCCGGGAACTCCAAAGCACTCCATCAACAGACCCTGATAAAGGTTTGCGCCCCAGGTTCTGTCACTCTTTCTCTGCCTGCATCCTGCCCTCCCCTCCCCACGTGGCTCCTCGAGGCCTGCTGTGTACTTCCTCCAGGACCTGTGAGTGATAAATATTGAGACATCTCTCTCTCTCAACTCCTCTTGTGGTCTTTGGTTGAACTGTGGCTCACAATCTGCATTCCAGGGTTCCACTTAATAAATGTTGATTTAACAAGATCATGACAGTTAATCAAAGGGCACAAACTTTCAGTTATAAGATGAATCGTTTCTGAAGAAGTAATGTACAGCATAGAGACTATACTAAGGAATAGTGTACTGTATATTTGAAATTTTCTAAGAGAGTAGATTTTAAGCGTTCTCAAAATGAAAGGTAACTATGTTTGTGGTAATCACTTCACAATGTAAACGTATATCAAATCATCATGCTGTACACTTTAAATATATACAAATTTATTTGTCAATTATGCCTCAATAAAAAATAAATTAACTAAAAATTGTTCAAAGAAGAATTTTTAGCGTGAACATACATACACACGCATCATGTATATAACATACATATAAGCACTACAATACAAAGAATACTATAAATTCTAGAAGACAGATATTGACCACAAGCCATAGAGACACAAAGTATCTGAAAGTCCTGACTGAAAAATCTGAGAAGGCTCCCAGGAAAGAAATATTATTTAAGTTAGGACTTGATTGTTGAGTGAGAATTTCAAAAATTAAATTTGTATGGTCAACATGGTTGTGATGAATATGATAGACTAAATAAAATAAAAAATGATCCATCAGGATATCAAATTAAGAATGCTAAATAAAGTAACAAAACCCCAAATTATCACACAGCTGAGCTTGAAATAAAGTTGCAGAAGGATACAAAGAATATTATACCATGTTGTTAAAAGTTTAAAAAATATGTATAAATGCAAATATACATATGTAAACACACACATTTAGTTAACATACAAGGACATGTTCAGAAGCCACAATCATCAAATTCAGGGTAAAGTTGTGTGTGTGTGGCAGGGTAAGATCAGTGATGGGTAGATAGAACATTTCAAATATACATGAAATGTTTTCTTTTCTAAGTCAGTTGACATATGGATTAAAAACTCATTGAACTTACCACCTTTTCACTGTCCATTTTTTCTCCCACTTTCCTCCACAACGATCAAAATCATAATCTGTAATTGGTGACTTCTTGTATCTGCTGCGTCTCTCCCACCATAATCTGTGCCTTTCAGAACTTCACATCTGCGTTTATCTAACTCTCTTTCCATGCCTGGAACTGAGTGCCTGAAGGTGGTTGCACTCAATCACTGAGTCCCAGTGCACAGTATCACTTCAAATACGATATCTCTAACCTCAGTGGAAACTAAGTTATTCAGCTATTTCAAGTATATTTCACTGATTACTTTACTTTACTGCCCTCCAAAATGATGATATAAATATACCTCTTCTTTTCTTCCCATTCTCAACTGATAATTATATTTATTACAAGCAAATGAAGTGAATGTGGAGTCCCATACTCCTTGACCACAAAATTTACTTTTCTTCTGCCTCTGCTTTTTGGGATGAATATTTCTTGTGCCTGTCTAAAGTCAGTCTTCCCATTTATGAACCAGAGTTGTCAACTTTCACCCAAATTAGGTCATTTCTCTTGTAATCATCCTTTCTCTCTTCTATGTTGTCTCTATTCTCTTGTTTCCTGGACGCTTCCTATTAGCATAGAAAGATGATGAAATAAATCTCATCTTAAACAAAAATAAACTTAAAAACTTTCCTTGACAGCACAGGCATCTGCAAGTACTGACATTTTTTACTCCCTACTATGGAAATCTCAATACTGTCGTCTATATTTACCATCTCCTCTTTCTTTTCTCCAGTGCTCTTTGGAACCAGCATTCCAAAAAAGTTCTTATCTCTACGTTTCCAATGAGAATTTCTACTGTAAGGTCAATAATGATCTCCACATTGCCAAATCCAAATGTCAGTTCTTGTTCCTAATCTAACTTGACCTTTAAGCAACGTTTGACTTAGGTGATATTCCCTCCTTTCTATATTTTCTTTCCTGATTTCTTTTTTGAGGGGAAGGAAGATTGGTCCTGAGCTAACATCTGTACCAATTTTCCTCTATTTTGTATGTGGGATGCCACCATAGCATGGCTTGATGAATGGTGTTGACAAATAGAAACGGCAAGCAATAGGATATATTGGAGTATATGAGAAAGCCGTTTGGTGTAAACCTAATTCGGCCTGAATTTGTTTTTTCCAAAAAGGCCTGACTGTGGCCACTGAGCACGCATTGTATATCTGCTTTAAACATTTCCTGTGGCAAAAACAAATGGCCTTAAGATAAAGGTGCAACTTCCCCCCACGTTGGCATTTCCTTAAGGATAAGCATCTTTCCTTAGGCTAGGAACTTATTGCTACACTCACCTTTGACCACTCAGCTCACCTGTGACCACCCACCTGGAGACAACAGACCTGCCACCCTGCTATGTTCACCGAGACGGCAGACCTACCTGCTGTGTCCATCAAGCGCTATGCTGACAGAGCAGTCTCGTGACTATTGTAAAAGGGACATTTCAACGATATGTGAAACCTCCTCTTTGGGGGTATATAACCACACTGTACACCTCACTTCTTTGGTGCCCTTTCTTCCTTCAGGAAGAAAGGCCCCAGACCATAGTCCTCACATTTTAGCTCAGAATAAACTCACCCAAATTTTCATTTATAGATTGATTATGGATTATTTTCATCAACAGTGTCTAGGTCTGTGCCCAGGGTCTGAACCCATGAACCCTGGGCCACCAAAGCAGAACATGTGAACTTAATCACTATGAGACTGGGTCGTCTTCTTTCCTGATTTTTCATACATCACATGCTCCTGGATTTCGTCTTACCTCAATGACCACTTCTTACAAGTCTCATATATTTCTAATTTTCTTAACCAGTAAATCATGAGATGTTGTAGGGTTTTTTCTCTGACTTTTTTTTTCTATTTAAAATACTTAGTATTAAGGTTATCTTGTTTAGTTACTTGTCTAATAAACTATCTATAATTTGATGGTCCTGACATTTTATGTCTCCATTCCTGACCTTCCTTCTGAACTTCTGGTTCACATCATAGCTTAGATATTAAGAGGCATCACAAATGAACCACATCTGTGAATGAAGTCCTAATTTATCCCAATGTCTATTTCTCCCCTGTGTACCTATTATAGTAAATGGCACAACCATTTAATTCACGGCACTAATTTAATTGATCATCCAAATTCTTGTCTTCTCTATTCTGATCCCAATCTAATGCATGAGGCAATGTTGTTTAATTTCCAGAAATGATGTCCCAATTGTAAATGTTATAATCGGGAGACTAGATTGACTCAATAAGAACTTTCTGATCAATCTAAGTGTCACATAAAGTGGAACAACCACCAGTTTATCATGCTCTTCAAGAAATAATGTATTAACTGCACAGCAAAACTATGAAGTTGTCTTATCACTTTCTCTCAAAAATGGTGGTTAGAGAGAAATACATGAATCAAATTTGGCAAAATGTTAATTTTTGAAAGTAAGTGCTGAGTACATATGGGTTCAAATGCTGTTCTTTCTAGTTTTGTGTATGAATGCAAATTTCTATAATAAAACTATATATACATGCACATATATGTATATCATATGTGGGTGAATACGTACACACACCCATATTCACAAAGCCATATATATGGCACCTGGCTACTTTTCAGATCTTCATCCTTACAAATTTCTTCCTTATTTCTCTGTATCAGTCATATTATAGTCCTTTTTGTAGTTCCTCAAGTTTACAAATCCCGTAACTATTCGAGGACTTTGCACTTACTGTTCCCTTGTCTGGAATGCTATTTCCCTGATATTCACCTGGCTCACTCTCACACTTTATTCAGTGTTCACTAATCCCCTTTTCAAGAAAGTCTTCTGTTACTACCTGGTCTGGAACACCCTCCGTTATTCCCTCTCTCCCTTGTGAGCCTATTCCATTAGGATGGGAGTTTCCTGGAGGAGACGGATGTTCTGTTTGGTCAGCATTGTATCCCCAGTGCCTTGTACAATCCTTGCCGTATAGTAGTTGTTTGGGAAGTGTTTGTAAATAGAATAAATAAATAAATAAATCATTGAATTTTATTTTGTTTTTGATCCAAGAGTTAACAGTATTTTTTAAATATTCCTAATCTTGGCATTTTTCTATCTTTCTAAAAGATTTATAGTTTTATTACATCCAGATCAGATAACATTTTATTTCTACTTTTTGGAATTTTTTCTTTATTTCCTAATGTATGATTAATTTTTGTGATTATTCCATAGACTATTGATGGTAGAATTTGTGTTCCTATGGTACAGAATTGTACTATATGTATAATTGAAATTAGGTGAATTTTATTCTTAATTAGATCTATAATGCTATTTTTGGGAGTTCTGTGTGAGCATTCATATACTACGATGGGTTATATTTTGTTTCAGTATAGCTCTAGTGAAATAATTTGATTTTTATTGTGGCTTGTGTCTTCATGTATTTTACACTTTTATTCTATGTCTCATTTCATCGTTCAATACCAAGTTTCTGGAAACTGATATTTTATGTGTGTGAATATCACATAATTCTGGACAAAGAGGAATGAGAGATCTCGTGCTGTGTGGCCACTAAGCAAATATTTTCCACTTTCGGAAACAGGTATGAGTAAGAGTGATCCTTTGCTGAATCTCAGCATTGTCTTGTCTTGATGTAGTGCCTGGAGATACTGCAGCTATTTACAGGAGGATGAAACTGACACAGAGAGGGCAACAGAGCAGGAACCATTGTGAAATCTGCCCTGCCTGCTGGCTTGAGATGATACACATCCTATTGTTCAAGAAAATGACAAGAAGCAGACAGCATCCAAAGCGATACACTACTCCAAAAGATGTTCCAAAAAAATCCTGGTAATTGTGCACCCCAGATTTCAAATATTTTGGAGTGTTTTGACTCTTTTCACTTTACATTTCAATGACAGCTTGATTATGAAAATTTTGGTTCACCCTTCTTTACTTGAATACTTCATAGGGTGTTCTGTCTTTAAAAAAATGCAAGATTGTAATATGGAGACACCTCAGGAGAACTAATTTCTTTCTTTTTAGGTTATTTGGTTTTTATAACATGAATGCCAGATTTGCCTTTTTCTATGAGGTCCAGTGAGTTTACTAGAGTATGTCTCATTGCTTATTATCATTTTTCTTTGGGAGGGGAGCAGTGTTTTAGATTATAGATGTGTTTTGTTTTCTTTCTCAAATATTGTCCTGCAATCCACCTTTGAATTCTTTTCTTATCTTTTAGTTTTTCAGTTCTCTTCCTTGTAGATACACATTATGCGTAAACTGGAATCTCATTCTTTTTTTTCCAAGAGCATCATTTTTCTCTCTTTTAAAAATTATGTGTGTATCTTTTTGCATTGGTCTAGGTGAAAGATCATTCAATAATTCTTTCGAAATTCTGATTTAGCAATTCAGCTGATTGCAGTGCTTTGTGTTTTTTTGGCAACCACGTAGACAAGGATATTCTAAAAGGTTAAGTAAGGGCTTTCTCTCTCTCTCTTTCTCCCCCTGGCAGTTAACAGTGTGATCATGATTTCTGTGATGGCTTTATTTTTTCTCATTTCTTTTCTGAACTCCGCAGATTACGATTTATCTTCTGTTTTCTCATTAATCATAGGTGTACAAAGCAGTCACCAGAGAAGCTTAACCACTGGAGAATGGGTTCGACAGTTCAGAGATTCTGATTTAATTATTACAATTATAGCTTGGCTGTTGGCATTTACAAAAAAAATTCTCAAACAGCTCTAATGTGCAGCTATAGAGAAACATTGACTTACACTAACTTTTTTTGTTTAGTTCTATTTGGAGATTAGTTTCTATAATTCACACTTTCCTTATAATTCATCAAAGCTTTCATGTTTATTTTGAAAGGATTGAGAAAAATATGACCTTATAATTCTTTTGATTTCATTAGAGTTTATGAGTACTATTTCAATCTAATTTTCTTTTTAAATTACTGTATTTTTATCATGTTAGCTAAATATTAATCTCTTCTATTTTTTATATGCAAAGAATCACCTCTTGCATTCATTCAGTAGTTTCATCAATTTTCTATTTTCTACTTCTTTTTTTATGCATTTATATTTATTCTTCTGTATCCTCTTAAATTAATGTTTCCTATTCCCTATCTAAGTTTTTGAACTGGATAATTATTCAGTTTATTCTCACCATCTTTTTGGTAAATATATTTAGTTAAGTTTCTGAGTATTTCTCTAAACACGCTTTAGCAGTATCCCACAGGTTTGGTAAATCAGACCATTTGGATAGAGTCTGTTCCAGGACTGAAAATTGATGAGAATAATGATTTGCTCTTTGTTCAAAGTTGCTTTCCTTTGGTTTACTCTTCAATCAGCTACAAAGTACGCAAAGTTGTAAATGGGATAAAGATGCGGGGGTGCGAAAAAGGTGCTGTGTTTGCCTCCAGAGTGTCTCAGTGAGATGCATGTGATAGTCGAGGTTCTTGGCAGAGTGAGGTATCTGCCCAGTTAAAGAATGGGAAACCTGTTGCCTTTCATCTCTCCAGATACATAGGAACCCCATACAAGCTTATATTAAAATATAGAAAACAATATTCCTACTGAGAGATCCACATTTACTGACACTATTATTCTAAGAGTTTGACATTCTTGGACAAATCCTTTATCTTTGTATGGAGTATACAACCTAGATATTTTCCATTTATTCTATTAGAGGCTTTTCAAGTTCAAACCTGGCCATCACCTGCATAGTAGAAAATGTCTTATTTTAATGTATCCTTTAGAGAAAATAGCTTAAGGAGTCTTATTTTAGACTTTATCTACTTTGCATTGAACTTTGTCATTTAGTAAATTATTCACATTGAGAAACAGAGGAAAGAATAGGAGATCTGAAGTAAAAAAAAAGTCTGAGTTGGAGCTTCATTAATCAGGAGCATGAGAAAATTCTTAAAACATTTATAGATTTCTCATTTGTAAAAGGGTATAGGCAGTATTTTTTGAGACTTAAAGGTGATAATATATATAAAAATAATCAAATTATATACAAAGGAGAGTTATCATACTTGTTCTGATGATAGTAACATCATCATAAATTGTTAATTTTTAGTGCCATAGTCTTTTTGGATATCATAAAGATGAGAACTCATTCTACATTTTCTATTTTTTTCAAGGAATTTGATCTTCTTGGGTTAGTTTCCTCTCATGTAAAATGTGAGAAATTTCACAGTAATAAATGAGAAAATATAAGTAATGAAATGATATATTTGTACATGCTCGTCATGGTTTTTTTTAGAATTATTAACCAGCTAACTCTTGATTGATTTTTCACTTTGGAATGATTGCTGTGGCATTTGAAGAAGCAGAAGGTTAAAATACAGTTATTTCACAGCAATCTTTCAGTTTTTTGTGTGCAATTGTTGTGCCTGTATTTCAGAAGTGTGAACTATGTTTAGGGGGTATTAATGAGATTGGCACGGTTAATGTCATCCACAGCTGATTTCTATTAGGAAATGACTGGATTTTTTTTTTCAAACAGTAATGGTATTCTCATTTTTTATACTTTTTCAAAAACACTTTGTGTGTGTGTGTGTGTGTGTTTGCAAGAGCACTAAACAATTTTTGTGAATTAATTGGATTTATATGTGCAAAAATAGTATAATCAAGAGATTCAATTAATTCTGAGAATTTGTTTGCTGTTGTTAGTGCTATTGAGTTGATTTTGACTCCTAGTGATTCCGTGTACATCAGAGTAGAACCCTGCCCGGTCTTTTGCTCCATCCTCTCACCTTCTGGCGCTGTATCAGACAATGCCCACCGTTATTCACAGGGTTTTCCTGGCCAATTTTTTTGAAGTGAGTGGCCAGGTCCTTCTTCCTAGTCAATCTTAGTCTGGAAGCTCCACTGAAACCTGTCCACCATGGGTGACCCCGCTGGTATTTGAAATACTGGCACCATAGCTTTCAGCATCACAGCAACACACAGCCGCCACAGTATGACAACTGACAGACAAGTGGTGTGGTTCCCTGACCAGGAAACCAACCCGGGCCACACTACTGAATCTTAATCACTAGACCACCAGGGCTGGCACTGAGAACTTAACCTTGTGCAAAGCACTTTATTACAAAAGAGAAGCACAGTAAGAAATACAACCTTGAGATAAGCACAAGATTGACTTTAAATGGCAATTTTTCCTTCACATTTATTTTATATCCACCATTCTACTTCCCATATTGATGACACATCAAAATTAACACGGTGGGTGGTTGGTGAGCTCTACACAGACTCTCGGATGAGGAATTGCTCAGTTTGCTTCATTGGGATCACATTCTGAATATGATAAAACTGCTTACTTTCTTTTCAATCCTAGTGATAAACCAATCCACTGACTATTTTTTAAAGTTCAGGTAATAAATTTTTAAATGATCGTGTAAACAATCTGACAAAATATTTCAGAAGTTCATGATTTTTATTTACATGATGAAGTTAACCTGAAACTAATTTAGAGTACTACTTCAAAGCTCTGCTTTTAGAGTACATCTTTAGTGTAACTAAAATGCAGAAGTTATATTCAAAGCAAAGTGATATTTTCAGAATGGGCAATAAATTTATAAAATTTGGCCTATGATGAGTACAATTAAATTGAAAATAATGAGATGTTTGCTTTTTCATTATTTACAGGACATTTAAAATATAGTAGGACATAAAAAATTGAATTTTACCTTCAGTAATTGGCAGTAAGGCAGTAAATCAGTAAGGAAGTGAAAATTGTTACATGCAGCACAGATACAAGTAGCTACTGAAAAATCTAATGAAGATATAAGCAATTTTCAATGGTCTACTATTGATGAATAACAAAGAAATAGTAAGAATATGTATATGTATGATTATACTTTATTATTTATATTTACTTATATTATTATACTGCATATTACATATATATATATATATCCTCATTTTCAGCTCCAGAAGAAAGTTGGTGATAAATGTAGACTTTGTTTTGTTGAATTGTTGATAAGTACATACGTAGAAATGTCTTATAGGCAAATAACTGCTTCTATATTATATTGGAATGAAAGGAAGGAGATGGGCATTGTTTAGGTTTATCATGGCGTTAAACAGGATTAAAATTGTATTTTATTTTTATACTAGAGAGATTTTACATTGATTAAATATAGGTGGATATAACAGGAGACAGAGAGTAGAAATTATCTGGCTATTAAGCCCAACTCATTACAGACTATTATTAAACATCTCAAAATTTTCTAATTAAGCACAAAAAACTCCTTATAGTTAAAGAGTACAAATCTTTACTTATTTGGCTCATTATTTAAAAATTACAGGGGCCAGCTCCTTGGCCAAGTGGTTAAGTTCTGGTGCTCCACTGTGGTGGACCAGGGTTCAGATCCCGGGCGCGGACATGGCACCACTCGTCAGGCCACGTTGAGGCGGCGTCCCACATCCCACAGCTAGAAGGACCTGCAACTAAAATATACAACTGGGTACAAGACGGGTTTGGGGAGATAAAGCAGAAAAAAAAAAATTGGCAGGAGTTGTTAGCCCAGGTGCCAATCTTTAAAAATAAAAAGAAAAAAAAATTACAGATTTGAAGAAAAAACACTGCAAAATATTAACAGAGCCCTAAATAACTGAATCCTTTCAATTTCTTTATTAACTGAATAAAATTGTTAGTACATTTCTTTTTGTTTTCTGTGACCAACTTGAGATACGTACTTACACATATACACTCAAACACACATCACAGGTTGATGGAAGGAATATAGCACAAATTTTGAAAGGAAGAAAAGTTTCCTATACTGAATAAACATCTCACTAAAGTTCATAATGCTCTTATGAAAGCAGAAGATAAAACCTAATATTATGTTTGGTACAACTTTTCAAAACTGAAATTAAAATTCTTATTCTGACATTAATGACAACACTTAGAATTCATGGCTCTTGCATTACTTCCCACACTCATCCAGATTACTGTGTATCCTTGCTTCTTGCCCAACACCTGCCAAATTCAGAATGGCAACAACGAGAAGATCATCCCAGGCTGTGCATGTAATGCCATTTTGACTAAGGTTGACAGTCAGCAAAACCCAGATATATCTCTGCTCTCACCTCAAACTGATTCCAGATATCCAATCATACTCACAATTAAAGCTAGACTATGGCAAAGTTTTATTTGACGGTTAGTGTAAAATCCACTTTTCCATTTTTTGAATGAAAAATGACTAGTGCATTTGTAGAGTGAAGGATCATCTAACGAAGTGGTGGCATCTACTAGCATGCTGTTAGGGGGAGCACTGCCATAAAAGCTCCGATCTATTTACCTTTTATCATAAAAAATTATGTCTCCCTATAAAATCAAAGTAAATAGATTAAATTTTTGTGTTTGAAACTGTCGTTAAAATTTACCATGGACATTTCATTTGGTTTCTCTAAAATACTACACCTAAAATAGGTATATGTTCATGTCTATTTATTCATATACTGGGTAAACATTTGCTGAGGTAACATTAAGATTTCAGTTTGCAAATTATGCAAACCATTTTCTGATGCTCAAATTGTTTTGCTCATGGCAATGTCATTCTGAAAGTAAGAAATGGAGCTGGTCCAGTTTTCTGGTTAAACCCAGAATGCAAAACAGTGTTTATGGACTGCATCTAAAAGTAGAGTTCAGAATTGAATTGAGTGAGGGGAAGGAGGGAGGGTTGTCTCTATGACTATGTGGTTCCATGGAAAGTCAATTACTGGGGGCCAGCCCCGTGGCTGTGTGGTTAAGTTTGCATGCTCCACTTCTGCAACCCAGGGTTTCGCTGTTTCGGACCCTGGGCACGGGCACAGCACCGCTCATCAGGCCATGTTGAGGTGGCATGCCACATAGCATAGCCAGAAGGACACACAACTAGAATATACAACTACGTACTGGGGGGATTTGGGGAGAAGAAGAAAAAATTGGCAACAGATGTTAGCTCAGGTGCCAAACTAAAAAAAAAAAAAAAGAAAATCAATTACTGATCTTCACTTTACTCTGTGGAGTGGAGGGCGTACGTCGATTGGCAATTTTTAAAAAGATTTTTGAAAAGTTTTTTAAAATGTAGGGCAATAAAAGACTTACACTTAGAAAAGTAAAGCGTGCAAAATGTTGGCAAGGGCAAAGAAGACTGTGCTGCATTTATTTTTGACAAGAAAAATGGCTTAATATTCCTAACACATCTTTCTCACAAATCCCTTTATACAGAATGCATCAATCCATGAATGTCACTTTTGTCACAGTCGTCATTCGTATTCCTCTGGTAGCTCTATTACCGTATAGGCACTCCAGCAAGTTCTGTCAGAGCCTACGGGAACAGGAGAACTGAAGTCTTTTCTATACTTGTTTCCTCTGTTCACACCAGAGTTATCTAACATTATTGTTTTCTGATTGTTTGCTACCAAAACTCTTGACGATGTTACAAAACAGATCGATTAGAACTGGGTTGTTTCCCAAGAAAAAATCTAGGATCATACCTAGGGAAAAAAGAGTAGAAAAGTTTATGTAAAATGTCTGAAGGCCAACAAAAAATCTAGACAGTGGTATATTCTGCTCCAAAGGAGATCTATAATTTTTCAATTAAGTGAAAATAAAGAAATACAGCCATGTGCCACATAATGACATTTCGGTTAATGATAGACCTCATATGTGACGGTGGTTCCATAAGATGAGTACCACACAGCCTAGGTGTGTAGTAGGCTATACTATCTAGTTTTGTGTAACTACGCTTTATGATGTTTGCACAACATTCAAATCACCTAGTAATGTATTTCTCAGAACGTGTCCTCATCATTAAGCAATGCATAACTATACTGTAAGCTTCTAGTGTATCAGTTTGTAGATTTCATCTTGAACTAATTCATTATTTTTTAAACTGAGTAAAAATGAAATGATTTCTGGTTATACAACTAAAATTATTATTAGTATTATATTTTTTTAGGAAGATTAGCCCTGAGCTAACATCTGCCGCCAATCTTCCTCTTTTTGCTGAGGAAGGTGATTGGCCCTGAGCTAACATCTGTGCCCGTCTTCCTCTACTTTATATGTGAGATGCCTGCCACAGCATGGCTTGACAAGCAGTGTGTAGGTCGACACCCAGGATCTAAAACTGCGAGCCCCGGGCCGCTGAAGCAGGGCATGTGAACTTAACTGCTACACCACTGGGCCAGCCACTAACTGAAATTATTTTTAAAGGTCAGTTTGTCAGCTTCCTAAATCAATTCTTTCTCATAATTTGTTAACTTACTGCACAACTTTGTGGAACAAATAATGAGTCTATTTAATATTTTTTCTTACAAGATAAGACACATGTGAGCATCACTTTTTTCTTTTTTTCCTTTTTTTTCTTTTTGCCTTTTGACCCCTTTCATCCATTTCTCCCAACCCCCATCCCCCATCTCTGGCAACCACCAATTTGTCCTCTGAACCTATGAGCTTGGTTGTTTTGTTTTAGATTTCACATATATGAGAGGCCATTTGGTATTTGTCTTTCTCTCTCTGACTTATTTCACTTAGCATAATGCCCTCAAGGTGCATCCATGTTACCACAAATTAAAAGATTTCATTCTTTTTCATGGCTGAATAATATTCCATTATATATATATATATTTCTGTATTTTGGACATTAGCCTGTTGTCATATACATGATTTGCAAATATTGTTTCCCATTCAATTAGTTGCCTTTTCATTTGATTGATGGCTTCCTTTGCCAGCAGAAGCTTTTTAGTTTGATGTAGTCCAACTTGTTTATTTTTCCTTTTATTTTTGGTATTAGATTAAAAGATTCGTTGTCAAGACCTATGTCAAAGAGCTTATTGGCTGTTTTCTTCTAGGAGTTGTATGGTTTGGGGTCTTACATTCAAGTCTTTAATCCATTTTGAATTAATGTTGTGTATGATGTAAGATAGTGGTCCAATTTCATTCTTTTCCAGGTGGCTGTCCAGTCTTCCCAACACCATTTATTGAAGAGACTGTCCTTCTCCATTGTATATTCTTGGCTCCTTTTTCAGAAATTTATTGACCATATATGCGTGGGTTTATTTCTGGGCTCTCTATTCTGTTCCATTGATCTATGTGTCTGTTTTTATGCCAATATTACGCTGTTTTAATTACTGTAGCTTTGCAATATAGTTTGAAATCAGGGAACACGTTGCTTCTAGCTTTGTTCTTTAACAAGATTCCTTTGGCTATTCAAAGCTTTTTGTGGTTCCACACAAATTTTAGGATTATTCACTCTATTCCTTCAAAAAATGGCATTGGAATTTAGATAGGGATTGAATTGAACTGTACATTGCTTTAGGTAGTATGGCCATTTTAACAATATTGATTCTTCCAATCCACAAGCATGGAATATCTTTCTATTTATTTGTGTCTCTAATTTCTTTCATTAATGTCCTGTAGTTTTCAACACACAGATGTTTCACCTCTTTGGTTAAATTTATTCCTAGGTTTTTATTCTTTTTGATGCAATTGTAAATGGAATTGTTTTCTTAATTTCTCTTTCTGATAGTTTGTTATTAGTACAGAAACACAACAGATTTTTGTTTACTGATTTTGTATTCTGAAAGTTTACTGAATTCATTTATTCTAACAGTTTTCTGATGGAGTCTTTTGCCTTCTGTATATAATATCACATCACCTGCAAAAAGTGGCGGTTTTACTTCCTCTTTTTCAATAGGTATGCCTGAGCATCACTTTTTGATATCGTTCTTATAAGATACAATTCTTGTCTGAATCAAAATATGCTGCTCTGTGGGGTTATATATTGATATAAATAATTTGTAAGACAAATATATTCAATTTCTAGGATTATCATAAATAACCACCAACTGGTAGATTAAAACAACAGAAATTCATTCTGTCACAATTATGGGGGCTAGAAGCCCAAAATCAAGGTACGGGCAGGGATATTCTCCCTCAGAGACTCTAAGTAAAATCCTCACTTCCCTCTTCCCAGCTCCTGAAAGTGGCTGTCAATGCTGATACTCCTTGGCCTGTAGCTGCATTATTCTAACCTCTCGCTCTGCTCAGCACCATGCTGCTGTCCTCCTATGTGTTTCTGTGTCTAAATTTCCCTTTCTTTCTTTTTTTTTTTTTTTTTGAGGATTGGTACCTGGGCTAACAACTGTTGCCAATCTTTTTTTTTTTTTTTCCTGCTTTATCTCCCCAAACCCCTCCTGTACACAGTTGTATATCTTAGTTGCCAGTCCCTCTAGTTGTGGGATGTGGGACGCCACCTCAACATGGCCTGATGAGTGGTGCCATGTCCACTGGATCTGAACCCTGGACCGCCACAGCAGAGCGTGCGAACTTAACCACTCGGCCAAAGAGCTGGCCCCTAAATTTCCCTTTCTTATAAGCACACCAATCATGTTGGATTAAGCCTAGCCTAAGACCTCGTCTTAATTTGATTATAGCTACATAAACTTTATTTGCAAATAAGGTCACATTTACAGTTACTGAAGGCTATGACTTCAAAGTATCTTTTTAGGGACACAGTTCAACCCATAACAATAAGTGTCATGATAGGCAGGTGCTGTATGATGATAGCCATTCAGACTATCACAAAATATGTGACAATCTGATCAGAGATGTCTGTTAGCAGGTAGAATTCTCTAGCAACTCAGCTGGGGGGCATAAATAATGATTCCAAACTTTGTGAGGGAGAAAGATGACACAGAGGCAGGCTCCCAGTCCTACTAAAACATGGATTCTGTTCATGGATGAAAACAAGGATTGACTTTCTAGAGAAGACCCAAAATTTGAGAACCGGATTGCTAGCAATAGTTATGGAACTGGCGCCATTACTTAAGAATGGAATTTCTCCTGCATGATACCGGGATAGACTCAAGACACTAAGAGAAGGGTGGACCTGAAGTTAGGGAATCAAGTGGAATTCTTGGGGGTTAGAGGAGAAGTACAAAAGGTAGAACCCAGTTACCAAAACGCACACATCAGTATATGTTCTAGTACTGTTATTTATTTAATATCATATCTGACTTAGTCAGTAGGTCTTAAGTGCTAAAATTTCAAGAAATAACTTTAGTTTTTCAATTGAAACCTTTAAAAGTTAATTTAATCATCAATAAACATACAGTCTGTTTCTAAAAATAAGAATACTAACTATTCAAAATGGCAATGCTCTCTTACAAATTTAGCCAATTTTAGCAGGGCTAAATTTTCCTGATCAAATAATATTTAGGTGTGCACCAACGCATTCTTCTTTTATCTTCTCTCATTAGACAGCAGTCTCTGGCTTGTCATTAGGCAGCTAACTACACAATTAAATAACAGAGTGTGAAATAAAACCTCACCTGTTTCTGTAAGTTCAGTTGTAATTACATTAACTGTATCCATTGCATATTCCCATTACATACATATCACGTTTCTTATTTATGATTTTTTTGTATTATGCGCTCAAATTATGGGCTTTTATAGAATATTTTCCTTTTAATTGTGAAAATAAAATCATTTGAATTAGTATTCATTAAAATTTATGCGTATTCATCTGATTTTTAAGAACAAATATTAAAAATATTCAGCTGGACAATTTTTAAAGTATCTTATCTATTTGACTCGGTACTCAGAGCAACCATATGAATTAGTTAACATTAACCTGTTCATTTTGAAGATGAGAAAACTAAAGCTCAGGGAGACTAAATAATTTCCCCAGGGTTACTCAGTAAGAGTTGAAGTCGGAATATGAATTTACCCTGTCAGCCTCCAGAATCTAGCCTTTTAACCTCTTCACTGTATCTCTTAGGTTTTGAAATGTGTTCCCAAGACAATATGTTAGAACTGAATAGGAGCATTTAAGGGATGCAACATTGTAGTTTAAAAGTTTAAAAATTATTTTAAAATAGACGAGGTAAAATTGATATTTGTGTAATGGAGAACATGAGAATATTCTCTCACAATATAAGAATGTGTGAGTTAAGAAGTTTATGAAGTTATACTTGCACATCCAGTACCTGAGTATAGTTATTTTGGGACAAAGTATTTCAAAGATCAACACATGTTTTTTTTGCTAGTTTTAATAGAATTTATAATACCAGAAACTGGTATTTGCCTTGCAGGATATTTGGTCCTGTCCAAAACATCCATCAGTATACTTGGTCCATGCCAAATGGTTTCGAAGAAGACCAAATATCCAGGACCTTTTGGTGTGGACTCAAGGTCTTACGGACCAAATGTCTTATGGACATTTTTCACAGGACCAAATGTCTGCTAATCGGTATTTGGAAGTAGCAATGTTTAGTTATCCAGCAAACATATATTGAATAACTTATTTGAACTTGGAACTTTGACAGATATTCGGAAAAGATTAAAAATAAACAGTAACTCAAGTTGTTGAAAACATATGTAGATATGTCTTACACTACAAGGTTAAACACCAAAATATTAGAAACATATAAGAGAGAGGAAAGAGTGACTCTAGTGGCATCAGGGAAGACTACAGAGACACAGTCACAACATGGATGAGAACATTTCAAAACAAAGACAACAGCCTGCGGAAGGGCCTGAAAGCCAATAATATGCTACAATCATTTGTGTGATTTTTCTCTGATCCATCTCCTGCCTTTCTTCACTCTGCTTTGCATTGCAAGGGCCTGACCCCTGCCAAATTCCAAGGTGGACTTGGTCACTGGCTCTGGTTACATTTTACCAATGGGAAGCACCGGAAAGGGATCAGAAGGTGGAGAAGCCAGGATATTTCTCCCATTTCATCCTCTTCAGATTGTAGATTGTTTCGTTGATGGTTCCAGCTCCGTACTGACATCTCGACTTTATGTCGTTCCAGTTTCCATTAGAAAATATAGTATCCTGGACTCTGGTGTACCATGAACTCTTCCATTTTTCTCTCCGTTCCTCGGCACGGTAACTATCTCTGTTACTAACTTCTGAGATACTTTATCTTCCTCTTTTTGCATTAAAGCATTTCCAACAATTTTGTAGTGGCAGTATTTAAAGCAAGGTTTGTAAACGAGTTCACTCAGAGGCAAGTTACAGAGAAGAAAAATGGTAAACAAAGAGGTTTGGCAAAGAAAACTGAAAAAGGAGAGAACAAAAACAAAGTGGAGAACCAAGAGAGTAATGCCGTGGAATCCAAGAACAGTTCTGGAGGGAGCATTCATCAACGTCCAATACCTGCTGAAGACACTCTGAGAAATTTTCATCAGTTTGGAAATAAGGAGGTTACTAGTATTGATAGGAAAGAGAGTTAAGTTTGGGGAAGAGGTATAAAGAGAAATCAAAAGTCTGAATGCTCACTAAGGAAGGAATGAGAGAAGTAGCTGGCCAAAATAAGTTGAGTAATAGATGAAGAATGTTAATGACTAAAAGTCAACTTTTATACTCTCTCCTTAGCATTTCTGAAGTGCCTGGGTACAGAAGAACAAAACTGCAATTGTAGAGATGATCTACACTGTAAGGTTACATAGAAACACAGAAGGGAGAAGTTATAGTAGATTCCAAAGAAAGTGGATCAAGTAACAGCTACAGATCCAAGACGGGAATGTGAGGGGATTAATAACAAGGAATAAAATGATTATTATATAGGTTGAAGTAAAAATTATATTATACATCACACATATTTTATATTATAATAGGATATATATAAAGGTGTTTATGTCTCTGACTACCTCAGAAGAAGAGGTGTTCTAACACGTAAGACAAAAATGCCAACATCATTCAAGGATGATACAAGGCCTGGTGAAGGCCACAAGAGAAGTCATCTTTGAAGGAAATCCAGGTTTTAATGAAGCCAAAAAGGGATATGAGGCCATTTGTGAAGAGAGAGTGAGTACAGGAGTATTTATTTAGGATGGAATGGTGGCTTCATTTTCCACCATGGTTTGGGTTGTGGGGAATGTCGGTAGCTGAATGATGCATTCAGGATGCAGCTATAGAGCAGTGTGGGAAAGAGCATAACAGAAAAACATATAGACCCAAACAGTCTGCTTTTAGAGGTGGGAACAAAGATAACAGGTACGTAGGAGAGCATTTAACTAGTGGATCTAACTACGCCACGTTTCCAAATATGCTGTGATAAATATTGAATCTTAGAGCATTTTTATGCCTTTTAATTTAAGACATTCATATTGATTTCCCTCACCCCTAGCCTCATTTCTTAAAGTTTTGAAAACATGTATGAATGTGTGTACATACCTGAGCCAGTCAGTTTTAATAATTCTAAAGAATTTTCATTCCTTCCTGCATCAGCATTTAAAGAGGGAGTAATACGTCTTTACAAATTTCGTGCTCACAAAGAGAATTAAAAATCGCAGGAAATAACTGAAAAGTAGGGAGCAGTCAGCAAAACCTTTTCTCTACTCAAATTTGAAGTGTTCTTTTAAGCTTTTTATTAAGGTCAGCTCTTCCCTTACATATCACACATAGGTTTACAGATAAATGCCCATGAAAGAAAAAAACAATTGCACCATCTTAATCACGCACGTGTGAATTCTGGTTCATGCTGATTCACGAAGATAACAAGATGTCAGTTACTATTTTTTATATTTCCTTCGGGTTGTATCTAATTTTTAAACAAACTTGGTGAGCCCCTACATGTTATTCTCAGATTATGTCTCCTTTGTGAGGTCCTGATGTTTGTAGAGAATGCTCATTTATTGTGTATCAGTCACACTAAAATATCACAGGAAAGTACCTCTGCAGAGAAACTATTGCAGTTATTGCAAAAACATTTTCTACGAACATTTGTATAAACATCTTTTGATTATTCACACTACCATTTCCTTCTTCCTCTAACTAATTTGAATAGTTTCAGATCAGGCAAAGCTTAAATATTTGGAGAATGTTGCCCTTATCCATTCTTGCAATTTGTCAGTGTTGCACGAAAGTTGGAGCTGCTTCCAAAAAATATCCCAAAGCAACATTTGGAGGGAAAAAGTCATAATCTTGTGTGATGATATGAAGGTAGAATATAATAATCATAAAATGTAATCCTCTGAATCAATTGGGGTTCAGTCAAGAGAAGAGCCATCATTATATACCTTTTTTCAGTTTGGAAAATTTTTCATAGAACTAAGATCTTATACAATTGTGGTTAAAGCTTAGATAGTAAAGAACCCACAAGGGAGGAATCAGAGAAAAGCCCACACCAGGGCTTCTGAATCAGTGGTGCAAGTGGGCACATTGGAGCTTGCAGAGAGTTCTGGAAGCTAGCCTTGTCCAGCTGTTGCAGCGGGCCTGAGGAGTGGCCTACATAAGTCTGGCACCTATTGTCACTGATGTTTCTATGAATTTAGAACCCAACATCTGAAGGTGAGCCCAGGCTGGCAGTTGGTTGGCCCGGACCGTGGTAGGAAAGAAGAGCTCGATGCAGAGTGAGAAGAATGAGGACAGAGGAACCTCCTGGGCCTCGTCCTTCGTGACTCTAGCCATGAGGATCTTCAGAGAATCCTAGCTTTGGGTCGACTTCCTCCTCCAAAGTTTGCTTAAGCATTTTTCTTGAGTCACACAAGCAAGGGGATTCTAGGAAATGTAGTGTCATCATTTCAGATGCTTTTATCTTTCTTTTTTTTGATGGTGATGCGCTACTTCTGCCATCATATAGCCCATTCAAAGAGAAAACAACATCTTACCATAAAAACTGTAAAACGCCAAAACGTATATTATTTTTACTAGGGATTGCCTGCAATGTGTTATTCTCTTTTGATGTTTGAAGAAGCTCAAGTATCGAACAAGTGTTTTTTATTTTGAACATACAAATTTTAGATGTTTTCAGTATTTTTTAAATTATTGCTATTTCTTCCAGTTTACTCAAAATGCATTAGATAATTTAGAGGCAATGTCATTCCTATTTTCTCCAGAAATGGTGAAATCAGAAAGAGAACTATTCCTTTCATTATGGGTAAGAGAGGTCCACAAAGCAATGTGAATGGTTCCTAGAGAAGTATTTAGATTGATATATAAAAAATATGGCTTTGCTTCTTGTTTTATGAAGATGTTATAGAGAGAAGAAAATACACGCATGTACTTATAACTGCATTCTTAATGGAATGACAATTGACAAAATTGTTATATGAATTGAAAGAGGAACAATTTGGAAAAATGACAAAAACAATTTGGTGAACCTACGCTATTACATTACATTAATTTTGAGGTGTTGCCTTTCATGCTTTCTTTTCTGTTTTTATTTTAATATGTCATGAATATAAAGCATGAATTTTGCTGTAAAATTGAAAGTGTTTCAAATGGGAAAGAGTTCCTCCTTTAACTTATTTTAAAGCAGTTGTCAGATTAATTTGAAATTTTCTAACAGCTAATTTATTAATATTTTATACAGTTTCTTTCAAATATTTTATTTTCAGGTTAGATGTGCAAAAATTTCTTCTCCTATGCATAAATGGTTCTTCATTTTAGTTTACATTAGCAATTTCAACAATTTAGCCATCAACATTTACATATGTGGTCTATAACCACCTATGTAGCATTTCAAATTTCTTTATCCAGCTTTCATTTTTTTCACACTACACTTTATATTAACCCCATTATAAATAACACCAATAATCTCAAAGACATTTTCTATTTGAGGCAGTTAACTCATCTCAAAAAGAAATGATAGTTTCATAATAGTAATTAGATTGGTCCCACTATAATAGTTATGGTAACACTAAATGTTGTGACATACAAACACAAAATTATGTTTGATCAAACAAAATAGAATAATAGAATTTTATTATTTTATCATTCAAACTCCAAAACAGTGTTTCTGATCACGAGGCAGCATTTCTCTAATTGGTGATTCATAACAAATCATGAATTCATTCCTTATGAATCATAATTCATGAAGAACTAGAACCTTCTAGTTTGTCGCTCGGCCATCCTAAAATGGCTTTGCTCATCTGCAAATGGATGAAAACAAAAAGATCGTACAAATTTAGATGTGACATGCTCTAATAATCCTTACAGGACTTGGGTAGAACACAGTTAACATGGCCATGCGTAATTTGTCAGGAGCCTGGAAAATTCAATTTCACTGTATGACTATGAAAAAGGGAAGTGGGTTAGAGGAGCCATTAGCCGGTCTCTTCCAAGCAAGGTAAATTATTAGAAAATATGGTTGAAATTAGTCAGTTTTGGGAAGCATTGTGTCTCAGAAAATAAAATTAATTGTTTGTGAGTAAAGAGTATTTTAGTATTTGTTACATCACATGTCACTTTCCCGCTTTTGCATGTCACATGTGTCCTGGTTAGCTTATGATGTTTATGAGATATTCAAGGTCTCAAATGATTTCCTATCACGTTTCTTCGCACCACAAGAAAAAAAGATTGGGAAAGTTATCTGATGTTTCCATGTACGAGAATGCTGAAGACTTGCATCCTTAGAAGTCATGACAGAAGTCTGAAGATTTAGTGGTGTGTGTTTGGGTGGGAGGGGTGATTTATTGGTATGATTTTCAGTTACCCACTGTGAAAATAAGTCAATCTAATTTTCAGTTTAATAAGGCTTTTGTCATTTTATAGGATCTAGCATAGTTTGTGTGGAAGAGAACACTCCTAGGCTAAAGTTGGAGAAATGTTTGAGGTCTAAACAATTCTAAAAGCATCTTCTGAGAATAAGTTGTGCTTGATGACTGGGAGATCCTGCCTGCTCATTTTGGTATTCATGATTTCCAAAAGACTCTGAAAGAATAGTGATACTTCTTATACAGAATCCAGGATTGACTCCAATAAATGTGATGTGGAGAATTAATCCACTTGTCTTGATAGCTTAACCCATAGTTTAGCATGAGGTGAAGTCCAGCATGAGGTAAATGGACACCAAATTTTCTTTTGTCCTTGTTAATAGCCACCACAAAATAGAACAGTGTATTTGGAAAGCATAACTACCCAAAGGGCTGCAGGCAATATTCCTTTATTTTTTTATTTTTTTTTACTGAGGAAGATTGGCCCTGAGCTAACATCTGTGCCAATCTTCCTCTATTTTATATGTGACATGCTGCCACAGCATGGCTTGATGAGCTGTATGTGGGTCCATGCCCTGGATCTGAACCCGTGAACCCTGGGCCACCGAAGCAGAGCAGGCAAACCTAAACACCATGCAACTGGGCCAGCCCCAGTCAATACTCCTTTTACTTTTAATAACAAAGATATTTAAGCCTATGCATTTATCTTTAGAGAGTAACTAAATTCTCTTAGTTCTGATACATATTTTCATTTTGTAATTATTTTCATACTACTGTTTTATTATAAACTTGATGGTCTTTTTGAGCTTAAAGCTATTTAATGGTAGACGGATTACTTTAATATTTCTATTAATCAATTATATTATAAGCTTGATTTTCTTTGAACTTTGTGTCATTTAATAAAAGCGTTATTTTAACATTTCCATTGTTCAATATATATAGTTTATACTATGAGATAATTTAGCAAGTTTTATTTTTAGGAATTAATTGATATTTTTATCATTACCTAACATGGATCAATGCTTTCACATGTTCTAAGCCGATTTAAGGGTGTATTATCTGGATGCGTAATTTACCAGTTGAGATATTTCTTATAAAAATATGCTTATTAATTTCTTATTTTGTATCTTTAATTTTTTATACCTAATCTTCTTGACAAATGCCAAATTTCTAATCACTTTTCTGTTTTGAAGTTCATTAATGTGCAAATGTTATTGGTTAATGCAACTGTCTATAAAATTGTGTCCTATATAGAACTATTTTTTGATATTTAATTCTTTCTATCCCAGAACAAATTTTTGTCTGCTATTTATATTTTAAAACCCGATTATCTTGTTTTATGTTCTTGCAATTTTCTTGTTCCCCTTTCCCCTTTTTTTACTGTCAGCTTTTCAGCTGAAACATTTTCTACATGTGAATTCCGTTAGAATTTCATATATTTTCATGCACAGCTAGATCTTATATACAGGTCTTAGTACCTTCAAGTTAATTTTCTCTCTAATTGAATTTTATCCAGCTGTCCTGCAGAGAGAGCGACTATGTTCTCTATATCTCCTTTACTTACTATTTTGAATTGGTAAACATTATTTATTCCAACATCATAGGATGAAGCTCTTCTCTTGCCAAAAACAGTAAAAGAAACACTAAATCCTTCATAGATAACTGGTTCCAAACTCAACTTCCTTTCCTTTCTTTCTTTTTTTTTAAATAAATCACACATGCTGGCCTATCTCTACCCTTCACTGGCGTATCTGGCATTTAGACAAGGCTCTATGCAGGACTGACAGCATAAAACAAGGGTCAAGGATCTCTTTGCTTCCATTTCTCAGAAGTCTTTGTTCACATTGGCTCCGTTTTGAGCAGAATCTACCAAGAACCTCCTGGGCTATATGAAAACCCTGCAGGGATCATTGTGGTTATCAGGTTTGGATATATAGATGTGACCTAAATAGCAAGAAAAAACTATATAAGGAGTTTTCCAGTTAGGTCATATGATTGTATCGTATGCCTGTTGAAAATTGGTTAAGTTCAAAATAATTTTTCATCAACATTATTTGGTGGTTCATAAATTTTGTTATATGTCAAAATAATTTGGGAATTTTTCTTTTTAAGGAAAATGAACTCAGTCTGAGGATATTCTGGATATTTAGTTCTAGCATGGACTCTCGCCACAAGATTTTTGTAAATTAAACTTGTTTTTGGTTTTTCACTTTGAGTTACTTGTAGATCCATATGCGGTTGTAAGAAATGATCCAGAGAGGACTTGTGTAGCCTCTACCCAATTTCCTGGAATGGTAGCATCTTGCAAACTATAATTCAATATCACAACCAGGATACTGACATTAGTAGAATAAAGACAATGAACTAAGGAGAGGTAGATTGGTGTTCGCACTATCAGAATGGCAGGAAATTAGGGTAGGAGAACTTGAGGGGCAAATCCTGAAATCTCTGTATAAATTTTCCCTAAAACGATATCTCCAATACTTACAGATATGTAGGCTGAGACCCCAAGGAACACAGGGGAAAGCAAGAGATGTGATGTCAGAGAGCTGAGCAAAGATTTCAGGAGCTCCTTGGTGCTAGACAGGTCAAGCTTCTAAATTAAACCAGAATTAGAAATGTGCCGACTAAAGCAATGTGTGATCCTGGTAAGAGACAAAGATGATAAAATGAGAAAGTCTGGAATAGATTTTGTTGAAATTCCACAAAGAGATGAGGGAATAGCTGAGGTAAAGAAATATTTGAAAAGATAATGACTAAGAATTTCCTGATATTAATGATAGAGCCAAAAAGAGGAAACCCCATGAACGAGAGGCATATAAATAAAATCGCACTGAGGTTCGTCACAGTGAAACTGGAAAAAATGACAGTAAAGAGAAAAACCTCAAGGCAGCTAAGGAAAAAAGACAGGCTACCTTTAAAGAGACAACAGATGAAAAGAGATTATTTCTCAAATAAAAGCGATGCAGACCAAAAGGCCATAGAACATTACCATCAAAGAACTAAAGGAAAATCCCCACTGCTTTACGATTTTGTGTCCCTTGATAGTATCTTTCAAGAATGAAACAAATACCAAAAGAGTTTTACCAGAAGAACTGTAACAGAACAGCAAAATATGAAAGCATTCTTCAGAATACTAGAAAATGAATTCAAAGGAAGCTCAACATGGATGAAGGAATTAAGAGAAATGAAAAGACTAAGTATGAAGGTAAATCTAAGTAAATACTGACATATAAAACAATGATATCCTATAGGAAGTAAAATATATACAGATTTCAAATACCCAGTGACAACAGCATGCGAGTCGGAGAAGCAGAAAGTAGAGTTACAAATATTAGAAAGGTCTTGCATTTTGAGTGGTAAGTCAAGAATACTAGTTTTCACTACTAGCATAAACTTTAGAAATAATAAAGAAGTGCATAACCAATGAGCCAATAGAGAGGAAAAACTGAGCAATATAAAATGTCTAGTACAGATTAACGCAAGGAATGAGAGGGAAAAAAATAGACCCACACATATATGATCAATTGCACCAAAGATGCTGAGGCAAGTTAACCGGGGTAAAGAAAGTCTTTTCATAAATAGTGATAGAAATATTCTAAAAAGATGCCTACAAAAAGAAAGTATATTGATTCGTGTTGACAAATTATTCATTAAATATAATTGAACTAATAAATTGCTCTGCTGTTTTCCATTTTCAAATATTCACTCCTGAAACACAGAGACGACTTCCATTATGGATGAAGGGTTGGGAGAAGAACTTACCTTCAGATCATGAATTACTGTTTTTTCCTTGCTTCTAAAACGTGATGTAGAAAGTAAGGTGAGAACCACAAGGACATATGCTTTAATAAGTACTTCCAAAGAGACAACATCTTCAAAGTAGTTTTTTTATGAATATGTTCAGGTACGTTTGCAATGACAATATTTTTTATATCTGGATGGTAACAAATTTGTTTCTTAGGTTATTTCTATGTGATTTCTTAAAATATCATATTAAATATGACAAATATATACTTAAATATACATAGGTCTATATCTCAATTTATTTACTATTAGTTACTACATATGACTATATTTCCCAAAGGAATTTCTACCTCCAATATTGTTTCCTCATTCATCTTTTCAAGATTAATCAATTACCTAAAACAATAATTAACATTTTCCTTGGGGCTGGCCCCATGGCCAGGTGATGAAGTTCGTGTGCCCCACTTTGATGGCCCGAGGTTTCGCCAGTTCACATCCTGGGCCCGGACATGGCACCACTCATCAGGCCATGCTGAGGCGGCATCCCACATGCCACAACTAGAAGGACCCACAACTAAAATATACAATTCTGTACTGGGGGGCTTTTGGAGAAAAAGAAGAAAAAAACCCAGAAGATTGGCAACAGATGTTAGCTCAGGTGCCAATCTTTAAAAAAAAAAGAAAAGAAAATTTTCGCACTATATCTTTTGGCACAAAACAGCAAATACTACATTCCCTCAAATTTAGTATATTCTTTCTGTCATTTGCTACTCCACCAAATTAATGATTTTAAATGGAATTAAAATCCCAAATGATATATATCACGTGCCTTTGTATGAGTATTATACAGATAAATGTAAATTCACAAGCTTGTGAATTTTAGTAAGAGGGTAATTAGGAAAACTGCTCCAAGAAAATGGGCTTCAGGAAGTTTAAAAAGACAAAGGTTTACTACTTCCAAATACAGTAATTTGAACTACTAATGAATTATTTCCAAGAAGTAAGTTGACCACTTTAAGTGGATAAATCATTTTCAAATTACATTATCTATTTACACACAAATAATTATTCACCATAATAAAACATAACAATAATATTTATGGGCTATTAATATGTGCCAGCCACTTTGCTAAACACTTTAAACAGATTGTCCCTATTAGTTTTCATACCTGCACCACATAGGAAGGCACAGTTAATATACTTCTTTTTGAAATAATAAAAGACAGAAATAAAGTGACTTGCTCTTGTTACCTAGCCAATAATGAAAGTTAAAACTCAAAACTATTCCCAGCTAATATTGGAATTTGGCTTCTCTATATTCTGTATGCTGTATTGCTAAAGTTTTCTCAATATCTTAGTTTTGTGGTGAGGTTAACATCCAGCTTTGCTTTTTTACAATATTTGTTTGCCTAGCAAACTCTTTCTTTAAAAAAGTTTATTTGTCAATTTTTCAAAAATTAAATGTCAGCTCAAACTCTCCGAATGATGAGATCTTTATATTAATGGCATTTGATTTAATGGTATGTTCTCTACTGAGATTAGCAAATAGAGGCAAGAATTAATGAAGTTTCTCTACTTAGATCATCAAGGTGATAAATAAATGATAGTAACCCCAAGTTACTATCTATTGAATAAAATAATAATAATAGTAATGCACTAGTAATAAGTGGTTTTAGTATCGTATTAGTTAAAACAAGACATTGATAATCCCCAACTTTTTGTGACTTAATGCAACAGAAATTTATTTCTCCCTTGATTAAAATCAAGTGCAGGTGCTCCTATTCTGTAGCAGGACTGATGGGCAGAGATTTATGGGCTCTATTTCACACAGTTATCCGGAGATGGAACATTTCAGAATTTCTGATATGTTGAACACGTGGCTTCCAAATTTTCCATCAACATCCAGTGGGCACAAAATGGAATAGCATGAAGAAGATAAACCCACACCTTACCATCTTAAGATAGAAAATAGACATTTCTGATGCTTACTTTTCATTGTGAAAGCAAGTCACCCTATTTAGAAACAAGGAATAAGAAATATAGTCCTCAGTTGGTTCAGTAGTCTGAGGCAAACCTCTACAGCTTGGAAGGGGACGTAGACAGTTTTTCAACATCTAGTTGCCTCTGCCACAAGGAGAATGTTGAGGTTTAAGACTGTAAGTATGAGAATTTTGATACCTAGACTTCCTTAAGCAAGTGAGTAACCTGTCAAGGAAAGTGACATGAAAATGCTTATAATTAAAATCTCTTAATTCAATTTGACGCAGGCCTTTGACCAGAAGTCAAAACATTGATGGGCCATAGAATTAGGCAATGCAGAAGTTGCATAAGCTGCTCAGTCCACGACTTGTCATATAGGATTTACCTGGCTTATCTGGTCATAGCAGTGCTATTCATAATTTCCCTGTTACAGGAAAACAATGGAGCAATGGTACTCAAGAGAACAGGTTTACAATGCTAAGAAGTCCGTGTTATTTCACACATTGATCTCCAGTGGTTGCCTGACTGAGAATATACCTTACAGGAAGTTGACGAACTGCCAAAGTGATGGAGCCGCAAGGTGCTCAGTGTTTCCAATGACGTAATGAAGATATACACAGCCGAAAGGGAAATAAGGTAGCTCTACATCGATAATATAAATCAAACAATTAAAAATATTTTCATTCTATAAAGTACAAGGTTCTACTATATATCACAACTCTTTTGCAGGATTAAATTCTCAAAGGATTGTAAGGATTTCAAACTTCTGTTAGGCTAATTTGGATGAAATCGAAACACATACATCATTCTAACAAATATCTCCCAAATGATTGTGAACTTTGGAAATGAGAAAAGGATTAATGGTAATGTATTTCATATTTGTGTTCTTTCTGTAATGGTTCAATTATTTCCCTATGAAGAATTTATTACTTCTACCCAACAGACATCGGTCAGACTTTTAATAGACATTGCTGAAGGTAGTATAAAAAATGACTTCCAAGTACCATAAACTTCACAGCTGTTATTTTTCTCATTGTCTAAGTGACAGACCTAATAACCCATGTCAAAATAATAAGAAAAAATAAAGAAGTAGTACACTATTCTTTTTGTGGTTCAAAAGTTATGATTAACTGTTAGTGACAAATGGAAGCAGGAAAAAATTGTAACCAAAGGAGGTGAAGATCACTAGAAGGAAGTTCATTAAACACACGAAACCATTTTCTTCAGAAAAGCAGCATGCATCAAAGACAGTCTGCAATGGAGAAGATAATAACTTAGCAAATATGCGCTTGCCAGTCTAGTCTATTAATTATCATAGCACTGAAAGAGTGAAACTGAAGATGCATGACAACTATTTAATTTGTGATATTGATGTATTTTTTAAGGGAGGATAGGTAAAAATCATGCATTAACTAAGTGAAGTTATATCAAATATTTTCCTCTTGATTTTTTAAGTAAGCATTTTGCTTGACAAATTGTTTACTGTTATTAGGACAACTGCCCAGTGAACTATGAAATTCGAATATAAAGTAATGTGACAAGATATATATATTTATTTATTTTGAGGAAAATTAGCCCTGAGATAACATCTGCCGCCAATCGTCCTCTTTTTGCTGAGTAAGATTGGCCCTGAGCCACTATCTGTGCCCATCTTCCTCTATTTTATATGTAGAACGCCAGCCACAGCATGGCTTGACAAGCAGTGCATAGGTTCAGGCCCAGATCTGAACCTGCGAACCCCAGGCTACCGAAGTGGAGCGTACAAACTTACCTACTGTGCCACCAGGCCGGCCTCTGTGACAAGATTTATTAATAGCAATTCTATAATCATAATGATGTTTATGTTTAGAGTCTGTAATGACAAAAATATTATTCTTAATTGAAAATAAGTTTCCAGAGCATATTTCCACAGTAATTTTCATGAGACTGCTTTAATTATTGTATCCATCAAAGGAGCATGCCCTTGATTCAACAAAACATGGTTTTTGTTCCTCTTTTTCCAGCAGTACCATTCACTGTGTCCATCACATATAGATTTCCAACTTGGAGCCTCAACCTTCAACCCAAAGACTTGGAAATTTATCTCTGTGAATTTATTACCTTAATTTCCCAGGATTATTTTTTTCACTTTTAGTCATATAACTCAGGCAAATCATCTCTTCCTTTTTTTCCTTCTTTAAAAAACTTTATTGAGGTATAATTAATTTACAAATATCTGCACATATTTAATGCATACCATTTCACATATTTGGGCAGATGCATACACCTGTGAAACTATCACTACAATCAAGGTCATAAACACAGCCACCACCTCCAAAAGTTTCCTAGTGCCCCTTTGGTTTTTCCACTTGTTTGTTGGTGTCTTTTTGTGTGTGTGGTAAGAACCCTTAACATGAGACAGATCCTCTTAACAAACGTCTTCAGTGCTCAATACAGTATTGTTAACTACAGGCCCTGTGTTGTACAGCAGCTCTCTAGAATTTATGCAACTGCATAACTAAAAAGTTATACCCTATGAACTACATCTCCACATTTCCCTCTGCCCCCAGCCCCTAGTAGTCACCATTCTACCTTCTGCTTCTTAAATCATTTTCTTTTTCTGTTGCTGTTTTTCTTTTCCAAAGAATAAAGTCTTTATTACAACATCTACTTTGTCTAGTATTGTATTATATATTTAAAATTTTAAATTATTTTTACTATCCAAGATAATATTTAAATTGGTGCTGGTGCAATAGCCCTATCGTTTTATAGCTGACGACTAACTCATAGAAATTAAGTAATTTATCCCAGGCCATTCAGTTAATTCCAGAATCATGGTAATGTCATAGATTTTGCATTAATTTTATCTTTTAAATCAACTTTATTTAAATATTATTTACATACAAAATGTGAGCCATATAAGTCTACAATTGGATGAGTTTTTATAAATATATACATTCAGTAATCATCAACCCAATCAATCAAGATATATGGCATATCCATTAACAATAAATGCTCTTGTCTGCAGCTTCCTAGTCAGTGTCACCATGCTCCCTGTCCCCAGCAACCAGTGATTTGGTCCTATCACTACAGACTAGATTTGTACTTTCTAAAGATACATATACATGTAATCATGTAAATCATACAATGACGAATGGAATTCATATCACTGGGTGTTTTAGAGGTTTGTTTCTTTTTGTGGCTGAGTAGTGTTCCATTGCATACCTAAAAGAATATATTGTGAATATTTATGTAAAAGTTCTTTTGTGGGCACGTGTTTTTATTTCTCTTTAGTAAATGCCTCAGAGTGGGGTTTCTCGAAATGATAAGTGTATATTTAATTTTATAAGAGAATGGCAGACATTTTCCGAAGTCTCACCATTTAACATTCTCCCTAACAGTGTATGAAAAAATCATTACTCCGCCTGTTTGTCAACATTGGCATTGTCCGTAAAGTTTTAATTTTAGTTATTTCAGTGGGAATAGAGTGATAATTGATGGTGGTTCTAATTTTAAATCTCAGATAATTAATAGTGCTAGCGACCTTTTCTTGTGCTTATCAGTCATTTGAATATCTTTCTTAGACCCATTTTTCATTGGATTGTTTTTTGACTTTCGGTTTATAATAGTTTTTATATATTCTGGATAGAACTCCTTTGTCAGATATCAGTATTGAGAATATTTTCTCCCAGTCTGGCTTGACATTTCTTTTTCAGATTAGTGTCCTTTCAAGAACAGAAGGTTCTAATTTTGATAAACTTCAATTCATTAAATTTTTTCATGGTTCATGCAATTTTGTTACATCTTAGAAATCTTTACATATCTAAAGGCTACATGTAGTTTCTCCTATGCATTTTCCAGAAGTTTTATAGTCTTAGCTTTTAAATAGAGGTCAACAGTTCATTATGACTGAATTTTGTGTGTGGTGTAGGCAATAGCGGACGCAGGCTCCTTTTCTTTCTTTAGAAGTAAGGATATAAATTGTTTCAGAATCCTTTGATTAAAATACAATCCTTTTCCCATAGAATATTTTGGCACAACTAAAATTTATCATATATATGTGGCTTTTTGTCAATACCAGAAGTCACTAAATTTTTCCTGTAAAGGGCCAGACAGTAAATATATTCAGCTTTGCAGAACATATGGTCTCGGTTGCAACTGCTCAACTCTGCTGTTACAGCACGAAAGCAGCCACAGGCATACTTGAACAAAAGGCGGTTGCTGTTTGTTACAATAAAAGTTATTTACAAAAACAGACCACCAGCCAGTTTGGGAATCTATTCTATTCCATTGATCTTTATTGTCTTTATGTCAGTTCCAAACACTTGACATCTTAACAATATTGTTTTCTAATTCAAAATTAGTATTAATTCTTTAATTTTCTCAGCAATATTTGTAGCTTGCAGTGTGCTTCTCTTGCATATATATTGTTAAATTTAATCATAATTATTTCAGACTTTCTGATACTATTTTAAATAGTTTTTTTACTTTCACTTTCCACATATTTGTTGCTAATAAATAAAAACACAGAAGATTGTCCTTGTATCCCAAGACAGGTTAACAACTTTATTATTACTGGCAGTTTTTTTATAGATTCCTTAGGATTTTTTATAAACATAAACATGTTATCTGTGAATAAAGACAGTTTTACTTGTTCCTTTAGCATCTGTGTGTTGAACACAGTGGGAAATATTCCATCCTTTACTGTAACATGTGATATGACAGATAGATTTTTCATGTATCAGGAGGAGAGTTCCCTTCTATTTCTAGTTCACTGAGAATTATTATCATGCCTGGACATTCGGTTTTTAAAATGCTTTTCCTACATCAATTGAGACCATCATATTGCTTTGTTTCTCTTCTCTAAGATAATCAACTGCATTGATAGATATTGGAATGTTAAATTGATCTTGCAACCCTATGATAAACCCTGATTGGTGTATTCTCATTTTCTATATTGCTGGATTTTATTAGCCAATATTATGTTCATAGAAAATGGTGGCGTAGAGTTTTCTTGTGATATATGTTTTTTTTCTTCTTCTGGTTTTGGTATCAGGGTAACAGTGGCTCACAGAAAATATTGGGAGGATTTCCTTTCTTCTCTATTTTATGAAAAATTTGGGCAGGATTGGTATGATCTTTTTCTTCAGTGTTTGATAGAATCCACTAGTGAAGCCACCGGGACTTGGGTTTTTCCTTGTGGTGAAATTTTTAGTTATGAATTGAACTTCTTTGTTAGATGTAGAGCCATTCAGGTTTTTTTTCTTTCTTCTTGAGTCACTGATTTTAATTTGTGCCTTTTAAGGGATTTATTCATTTCGTCTAAGATGTTGAACTTACTGGCATAAAGATGTCCCTAATATTTCCCTCCTATTCTCTTAATGTCTGTAGTGATAGTGACATAGCAATGATAAACTGTTTCTTCTCAGTTCTTTAATCTAGCTAACTAGCTTTTATTTCTCCAGAGTTTAAAGTTTAAGCTTATATAATTGATTATAACTTTTCTCCTTTTTTAATATAAGCATTTAATTCTGTGAAATTTCATCTAGGAACTGCTTTGGCTACATGTACAAATTTTGAAAAATTTTGTATTCATTTCTATTTATTTCAAATTATTTACTTTTTGATGTGTTATCTGACTCATGAGCTATTCAAAATCATGCTTTTAAACTCCCAAATACTGGGTGATTTTCAAGTATCTTTCTTTTATTTAATTACAGCTTATTTTAATTTGTGTGATTTCAATCCATTTAAATGTATTGAGATTTTTATCATGTCCTATCACTTGGTTTTTCTACCATGTAAACTTGAAAATAATGTGCATTCTGTTATTATGGGTTGAACTGTTTCTTAAAAGTGAATTCTATAAAGTTGGTTGATAATGTTGTTTAATTCTTTTATATCTTTACTAATTTTACATCTATAATATTAAGATTTGTATTGTGGCCTGATACATGGTAAATTTTGGTGAATTTTCCATGTGCATTTTAAAACTACCCTCTATACACTGAAAACTTTAAAACAATGATGAAAGAAATTAAAGAAGACACACAAATGGAAAGACATCCTGTTTTCTTGGAATAGAAGAATTAATACTGTTAAAATGTCCATAGTACCCAAAGTAATCTACAGAGTCAAAGCAATCTCTATCAATATCCCAATGGCATTCTTTACTGAAATACAGAAAATTATCCTGAAATTCATATGGAACCACAAAAGACCCTGAATAGCCAAAGCAATCTTGAGCAAGAAGAATCTTGAGCAAAGCAATCTTGATCAAGAAAGCTGGAGGCATCACATTCTCTGATTTCAAAATATGTTATAAATCTTACTCATCAAAACCATGTGATACTGACATAAAAACAAATACATACATCAGTGGAACAGACTAGAGAGCCCAGAAATAAAGCCACACACTTGTGGTCAACTGATCTTTGATAAAGTTGCCAAGAATACGAAATGGAGAAGACAGTCTGTTCAATAAACAGTGTTAGGAAAACTGGATATCCTCATGGAAAAGAAAAAAATTGGGCCCTTATCTCACACCATATACAAAACTCAACTCAAAATGGATTAATGACAAATACAAGCCTTGAAACTGTAAAACCACTAGAAGAAAACATACGGGATAAGCTCCTTGACATTGGTCTTGGCAACAATTTTTTGGCTAAAGGAAAATTGTTTTGTTTTGTTTTGGCTGAAACAAAAGGAAAAATAAACAAGTGGGAATACATCTAAAAAGTCTATGCCCAGCAAAAGAAACACCTAACTACATGAAAAGGCAATCTACAGGATGGGAGGAAATATTTGCAACCCAGATATCTGATAAGGGGTTAATATCCAAAATATATAAGGAACACCTACAACTCAATAGCAAAAAAACAAATAACTCAATTAAAATATGGGCATTTGAATAGACATTTCTTCAAATAAGACTTACATATGGCCAACAGATATATGGAAAGGTGCTCAACTGATCATCGCTAATTATCAGGGAAGTGCAAATCAAAACCACAATAAGATATCACTCCACACCTGTTAGAATGGCTATTATTAAAAAGACAAGAGACAGCAAGTGTTGGCCAGGATGTGGAGAATAGGGAACCCTAGGACACTATAATTGGTGTAGCCATTTTAGAAAACAGTATGGAGGTCCCTCAAAAAATTACAAATAGATCTACCATATGATCCAGCAATCTTACTTCTGGATATATATGCAAAGGAAATGAAATCAGTATCTGGAAGACACATCTGCACTCCCATATTCATTGCAGCATCATTCATGATAGCCAAGATATGAAAACAACTTAAGTGTCTGTCAATGGGTGAATGAAAAAAATTGTGGTACATACATGCAATGGAATACTATTCAGCCTTTAAAAAGAAGGAAATCCTGACATTTGTGACAACATGGTTAAATCTGGAGGACATCATACTAAGTGAAATAAACCAGACATGGAAAGATGAATGATCTCACTTATATGTGGCATCTGAAATAGTAGACTTAGAGAAGCAGAGAGTAGAATGGTGCTCTCCAGGGGTGAGGGATGGGGGAGGGGAAATAAGATGTTGGTCAAAGGGTACAAAGTTTAAAGTTATACAAGATGAATGAGTTCTGGCAATCTAATATACAGCCTGGTAATGATAGCTAACAATACTGTATTGTATACCTGAAGTCTGCTAAGAGGATAGACTTTCAATAAGTCTTCTCAACACATGCAAAATGGGAACTATATAGAGGTCATGGATAAATTACTTGGCTTGATCTTTACACAATGTATACATATATCAAAACATCAAAGTGTATACCTTAAATGTATACAATTTTTATTTGTCAAAGACAGTTCAAAAGTAAATTGTTAAAAAATAAGTAAAATAACTATTTCTAAACTAAACAAAAAAACAAGGTGCCTTCTGCTATTGTTTGTTTGGATATGTAATAAATGCCAGTTAGGTTAAGTTGTTTGATAATGTTCAAGCTTATAAAAAGAGAAAAATATAAAAAGTCAAAATGAAACCAGTTGGGAAAAATACGGAGCAACAAAAAGAAAACATGGAGAATCTTAAAAATCTGAAAATAGAAGCAGAAAACAAGTATGGTGCAATTAAATTGCAAATGAATCAGCTACCAGAGGTAGCAGATCCGCTTAGGCATGACTTAAACATTGCTGATGCTGATGTAGATAACAGAAAATAAGAGAAGCAGCATTATGAAGAGAAACAAAAAGAACATTAGATACTTTAAATAAAAAGAAATGAGAACTGCATAAGGAAATAACTAGAGGAGAAGATATCACAGGCAAAATACATCTGCTCAGAGTGCATAGAAGTAAAAAAAATCCGCGTCAATTCTAGACAAAGAAATTAATTAAGACAAAAGGATAAAGTAGAACAAGATAATCATGGAGACGCAGAGGAAACAATGAGGCAGTACCAAGCAAAAAGAGAAACCTATTTTGATTTGGATACCAAAGTAAAGACTTTAAAAGAGTTTGTTAAATTACTGGAAGAAATAATGATCTATAGATATAAAATACAGCAGTTTAGAAGATGTTTGACTTTATAATGAAACTTGTACTTTGATAATTTATCTCAGCCAGCTTAATGTGGAAAAATTAATTTTGACCATAAAAATGAAACCCTTACTTATATAAGTTTAGCAAAGAGAGGGAAAACAGCTGCTTTCAATGGCATGACAGCCTTATATGGAAGTGAACATTCTATGTCCATGATTTGCTTTATTCTTTTTCTAGAATCATTGCTGAATTTCCTTTCAGATGCCTGGATCAATTCACTTCTACCTGATATGGTTAATATGAAAATTCAATGGACATGATATTGGCTGATGCAAGATTCCCAATGTTTCAGGTAATTCATTGTTGCTTGTTCCTGGAAGCATGATCTCACTTCCTTCAAGTAAACTGATTAGAATTCTTTGAATGTCTGATCCTGAGAAAGGACAGCTATCATGCCTTTCCAATCTGTGACGCAAGAGGAACAACAAGGTTGATTTTGAACTTAATACGCCATGTCCTCGTGTTTAAAGACATGCAAAGGGAAAAAGTCAAGACTATTTGACCAAATAAAATGAAATTGAAGATAATTCTAAAATAAACTCTTTTTTGTATCTGCCCACAATAACATATGCAAATGAGTCCAGAAAACAAACTAGAACTAGAAATTGTAAATCACTATTACTTTACTTTGAGACAATCAATTTCACAGTGCTGGTGGTAGATCTTTTCATTTTCTTTTAAACCATGTACTTTCACAGAGTATTTTTCAAAAGTGAAATTTTGTACATATCTGTGTAGTTTGGATTCATTTGTACAGTATTTTGAAAGAATTAAGATAAAACTTTGAGCATCTGAAAGTACTGGCTCCATTAATTACTGAGAGAGGAGTGCTAAACTCTCCAACTATAATTGTGCCTTTTCTATTTTTCCTTTAAGTTCTATCTCTTTTTTTGCTTTATTGTTTTGAAGCTCTGTTGTTGGGGGCATACACATTTAAGGCCACTATGGTTTCTTCAGGATTTGAAGAATCCCTTCATCATCCTATAAGGTCTTGTTCTATCCCTGGTAATGTTCTTTTTTCTGAAGTCTAGTTTTTTTAGTATCGATATAGCTACTCCGGCTTTTTCCTTAGTGTTAGTGTGGTACACAATCACACATCACTTAACGGTGGGGATATGTTCTGAGACGTGTTGTTAGGCAATTTTGTTGTGCAAACATCATAGAGTGTATACACAAGTTTAGATAGTATAGCCTACTACACACTTCGGCTGTATGGTACTAATCTTATGGTTCCATCATTGACCTAAATATCATTATGGGACGCATGACTATATATTTTTGAACTATTTAATTTTTACCTTTGATTCCTTGATATTCAAAGTGTGTTTAGGGTCATAGTTCTTAATTATTACGCATCTGATTAACTCTGACTTCTAATATAATTATCAACATGGCTTTGTTTAATAGTACCATCTTAATATTTGTTTCCCATGTTTTCCTACTCAGATGATCTATAGGCTAAGTGTTCCCTCCAAGAAATAAAATTGAATTTTAACAGTTGCCCAGTCAACATATTGAACACCACTGTGTTTTTGCTTATCTCTTTGATATATTTGGATATAAAGTCTTCTACACTTAGAAATTTCTGACATCAACCAACCCCCCAAATGAACCTATATTGCAGGATATAAAAAAGGGTCTCTGGAGACCTATCCAATTGAGAAGATTTAAAAAACAAATTGATTTTTATAAAACAACCAGGTATGTCTGAAGCCTTTTAAAATTTTTCTTGTAGGCAACACATTAGTTCTTGGTGTTCTTGCTATGACAGCCTGTCTCCACACAGAACTGGAATATATTGGCTCATTATTTTTCAAGGCACAGATTTAAATAGATTCTATGAAATTATTACTGTCTTCTTCCCCTCTTCATGAAAGATAAAAAAGTAGTTAGATAACTTTGATGTAATCCACAGGAGAGTCTTTAGGAATGATGTTTAAAAAGTTGTGACTTTCTACTGGGTCATTTAATAAATGACCCAGTAGAAGGGTCTCTTTGTGCTCAAAGTTTTAAGAAGTCTGCCATCCCTAAAAGAGTTCATGAACTCTCACCGTTCCTCATTTGGATGAACAGTATATAAAAATATTTATTTTCCTCATATGTAACCTTATTACAATAATCTCATCAAGTACACTTCCAAGAAAACATGTAGTACCTGATTTATTTTGAAATAAAGTTTTGTTCTAATTACAAAGTAAATTTTCAAAAGCTTTGGCAAAATAAATAAAAACTTGAAATATATATATATTTATTAATGTTAAGCTAGTTAAATCCATAGCCTATGGTTAACCATGGTCAATCTTTGGTATATATTATTATGGTCTCTGTTTCTGCCTCCCCATTTCTCTCTCCCAGATTGTACAACCAGAAACACACACACACACACACACTGATGAAACATCATCATTATCTCTCAAAGACAACAGATAATAATAAGCAACGTGTGATGCTCAGTAACTATATATCAGAAACTGCATTAAATGCCTCACAAATTTAATTGATACACAAACAACTCATTAATGTAGGATCTGTTATTATCCATCTTCCAGAGACAATAAAATTGAATTTAGGAGAAATTGTATGTCAACCATATTTACATGTTAATAAATGGCTAAGCCATGACTCAAAACCAGCTCCCTATATGTCTACATAATATTTGTTCAGGTTATTAGATATTATTATTATCCAAGTTAAGTAGTCAATCTTCAAGAACAGAACTTAGCTTATCTGATCTTCTTCTATTTATATGCACTTTTCCTCATTTTTTATTCTTACATATCATTTGTCAATGAACATTATGTAAGGATATTTCTGGATGCGTCACGTGATTGTGACTTAACGAAGTAGCATCATTTTTAGATGATATGTAAACAATTTTATACACTGTGTTATGCTGTCTTCCAGAAAATGTGCACTATTGCCACCAATGTCAATACATTCTGATTCCAGTTTTCAAATCTTACTTGGTGACTCACCCAAATAGGAACAACACACCCTATGTGTGAAATATGAGTTATGGATACATACATATTATGACCAGACTACTCCCTTGCCTCTTACTAGGAATACCTGCAAAATCTTCATGCTATTGGTTATTTAGATCGGAGCACATTAAAGTGTACTTGGAAATTATTAAAAACCTAGGGTTTGCTAGGGGGTTAAGGAAGGGGCTGGGGTGGAGAGAAATGTGCACAACTATAAGAGAGCAACATGAAGATCCTTGTAGTGATACGATATTCTCAAATAAGGTCACACTCTGATGTTCTGGGTGGATATGAATTTGGGGTGGACATTAATCAACACTTTACACCTTGCCTGCTTCTTTTCTTGCCAGGTTCTATCCCTTCCTGGTCCTGCCTACATTGGTTACTATCCAGTGCCTTAAAAGACTTGTTTTTCTTTTGTTTACATTCTTTATTATTTTGGGTGAATGATAAGTCTAACACCAGCTGACTTTCCATAAAGAGAACTGGACTTCCCAATCCAGTTTTCCTTTTCTCAAAGCTCTTGAGGGGCACCTGGTAGTTGCTGCCGTCTACTAGCTACATTCCCCAGAGTATGTTGCACAACATAATAGACATGATGAAAGCTCAAATAGAGTTAGACTGGGTGCACCCCTGCATGTATCCATGACTAAATTAAAATATTCTATTGCAATGGCGTGCTTGTTTCTTTGTCTGCCACAAAGCTGAGTGTATCTTTGTATGCGTGGTGACTTATGCAGCAACTGGTGTATAGTAGGACTCAAAAACTATTTATTTAATAAATGAGTATGTAGTTCAATGAATAAACACAGAGAAAAGGAAAGAAGTAGAATGATCTTTACGTTATGAAGACATAGGGAACATATACAGATATAAAATAGCCGGAAAAAAGCAAAATAACGAGATTTGAGTTTGATTCTAATATAGCTAATTGTTATAATAAAAATAGCTAAATTTAACAAACAGCAATTTTGTGTCAAGCAACATGATAATTACATTATACAGACTGTATATTTTAAATTTCAAATTAATTTCATGAGATATTATTCCTAAGTCTTCGTTTTGTTGAACTCACTCCTAGAAAGATGACTTTCTGCCTGAGGTGACTCAGCCTACGGCTGCATGGAGCTCTTCCTGTAGAAAGTGTACTTAGTTTTCTGCCATGGGTTGTGATTTAATTGTGAAATTTAATTTAATTTTCTTCACCATTTTAATATATAAAATCTAAGCCTGGGAGCAATCGATTCAGTGAACTGATAAGTCTGACCTAATGCACATGTGAAAAACTGGGCTCAGGGTTTGACTTGTGAATGACACTATTTTTCCCCTGTATGAAGAAATCAGAGGTTTTGCAGTCTACGTGTATTTAGTTGGTCTGTTCTACTCTATAAAAATAGAGACAGAATAAACACGTCAAAAGCTGAGCTGAACTGGAGAGAGCTGATCTGACTGGTGTCACAGCAGTGGTTAAGACAACAAGCCAAAATAAAAGGAACAGTCAAAGTTTTAATCACTTACAGCAAGAAACTAAATAGAGAAAGCGCTAACTCTCCCCATGTTGCATTTGTCCCCATGAAAGGGGTAAAGTTGCAGGGTACAAAATCAACATACAAGAATCACTGGCATTTCTATACACTAATAAGGAACTAGCAGAAAGAGACATCAAGAATACAATCACATTTACAATCACAACAAAAAGAATAAAATACCTACGAGTAAGTCTAACCAAGGAAGTGAAAGACCTATACACTGAAAACAATAAGACATTATTGAGAGAAATCAAAGAATATAGAGAAATGGAAAGATGTTCCATGCTCATGGATTGGAAGAATCAACATAATTAAAATGTCCATATTACCTAAAGCAATCTACAGATTCAATGCAATCCCACTCAGAATCCCAATGACATTCTTCACAGAAATAGAATAAAGAATCCTAAAATTTATATGGAACAATAGAAGGCCCCGAATAGACAAAGCAATCCTGAGAAAACAGAACACAGCTGGAGGCATCACACTCCCTGCATTCAAAATATACTGCAAAGCTATAGTAATCAAAACAGCATGGTACTGGTACAAAAATAGACACACAGATCAATGGAACAGAATCTAGAGCCCAGAAATAAACTCACACGTCTATGGACAGCTAATCTTTGACAAAGGAGCCAAGAACATACAATGGAGAAAGGAAAGCCTCTTCAATAAATGGTATTGGGAAAACTGGACAGCCACATTTAAAAGAATGAAAGTTATAACATTGTCTTACACCATGCACAAAAATTAACTCAAAATGGATTCAAGACTTGAACATAAGACATGATACCATAAAACTCCTGGAGGAAAACACAGGCAGTACACTCTTTGATGTTGGTGCTAGGAGTATCTTTTTTTGAATATCATGTCTCCTCAGTCAAGGGAAATAAAAGAAAAAATAAACAAATGGGACTACATCCGACTAAAAAGCTTCTGCACACTAAAGGACACTAGGAGCAAAATGAAAAGACAACCCACCAACTGGGAGAAAATATTTGCAAATCATTTATCTGACAAGGGGTTAATTTCCAAAATATATAAAGAACACACACAACTGAAGAACAAAATGAACAAGCCAATCCAAAAATGGGCCGAGTATCGAGGATCTGAACAGAAATTATTCCAAAGAAGACATGCAGATGGCCAACAGGCACATGAAAATATGTTCAACATCACTAATTATTATGGAAATGTCAACGAAAACTACAATGAGATATTACCTCACATCCTTCAGAATGGCTATAATTAACAAGACAAGAAATAAGTGTTGGAGAGGGTGTGAAGGAAAGGGAATGCTCATATACTGTTGGTGGGAAATGTAAAACGATACAGCCACTATGGAAAACAGCGTGAAGATTTCTCAAAAAATGAAAAATAGAAATACCATATGATCCAGTATTCCACGTCTGTGTATTTATCCAAAGAACATGAAAATACTAATTCAAAAAGAGAAATGCACCCCTATGTTCATTGCAGCATTATTCACAACAGCCAAGACGTGGAAACAACCCAAGTGCCCATCAACAGATGAATGGATAAAGAAGATATGGAATATATATGTCTCTCTCTCTCTCTCTCTCTCTCTCTCTCTATATATATATATATATATACAATGAAATACTACTCAGCCATAAAAAAGACAAAATCATGCCATTTGTGACAACATGGATCGACACTGAGGGTGTTATTGTAAGCAGAATAAATAAGACAGAGAAAGACAAATTCTGTATGATTTCACTCATATGTGGAAGATAAACAAACAGATAAGGTGAATAGATTGGTGGTTACCAGAGGGGAAGGGGGCATTGAGAGGGCAAAAAGGGTAAAGGGGCACATGTGTATGGTGATGGATAAAAACTAGATTATTGCTGGTGAACATGATGCAGTCTGTGCAGAAGCTGAAATATAAAAATGTACACCTGAAATGTATATAATGTTATAAACCAATATGACCTCAATAAAATGATTTTTTTTAATTGAGATATAATATATAGATCCAGAAATATTTTCCTAAGTGTTTCTGACATCTATTTCTTTATATTTTCTGCTCTGGTTCCTTTTAAGGCATAACTGCAAAATCAAAAGTTCCTCTCGATTCTTGCTACCTCCTTGAAAAAAAGTATAATTATTTACATATAAAATACATAATACATATTAGGTGTGTATTATGTATATGTACATATGTATGTACGCCAGTGCTGATTTCCCTTCAAAGTCAGAAATTTGGACATGAGAACAATGTAGAACAGAGAAATCTACTTTCTGGGCCAAAATTAATGAACAGATTACAGACAGATAGTTGCCTTCTCTTGAAGTAGCCATAAAGACTGTTTTTTCGTTCCTTCTGTAGATCACAGTTGTATGGAAGGTTTCTTCTCCTGCCCCAAGATCTATTTTTAAAAAAATTCTGCATCACTAGACTATTGAACAGGATTAATTTAAAACTCTTACAAAATTTCTAAAACACTCCTCTGAAAGTCTCTATCTTGACCGCCTATATATTTTCCGAACCAATTAAACCTGACAACTAGAAATATATATCTCAAGGCATGTAACAATGTGATGTGATAGTTCTTTAAATATATCTCCTTTTACTTAAATTCAAAGAAATGTGATAAGTAAATGTCATAGTAAAAACTTTAAAATCAATTCCTTTGTACTGTTATATAAAATTGCCTGTTCTTTTAAACCTAGAATAAGACATTCTTTTGCTCTTTTTATGAAACTCTGTCAGAATCATGGATTTATTTTACTCTATCATTGGAAAAATGAAAAAGATATTTTTAACTTATTTAAGCTTTCAATTTTCAACTTTCCCCAGAAAAAAAAGTATTCAGTTGATTTAGATGAAAAACTGCTGTAATTAAATGTTCTTCTATTTTCTGAGCTGAAATGGGGCAAAACTATAAAAGAAAATCACTTATCTGTCACTTTATTAAACATTCAATGTAGCATTCTAAATCCAAACCTAAAGTGGAAAACAATACCCCAATTTCATCTCAGCAAGATATTCAGAGTAGGTAAATTATGCAATAAATGCACTCTCTTGATTCTATTTCACACATACACGGAGAAATATATATGTATATATTTATATAGAGATATATGTATAGAAATATAATATTTCATAAATATGTGTATATACGTTCGTGTGGTAATTTACAATTATTTGGTGACAGTCCAGGGGCAAGAATTGTGCAAAGGGAACCTATTTACAACATTTTCGTGTTTGTGCTCCTAACCCTAAAACAAAATATAAATTGTCAGGGATACTTTCATTGTAAGTTTACTTTTTATTTATTGAACAAACTAAATATATTTAAGACTTTGATGGCATACCATTATAGAAATTCTTGAACATCTTAAGATGTGATGATAATAAGTACTTATTTTGTTTGACTGTGAAATAATGGGACTGATTTCCAGCATCCACAGAAGATGTCAAACTCATGTCACTTCGTGTGACCATTGGAGATTTTTCAGTATGATTTTGTCAAACGGTGGGGAGATAAATGATCTATCTTCATTCATTCCTAAAACCTTGAAGGATCCACAATACAACACAGCATTCTGGGGAATATATTGTAGTGTTTCAATTATAAAAAACGTTGAACCATACAGTGAATCCCTGTAGAAAGAAGTGTTTTATTGTGCATAGAATATTTCATAAAATAGGCAGGAAGATAATTTCACTCAGGGTAGTCCAATGAAATAACTGACATCTTATCTTCCTTCTAATCAAGCGTCAGCCCCTATGATGTGATAAGCAGGAACAAAGTACAGAAAAGTAACATCTTGTGATGGTATCTGGTTTGTGTGTGTGTTTATGTGTGTGTATGTTTGCAAACAAATGTGTGATAGAAAGAAACAAAAAATCAAAGATTTTTGTGGAAGAAAATGTTTTAAAACATTTGTCTAAATAAAATATTTTCTTTTGTCAGGAAAATATTGTTTATATATGTGAAGACAAAGTGTCAAATTGTCAAATCATATTCACATGAGTCTTACACACTATCATTTGAACTAGCTATTCAAGAAAGACAGGCTCACAAGGCAGCAGTGCACCACTCTTTGACTGGAGAAATTTGAACCTGTGAGACATGACTCCCTATAAAAAGTTCTTCATGTCTTGCATTAGACCAACATCTGATTTCAGATTGCATGGAAATTGCCTTTTGGTAGTGGGATAATTCCATTTTGTTTTCCCATTAATTACACAGTTTGTGTTTTATTCATTTCAATAGATATAGAAGAAGTATTTGACAAAATCCAATACTCCTTCATGATGAAAAGTCAATAAACTGAGATTTGAAGGGAATTTTTTTCTTTTTTTGTGTGTGATGAAGATTGACCCTGAGCTAACATCTGTTGCCAATCTTTCTCTTTTCCTTAAGGAAGATTGTCGCTGAGCTAACATCTGAGCCAATCTTCCTCTATTTTCTGTGGGATGCCGCCACAGCATGGCTTGATGAGTGGTGCTAGATCCATGCCCTGGATCCGAACCTATGAACCCCAGGCTGCCAAAGTGCAGCACATGAGCCTAACCACTACACCAATGGGCTGGCCCTTTGAAGGGAACCTTTTAAATCTGATAAAGGATAGCCATGAAAACTCCACACCTAACACATTATTTAATGGTGAAAGTCTCAATGTTTTCTCCCTAAATTAGGAACAAGACAATGATATCTTCTCTCATCACTTCTATTTAACATTGTACTGGAGATTTCAGCCAGGGCAGGTAGGCAAGCAAAGGAAATAAAAGCATCTCATGAGTTAGAATAGAAGAAGTAGAACTATCTCTATTTGCAGATGACATGATCTTGTATATAGAAAATCCTATGGAATCACATAGCTATGACATACAAAGCTAGTCAAGGTAGTAAACAAGCTCAGCACAGCTGCAGGATGCAAGATCAACATACAAAAATCAGTTGTATTCTCTACACTACCAATATACAATCCAAAAATGAAATTTTAAAAAATTACTTACAATAGCATTAAGAAGAATAAAATACTTAGAAGAAAACTGACAAAATAAGTTCAAAACCTGTGCTCTGAAAACTACAAAACATTGTTGAAAGAAATTAAAGAAGGCCTAAATAAATATAAAAATATCCCATGTTCATAGATTGTCAGACTTCTTGTGACTGAGATGGAAATACATCCTAAATTGATCTACAGAATCAGTGTAATCCCTATCAAAATACCGTCTGGCTATTTATTTTTTTCCTAAATTAAAAAGTGGATACCAATATTCATGAAGAATTTTAAGGGACACGGAATAGGCAAAACAATCTTGGAAAAGAACAAAGCCAGAGAATTTACACTTCAGATTTCAAAACTTATGACTGAGCCATAGTAACCAAGACAATATGAAATAGCATAATGAGAGAAATATTGATCAATGGAGTAGAATTGAGAGACCAGAAATAAGCCCTTACATTTATGGTCACTTGGTTTTTGATAAGGGTGCCAAGACAGTTCAAAGGGGAAAAGAATAATCTGTCCAATAAATGGTGCTGGGACGACTTGACAACAAAAAATTAACTTAAAATGGGACATAGACCTAAATGTAAGAGCTAAAAGTATAAAACTCTTCGATGAAAATATAGGAGTTTATCTTTATGACCATGGACTCAGGAAAGGCTTCTTAGATATAACACCAAAAACAGAAGTGACAAAAGGAAATATATACGTATACATGTATATATGTCTGTGCATATGTACATATATATACATATTCATACAAAGAACTTCATCAAAATTAAAAGTTTTGTGTTTCAAAGGAGACCATCAAGAAAGAGAACAATTCACAGAATGGGAAGAAATATTTGCAAATCATATATCTGATGAGGGACTTTATCTGAAATATGTACATATAATTAGAATACATATACGATATATATATTTTTAAGACCTCTGACAATGAAATAATGAAAGGACAAATAATACAATTTTAAAAATGAGCAAAGGATCTTATTGGACACCTGCAATTGAGCAATAAGTACATGGAAAGATGGTCAACATTATTGGCAATCAGGGAAATGCAAATTGAAACCATAATGAGACGTCACTTCTCACAACTAGGATGGCTGTAATCAAGAAGACAGATATAACAAATGTTGCCAAGCATGCAGAAAATTTGGAACTCTCATACCTTACTGGTATATGACCAGTAAGGCTATGGCTTTTGACACAGACTCTATTTCCTCAAAAGTTAAAGTTAAAGTCATCATATAGTCCAGGAACTCTACCCCTAGATATATGATCAAGATAAATGTAAACAAATATCCACACAAAAATTATACACTAACGTACATAGCAGCATATTCATAATAGAAAATCTGGAAACAATCCAACTGTCCATCAACTAATGAATGAATAAACAGAATACATGGAATATGTGTACATGCAATGGAATATTACTAGGCAACAAAAAAGGAATGAAGTACTGACACATGCTACAGCAAAGAATGAACCTTAAAACATTTTGCTAAGTGAAAGAAGCCAGTTACAAAAGACCACATATTGCATGACTTGTATATACGAAATGTCCAAAACAGACAAATCTATAGAGATAGAAAATAGCTTAGTGGTTGTCTAGGGCTGGGGGTGGGGGGCTGGTTAGAGAATGATTAATAATAGGTATAGAGTTTCTTTTTCGGTGATGAAAATGTTCTAAAATTAATTGCAATGATGGTTATATACATCTGTGACACACTAAAACTCACTGAATTGTGCTTTTTAAATAGATCAATTCTATGTTCTGCAAATCATATATTGATAAAGCTATTGTTTAAAATAAATAACTATTCAAAATAAAAAAAAGAGTAGGAAGCAAGTTCAATTGTGATAAGGACTGCTTTCATGTTTTTAAACGTAACAACTTGCCCTATTGTTTTGGCATCAGTGGCTAACATTGAAGGACAAATCAAAGATATGTAAAGAACTGTATATTTCTAAAGAAAACTGAAAACTTTTAAAGATACATAAATCATCAGAGTTTACTAATAGGCAGCCACGTTACAACTACCATCAACATCACTCTACGCCCTCCTCCAAGACACATTCAATGAAATTATTGAAGTCATTATTTTGCCGAGTGGAAAGATATTTTTCCACTTCCTTTGTGGAAAGGCAAGATATTTCTCTATTTACCATGTCAAGTGGGAGAACTCCAAGAGACTCAATTATGGTGACTGGAAGTCACTACAAGGAGGTGAATTGTGCATCTCTTTTTCCCTGATGGCAACTGCTTATGTGTGAGATTTCCTTTTCCCCCATCTCTTTCTTTGAAGAAAAAAAATTTAGTAGAATAAGAATCCGTGAGTTTCCTGTATGTCAAGTAGACCTATGTGGAAGGTGACCAAGCATGAGCCTTCTTTTTAAGATTCTACCCAAAGAGGCCTTCAGAAAAAAATAAAACTTCGGGTGTACAGCTGCAGGCAAGAGTTAAGCAGGGAGTGTTGAGAGAGTTCCACCTGAAGTGAATCTCCATCCTGCGAATCCTAAGAATCTTCCTTTTGCTCTACACCATTGTAGTATGTCAGCAAATTGAACGCCAACTCCACAGATGCCGAGGATCGTCACTCTTAGGGGATCCAATAGAGGACAGAGCAGCACAACTGAAATGTCTTAATTTCTTTCTCTCCTGCAGTCTCCCTAGTGTGCTCCCCAACCTAGAAGAAACCACCCTATGAACAGAAGATAGGGGCACGTTTGGCCGCTCACCTATTCAAGTTCTGCTTCCTGCCTGGGAAAAGAGGAGCGTTAAATTACATATGCAACCAAAGGTTTAACTGTACTGAGTTTATTACTTTTAGGGTTTGGGAGTCTCTCTAAGATACATGTAAGGAAAGGAAAGAGAAATTCAAAGGGAATGATTTGAGACAGTGAGAGGAGAAAAATAGAGAGCACTCATTGTAAAATAATATTTGTAAAAAGAAACAAAGTACAAACTGAAGGGAATAAATTGAGATACAGAAAACATAAGTAAAATAAATTCATATCAGATTATCGTGGATTACGTGGTCACTTCAGCCTCTTCATTTGTTTAGAGAATGTAGAAAGTAGTGGTGAGATTGGTTAGTTAGACAAATGCAAAATATTCATAATACTTAAATGGGAATTCCTGAGTGATTAATAAAAAAATTTGTGAAGGCTTAATTATGCTTATAATGCATACTTTTTAGAAGGGTCATAATATTCAGGTGACTTTCTCCATTGGTTTAAATGGAAATAAGGAGAGGTGTTTGTCAGAATTCATTCATCTTTCCATTGCCCAAATTTTCTTAAAGCAAATAATGTTCTAGAGACTGTGTTAGACTTTAGGTGTGAAATGGAAAATACTCCAGATGTTATCCTCTCAAGAAGCCTGTCTATAGTAAAGACATTATATAAATAAGTAAATAAACACATTAAATATTAATGAATGCTGCAGAATACTATGAAGGGAACAAACAGCACTGAAAGTGACAACCAAAGAAAACAAAACAAATGAATCATCGAACTTACCTACTTTTTGAAGCTTGTCAAGAGAGCATCTATTAAAAGGTAAGATTTAAGCTGTGATTTAAGAATAGTGATGAATTATTACCTGCAAAGGTGGCATTTGCTAGCAACATTTGCTAAGTGTCTGAGGTAGGAAAGAGCTCAGCAGATGCTCAGAATGAACATGAGTGAGTAGAGGTGTGTGCAGCACATCAGGGGGATGCATCCTGAGGGTGCAAGATTGCGGTAAGAACACTCGAAGTCTTTGAAAGGTTGCAGGTGCACAGCTATGCGATTGCATCTGATTTTTACGGTGACTGGTTACCGTGTGCAGTATCCAGGATTCAGGGAGAAAAGAAGAAAGCACAGTCAATAAATTGTGCAGGTGAAAATTTGGTGACCATATCCACATGGCCTCAATGGAAATATATTTTGGAAGTAAATCTTGTATGCATTAAGATTAAGGGAAAAATCAACAACTCCTAGATTTCTGACTTGGCCACTGTGGGCTTGGTGGAGACATTTTTCAAGGGAAAGAAGAAATGACGGTGGGAACACAGCAGGTTTAGCGGTAGGAATCAAACATTGCATTTTGGATATTCTGGTTTAAACATACCTTTGCACGATCAAACCGAGATACAAAGTAGGTAATTGAATAGAAGACACCACTGACCTTGGTTCTAGATACAAAAGCATTGGCATGGCGTTGAGAGAATGTCAGAGACGAGAGAGATTCTGAAAGATTGGTGAATGGATTGTTCAACCTGCTTTTCTTAGTATAGAAGAATCGAAGGGAGAGAAATGAAGCCAGAAGAGGACAGTACACACTGCATACTATGAACACTAATGTAAAATTTAGGAATTAAAGGAATTACAATTAAAGGTGATGAACAATTTAAATATACATATGGGAATGATAGCATAATAATACTAATAATAAAAGCTTTTGGTCAGATATTTGAATTTTGCATTCTTCAAGATAAAAGAAATACAGAGCACTGCTAATGCCTGAGGCCTGAAATCCAGCTAAGGACTCAGGTGGGGCAAACAAACCAAAATCATAAAAATAAAGATTAACGGAGTCAATGAAGTGCGAGAACCCGCTGGAGGCTTTCTTTTTTCAAAGTAGAGTTTTGTCCACTTCACATACTATTTCTCCTCACTTATTAGAAAGTAAAATGCAGTGGATTTCTGAGTAACGTTTGAAAGATAAAGATTTATAATTAACATGTGACTTTGGTTTTCCTTATTTTTAGCTTCATGAAATCTTTCCACAATAACCTATAATTTTTTGTACATCAAATTTAAAACTAGAGTTATAAATAATTTCTCAACTATTAAGGTAAATATGATAATATCAATAAAGGATTTCTAATACCAATTTGACTAATCTGTAAAGTACAGTTTCTTCACTTTTCTTCTTCAAAAATTTTATATTTTCATAGACTGGATATATATAAAATCTATTTTATGGTATTGCTAAGGGGCTAATAAATTATATATATATATTTTACTTTTTGGTTCAACAGAGTTCAGAACCTGTGAGAGATAAATATGGGAGACAGAGAAAAATGACATAAAAATGTCAATAGTTTTACCACCTCAGATCTATGGGGAAATGAACTGGTACCTTATATGTGTGGGGAAATGGATTTATTATTTCACCCCAAACTAGACAAACTTGCCCATCCAATTAACACACTGCTGGACAATTGCCAGGTTTCCTCATGCTGTTCTGCTTCTGTCAAACTTACAGCATGTAAGATCTGAGGCATGTACACCCTTCTCAACAGGCAGTTCCCAAGAGCAAGGGAGGAGCTCGCTCAGCAACTTGAGTTATAGTCACTCTTCTTCCTTTCCCTAAGAGAAATGCTTGAAGGGGTGGTGCAGAAACCAGGACGGTGCTCTCATGCGGCTGGCCAACACTGAAATGTGAGGTGTGGTATAGGGATAGTCTTCCGAACAGTTTATCATTCAGCATCTTAGCTTCAAGTAAAAGAAACTTACTATGGCTGAAAAGGAAATTTTACGAGGGTATTATGTTCCTCCACTGTGGCCCGGGTTCCTTTCCTGGTCAGGGAACCACACCACACATCTGTCAGTTGTCACACTGTGGCGGCTGCGTGTTGCTGTGATGCTGAAAGCTATGCCACTGGTATTTCAAATACCAGCAGAGTCAGCCATGGTGGACAGGTTTCAGCAGAGCTTCCAGACTAAGACACACTAGGAAGAAGAAACTGGCCACCCACTTCAGAAAAAATCGGCCTTGAAAACCCTATGAATAGCGTGGAGGATTGTCTGATATAGGGCAGAAGGGGAGAGGTACAAAAAGACCGGGCAGGGTTCTGCTCTGCTGTACACAAGGGCGCTAGGAGTGGGAATCGACTCCACTGCTCTAACCACCAAAATTCTGTTCCTCACGTAATCTTTCAGGAGAGCTAGAAAACTAGATTTAAAGCTGCAGAGAAAGGAAGATGCCCCATCAAGCCACCTTACCGATCCAGTGAGAAAGCACTGCTGCATTTGCCCAGCAGTACACACTGAGCTGTCCCTGCTGTCTCTGCTTCACAAGGGGTCTCTGGCTATAACAATTTATGCTCCAGAGCAATTACTCCATGGTTCCTGCTTATTTTTTTTAAAAAATCAAGTTAGTGAAGTCTAAGTTACGTGTCATTGCCCTCTTTTGCAAGGGAAGCTTGGAAACTGAATATCTGACAACTTCAGCTTTGTTCGTGGGAGGTTAGATGTGCTTGCCACTGAGATTCAGAGTAGGTAGTAGGGTCAATTCCCCATACATAGAAAAGGGGTTCAGATGCCTCACACACACACCCCCACACGAATTTATAAATGTTTGGTACAAGCCACCACGTTTGCTGACTAAAATGTATTGATCTTACCCCACACAAATTTGCCCAGCCCCTGAAAATATTCTGCACAAGGGACCTATCCACTATATAATCAATAATGTACCCAGCTCATTCTCACAAGAGAGTGAACCAAAATCACCAGATCCTGAATCAGCTTCAAGGTCAAATATTTGATGTGAGCTGTTCTTTCTTCAGTTTTTTCATGTTTTCTCTTTGAAATCCTAATACCTAAGATTAAGTTGTAAAGTTATCAACCAATAATATATCATGTGAAAATAGTAGGAAAAGAAGGAAGAATAGCTTAATTTAAATGAAATAGCAAGTAAGAGCATATGAAAAGAAATTTGGTATTGAAGCTGTTTTTGATAAATATGGCTTTCCTCATCTACAACCAATTCATGTTCCTTTTACATACTGCTGGCACTTAACTGGTCAGAGTTCTTTATTTGATGGCATGACTCAAATTATCATTCCCGAAGGTTCTTATTACTGGGAGCTCCTTCCTGTATAGGATTTCATTAGCTTTTATTACCTTTTAATGGTGGACAATGGCAGTTTTGGAGGAACTCCAGAGAACCACTTTGATTCAATCCATGCTTCTTCCATTCCTCATAAGGGTTCGGGTGAACACCCTAGCCAACGTTAGAATACATTTTTGGTCACTATGAATGCCCCAAATGTCCATAGAGCACTTTCAGATTCCAAGCTAAGACAAAGTTTGCTTTGTTCCTTAATGGAGGCGGTCATAATTAGATATAAAAATCTCTAAGTCAGGGAATTCAGAGTCAATGAGGTCGAAAAGAATAATTTGTTCATGAGTTATTAGACACAGTATTGGGAGATGCCAATTGCTTCAAACCCTTTGGCTCCAAAATACATACATTAAAATATTAGATAAAGTTCCATAAATTTACTTGCTTGTTCAAAGCGTCAACGAGAATCTGTGATTTTAGAAATACTTTACCAACTTAGTACATGGCAAATTTTTGGACACTAAACTCAACATTCTAACCAGAACTCAATCAACATTTACAGATTGTTGAAAAGATCAACCTGAAGAATGTTTCTCTATGCACAAATAGGTATCAAAGCACAATGAATTATTTTATTTCTGTGTGTGTTTGTGTATGTGTATGCAAAACCTATAGAATGTTTTATAACTTTTGATTCTAGTGGTAAGTTTTTATATTCAGATGAACATGTTTGAATGATGCCTAGTGAAGCAACAATATTTATAACAAAAGAGCTTAAACTTCTGCCCTGCCTTTCGAGAATCCCATTGTTAAAAATGATTTTTAGGGGCTGGCCCCCATGGACCAGTGGTTAAGTTCACGCGCTCCGCTGTAGGCGGCCCAGTGTTTTGTTGGTTTGAATCCTGGGCGTGTACATGGCGCTGCTCATCAAGCCACGCTGAGGCAGCGTCCCACATGCCACAACTAGAAGGACCCACAACGAAGAACATACAACTATGTACTGGGAGGCTTTGGGGAGAAAAAGGAAAAAAAATTAAATCTTTAAAAAAAAATGATTTTTAATTTCAATAACAAACATCTGCATAATTGCCATTATTCAGTTTCTCCCTTTCTGCAATGGCTTCTGTAAGTCTGTAATATACCTGTCCTCAAGCTGCTTAGTGCTGCCAAGACTTCTACTAAACATCACACAGCCCCAAAATGAGACACACTACAGATTCTAAGGTCCCATGGTCACCTGGACCTTTAACTCTGCTTTGAGATCTTTCTAATCAAGCCTCTATGCACTGTTAATATCATTTATTTCACTTTTCCATTTTCCTAAACTTATTTAGTACCTAGTAAACAAGCTCAAATCCTACTTCTAGGACAACCCAGCATACAGGAATACCCTTTCTTCTGTCTTGCTAATGAATAATGCAAAAAACATCAAACACTTCCTAAAACCTACTCTGTCCCCAGCCCTGAATAGCTAGATCTAGCTTACTGGTAAGTATTTGGACCTTGTAATTAGCAACAAGCAAAATAAAAGAATTCTTCTGATCTTGGCACAACAAGTGAAAAAAACAAGGGAAGAATCTGGTTTGTAACTAAGGAACAGCAACCACAACCATTGATAAAACATGGATCAATGGGTCTCTGAGACTCCATCAAATTAAAGTAGCTGAATGAAGGGAGGAGGTTGAGGATGAAGACGAGAAGAGGAAGATGGGCCACGGGAAAAATAAAAGGAAAGGAATATGAATGTTACCCTTCTAATCAACCTTCATTAAATCATAGGAAAGGAGGTCTGAATATTAACAGATGATTTTTATGCACACTAGCACTTGAGAACCAGTGATCTGAAAGAATATATAATTAGCAAGCCCTTTAGACTTTCAAATAGTAATTATCTCAGTCATGCTTTTGTCATATACTGGAAAGCAACCAATTTATTGTCAAATTATGAGATGAGTGCCTTATGTGCATATTTCATATAAATGATTCAAGATAGATTCTAATAATTCAGAGTATGGATGCTAATATTAACACTCAATTGTTAAAAAATTTGAGATCCTGAAAAAAAATATTTCTTTCTAACATAGACAAATAGTATTTCCACATTATGTTAAATTTAGGGGGGATATCTTTTGACATACACTCTAAAGGTGTGTGTGGTCCTAGGTGCTTTATCAGACGTACAGAAATGCCTGGTTTAATGGAACAGTAAATCAATCGTAGGTAGAAACAACAGACAATAATAAAAATAATTTTATATTAGCATTATTCAAAAGATGATGCTTTTAATGATAAAGTATCAATCATATATAAAGTAACAAAAATACGTCTCTGGGAACTATTATCTAAACTCAAGAAAGGAAACAAATTTTTTTGTTTATTTTAAAATTTCTTTGAGCTTCTCTTATTTGAGAAGATAAAAATTGCATCTCCTTTCAAAAATGTGATTGTTTATATGAATGACTTACTTTGATTAATGCTTTATGTAAAAAATTTTGACTTGTAGGATCTGTGCTCTCTATGAAATTTATATTTTTCAAACACAATTCAGAAGGATTTTTTTTTCACAATCCCAATGTGAGTTTCCAAAAAACTAAATCAGAACTTGAATAAAACTCATAACCTAGGTAAAAGAAAAATATCAACACATTGATTCTTAAGAATAACTAAGAACTTTACGAGTTATTCTTAAAGTATAAAATATTAATAAGGAAAAATGTCTACTTTCTACTGAAGAGCTGAATGCATCTTAGCTGTCTTTGGACTACTGGCAATTCTTCATTTGAGGGGGGACACAATTGAAACTTCAGAACCGCTAACGACCTATTTCACAGCGAAGTGACTGTTCTGGACAATTAAGTACCTGCAAGATGGCGTCAGGAGAGAGCTCCTTCACGGCCAACGTCTGCTCCACAGTGCAGACATGGAAAGCAGAAGAACAGCTCTGGAGGAACTTTGTCTCATTCCATAACAGGTTTTCACTTTTTAAATGGAAAAAAAGAATTGTTAGATTTGTCTACTAATGCTTAGTGTTGAGAAACAGAAACTGAAAGATTGTGAAATAAAATTTAATCTATATGCTAGTTGAGAGTTGTCTAAATTGATTTCAACATATTCTAGAAAGCTCATATATTGCAGAAAAAGTTCCTGGCCATAAGACTTGAATTAAAATGTCTTCAAGGTTGGGAAGAAATAATCAATGGCAGTGTTTTATTTCTTGGCATAGCATCTTAAGGAATAATGATTAAAGCTTTCTCAAACAAGAATTTAATAAAATTTGAAACTTGTATATCACTATGAAAAAATAAGTTCTTTAAATAAATCTGAGATTACACAAACTTGTAGAAAATGGTGACAAACTAACAATCAATTGAGCATTTTTGACTATATAAATTGCTAATGTTCATTTTCAAATTTATATGAAACAGTAAACTTAGTGTTTCAATAATTGACCATATAATGGATTTGGACTTAAATTCCATAATATGATTTTTCTTACCTAGATTCTTGTATAGATATCCAGTAATACAGGCTGCACATATTCAAATGCTATTGTAGGGCCTTGGTTTCCTAAATTTTTATTAGATTTTTTTATGTCTTCTTTTATATCGCCTATTATTTCTATCTTTATTGCTAAGCATCTTTTTCTCCAGTTCACATTTAACAAAATAATAACTTTTGTGATTGAATCTATAAATTTGTTAGCTTTTGTATACTTTGTCAATTTATTTTCTCTCACCTTTTGATTGTGACTATGTTATAGTAGAGAACAATAATGAAAATAATAGGTAACATTTCATTACTGTGTCAAAAGAACCCTACAGGCTGGGGTACGCTTTTATCTCTCTTTTACGAATAAGAAAATCGAGACACGAGAAGTTAAAGTAATTGCCCATAGGAGCCAGATCTCAGAGCTTTTGCTGTTTTAAACTCACCTATACCAAATTTAGTCATGTGATTTTTGTCCTTACAATATAATCCTTATGTCCCAATGTTTTCACACCCTAGGTTATCATTATTATAACAAATTATAATTATTATTATAAGATTGTAACTACCACTTAATTCAGAAAGACTGATATTATTCTATTGACTTATTAAAGACATTAGGGAAAATAGTTTATACATTATCTTCTAAGGCAAAAGAAAACATTAAATATCATAGTTTTTGTTGCCCATTGTTCTTAAGCATTTGAACACAGTGTTTTAAATTGTACAGTTGAAAATACATTTGTTAAAGTAGAAAACTATTTTCTTAGCTTTAATGAACTTCCCAACTCTTCAGAATTAATTCTGCTAAACCAATTCCAAGAGATTTGCTTCATTATCTTTTAATTTAAATCATCTTCAGTGACACACCATTTAATAAAGCAAGTTATGCAGGTATTGACAGCTAAAATTCTGTGTTCGTCACAGGCATTTTTAATTTGACTAGCAATAAATCTTATTCATAAAAATGTCACCTTCTATTAGAGAAATTAATAAGCCATCAACCCTTCAAACGTGGCATTGGTGTTATTATTCATGAACTGTGGAATCTTTTCACTTGTTTATTGAGTTTCTAGGTTGCCAAACCATCTTTTGCTTATGACATAAATATTTGCTTCCTAGAATGTATTTCAAGTGATTTTTATTTCATATTTTGGTTCTATTTCAGGTTATATTTCCAAACCAAAAAGCATTTTTAAGAAAATAATCTTTTGACATCAAAAATTTTTCCCTTGTTATTTTGTAGGAAACTTTCTTGAAGTTTAACAAATATAGAATACACAAAGACTCTGATTGATAGAGTTTCACAAAGTAAACATGTCACTGATAACCCCAGAATCCAGAAGCCCTCATGACGTCCCTCCAAGTCACAATCCCCACAATGGAAACCAGTATACTGACTTCAACAATATAAATTAGTTTTCCTGTTACTGGTTGTTGTTTACATGGAATCGGATAGCATCTACTTTTTTGTGTCTGATTTCTGTCTCTCAGTAAAAGACATATGAAAGTTTATCCACGTTGTTTCATTACTACACATTTTCATCAGTACACACTTATTCACATTCTCTTTTTCTGAACACATCACAATTTAATTTTCTATTCCATTCTTGATGGTATTTGATTTGTTGCCAGGTAATAGCTTTCACGAATGATGCTACCACAGCATCTTTATGCTTTTGGCACTCATGTACCTGTTATTTTAGGGTACAGTCCTAAGAAAGAAACGGCTGGATCACAGATTATGTACATGTTCACCTTTAGACTATCAGTTCCCAAGTGTACACAAAAATACCCAAGCCCACGAGTTTCTACACATCATTGGCAAGGCTTAGATACGTCCATTTTTTATTTTACCCATTTGGTGGATGTGCGGTGGTATTTTATAGAGATATTAAGATGAATGCAATATTGTGTGACTGCATCATTTCTTTTATTAGTAAATTGGATTTTTATAACATTTTTCTTCATTGCAGTTATAGGGGATTATCAATTTCACTAATATTTTCAAAGAATCACACTATAGGTTTACAGATTTTTCTCAATTATATATTCATTTTCTATTTCATTTTATTCTGCTCTTATCTTTATTATTTCTGTTTCCCACTTTCATTGATTAGAGTGTCACATTTTTGGCCTTCATGAGATGAGGTTTTGTCAACCTCTCTCCCTTCAAATCTACCTATAGAGATATAAACATAAAAAGATATAAATAATGCTAATTGTGTGTGTGGTTATATAGAGTTTCTTCCTATTATGTAGATGTGTACATTGAAGTCTTTAAAGTCAAAAACAAAGCCAAAATATTTATTAAAATTTATTTTGATATTATTATTGTTAAGAAAGCATGTTCTGGTAGAACTTAAGGAATTCTGTTAACCTTGTCACAAATAGTATATAATGGTTTAATGTTTAACTTAGAGGGAGTTATGGGATGCAACTTGATATGCACTAAGAAAGTATTTAGTGTTTAATTATTTGGTTGAAACATTGGACACGTGATATATTCTCAATTCAGACTAAATCAGTTGTAAATACAACACGAATTTTTAACCTCATGTGCAAGATTGCCATGTGTAGTTGTGCAGGTCGTAATTGCACAAAGATGCCACATTCAAGGGCTACCATTTACAGCATAGCTATCCTTGCCATATTTAAAAACATCATATTGTTATTTTAACTTTTTCTGTGATTCAAGGGTTAGAATATTTACACATGAATAAAACAGTCTTGATCTAATAAGGTTGACATACACAATGTACATTTCATCAATTCAGAAAAAGGAAAACATGCAAAAGCTTTGCTCATTAAGAACTATATATATTAGCCCAATTTTCTAAACACGACTCTATTTTTGCAATGTAACTTGAAGATCATAATATATCTATAATTTTGTTTATATTAGCATACTTCCTAAATTTGACATTTCATATTGCATTTTATTTTATTTGGCATTTTTATGGCATCAGAGGCCATAGCTCAGTTTCAAGTTTATGACTAAAATATTTTAATATGGCAAAATGTTCTGTGTAATAATGACTATTCAACTATCAATAACACATCACAAAATATTACATAAACCTGAATGAGTTAGCTACATAATATTCCTGAATTGTATTTTAGCAATCATTTCTGTTCTTATGTGCAATTGTAATTTAATCACCATGAAAAGAAACTGTTAGGGGCCTGCCCTGTGGCCGAGTGGTTAGGTTCTCTGCCCCACTTTGGCGGCCCAGGGTTTCACCGGTTCAGATCCTGGGCCCGGACATGGCACCACTCATCAGGCCATGCTGAGGTGGCATCCCACATAGCACAACCAGAGGCACTCACAACTAGAATATACAACTATGTACTGGGGGGCTTTAGGGAGAAGAAGAGGGGAAAAAAAAAAGATTGGCAACAGATGTTAGCTCAGGTGCCAATCTTTAAAAAAAAGAAACTGTTAATATTAAGTATTTTATACATATAATGTAAAATATATTAGTAACTCATATTAAATATTAACTATTATGTTTTTATCCCCAGATGTGAGGAAGAAGTAAAATCAGTTAAACAAAATAAAAGTAAATAAAAATACATATATGAATATTGGAATATATTTTTTCAAGAAATAGAATGTGAATGGACATAATAATACTGAGAGATGAGAACATGAACTGAATTTACATTCCTATGACGAGAATAATGGTTAATTTCTGAGAAACATTAAGTTTGAAAAATATCAATGAAGCTCCGTGCACCTTCTGCTCATCCAAGTACTTGAACAATACATTTTGGATTTTAAACAAGACATCCCTATTAAAAATTATTTTCCAAAGCAGAGCAGATGTGGAGTATTTATAAATATATCACTCAATTTCTTCCATATAGTGAAACAGTCACTAGATCTTGATTACTTTATTCAACCTCAAGGTATTATTTACACTTCAGTGCAAATTTTTGGAAATGAAAAATTCTGCTGAATAATCAGAACAGCTTAAAAAAAAAGAGGATACCATTTACTATATATTTGTTTAACAGTAAACACAATAGTATGCACATATCTCTAGTTTCATATATATATATACGCAAATTTAAGTCCATTTTTTACTGTTTCTGTGTACTGATATATATATACATATGCATGCATGTAGATCACTTTTGATTCTAGAAATCAGGGACTATAAAATACTGAAAATTTTGATTTGCTCTTACTACACAAATATTATACATGATACAGGTTTGCTGTGGCTTTTCCAGTATTAACAATATCATCCAAGAAACAATATGGCATTAATGTCGGGATTTTAAAACTTGATTTAAACTCTCTAAATTTGAAAATAACAACAAAATGTATAAGCAGGTTACAGGCAACAAATAATTATACATATATTAATTGAAGAAAGTAACATAAAACAAAGTACTAAATATAGCATATGCAACATAGAATCATTTTTTATAAAGTAAGAAATAAATATGCATCAATCGTTTTAGATATAACATGATGAAGTTAACAATTATGATATCTGAATTTTTAAAATATTTCTATGAGGAAACATTCACCCTTAGATTAAACAGCTGAGGTATTTATAAACATCATTGTAGCCTAACTATAAAATTAAATCTACACTAAAAAAAAATCCAAAGTCAGGAATGTGACATAAATTATGCAAAGAAAACATCACAAATTGCAACATAACCTCCTCAAGAAGTTCTGGAATATTTTGTATTCCTCATATGGCACACTATTCAATTTTATAGTGAATGGTGCAGAATATACTTACAGTGGCAATATCATATTTTTTATATCACCAAGAACTATGCCACTAATTTTCAGCTTTCTCTAAGTGATAGAATGTATTAAAATATTTTCATTTGTCACTGTTTAACGCAGTGATAATCAATTTTGTCCCATGATAACACTAAAACTCAATAATAATCATTATTTACTGCTCTTTTTTAAATTCTCTAATATATTAATATAGAAACAAAATTTCAACTCAAATGTATTTCTTTGAAAATATCCATATTTAAATGTTAGTACTAAAAGAGCATGATGATGAAAGAAGCATTAATATTATAAACATATCTATGTATACCCCCACACACTCTTGGAATATTTAAAAATAAAAAAATCTTTGAAGGAAACCAAAATAATGATCTTAATTTATATAAAATATGTTTATTTATTATTGTTGCTACAAAATTTGTGAATTCTCTTAAGACTGAGACCAATATTTCCAAGAAAGAAAATATTTGGAAAATACAGAATAATTGTAACTCCAAATCCCATAATTATCATTTGTGATCCAAATATAAGTGTAAAAATCAATTTATGTATCTCTATTTTGGATTAAAAAACTCTCTCTCTATAAATCAGTCTTAAGATATGGAAATACCTCATAATGTTTTCAGCGTTCTATACCACATGTGCAATTTGAAGAACAAAAATAAGCAACTTTTACATCTAGGGAAAATGTCACTCTTACAACCATGGAAAATGTAATAAGATTCCCAATGAAGACTATCTGTGTAGTTGGAGGAATACTCAACCACTTTCATGAATAATACATAGCTCATAGGTCATAGTTAATCATTGTCTATGCCAGTAGCCAGTGTACTAAGTAGTTTCTTAAAAATACCTGTATAATTTATTTCAGTGGTAAAATGTCAAAGAATAAATAAAATTTATGAATATTTTAATAGCAACTGTAATAATTGAGCGAGTAAGCATTGAAAGTGTTATAAAATACGTTGTTTCAATGAAACAAATTTGTCTATTTTATGTTATTACATATCAATTACTTTGAATTCCAAATTATTTTACATAAAATTAAATTATAAAATTTTAAATTCCATTAGTTTTGATAAATAATGTAATTTGCATAATTTATACATCATGACATTTTGCTTATTATTAATTAAAACAAATAATATGCTAATACAAGCATTGCATTTAAGGAAATACGTTTTTTTTTAATGCTCTCAACATTACCCTATGGCTAGCATTGCTCGTTCATTCTTCAAGATATATTGCACATTGTCTGTCTATGATCTAGTGGAAGAACCCGTATGATTCACCATAACAAAATTAGTAAAGGTAATTTCTTCTCATTTTTAGATGTTAATGTAAATATACATTTAGCTTCTGACAGGAAGGAGTAGCTGGCAGCAGAGTGGTCCTCATTTAAACACAAGAACCACCTGTCCAAAGACGAGTGAACCTTGACGAGGTAACGAGATTCGTAGTAGACAAGATTACAGAAGGGGGAGATTCTGCCACTGCTTTTTCCCTGGAGTTTTTGGCCACTCTGGACACTGGCAAGTGATTGAAAGTCCTACCCAAACCTTGATGTATGGTCCAGCAGACGACACACGTGGGAAACCAGGAGAGCTATTGGTGGAGGCCAGGGGGTCTCAAGGACGTGAGACATCTGCTGAACAATAGGACTCTGTGCAGTAGAAAGTAAAAGCCTCAATGTAAAACCCCTGAAAAGCCTAGTGAAGTTTGTCATCAGTTAACAGCCTCCCAGGGAGCAGTTTCCTCAAGAAGAAATCACCCTTTCAGTTTAAAAGTCTGGAAGTCAGGGGCCAAACTTAAGGAGACCCAGCTCTGCTAGAACTGCAAATTAGTCTCAAATCACCAGCATCTCTGGCTGGAGTAAAGTGATCGGCCATACTCTAGCTGACAAGGAAGGGAGGGCTAAACCCCGCCCAGGGGAAAAGATTATTCTAAGCTGGTGCAACTTAAATGTTTGGCATTTAAAAGAATTTACTATGCATGTTAAGAATATGAGCAAAACCAAGAGAAAGTACAGAATATAAAAACCATTCCATATGTGATCCAGATATTCCAGAAATCAAATTAGCTGCTAGGGACATTGAAAGACTATTGTTGTACTATTCAAGTAAATATGGAAAAAATGTTAAAATATGAAGATTTTCACTAGAAAAGGAAAATCTCTCAACATGAAATTAATGTTCCTTCTAGAACTGTAAAATCCAATACCTAAATTTAAGGACTCATTTGATGATATTAAGAGCAGATTATATGCTGAAAAATACAGGATTAGTGAACTGGAAGATAGGTCAATAAAAACATAAAACTGAAAAATGGAAAGGGTAAAAACGGTGGAAATACCCAAAATAGGAAGAGAAACATGGAGAATTTAGCAACGATGATGAATAAATGTGTAATTGTAGTCCCAGAACAAGAATAGAATGAGAATATTTAAACAAAGACAGTTATTTTCTTAAATTGAGCAAAAATATCAATGCACAGATTCAAGAACTTCTGAAAATCCCCAAAAGAGTAGATATTAAGAAAATTATACTGAAGCATATTAAAATACATCTGGTATGAACCAATGTGAAAGGGAAAATGATAAAACTGCCAGGCCAAAAAGAAAGCTTATCTTCAAAAGATGACTAGTTGAAACTTCAACATTAATATCTTCTTAAGTATATGAACAAAAAATCCTTATGAGAAGAAAAACAAATTATTAACAGATATATGGAAACAATTACTCTTGATCATAATAGAAGAGATGTAAAAACTGGAATAAATTTTCTAAATATTCACTTAAAAACTATAACATCTGAATTTATGTTTGTGTTAAATGTAGACCCCTCCCCTACTGTTGATGGCTCTATCATTTATTCATTCACTTAGAGCTTGTTCAGTATTAGCAATGTGAGACAAATTTTCCTTGGATCTGAGAATACAATTAGACAAAGATAGAAGAGGAAGAATAGGAAACAGGAAACAGGAGGAGAAAATAAAGAAAAGTTGAGAAGGGAGGAGAGAAAAAAGAGAGGAAGAAAAAGAGGAGAGGTCAATGTTCTTATTGAGATTTTTAGTTTAGTAGAGGAAAAAGATATTAAAGCATTCAATTAAACAATAATATGTTATAACAAGCACTATAAAGGACAAACAATGCCTTGGGATAAGTATAATTGGGTGTTGTGCATGTGTGTGTGTGTGTTTGGTGTTTGTTCCCATGAGCAATCAGAGAAGACTTTCATGTGAATAAAACTGGCACCATAATATGATCACGTGATTTGAGACATCATCTCAAGCTGACTCCAAAAATTATATTTCTAGGCCACACACAAATAGTCCCCCGAACTGCATATTTAAAAATATAGTTTTCAGTTTTCCTTTTCTTCAGTTTCCACATAGGTGCCTAGCAGGTCTAACTTAAAGTCCAAAATAGAGGCAAGATTTCTAGAATGGTAGAGTGAGAACGTTTATAAATCTATCCTTCCAAAGAAGGGAGAAAAAGGGTAAAATTTGTTGAAATCAACTTTTCCACAAATCTGGATATTAACCAATTGCTTGCAATAATCTGAGGAGTGTTTAGTCAAGAAAATCTGCTGAAATTTGGGAAGAACATCTGGGTTTGCAGCATGCTTCCATCCTCCTCTTCTCGGGTCTGCCACAGCCTTGAAAGCCAGCGGCCTCACAATCACGGTAGCTGCGAAGACTAAGAGCTATGCCGGTACAGCAGGAGGAAGACTGGGTGTGGAGTTCCTCAAAATTCCCATGTCTAGAGCATTGTCGCTATTTGATATGTCTCACAATAGCCTGGAAAAGCCCCATTCACAGAAACACTCTGTAGACGACAAATGCACCGGTTGTTGCTGTTGAGACCAATGCATCCTGCATATTCACAGCTGCTTGCATCCAATGGGAAAATAGGAAGTGTGGTGCACAAGGAAGGGAAAACATGGCTATTAAAATGCCATTGATAGCTAAGTCACCACAGAAAAAGTTAATGACTAGAATTAGCAAAATAAAACATCTAAGATTGAATTTTAAAAGCCATTTGCTAAAAAGAAAAGCACAAATCATTGAAAATCCCATATTCAGAAAATAACTTAAAACTTCAGAAAGGCATTTTATTTCACAAACATTAAAATTAAATGACCAGAAAAAATCAAATGAATACCTTCTTAGGAAAAGAAAAGTAGCACAGCAATCAAAATTCTTGTTAGGGGAGGATAAAGCCAAAGCAACTCTATGATTAAAATTTAATAATCAACCCACTGCAAAACTACTAATTATGTACAAATAAAAGGTTGCTATAATGCTAATTACATGTAGTTATAAATTTCAGTCCTAATTCTATTCTCTCATTATACTTCACTGATTTCTACTCAGCCTTTGTCTGCTAGGTGCAAAGAATTTTCTACCCACGTATAGTCATTTCATTTTACAAGAATGAATGTAATTATCACCTAGATAGAAGCTAAGGGGCTTTTTTTTTTTAACCTTGCCGGAGAGAAGTGACCCAATTAACACCTTGCAAGAATACTCTGAATATTATACATTTATAAGGTGTTTTGAGCTTAGAATAGTTTTGATTGATGGGTTTCTCTCCTTGAGAAGTTTTTATCTCTTTCTCACTCTCTGAAATTTGCTTTTAGAATCTTAGCTCAAAATAGTACAGGCACTTTAAAATTTATAATCATCCCAGGTGCTGATTGACCCGTGAGGCCATGAGGCAACTTAGTTTTCTAACTTGATGCTTCTATCATAGAAACATTTCTAGAAGACACAAAGACAATTCGAACTGCTTGCTTAATATTTATCTTCTATAGGAATGGAAGACCAACATCTTTATCCATCCGAGAGTACATGGTTATATTTGGTCTCTCTCTAAAGGCATATATTCTCCATTCTGTTTAAGTGTCCTTAAGTTCTAGCCTATAAATAAATTTGTCAGAAGCTGCTTAGCTCATGCTCTTACTAATTCACTCATGAAAAGTGAATTAGTAAGAGACTCTAACAGAATAAAAGCCTGTTGATACTAATAACATCCATATTTTTGAAAATAAAATTAGTTTTGATTTTAAAATCCATAGGGATTATAACTGACTTTTCTATTATTAGAAATTATATAGATAAAATATTTAGAAGGTATCTACTGAATGTATATCAGAATTCTACAACAAATATTTCTTTCCTTGGTTCCAGAATTTTGTCTCAAAACTGTGTAGTCAGACTTTCACTTCCATACTTCTTTTTAAATTGCTAGTTACACTTTTTTTCATTGCATTTGTGAGTGTTGGTCAACCTTCAAACGACTCTCAGCGTCACTCTCTTCTGATTTCTTTCCACGTCGCTGACAGCTCCTCCTCAGCCTTTGAGGTATTTTTTCCCTACCTCTTTGACTCTCGAAATGTTAGTGTTTTCCTAGATTCCACCTGCTGCCCTCTTTTGTTCTTAAACATTGGCTTTCTTTTAACATCACTTATATAATGATTCCCATTAAATTTCTTCAGCTCTATTTCTAAAAAAGAGTCTCTGTGTATTGTTTCATAATAATATTGATTATTCCTTAGAGTCACTCACAACATTTAATGATTTAAAAAAGAGCCCATTTATAACCACGAACTATGGGAATGTAAATTATCTATTGTCTGTTTAGCACCAGACATTCTTTAGCAATAGAGAGAGATAAGCAACAAGTCTACATTCCAAAGGCCACAATCAAATTCAGCGCACCTCAGACACTCTGACCTTCTTTAATCTCACATTTCAAGGAGACTCTTGACTGAAAGAGTTTATTCTGTTTTCCTCAGCCTGGGATTTCATCCTCTAATATCCTCATGTTTACTCCCTCACTTCCTTCAGTTCTTACCTCAAATATCACCTCCTCTAGTTGGTTTTCTCTGCTTTTTAATAAGGATGAAGAGAAATAGACTTTTAAATAAAAATTTCAAGATTAGGTTATATTACATTATCATTGCTGTTTGTCATGTTGACACAGGAAAATTCCAACACACAGCACTGTAGGGTCTAAGTAAAATCTAGATAATTAACTCATAAAAATTTATAAAGTGTCAACCAGAGCTACACAATCCATAAATTGAAGGATTTTTTTCCTAAATTTTCTCACTCTATAAATACTTCTAGAACACAAATAGATGCAAGAAACTAGGCTTCTGGAGTGAAGAATAAAACATACAAGCAAGTTTTGCTGAATTCAGAGGATTCATCACAGAATTAAACACATGTGCATACAAATAGCCATGTAAACTGATCATTGCAAGAGGCATCACAATAGGTATTTGAAAAAAGTTTCATGGAATTGGAGTGGAGAGAGCTCTTCTTATTTTAGGGTAGAGATCTGTAGATTTTTTTTCTATAAAGAGACAGAAAGTACATATTTTAGACTTTGCAAATCTTATGGTTTCTGTAGCAACTACTCAACTTTGCCTCTGGAATGCATGAGCAGCCACAGATAATATGTAAATAGATGAGCATGTGTATTAGTTTTCTGTCACTGCCGTAATAAATTACCATAAGCAGTGGCTTAAAACAACACAGCTTTATGCACTCACGTTTCTTGAGGTCATAAGTCTAAAGTCACAGTGTCAACAGGGCTGCATTCCTATTTGAGGCTTCAAGAGAGAATTTGTTTCCTTACATTTTTAGCTTCTAGAGTCTGCCTGCATTCCTGGGCTCAAGATCCCTTCCTCACATCACTACAACCTCTTGCTCCCACTGTCATAGTTCCTGCTCCTGACTCTAATCCTCCTGCCTCCCTCTTATAAGGACTCTTGTGCTTACATTGGATTCAGGATAATCTCCTCATTTCAAGATCCTTAATCTCAACTGTAAAGTCCCTTTTACTATGCAAGGCAAATTATTCACAGGGTCTAGAGATGAGGATGTGGACATGTTTCATTTTTTAAATTATTTTTTAAATTATTTTTTTGGAAGAGGGTGCTATTATTCAGCTTGCCACAGCACGGTTCTGCTCCAATAAAACTTCATTCATGCAAACAAGTGGCAGCGAGAATTGGCTGTTGGGCCAGAGTTTGCCAATCTGTCTTTTAAGGGATCAGCTAGAAACTTATTTTTTATTTTACATACACTTAGTGCTTACCCAAGAGAAATAAAAATATATGTCCAGGTAAGGACCTATACGGGATATATATAGCAGCTTGATTTCTAACAGCCCCAAACTGGAAATCATCCAAATGTTGATCAACTGTGAATGGAGAAACAATGTAGGACATCCATATAACAGAATACTACTCAGGAATGAGCAATGGAACTAATATGTTCAACAACATGGATATACCTCTAACGCATTCTGTTAAGTGAAGAAAACTATACACGTAATCTATATACTATGATTTCATTTATTATTTATTCATCCTGGAAAAGGCAAAAATATAAAGGCCAGAAATCAGATCAGTGGTTGTCAAAGATCTTGGATGGAAAGAGTATTGAATAAACTGGAAATGAGGGAACTTTAATTTATATCCTGATTATTGTGGTGTTACGTGACTATATACATCAAAGGTGAATATCACCATATGTAAACTATGCATCACTAAACCTGACTTAAAAAAGATAGAACTTAAAGTAGAAAAAGAGTAAATGTGGGATTCTATACCAGATGACTTTGATTATGTTTTTAAGTGGCAGGCAGGTTAATTTGAGAGAAGATTTGAGATCAGTCAAAGGAGGCAGGCACAGGAGGCATGGATTATGGATCATAATTTATTTTTATCAGGTTTTCTTCTCCAGGAATTAATTTCCTATCCATTTTAAAGAGAAATATCCATTCTAGAATTTTTTTAAAATTATACTCATCTACCGTTATGACTATTCACATGCACTGTTTTCATCCAGATATTGTCATGGCATTTTATTCTTTTAACTTTCAATACATTCTTTTAATAACATTGTCTACCTATCTTTCTCTTTTTTAATACAATTTTTTAGAGCAGTTTTAAGTTTATAACAAATTTGAGAGGAAGGTACAGGATCTCCCATATGCCCCTTGCCCCTACACATGCGTAGCTTCCCGTACTGTCACCCCAACGTCTCTCAGCAGAGTGGTACATTTTTTAACAAGAATGACTCTACACTGGCACATCATAAGCCCCCAAAGCCCATATTTTACCCCAGCATTCACTCTTGGTTTTGTACATTCTGCTGGGTTGGAAAAATGTATGACATATATCCATCATTTCATCATACAGAGTATTTTTACTACCCTAAAAAATCCCATTCTAGAATTTTAAAAAATAATTCATTATTAATCAATAATTCATTATTAATCTTGTAAAAGGACAGCCACATATCTCTATAAATTCTATAAAAGACAAATGATAAACTCCTCAATGGCAAAAGAAGATTCAGTTTTGTACCACTTCATTCAAAACACAATGAATTCTCTTTTCAATAAATATCATCTACAGCTTTTAAAAACCGTATTTTTCTGTTCTGAAAGTAAGATCTCCTTTTTTAAGAAAATAATTATGAGTATGTTGTTATAAGTCGCCATATCATATAAAACATTTTTCTCTCTTTTTGAGTTATGAGAGTTAACGCAACCTTATCACACGTGCATTCCTCACGGTAAGAACTAAGTAAATAAATAAACAAATACAAACCGAGCAAGATCTTTTCCCTGAACAATAATAATAACAACAGTGGCAACAACAACTTACCAGAGAGTGCCCAGCCGAAGATAAAAGGAGTTCATATTGGAGATATAAATGACAGAGCGCAATAGAAGATTGATGCTGGAGGAAATTGAAAAATTGGAAATATAAAACAAAATTCCAAAAATTTAGTGCTAAGTGAGAAGGGGATCTATTGGACAAAAGGGAGGCTTGTTTGGGGATACAAAGAAGCAACACTGTGTTTTTGTTTATAAAGATTTAATAACAAAGTGTGATCTCTGTGGAAGGTTTTAACTAGGAAAGACTTCCTAGAAGTTGGCTTACTGCTTTGGCTCTTGGCATCAGACTATGGTGATCAGGGTCCTGGCTCTGGCACTTATTAGCTGTATAACTTGACTGTATAACTTGAGTTCTTCCTGTCACTTTTTTAAAAATCAGTTAAGTTTTGATTATGATAGTGCCTACTTTATAGAATTTATCTGACAATTAAGTAAGCCCAAATGTGTGCGTCAGATACTGCTAAACGCTCACTGTAGATCCATATTCCCCTTTTTCCTTCATAAAATATTTTCAATTTTGTTGTGCCCAGATAAAAGCTACAACTTCCAGCCTCCTTTGCAGACATGGGTGGCCATGCAGCACAGTTCTTGTCAACAAGATAGTTTGAAGCAGAAGTCACTGTGTGAGAGTCCTCCTAAAAATGCTCTAAAAGAAAGGCAGACTCAGCTGACATGCACCTTTCATTGGTTGCCTACTTCTGTTTTCAAATTTGACATACTTTTGTGATACCTGGGGGGCCTGAGACATCTTGGGACCATAAGAACAGGGTGTAGCCTTAAGATGATGGATCAGAAAGATAGAAAGTATCTAGAATAATAATGACATCATGGAACTCTGTGCACTAGCCTTAGAATGCCTAGCTCTAGATTTATCTGTTTGAGGAAAAACATACCTCTCCTTGCCAAAGTTACTGTAACTTGTGTTATCTGTTGTATGCAACCAAACCAATCTTCCCTGCCACAATATGTAAAAGATTTGAACGATTCTCTGCACTTTGTAAGTACTTTATAAACATTAGCTGCTAATAAGTTTTAGAAAAGTCCAAGAGATGAATGGATAACAGTTCTTGAATGATTTTGCCTAGTCACCAGACTGGATAAAATAGTGTAAATGACTTGCACGACAATGTAAAAAATTAAACGTTTAATCTCAAAAGAGCGGAAAAACAAGTCCATGAAGAAATAATTTCAAGTGGAATCATATTTGTCAATGATTAATAATGTTAAATGATAGCACAATCAAAGTGCAAGAAAATAGAATTCTGATGATCTAGTTTAGAGGTTTTATTTATTTACACAGGCACAGGCTATATCAAATTATACTGTGTCATATATAGTTACACAACTATAGGTAAATCATTTCATATATGTGTTTAATTTTTAAATTGAAAACGAGCATAGTGGGTTAATTTCAATTCCTCCGACTCGAAATACGACAAATTTCTCGATACAACTTCCCTGCTAGGGTCTTTGTATGGAGCAGTCTGTGCTTCTGGCAAAACTGACTTATGCATTTTAACCTTCTTCGTGATTGACAGAAATTACCCTAGCTAAACTAAGTTTGAGGTGATCTGAATTTATCATCAAGACAGCAAGATACTTGTGTTCTGTCCATTTTCTGTATATATTATAACACTGTTTTACTCAGTTTAGTATCATCTAACTAATTCAAAAAAGAAAAGGTTTGCTTTTGGTAGCAGTTATTCAGGAATTACTGACATGTATTAAATGGCATTGATATTTTATTTTATTTTAGAAATAAGTGTACAGATGAGAGAATTATTTATACAAATAACAGTGTTATATATAAAGAATTCTTTTGAAACTGATTTTATTGTCCTGGTGAGGAAAGTCCATAAAGCCATTACAACTTACTTTACTAATCATTAAAATAAGAAAAGACTGAGTTTCTAAATGGCTTCAAGAAGCACAATGCAGAGATGAAGTTATCTTTATAATTCAGGCAGTCAAAAGTGCAGAATAATCACGTAGGTACAGAAGTGTATGCTTTTGCTTAATTTTACCACTAATCCTTTTTTCAATAATCTGAATAATCTTCTTTATTTCTCTGCTCTAACCAAATGCTTCTCAGAAAATATGTTATAAACAGACACATATGCCTGATCTTTTAGAGAGTGCAGTTTAGGATTAGCTTTCATGTTTCCTAAAACCTATTCTCTTTATGATAGTTTTGTTAGGTAATGCAGGTGAAAAATCAGCAGAGTTTGAATAACAAATTGCAAATCATCTAAAAGTGCAACATTTTTAGAAAGACTCAGCCAGGGACTAGAACAAGAATTGTCTTTTGTTGCTGAGGTTGATGTGATCTTGCATGACACTTACACAGGCTAGTCCAAATTTCAGATTAAGAAATGGAATTTGTGAGGACCATTTTATGTGTCATGTAACGTTCACTTAGAAAAAGTATCAAATTAAAGTATTGTGATTCAAAAATTGCAAGTTAGAAGGACTTCTTTATGCATAAATGCACAGTATGGCTATAGAATAGTTTTGTTTTATAAAGAGACTCTGGAGCAGAATCTCAAAGCCAAACTGAGCAACAAAACAGATGTTACTTTGCTGACTAGTGATAATGAGATGAAATTGTTCTATTTAGCTTTAAAGTTCCTTAACAAAACATTTTCACTTAAAAAGTTAGCTTAGTAATTATAGATGTATAGGAATGAATTTTTACGCAGAAAAATTAACTTTTTAAAAAACAAATAATTTTTTCCAAGTAATTTTATTATACTTGATTCTCCCACTTTCATTTTAATTTTTGGTATTTTAATTACTCTTGTTATCCACGTATTAATACTAATTTCATTTTTAGCACAATAAAAAATAATTGGATAAAATAATGAGAATGATTTGTATGTAATTAAAAGTGATAGTGACTCTCTCTTTCATATATCACAGTCAAGACTGTTTTGTCATGACCTATGCATTGATCATTCATACGTATGGGTAGACTTGACTACTCTCCAAAATTGTGGGCATTTTATTTTTATGGCCCACTTCCATTATTTCGAAGGGCATCTTATCCCCAAGGGTCAAAAAGGAAGAACCACGATGTTGGCAGTGTACTGGTACAGCTCCCATGATAAAAATGATGAGCCTAGTCATGACAGCTACCACACATGCTTCTGGAAATATCTTTCCTATGTAATATGTGTTTGCCTCCAAGAGAAAAATAGAAATATACGATTATGAGAAAAGTATTGCACTGATTTATCTTCCCCCAGGAAGGTCTCAGTTGCATGCAGATTGTCTAGGACAGCAGGCAAAATAGCAATGAAGCAAATGCTTAAAATAATAGTTTTTATTTTTTCAAGAATTTAGCAATTCTTTAGCACGTATTATATTCTATTAGTGTTTTAAATATTATAACTGTTTAGTGAATGTCAGTCTTTGTATCTCCTTTTATACATTTTATTGTAACCCAATATAATATATAATCATATTTTACATATAAAGTAGTTTTACTTGCATCTTTTATCTATGTATTTCCTTCTACCTAGATGATATAAATTATATGCATAAATACACACATACAAGGGGCTGGCACGGTGGTGGAGTGGTTGGGTTCGGGCTCTCTGCTTCTGTGGCCCAGAGTTCCTGGGATCAGATCCCAAGTGTAGACCTAGCACTGCTCATCAGGCCACACTGTGGTGGCATCCCACACAAAACAGAGGAAGACTGGCACAGGTATTAGCTCAGAAATAATCATCCTCAAGCAAAAAGAGGAAGACTGCCAACAGATGTTAACTCGGCCAATTTTCCTCACTCACACACAAAAGAATACACACACATATATATATTTATAATATATTCTCTCTCCATCAACACACATACACACAAAACAAAATAATGCGAGCATGAGAAATACTGTTGCCTTCCACTAATGCATGAGTTGCCTTGGGTGTGGTTCACAAGCTTTCTCATGGGTAATCATGGTTGCTATGGATCTTCACAAATTCAGGTTGTTCTAAAGTTCCTTCATTACTTGAACACTTTTATTTCAAAGTATTAAGTTTTATACTTTGAAAATCTGCTGCTGGCAAAAGGTATTACATTTACATAGGGAAATTAATGTTGACTAAAAGATTACACTTAAATTCAAAATTTTTGCCACATTCATAATATCTAGTGTATTAAGATATGTCAAGCTAAACGCTCTAACAAATACCCCCAAAATCTCAGTGACTTAACAAAACAAAATGACTATTTCCTGCTCACATCACAGTCTCACAATGTGTCACCTACTGACTCAAAATTATATTATATTTGAGAATATTATTTTTATTAAAATAACTATTAAATTTTAATAATATGTATTCTTTTATATCTGTACGCTTACACACAAAAACATTAGAGCTACTCTATATTGACATTTTCTCCAATACTTAATCTATAGAATACTTTAATATGACATGGAGATACAGTAACTGAGACGAGATACCACTCTCAAAGGTACAGTATAACTTTTTATCATCGTATGATTTTCTTTGAATCACAAAATATGATAAAATAATTATTGTCACACTATTATGAAAAATTGATGGCAATACAGGAAACTATAATATAATAAGTTTCAGAAGAACAATTGTAATACTGATCTGCATTGCAATTCAGTAGAATGTGATGGCTGTATTTTTCTTTTTCAAAAAACATGAAGTTATTGAAAGTGTGAAAATATGTGAGCAATGTAATTTTTTTTTTTTTTAAAGATTTTATTTTTTCCTTTTTCTCCCCAAAGCCCCCCGGTACATAGTTGTGTATTCTTCGTTGTGGGTCCTTCTAGTTGTGGCATGTGGGACGCTGCCTCAGTGTGGTTTGATGAGCAGTGCCATGTCTGTGCCCAGGATTCGAACTAACGAAACACTGGGCCGCCTGCAGCGGAGCGCGCGAACTTAACCACTCGGCCACAGGGCCAGCCCCATGAGCAATGTAATTTTTGAATCATGTGAGAAAGTTTATTCTGTCAATAAGACTATTCATCAATAATGTGGAAACATAATCTATTGGTGTGCATTTGGAATATGCTTGGATTTATATGCTGAATAAGCACGACACAAACTTTTCAAACAAAAAAATTATATGCAGTGAATACTCCATAAAATTTTATAACTAAAGTATAAATATTTCATTTCATAAAATAATACTTCTTGCTAAGTCACTTGATTAAAAAGTTCACATTTTAGGGTCAGGCCTGGTTGCCTAGTGGTTAAGTTCGGCACACCTGCTTCGGTAGCGGGGGTTTGTTGCCCAGCTGCAGACCTACACCGTTCACCTGTCAGTAGCCACGCTGTGGTCACAGCTCACGTACAAAAAGAAGAAGATCGCAGCAGATGTTAGCTCAGGGTGAACCTTCCTCAGTAAAAAAAAAAAATTCACATTTTAATAACTTATGACTTAATAAAATGTCAGAAATAATCCTATCTTCAAAATGAGCATCCATAATCATCTATGCATTTTAAAAATAAAGTACATAAGCCAAATCATACAAAAATAAAGCTAATATGACATTTTATGCATAGCATTTCAGAAAGTTTATCCTTAGAGTGAGAACTATTTTTTCATATATTAACATAATGTAGTCATTTGCAAAAAATAATCTTTTATGTTTTCTAATATAATGCCTCATATCTTCAAATCAGGATTAATAATTTTAAATTTATAAATATATAATTGTGTAAATTTATAAATATTTTTGTTTTTCATAACAATATTTCTGTTTTTTTCACATGGGATTTAGAGGTATGAAAAATATATTTATTTTCAAAAAATAAGATGCAGCTCAACATAATAGTGCTCATGCATTATTCCTTCTAAAAAGTAAGCCCTGTTTACTTATCTAAATTTCTGTATTTATAGTGAGCAATTATCTTCAACACCAAATTTTTTTGTTTTTCTTTTTTTTGAGGAAGATTAGCCCTTGAGCTAACATCTGCCACCAATCCTCCTCTTTTTGTTGAAGAAGATTGGCCCTGAGCTAACATCTGCACCCATCCTCCTCTATTTTATAGGGGATGCCTGCCACAGCATGGCTTCACAAGCAGTGCATAGGTCCGTACCCAGGATCTGAACTGACAAACCTCAGGCCACCAAAGTGGAACACGCAAACTTAACCACTGTGAGGCTGGCCCCTCAATATTAAATTTATGATGTGTGGTAACATGATCACCTTTTGAGTTTTTATAAAAATGTCATTTTTTACTTAAGTAATTGGAATATGTTTTCTGTAACTTAGATTATGGATAATTAATACCTTAATATGGGTGCTGTGGCAATGTATCTCTAAAATGTCTCCAAGTCAACTATAGCATTCCTTCCTTTCTCAGGGTTCACTGTATTGCATTTAAGTTTCTAAGATGGAAAAATGCAAATACTTAAAACGTGAGAGGCTGGTGAACAAAAGCTACTGCATAATGTCTACCACACCAAGGCAAAAAGTCAGTCAGCAGCCAGGCATTGCTGCAATTCCTTCCGTCAGCATCGTGCTCCTAAAAGGATAAAGAATAACAGTGGAGAGGGAGCAGACAGGAACATCAAGAGGAGAATATCATAGACTTACTATGAGTAAAATTCTTATAGTTATAAAAAAGAATATAGATTAATTGTAGGAAAGCATAAGGGATCAAGAAAATATATTTTGTAAGACTACATTTGTGGTAAATTCTACTTAATTTATTTGTCAGTTATATTGAAATATCAATTGCCTAGACAATAAGCAAGTTAACTTTTGATCGTCTTTTGCTTTTCTACACAAGATAACATTTATGCTCTTTCTAAAATTTTATTATACAACATTTAATATATAGATTCATTTTACTAAGAAATTTCCATTTAAGATAGTGCTGTGAGTATGTGTTAGGGCATTAGGAAGCTATATGGAGTCTAACATAGTCTGTTACTGATTCAGGGTATTAAATTACACTTTCACGTTATGGCAATGAAATCCAGCTTCAAAAGTTTAACTTATTCTGACTCTGCCATTCAAGTCAATTAGTGTTTGCTAAGTGGTTGCAAGATGTTGGATAGTTACCAAACTGGGTAGGACAGAGTACTTAAGGCTCAGTAGAAATATAACTTGCCCTGCCAATCCTGTTATTTACTAAGTACGTTATCTAAAGTAGCAGCCAAGTTTACACACAGTGGAACTGAACACCTCTCACCAGAAAATGGCCTTAGTATACGACATGTCCAGAATTATATGGGAAACCAACACAGATTTACTCTTTAGAAAAAAAAAGAACAAAGAGTCATTTTAGCAGAAAAGATTCAGGCTTATCTAAAAAACAAAAACACAATCTATATTTTTGCTTCCACTGTCATGAAAAATATTTCTGTTTCCTTATGAAAATTGTAATTATAGAAAACATGAATGTATAACTGAATATAATAGTGGTACTATATGTACAGGTCCTTTGCAATGTACATTCCACATAAATATACTTTTATAGTGTCTTTGCTATAAATATATATATTTATTATGTATAATATATACTAATACATATTTCTAATAAATATATATGTATAACCCATATCCAATGTGCATTTCACATAAATAGACTTGTATGCTTAACAAAAAGTTAAATTGGGTTATAATTGTTTTGCCACAAGAAAGGTCACTTCTCAAAAGTCCAATGCAATCAATAGAGGATAGTAAAGCTCACGAAATAAAACTATTTTTATTGTTAAGTTTTCCAGAACCTATTAGCAGGGTTATTAAATCTGATAAAGTTTTAAATTTTTCTTTCAATTATGCCTATCTCCAAGAGAAGGTGGTCAAAATTGTTGACATCCTGTGAAACTAGGTAATATGACGTGTGTCATATGTGTGTGTGCATGTGTGTGTGGTGTGTTACAGTAGTATTCCAAGGTTTAAACCCAAGGTTAAAAAAATTTTAAATATCACACAAAAAAGAAAAGAAAATATGTACTTACAGCAAGGAGAAATGACTTTATTGGGGCATGGAAGAAAAATGTTTTCATAAAAGGAGCAATCTAAAGGAAACAGCCACCTCTAAGAATCCTGAGACATAGTCTATAAATCTTTACAGCTCATTTTTTCTTCTACCCTAAAAAAAGGAAAACTTCACTAAAAATAAAAAAGCCAATGTGATGTGAAAAGCCAGGATTTGAAAGGTTAGATCTTTGTAAATTATTTTCAGAGATTTTTGATCTATAAATTCATTTCGAGGGGCTGGCCCTGTTTCTTAGTGGTTAAGCTGGGCATGCTCCACTTCAGTGGCCCAGGTTCAGTTCCCTGGCAAGGACATACACCACTCATCGGCAACCATGCTGTGGCAGCAACCCACATACAAAATAGAGGAAGATTGGGACAGATGTTAGCTTGGGGCAAATTTTCCTCAGTAAAAAAAACAACAACAAAAAAAAACACTTCATTTCAAATAGCATGCGTAATGGTTATATAGAATAAGATATAGAAAAATATTTTTACCTGCTACCTACTTGTTTTGTAGGACATTACATGTTATCATATGTACTACCCTCAGATTCCTGACCCATTTTCTGTTAACACAGATATAGATAGATAATTACTGTTTATTAGTTTTCTGTAGCTAATACTTTCAAATACTAGGTCAAAAAATTCTTATTACAGGTCTAGGAGGAAAAGAAATTTCTGCAGTAGCCACACATTTGACCATGCAAATAGGGCAAATAGGGCAACTCCCTAAACAAACTTATTTGGTAATGATAGTTCCTATTCCTGAATATGTCATTGGCATTGCTATTCTAAAAGGATTAACATTGCAGTTGACAGATGGACAAAATCAATTTGGGATATGTTCTCTAACGTATTCCACTTGTTCTGTTATTATTGGATGTATTAAATATGAGGTGGAGTTGCCCCCATCCACCTCAATTGTACAAATGAAACAGTATAAGATCCCAGGGGGGCAACAAGAAATTTCAGACACCATACAGGAAAATTTAGACGCCAAAGTATTAATACCTATAACTACAGAATGGAGTAATCCCATCTGGCCTGTCAAAAAGAGTGATGGCTCTTGGCACATGACAGTAGATTATCAAGAACCAAACAAGGTGACTCCTCCCTTAACTGCTGCCTTGCCTCATGTGGTCACCTTAAGAGAACAAATACGGAGACATCCTGGTGTTTGGCATGCTGTGATTGATTTGGCTAATCTTTCTTTTCTGTACCCATTGTTAAAACAGTTCAGTCCCAGTTTCCTTTCATCTGCCTGGGACGACAATACACTTTCACCAGGTTGCCTCAGGGATATATACACAGTCCCCACTAACTGTCATAGGAAGGTGGCGGAAACATTGTCCCACACCTCGATAGATTTAAGTACACAGCTAGTCCATTATATTGATGACATCTTAATTCAGGGATTAAATCAGGAAGAGGTAAATTGTGCTTTACAAGCAATTTTAGAAACCTTAAGGAGGAAGGGTGGAAAAATAAATCCCGCCGAAATCCAGGAGCCAGCACAAACTGTCACATTCTTAGGCACAACTTGGAATAGAAAACAACGAGAAATCTTGCCAAAAGCAAAACAAAAGATTTTGAGTTTTGCCCCTCCTCTATATAAAAAGGAGGCACAAACATTTATTGGCTTGTTTGGATTCTGGCGGCAACACATTCCACATTTAAGTCAAATCCTGGCCCCCTTATATGGAGCCACTCGGAAAAAGTATCAGTTTCAGTGGGGTGAACCCGAGAAAAATGCTATTGAAAATGCTAAACAGGCTGTACAAACAGCCCTGGACCTGTGGCCTATAAAACGTGGGCCAATTGAGTTGCAGGTTCATGCAGCAGATGGATATGCAAATTGCAGCACTTGGCAAAAACGGGATGGGAAGAAGGTGCCTCTCGGGTTTTGGGCTGGAAAGCTCCCAGAGGCTGCAGGTAATTACACTCCCACCGGTGGTACAAACTATTGGGATTTTGTTGGCTGATTGTGGTGTGGATGTTGTAAGTCCCAATTTGTTGTTCCTCTTTATGTTTGCTCCTTGTTCTGTTTCCCTTTATCAATAAACTTTGATTGCTTAAACAACCAAGTAGCCTTGGCGATACCTGTCATTCCTTGCCCTTTGCTGCTTTAGGCAACATTCCTCCTCACCACTACAGCCTGGGGTCTTTGCGTTGGCAGTGAAGGGCACTGTGCGTGGCCTCTTTCTGACCCTGGGCCTGTGCTGTGAAGTCCTCAAACTTCTTTCTTCTGCACTTAGAGGCACCCATGCTACAAGCACTTCCCACTTAAGGGTGGTAGCCTTGGAATTTAGCTTTGTCAAATGCCTCTGCGGGTCTATTTTCTCGTTGAGAATGCAAGTTTGTAATCACCTTGATGATTATAACTGCTTTCTTTCTGACTTTGTATGTGTGCAGTTGGAGTAGACATTTCTCTGGATTTCACGATATGTTCGCTCTGGTCTTTTCCTGCAGGGTCTTGACTGCACTCTGTTTCCTTCCACTCTCTCATTAGGATTTTTATCTGTTTTTCCTCTACCAGGCATTCTCCTAGACTTTCTCTTTTTGCTGAGGAAGACTGGCCCTGAGCTAACATCTGTGCCCATCTTCCTCTACTTTATGTGTGGGATGCCTACCACAGCATGGCTTGCCAACGGTGCCATGTCCGCACCCGGGATCCAAACCGGTGAACCCCAGGCTGCTGAGAAGTGGAACGTGAAACTTAACTGCTGCACCACTGGCCGGCCCTCCCCTAGACTTTCTTGTTTCCAGATGGCATTCATTCATTTCCCATTATATTTGTTTTTAATTTTTTTTTTTTTACTTTAAAGAATTTTTGGAAGATTTTGGATCTTGATAGATCCAATCTCTTACTTTAGTTTGCCTCATTCTTTATTTTGTAGTGTACTTTATTTTTTAAATTCTTATAAATATTTTAGTGAAATATTAAGATAAGACTCAGGGCTATTGAATCATGCTATTTAATGATGTTTTGTGAGATTAATCAGCTAAAGTACCTTGACGTCCGTATCCAACGTCTTCGTAACTTACAAGAGCGGTGAGAAAACACTCCCTATATGCAGACATTGAACAGTGAAATCTCTTTTTAAAAAATTTATTTATAAAAAGAATAATCTTAAGCAATAAAACTTTAAGAGACAATAAAAGATTAAATTATGGCTTTGACGAAAATTGTTTAGGAGGTTCTGGCCTTTGTCTGTCCTTTGCTTTCTTATCATTTCTCAATATTGATTTTATTGTATTCCTTAATTTCAATGCCAAAAATCTAATGTCATACATCTATCATCTTCACCTTCAACTGGGTTCAGTGCTGTTTCCTTCAAAAGGATCTACAGCATTTTAAAAATTGTTTTGTTAGACACGATTTCTTGTCTTTTAAATGTGTTGGTGACTGTGGCGTATTATATTTTTCATTCCTTAGACTTAAGAAAGGTCTAAAAAACTAAAATACAATATATCTCATGAGAACGTTCAGAGTATTTCTCCCATGGCCTTTGCATTTGCTCAGCCATTTATCACTCCATCCGTCTGCTGCAAAGAGCTGTGCTTCAGGTCCTCAGACTGCGGCAAACAGCAACACCCTCCAAGGCTGCTTTGCTCAGTTTTAGTAAGGCGCACTGTTGTTTCTTTTCATTTATTACGCATTTCCCGGAGCCATCTGTTAGACTTCTCTCTTTACGTATGCTCTTCATTTGTAAAATATGCTATGGATTCTGAAGGCCAAGAGAATGAAATTTCTGTAAATAAACTTTACATATAGAAAATTTATTATTGCAACAAGTTGTCTGTGAAATTTTTCTAATTTCTCCTTGTATTTTCATGCAATATAGAAAAAAATACACTGCCACAGTTCATTTTGAGACCATGTTAAACTAAAAATTATATGCTTATGCACTAAAATCTAAAGATGGGGAACTTGATAATATTCTTGTTAATCATAAATAATTTCTTAACTCCTTGTTAATATTTCCTCTGACATTATATCTTAATAAGTGGAGTAAAAGTTCCAAAAAAATATGTACTCTATAATATGTATTTTATATTTATTATATATAAATATATATTTATATTATATATTATATTACATTCTTTTATTATTATTTATATTTTTATATATTTTATACTTATATTTATTTTTATTTTTAAATATTTAAATATTTTTATGTTTATATTTATTTATATATTATATTATTATTATATTTATATTATATATTTATATATAGAATTATTTATATACTTATATATCAATAGATATATAATTTATATGCTTAAGTGTATATTATTTAAGTAATAAATAATGCATATTTAATCACACATTCTCTGAGGAACTGTCCAGGCCATTGCAATGTATATTTTAAGTTTGACTAAACTTCCTCACGCCCCATTGCCGACTCTTAAGTAAAGTTGTAGACAAGTATGATTCAAATACTGACTAAGTTTTTCAAGGGCATAACTTTCTGTTTGGATTTGTTAGTAAGAATAAAGCAAACAAGTATTGAATGGTGTTGCTCATCAGACTCTCATGGAGTTGAATTTATTTACTGGCATCTATTTCACTTTTTTCATGACAATATAAGTTCCTTGAATGCAGAGAATGACAATTTACGTATTAATATATCCCTAGCAGCTAGAACCATTCCTGACATATCTTTGGCACTCAATAAATGTTCACTGAAGGTAAATTTAACCCTTAAAAATCCTATTCAAATATTTCAATTTAATCGAGCATTCAATATAGAAACTTTAAAACTCTAGAGGCGTTATATTGCATGGAGGAGAGAATAAAGGAAATGATAACCACTATATTACCTAGTTAGAAGGTTATATTCCTCATTTTTCTCCCTGTTTGGCCTTACAAGGTTATTAAATTTAGAAAGTCAGTCTTCTACCTGTCCAATAAGTGTGAATCTGTTTAATGTAAATATAAATACCACTTTAAACAGTAAATTTCAAAGGACTTTAAAATCAGTAAACAAAATCCTTTATATTCCTTTAGTGAAACATGAACACATACGCGATCCAACGGCGTCCAAGAGGACTGAGAGAAGTGCATACAGCCGACACCAAGTGGAAAGCAGGATTTTCCTTTCCTCTTTCTGAACAACATCCATGCTGGACGGAAATCTTTGTCTTGTGAACATTTGTATTTATGTAAGAGAATTTCACTGAGTTGATCAATGCAGTGGAAAATCCATACTGAAGTCAGCTACCATATGCTATTATGAGTTCATTTTCTTAAATGATCCTGTTTAAAATAGATCCAAACAGATGAACAGAATTCCTCTGGATAGAAGTCAGCTGCATAATTGAGTCATGGTACTTACTCAGCAAACACATGGAGAAATACTAATTAACACAAAGATCAGAGACATCATTTTGTATTTTCTCTAATAGTTTCTTACTGCTGGAAATTGGAAAATGAATATTGCAATGACTACCATGACAATTGTGGCCACTTGGCTCTTCATAATTAGCGATTTAAGAATTCAGTCATCTCAAACCATCTGGTTTTTTTGTTTCTAATAGATTGTACACACAAGTTTTCTCTTTGTTCAAGGACAGTGGAGAAAAAAATGGTAAGAAAAAAAGCTAGAATTGACTTCTGTATTGGGGAAATTTAAAATAATTTGGAGTGGTATAGGCCAAAGTACATAGTGTAGTGAAACTACATACTGTAACAAATCACTACAATAGGGAGAAAGCATATGATGAAATATTCAGTTACAAAGTGAAAATACCTCATTTTTTTGTTTTTCATCATGGGTAGCAAAGTGTTTATGTGAAAGGAGCACAGACCTGTGACTCAAGAAATCTTCGTTCTCACTCTGGCCCTGCCCTTTCCTGGACCACAGCATGTCCTATCTGAAAGGAAGTGACTGGGCAACGTGACCTTCAGTGTATCTACTGCTGGCATCAGGGATTTCAGAATACAATTTCTTTTAGGTAAAATATTAAGATAATTGATTTATTTTTTATCTTTTTTCCATCTAAGAAGTTGGAAACTGCATATTTCATAAACAATTACTTTGATAGATTTGCAAAGCAGACTCCTAGAAGTGGAAAAATCTTGAAGTATACATTTAAAGACATATATTTCTCCTGTATATTGACTCTGTTGAAATGGCATTAAGCTACATTTATACTTCCTATAACATTCAGATAATTCACTTATACTGTGATTTTTATTTATTTTATTTATTTCATTGTAGTATGAACCTTGTAGAACTTTCTTTAATGTCCACATGCAGAAATATATTGTTTGGATTACTAAATCACCTACTCTTGCAAAAGATCTGATTCTTATTTTTCCTCTGATCTATTTCCATTTGTCTTTATATCTATTTCTTCGCTTCATCACACATAGCTTAGAACAATTTTTCTCACACACCATTAGCTATTCTGACTTTCTCTTTGGCCTAAGATACAATATACTTTACAGTAAGAAAATATGCTTATACTTACAATAGACTTACAATAAGAAAAAAGAACACTTCAATTATACATGATCCTTAAGTTTCAGGCCATATTTGACTGTTTAAATTTTGCCATTTGTTCACATCAATTGAATTATAAGACCTATACAAACGTTAAAAGTAAATAGGCCATCAAATAATTTGAATATCAAAATACTCATACAAGATTTATAAATGATAAAAAATGAAATAAACTGTAATGTTTTATGTAGATGAAATACAATGTAATGTTTTATGAAACTCATTAACATGCTAAAAAGGCATTTGTATTTTGAGGGTATGATTTTGATGAATGATATAAATTCTTTTTAAAAGGTAAAAGTTGAGCACGTGGATTTTTGTTCCTACTGACAGCCAAAAAACTAAGTGTTCTTTATTAGCCCTAATGTGAGTTGTCACTTGCTTGGCTGGTGAATTTGCAGGTCAATAAGACCATTTGTAAATCTATTACTTTCTATGGATGTGGCCAAACACCTACATAAGAACTGTAAATTAGCTAATGGCACTTTTGGCAAGATAATATTTAGAGATACTAATTTTAGCTGTATGATAATGATACTAAGAGCAATTCAACCACATGGAGACACTTTACCTTCCAGAACAAAAGTTTCATTCATCTCTTCAATCTGTTGATGCTTGTTACACGATAGCAATGTATTCTCTTTGTTTAAATTAGCCTTAGTGCTAATTTTACCCTTCCATCTTTATATCTGTCTATGACAGTAAACATTTTAGACAGAAAGAAAAATGTAAACATTAAGTTTTTTATACTCTGCTTCCCATTCCTCCATCATCCCTATCCTGGCTGCTGAATTTAATATAGGCAAAGGCATCTACAAGCCAAGGCAAAGAATGGAGTACACAGAGAAAATGCAAAAGTGCTAAGTTAATGAAAAATACATTCTCTATGAAATTTATTTGTAATAGAATGATATAAATGTATTTTCTTTTGCCGCTGATAAATTAAGGCATTTTTATATTGACTACATTTGAAGAAGCATTCAATGAAATATAATAATTTTATTTAATTTAGTTAGAATTGACCAAAGCTATTGTTATTAAAAAGACTGTAAGTTATTTTGACAACTTAATTTGGTATAGTCAATTAGTGGCATATTTGACGTTCTTCCTGACGTGGTTATATTTCACACATTGACATTTGACAACTCTATTTTGAGTATATGACACTAAAATTTCAGGGTTTGATACTAGGTGTTGTTTGAAATGCACATGCCAACTTTTTGAAAGCAATGAATAATAATATGAAAACTTTTCACTACCCTATAATCTTAGAAGCAATTATCGCTTTTGTGCTGATAACACTACTAAATTGTATACTATTCAAGGAACTTCTTTTTACCTAAAACGCCTTCTTTGTCTCCACAAATGGCTTAAAAGCATCACATTGAAAAATCAGCCAGGAACTGAGAGAATTAAAAAAGAATAAAAGAAATTGAAAATTAACTCTTGAAAATGCATAAATGAGTATACCAAAGGGACCAAAGAATTTTGCTCCACTAACATTTCAAGACACAGCAAGCCTTTCCTGAGGGAAAGTAATAACCTAACTGATATCTTAAGAAGAAGAGATGTAAAATAAGAAAGACTAACACAATCATTCAAAAGAACTGAACACAAGGAGAGCAAGAGCAAGACATAGCAGACAAACGTAAATAATAAGAAAACAGGAACTGGGTTTCTACCAAGCATAGAAAGACATTCTATGTTATAATACACAATACAGAATGAAAATACGATAGTTATAAATATCTAGTACTAAATAAATAATCGTTTATATAAAGCAGAAATTAAGGAGTTAAAGAAGTCTTATAAAATATACTGATAATAGGAGAACGTAAGACACTACTGTCAGTTCAGGAGAGTTCAAGTGGATCAATGCAGAGCTACTCTTGCTTCAAGTACCATTTTCAGACACAACTGGGCAATATGGTTTGGTTATCCATGTGGGCTGAGGAGCCATGCACGAGTCTCTAAATTCTAATTCTGCCATTTCTTACCTAGATTTCTTTTGGCAAATTAAATCTTTGAGCCTTTCTTTTTTCTTGTGTAAAAGGGGACAATAAAAGATTCTGTCTTATGATTTTACTATAAGGAATATATGTGATAATTCAGATAAAGGATTTAACGTCAAGCCTGGCACATACAAAGTTTTCAGCAAGTATTAGGTGCTATTATTCAAATAAGAATATTGTCTTTTTGTTTAGTTTTTATTATAGAAATTTTTAAACATTCAAGAGAAGAAAAATAATTCCATTCTATGACTCAAAAATCCAGAGGCAATTAGGAAAGAGTTCTAAATTTCATTTTAAAGAGGCATGGCCAAAAACCAACCAACCAAAGAACAAACTATGATATATGAAGACAAATGTCAAACTTTGAGAAATATCTGCAATGCATATAAGTCATGAACTTAAAATTCATTTGAGAGAAACATCCCTTTAGGTGACTAATTTTAACAAGTTCTTTCAAAAGCTTGCAGAAACTTCAACTTTTCTAACCCTTGTCCTCTGGCTCTTAGCATTTAACCACCTCTCTCAAAGATACCAGTCCTCAATTTTTTAATAAATGGTAACTAAAGTTAACTGAGGTTTAACTAGTAACAAACGGCAAAAATGATTTGTCTTCTGTTCCCCAAGGTTCTGCTGAATTGGAATCTGCTCCCATGAGGGGAAAAAAAACCCCAGTAACTGATCTTGCTAAGAAACAGAATAAAAAGAAGTTGGAAGAGCAAAACTGGGGACAAATAATGGAGAAATGTGTGAAATAATCATGCATTCCAGTACCAGTTCAGTTACCTGTTTTCACCAAATCCATTCTGATTGAATATTTGGAATTGCCTAATTTCCTTGTTTTTACTATTAATCAATATTAATTCAAGTCAATTTCAAAAACTGTTGACACTATTGACAGATTTCTGTAATTCTTTTGGAAGCTTCACTTCGAGCATGTTATTCCGCTGTCTAGTTGACAGTCATCAATTATTAATGCATTTATATTATCTGTTTATTATATTAGAGTTAATTAGCATAAACCAATTTACCAAAATGGCAATTGAAATTCTGAAAACTCACTGACTAAATATTAAAGTCAAAATAACACTATTGCCTGCTGTCCTTTTTGCTTTTCATAGCCGTTTATGAAATCCATTTATTCTTGGCACATGCAATTGCAAGCTAGGTCTGTTGATATGAGGTTTTAGATTTTTAAAACATCAAACTCTACAAGGTGGAAATTAGGAGCAGTGTTTACTAATAAAATCATTGAAAAAAGGACCTTAAATACTGTGACAGAATTTAGATAAAATTAAAATATTGTTTTAAATAGATATTTATCAGTTTAAAAAAAGTGTCCTGCTTCCTCATAGATGGCAAGCTCAGGCTTATTATTATCTTTCCACATGTCTACAGGGAAAACACTCAAGGAAACAGCTTTTCTTTAGACTAAGAGAATAAATGTGTTTAATATAGTAATGATAATAACAATATTACGACAACAACTAATCATGATAATAATGACAGAAATGATATATGAAGTCATGTTATAGTTGATTGAGCTGTCAAATTGATGGAATCCTGGAATGCCTCGCAAATTTCTTAGACATCTTTTTTATTAGGAGAAATGTCTTTTTTTATTTCTGGAAATGATATCCTATAGGCATGTATCCTGTTCAGGAAAACATCTTTGATTTATATTGCCTCCAATTAAATGGACCAAATAAGCAGTTAAGTGAAACTGTCAGTAAACATTAACATTAATCACCTAATTTGGCCCATCTAATTTGTGTATGTATTTATTCTACATAGAATCACAAAAATTTATCAAGATAAAATATGATGACTTCAGTTTGGGTGCCATTCCTATACTGAAAATGTGTAAATTGTATGAAGTTTCTGTCTAATAAATGTATTGCTGCAGAGCAGCATATATAAGAACAAGCAGCACACCTATTTTGCATAATGAAAGTGTAAGTGACAGCAATATGGGCCTCCATATGTTCTATTGGTCTCTTATTTGTGTTTCCCTATTCAACCAAATGACCACATAATGGCTATGACCACAGAATCTCGTTAACAAAAGCAAATGCCCATATATTTATCTCTGGACAGTTGCAGACTCTATCTAATGTGTCCTGATCAGAGAGTCAGTAAGAGAAACAGAAATCTACAGTAATCCAGAAGTTTTCAAACACAAATATTGGGAATAGATTTAATCATTTACCGCCTTGAATTGTTATGTTATTTTAAGACAAAGAATCATACAATAAGTTAGAATACATTATCTTCTGTAGAGTCCGTTTTGGTCAGAATCCCAAAGATAGATTTCTTTTGATGCAAATCTTACAGGTTTTAAAGCCAGCTTTCTGGTGTTTGAAAAAGGAGAATTATATCCAGCTTAGGCACATGCCACAAAAACAAACAAAGAAAAAAAGCACATGGAGTGTTATATAAGTACATTTATCAACTGGCATAATTTAAAGGTGCTGAGTCCAGAGGGTGAGAACCCCTCTTAGGCATATGCAAAAAAATTGTCCAATATATTCCTGATGTCATCCATTTATTTCAAAATCATTATTACTTTTGAAGTTAAGCGTATAGCCTAATGAATACATATCAAGTTTGGGAACAAGACATTATTGAGACATTCTTTTAAAGAAAATATATGCCCAATTAAATAGGTGTGGATTTAACTTCAACAGCCATCCATAGAAGTCATAAAAACTAAAACAGGTTTGGTTTTAGTTTTCACACTCTGCCTTAATCTATTTTTATGCATATGTGATCTTCGAGAGATTTCTTTTAAAAACTGTCAGCAGACCTAACATACCTTTAAAAAAAGAATTGCCAGAGAAATTTGGAAGAAGGTGGCGTAAGAGGATCCTGAACTTACCTCCTCCTATGGACACAGCAAAATTACAACTACCTCTGGAACAATTTCCTCTGGGAGAGATCTGGAAACAGGATAAAAAGCACCGCCACCACACGAGACAACACAGACTGCAGTGGAAAAGGCAGAGACACAGCCCCGCTGAGCAAAATCCCACCCCCTAGCCACTGCGCCTCACAGCCAGGGGAGCGCTCCAAGCTGCAGAGCTCTTCCTGGAGAAGTGGAGGTTCTGAGCTCCACAGTAGGCATCCCAGCCCTTAGACTCAGCACAAGAGAGACAAGATCCCATAATACCTAGCTTTGCTGGCCTTGAAAACCAACAGGGAACACACCCAGGAAAACTACAGAACTTGAAGGAAAGAAAAAACTGCTCTTAAAGCGCCCACGTAGACTGACCTGGAAACCAGCACAAAGACATCAGATAGAAAAATGCATAGTTCATTGATAAAAGAGACTCACTTACTAAGCTAGGAACATACCCTGGGGAGGCAGGAGGTGGGTGGGCCCCCAGGAACTGTGACATTGGCAGCAGCCATTATTGTGATCTAATTCAGCCATGCTCACAGACATGCTGGCAGGCACCATTGGAAACCTTCATCTAACCTGTTAGCACAGGAGTCTGCCCTGCCACTGGAGTGCCTGAGGCAATAGAGAACAGCCTAGCAACAAGGAGCCTGCCTCAGGGGCCAGCCCCACCCATCAGCAAGCCTACAGTGACTTGTGGGCCTCCAGAAGATTTGTGCTGCTGGACATCACAAACAGCCACAGAGGGAATCTTCACTACCTGAAATGATTGTGCACTGCCTGGCCCACCTCCTGAGGTTGCTGTGTACCACAGAGTAACATAACCAGATCTTGCCAGAGGCCTGCCCTGCCATAGGAGCCACATCAGAGACCTGCAGCAATTATGTGTCCCCATGCCTAACAACCAGCCACACTGGGGGCCTGACTCACTTACCAGCAAAACTGCAGTAGTTGGGTGCTCTTAGACCTTGCAGCCAGCTGTGCGAGGGGCTTGCCCTGCACAAAGTGCCTAGAGCAGCCACGTATGGCTGAGCCTTTCAACCAGCTGGCCCACAGGCCAAACCAACCTGTGCACCCACAGCAATAGCAATCTCACCACAACAGAAGAGCACATGCAGCCCACACAGGAGACATGCCTGGAGCCCTTGGCATGTGTGATGCAAGGGGAGAACATTGCAGGGCCCCATAAGACTTCTCTTCCATAACACCATATTTCCAAGATTGGGAGACATAGACAACCTTCCTAATACATAGAAATAAGCACAGAGAAGTAGGCAAAATGAGAAGACAAAGGAATATGTGTCAAAAAATGGAATAGGACAAATCCTCAGAAAAAGAACTAAATGAAACAGAGATAAACAATCTAACTGATAAAGAGTACAAATTAATCGTCATAAAGATGCTTGCTGATCCTGGGAGAAGCATGTTAGGAGAACACAGTGAGAACTTCAACAAAAAATTGGAAAATATGAAAAAAAAAACAATCAGAGCTGAAGAATGCAATAACGGAAATAAAAAAAATCACTAGAGGAAATCGACAGTAGGGTAGATGACACAGAAGACCAGATTCACAATCTGGATGAAAGAGAAGAGGAAATCACCCAAGCTGAACAGAAAAAAAGAAAAAATAATAAAAAGAACAAAGACAGTCTAAAGGGGCCTCTGGGATAACATCAAGTGTACTAACATCCACATTACAGGAGAAGAAGAGAGAGACAAAGCACAGAGAACTTATTTGAATAAATAACACCTGAAAACTTCCCTAACTTGGAAAAGAAAACAGACATCCAGGTACAGAAAGCACAAAGAGCACCAAATAAGAGGAACCCAAAGAGGTCCACATCAAGACACACTGTAATTAAAATGTTAAGCATAAAAGATAAAAAGAGAATCCTAAAAACTGCAAGAGAAAGGCAACAAGTTACATACACAGGAAACCCCATAAGGCTATCAGCTGACTTCTCAGAAGAAACCTTACAGGCTAGAAGGGAGTGGCATGATATAGTCAAAGTGCTGAAAGGAAAAATCCTACAGCCAAGAATACTCTACATGGCAATGTTATCATTCACAATGGAAGGAGAAATAAGGAGGTTTCCAGATAAGCAAAAACTAAAAGAGTTTATCATGGATAAACTGGCCTTACAAGAAATATTAAAGAGACTTATTTAAGTGGAACAGAAAAGGAAAAAATAGGAGTAAGAAAATTATCAAAGAAAAAATATCACTGGTAAAGGCAAATATACGATAAATGCAATGGATCAACCACAAATAAAGGTAGTATGAAGGTCAGAAGACAAAAGTACTAAAATCATCCATACTTATGACAAAAGGTTAAAGGATACACAAAAACAAAAGAGGTAAAATATGATAACAAAAAATATAAAATGGAGGAGGATGGAGTAAAAGTGTGGGGCTTTTAGTAAGAGGTCAACCTAAGGAGACCATCAACTTAATACAGATTGCTATTTACATAGGTTATTATATATGAACCTCATGGTAATGACAAACCAAAAACCTAGAATATATACACAAAAAATAAAGAGAAAGGAATCCAAACACTAAAAGAAGGCATCAAATCACAAAGGAAGAGAGCAAGAGAAGAACAAAATAACAGAGAAGAACTACGAAAACATCCAGAAAAAAGGTAACGAAATGGTCCTAAGTACATACTTATCAATAGATACTTTAGATGTAAATAGACTAAATGGTGCAATCAAAAGACCGAGTGCTAAATGGATAAAAAATCAAGACCATATATATGCTGCATACAAGAGACACACTTCAGAGCTAAAGAGACTCACAAACTGAAAGTGAAGAGATGGAAAACAATATTCCACAAAAATGGAAACAGAAAGAAAGCTGAGGTAGCAATACTTATGTCAGACAAAATAGACTTTAAGACAAAAATTTCAGTAAGAGACAAAGAAGGGCATAACATAATGATAAAGGGAACAATCCAACAAGAGGATATAACACTTGTAAATGCCGAGGTAGCCAACATAGGAGCACCAAAATACATAAAGCAAATATTTACACATGTAAAAGGAGAAATTGGCAGTAACACAATAATAGTAGGGGACTTTAACACTCCACTTATATCAGTGGATAGATCATTCAGACAGAAAATCAGTAAGGAAACATTGGCATAAATGATACATTAGACCAAATGAACTTAATAGATATATACAGAACATTCCACCCCAAAACTGCAGAATACACATTCTTTTTAAATGCACATGGAACATTCTCCAGGACAGTTCGCATATTAGGCCACAAAGCTATAGTAATCAAAACAGCATGATACTGGTGCAAAAACAGACACACAGATCAATGGAACAGAATTGAGAGTCCAGAAATAAAACCACACATATATGGACAGTTAATTTTCAACAAGGGAGCCAAGAACGTACAATGGAGAAAGGAAAGTCTCCTCAAAAAATGGTGTTGGGGAAACTGGACAGCCATATGCAAAAGAATAAAAGCAGACCATTATTTTGCACCATACACAAAAATTAACTCAAAATGGATTCAAGACTTAAATGTAAGATCTGAAACCATAAAACTTCTAAAAGAAAACATAGACAGTACACTCTTCAACATCGGTCCTAGCGGCATATTTTCAAATACCATGTCTGATCAGGCAAGGGAAACAAAAGAAAAAATAAACAAATGGGACTACATCAAACTGAAAGCTTCTGCACAGCAAAGGAAACCATTGACAAAATGAAAAGACAATCTAACAATTGGAAGAAGATATTTGAAAACCATATATCAGATAAGGGGTTAATAACCAAAATATATAAAGAACTCATACATCTCAACACCAGAAACCAAACAACTCCCCCCAAAATGGGCAAAAGATCTGAACATTTTTCCAAAGAAGATATACAGATGGCCAATAGGCACATGAAAAGATGTTCAACTTCACTCATTATTAGGGAAAGGCAAATCAAAACTGCAATGAGATATGACCTCATGCCCGTCAGAATGGCTGCAATTAACAAGACAAGAGGATGTGGAGAAAAGAGAACTCTCACATGCTGCTGGTGGGAATATAAACTGGTACAGCCACTATGGAAAACAGTATGGCGACTCCTCAAAAAATTAAGAATAGAAATACCCTATGATCCAGCTATTCCTCTGCTGAGTATTTATCTAAAGAACATGAAAACATGAACACGTAACAACCTAAGTGCCCATTGATGGATGAATGGATAAGGAAGATGTGGTAGATATGTACAATGGAATACTACTCAGCCATAAGAAATGATGAGATCTTGCCACTTGCGACAACATGGATGGACCTTGAAGGCATATGTTAAGTGAAATAAGTCAGATGGAGAAAGCCAAGTACCATATGATTTCACCCACATGTAAGATAAAAACAACAACAGCAAAGAAACACATAGATACAGAGAATACATTGGTGGTTTCCAGAGGGGAAGGGAGGACGGAAGAGGGTGAAAAGAGTAAAAGGGCACACGTGTATAGTGAGGGATGGTAATTAGACTTTGAGTGGGGAACGTGATGCAGTCTACACAGAAATCAAAATATAATGATGAACACCTGAATTTTACGTAATGTTATCAACAAATGTTTTCTCAATTTAAAAAAAGGCCAAAAATAAATTTCCTGCTAATAATTGTGCTTAGTTGTTGAAAGGGTTTAAAAGTGATTTAAGGTCTTTATTGTGTTTTCATGTTTCTGAAGCACGTTTTGAGGTAAAATCCTGTCCTAACATAACACCAGTGGAGTTAAGACAGTCAATTATGTTTAATAACAATAAAAATGAGATCGAGAAATAGTAAATAGGTGGGTAAGTATTTTTTAAACTTTGTTTCCAAGTCTTGGTTATTGGGAATAATGCTGCAGTGAACGTAAGGTGCATAAGGCTGAGAATATTTTTTGTTTTGTTTTCAGCACTTGAATATAAATTTCCATCATTTTCTGCATTGTATAGTGTTTGGTAAGTCCGCTGTAGGGTGTCTCTTCTTTCTTCTGTATATGTGTCTTTTTTCCTTTGTGCTTTAGGATTTCCTTTTATCATAGGTTTCTATAAATTGGTTTTGATATGACTTAGTGTTGTTTTCTACGTGTTTGTCTTAACAGGATTTTCTTGAGTTCTCTGGATTTGTGAGTTTATAATTTCATCAAATTTAGAAAACTCTTACCCACAAATTCTTCTAATATTCATGCATACTGACTCCTCTCCTTCTGCATCCCCAAATAATCTTTTGTTAGATGCTTGCTATTATTTTAAAGATCATTGAAATTATTATTTTTTCATATATATTTTTTCTTACTATGCTTCATTTTGCTGAGTTTCTGTTGTCTTCAAGTTCATTAAGATTTTCTTCTGCATGATTTAATCAACAATTAACCTAGTGGTTTTTTAATTTCAGACAACATTTCCATATTAAGAGGTTTCTCTTTTCATATCTTCCAAGTATCTTCTCACTATGTTCACATTTTACTCGACTTATTTGAACATAAATAGTAATTGTTTTAATGTCTTCATCTAATTATTTCATCATCTATCTCAGTTCCAGGTTGGTTTCTATGAACTGATTTATTTTGTCCTTCATGATTTGTATGTTACTGCTTCTTGGCATGTTTAGTAATATTTGTTTGGATGCTGTACATATTTAATTTTATCTTATTGAGTGTCTAGATTTTTTTGGCTTCTTCTAAAGACTATTGAACTTTGTTCTGATAGGCAATTCCTTGCCTTTAAATGTCACTTTGAATTTCAATTATTTTTTTAAAGCTTTGTTAGCAAATGTCTGGAGTACCCTCTACATTCCTGAGCATTTGGCCATCATATTAAGGCACGGCTGTCATGGAATATTACTGAATTCTACTCCAGCTTGTTGAAACTCAGTTTCATCACAGCTATGTGGAACTCTGGAAACGAGCTCATATGTTTCAGGTCATTCTTTACTCCAACTTGTGGTGTTTTACCTATTCTATTTGTCTTAGTATTCAAGAAAGATTCAACAGGACTCCATGTCTATTATTTTTTGGGGTTTTTTGTTTGGCTTTTTTTGAGGAAGATTAGCCAAGAGCTAACTGCTGCCAGTCCCCCTCTTTTCTTTGCTGAGGAAGACTGGCCCTGAGCTAACATCTGTGCCCATCTTACTCTACTTTATATGTGGGATGCCTACCACAGCGTGACTTGCCAAGCGGTGCCATGTCCACACCTGGGATCCAAACCGGTGAACCCCAGGCTGCTGAAGCAGAACGTGCGAACTTAACCACTGGGCCACCTGGCCGGCCCCTCCCTGTCCATTTATGGAGCTTTTTTCTCTAAAGACCCCTTTTCTCTGAAACTGTGCCCTGTGCCATGAAATTTTTAGACATGTCATGATCTCTCCTAAAATCTGATCGCTATTCTGAGAACTCAGCAAGATTATTGCTTGGGATACTTCTCCTTGCTCTGTACTCTAGATGTTTATTCAGCCATAAAGCCTGAAAATCAAAGTGCTCATCTTGTTTGCTTCAGTTCTGGCAGTGACCACAGTCTTCTGTTTCCTCTCCAGTGTCTGAAAGTAGTTATTTTTTAAAAATTTTGTTCTGCTTTAGTGTAAATCTGGTTCTTCCAATTCTATCATGGTCGGTTACATTTATATATATATATATATATATATATATATATATATAAATGATATACACACATACACTCAAAGACTTAAGGTTTCCCAAAAAGGAGCTCGTGGTGTGCCATTATCTCAACCATAGCCCATTTCCATTTTGAAACTGGGAAATTAACTATCTCAGATGTATGCTTATTGTTAAAGTTAGTGATTATGAATTTTTGCTCAATATTTTGGCAATTTTTCACTGGGTAAATTTTGCTAGATTTTCATAGGATAAAGACTCTTGGACTCTTGGCCTGTCCAACCCGCAGACTACTCTGTGGGTTTTCTTTCATACAGTGGTAGTACTTGAAACTCTCAGCCTCCCATTATTCACTGCTTGTGATACACTCCTCATGCTTTTGATTCCAAGAAAGTAATTTTCTCTAAAGAAATACACATGCTAAGATGTGTTGTTTGAGCTTCTAAACTCTTAACCAATGTTAATTTGTACACAAGTGGTTGTAGTCTATGAATAGAGGTAAATAGAGAGATACTCATAAAGGCAAAAGTAGAATAAATTTGGCTGACTCTGAAAATATGCCTCATGCAGAGGGATGGGCTGAGAGAGGGGAGGAATATCTGATATTTTTACCATTGGAAAGTAAAATAAATATTCATAACAGAAAAAATTTGCATCAAATTTTCCCAATCTTTTTGATTGCACCTATCCTTAAGTGATGCAATGAGTATTGTTGATTTATCCAGGATTATGATTATAAATCAAATTCCATCAACGTTGCAGTTAGTGACCATTTTCCTCAGGTATAATTCATATACATCTCATTCCAGGGTTGTTATGTACTATTATCTTTTGTGTTATCTTTACAGGTATTTTAATGAGATGTTGAATCAATACGTAATTTTAAAAATGCAAATTATATATCTGCTACGGTGATATCTGCAAATTTGTTCTTTAGACATGGTAGGAAACAGGAATACATTTCTTAATTTAGAAATATCTAACAAGAGTTAGAAATCATTATTGTTGCTATCTCATGTATGATATAAACTAGCACTTACACCACTATTCTCAGCTGTAACAAAACAGCTTTACGGTAATACAATCAAGTAGATCTAGTCATTACAAAGTAAGAAAGTAATTTTTATTTTTTAATTCCTTTATGTAAATGCCAGAATTGTCATGCGTTCAATTCCTGTGAAAGATTTAGCATCCTGTCAAATAGTTTTCCAAATAGTTATGATACATGTTGAAGGGAAATGTATTTAGGGGAAAAATTAATTTTATTGTATTTTCCTTATTGCTAAATGTTAATTTTAAAATTCACCATTCAAAAATAACGCTTTTTGTAATTCCACACAACTATTTTATTGTAGTAATTTCTATAGAATTAAGTTCTATAGAATCTGAAAGGAAAAATTCATCTCAACTTTGTGTTCAAAGAGGTAGAAAAGAAAACAGACGGAAATAAATGCTTAGACACAGGTGAAAATGAAGAAAGAGTGGGGCGGTTTTAGTTTGTTATCAAGGGAACTGCATTTCCCAGAATTCCTTTCACTTTGTAATTAGTGTCATGTTATAATTTTCATGTTAAAATTAGCCACGAGACAATTCTGCATGAGATCTGGAAGGTAGGATTAAAGCAACGTTGTGCCCTGTGGGTCAATTTTGAGCGGCGAGTCCCACTGTAGTTCATGCGCATTAAGATCCATCGATTCACCTTGTTGATGAGGGCAGCAGCCCGGCCTCGGCTGGCCTCCCTCCTCCCTGTGGAAAATGTACAAACTGCACAAAATGTCCTAGTTTGTCCTAATGGGCTCCAATTTCCTCTCGTGTTCCAGATTTTCATGCCCAGCCCTTCTTCCTGACTACCAACTGACTTTCAGAGACCCAGGCTTATCACCCCATTCAGAAGCAATAGCCCTTTATACATATTTTAACCAGTTCCCCAAGTTAACTAAAGTCTAATGCCTAGTATAGCCCTTACTCCATAACATTCTTGGTAGTTCTGCGTCCCTGACTGAACCCTCACTGATACCGAGAGATGAGTATTACTTTTCTTTCAAACCTCAGTTTTCTCACCTGTTATATGTACAAATTAACTGTCATGTTCTCATAGGCTGGTTGCAACATCAAACTTACAAAATATGTATAGCACTTAAGACTACCATCTGTCAGGATAAATGAGGAAGAATAATAAATATTGTTCTTGACTGCTGAATTTCATATTACTTCTTTTTTTCTTAAAATGAATACTGTATTTTGCATATTTAAGCACAAATATCTCATTTCTGTAACTTTATTATGCTCTATTGCAGTAAAGGTAAGTCTATTAGATGTATTCTAATAAATCCACTTCCATTTACATATAGGACAATTTTTGCGTGTGTGTGTGAGGAAGATTGGCCCTGAGCTAACCATCTGTTGCCAATCTTTCTCTTTTTCCTTGACGAAGAGTGTTGCTCAGCTAACATCTATGTCAATCTTCCTCTATTTTGTATGTGGGATGCCTGCCACAGTATGGATTGATGAGCAGTGTGTAGGTCCACGCCCAGGAACCAAAGCCATGAACCCCAGCCACCAAAGCAGAGCGTGCAAACTTAACCACTATGCCACCAGGCCAGCTCCATAATTCAAATACTTTTAATAGATGAAGTTTCTCTTTTCCTTTGTTTAAAAGAAATCCCTTAAGAAAAGCTTCAGTTTCAGCACCCCAGAAAGAACTGGCAGAATTCTAAGATTTCTAGAGAAAATATTTATATTTTCTTTTTCAACTTTACACATTGGACATTGTATTAAATCCTCACTAATTTCAAATTCATTAAATTGTGCTCTAAAGAAATAAATCTCAATAAACATATTAAATTTGAAAAAAACTCTTGGTGGAAAAGATGACTACCCAACAAGAGACCATTAGCAATTCCATCTCATGTTATATAATAAAACAAGCTGGGTAGAAGTGATTGCATTTGAAGTGATTGCATATTGCATATTGGTAAATATGAACGCAAACTACCCAACCATGAAAAATGAGGCTTCCGTTTGCTATAAAAATAAATTAGGACTCAAGGTCTTTGCTGGCAAAGCCAATTGAGCACCTCAGTTCATAACTATCCACGGTAACATAAACAGATATCTTTGCTCATACTGTGAGCTGCTGTATGACATTGTTTTATTCAGCATTACTTTGTATCTAAAGCGAATGTAGGTCACTTGTTTTAGAATATAATGAAACTGATCCCGATGTAGAGATCCTGCAGGAAATTACACAATAATGTTACCTACATAATAGTTTTCTTCTTATGAAATCATGATCCTACCACAATGTTAGAGCCATAGAATGTATTGTTTAACATGACCATTTCCATGTTAATATCTCAGTAAATCATAAAAATGTGTTTTTTTAAAATAAAAATCTATTCTACATCAAGGCAGTCCTTTGGGAAAATAAGTTCTCATTTCCAAATTAAAAGTAGCATGAAGTAAACACTGAACATATCGCCTATTGCTTATTGACACTAAAATTACTATTTTTTATTAATAAAATTTGCCTGAGAAAATATCACAATGGTAGTGCCCAGTACAGGATAAGTAAGAGACCTTATTCAAGAAAAAAATCAAATATAAATTCTGTTAATTACGCATTTCTTTGAAATTCCTGGGAAACATTCAAGAAAGTAAAGATATTATCTTAAACACAGACGTCCTGTCTGCCCCAGTACATGTATCCACACACGTGTATTAATTTGTCCACTGGAAACAGTACCACATAATGGAAAGAGCAAAGACTAGAAATCAAAAAAATGATCTGATCCGAGTTCAAAGGGCTGTGAGCTTTTCATTTAACCCTTAACATATGTTCTTCCTCTATAAAATGGGGAGACTAACAATCATCCTCCACTTTTGTGGATTCCATTTTTAAGGATTGAATTAGAGAAGAATTATGAAATTTTTAATTCAGTGCTACACACAGATTATTTTATATTTGCATTTTAAAATATTTCTTGGTATTTAATAACACTTGAATTAATTCAGTGTCTTTATTTTGGGCCCCAAGAAAATAATACCCTCGATTAGATCCTAAAGACATCTCCAAAAATACTGACTTACGAACATAAAAACTACAAAATTATCTTACAAATATTCTTCTTCCCTCCATTTGCCTAAGTGATGTATTAGCAGCAGGAGTTAACGACAGTCGTTTGGTAGTAAAGGCTCCTAAGAATTTTTTTCCCAGAAGGAAAGACAATCATGAAAGAAAAATATTAAATTAATTTTGGGCATGGGGAAAACACAGGCTTCTTCCCATTATAATGTGCTACATATTAAATACATATTAAAGCACTTTGTGTGAATTTAGTTCACTTGTACTCAATGCTATCAATAGTCTATCACTATTTATTTGCCAAATAATCTCATACAGCTTAAGTTTTATCTCTTTTAGAGATGCCATTTAATGTTGTTGCTCAGGTTGACTTTCCTTGGAATTTCATCACAACATTGTAAGCGATACATCCATATAAATTTATTCTTTGTGTATCTATCAAGTTTCTGTCTATGTATTACATAGATGTATAGAAAATTTTTAATGTTCTTAAGGATCATATAATCTAGTTATTGAAATAAGGAAGATTCACAGAGAATAATTACCTGAGAGGATGAGTGTATATTACCTGAGTGATGGGAGTCATGAGTGGTAAAGCTGTTTAAATTTACATTGCACCTCTGAATGAATAAAAGATAAAGTTAACTGAAAAAATAAGCAGACAAATAATAATTTTAGATCAAATAACTTTTCTGAAATACTGAAGAAATTTAAGAAACCTGAACATAAGTAGTTCGCCATCATGACAATTAAAAATATTAGAATATGCCACCAGCCCTGTGGCCGAGTGGTTGAGTTCCTGTGCTCTGCTTGGGCAGCCCAGGGTTTCTCGAGTTCGGATCCTGGGCACGGACATGGCACCACTCATCAGGCCATGCTGAGGCGGCATCCCACGTGCCACAACTAGAAGGACCCACAACTAAAAATATATACAACTATGTACCTGGGGCAATTGGGGAGAAAAAGCAGAAAAAAAAAAAAAGAAGATTGGCAGCAGTTGTTAGCTCAGATGTCAATCTTCATTAAAAAAAATTAGAATATGTTGTATTTATTCTTATTGCATCATCTTAAATTCATTATGCTGGATATCATCAAATAGTTGAAAAGTGATCCTGCATTATTGCTAAATAGCATGTATTTATTACTTCATTAAAATTATTGATTAATGTGTTAACATTCTTCTTGACTTAGAATAGAAATCAAACAGAATATAAATCCAAACTTACAAAGATCCTTGCCATTTACATTCTGAGGAAACAAGTAAATATAATAAATAACAAATTATATACTATATCAGAAGACAATAAATACTGTAGAAAAAAATAAGAAGAATAAAGGAACAATGTGTGTACACTAGCTTAAAGGCAGAGAGGCCAGATGCTGTTTTTTTTTAAAAAAACTCAATTTATTGACGTAAATTTTATAATAAAATTCAATCTTTTTTTTTTTTTTGAGGAAGATTAGCCCTGAGCTACCATCTGCCGCCGTTCCTCCTCTTTTTGCTGAGGAAGACTGGCCCTCAGCTAACATCCGTGCCCATCTTCCTCTACTTTTGATTTGGGACGCCTGCCACAGCATGGTTTGCTGAGCAGTGCAGAGGTCCACGGCCAGGATCTGAACCAGCGAACCTCGGTCAATGAAGCAGAGCATCCAAACTTAACGGCTGCACCATCGGGTTGGCCCCCAAAATTCAATCACTTTAAAGTGTGAATTCATTAACTTTTAGTAAATTTACTGTTTTGTGCAAAGATCTCAAAAAATCCAATATTAGAACATTTCCATTGACCTCAAAAAAGAAAGTTTGGGCCTGTATTGCAGTCATTCCCTTTTCCTAACCCCTGTCTGAGGCAACCACAAACCTACTTTATGTCTCAACTGTTTTCTTTTTCTAGAAATTTTATATATTGGAATCATACAAATGTAGTTTTTCTATCTGACTTTTTTCACTTAGGATAATGTTTTTGAGGTTCACCAATGTTACAGCATGTATAATTATTTCATTTTTTTCATGCAAAATAGTATTCCATAATATAGGCACATCACATTTTGCTTATCCATTTACTGTTTGATAAACATTTGCATTTTTGACTATCATGAATAATGCTGCTATAAACATTCACTTATGTGTCTTTGTGTGGACAGATGTTTTTACTTTAATTGAGTGGATACCTGGAGTGTAATGGCTTTGTCATGTGGTAAATTTGAGTTTTATTTTTCAAGAAACTATCCAACTGCTTTCCAAACAGGCTGTACTAATTTCAAATTTCTACCACCCAGGGGAGATCCTGGGACTGAGCCTTCCCCGGCATCCTCAGAGGCATCGTGGCCCTGTCCACACCAGGACTGTAGATTTCTCATCCCCCAAACTGAGAGAAATACATTTCTATTGCTTTAAGCCACCCAGTCTCGTAAATTGTTAAGTTATCCCCAGGAAACTAACGTCAAAGAGGAGAACAAAAGTTTTATTAAATGGTAGCATTGGGGGGCTGGCCTGGTAGGGCAGCCATTATGTTCACACATTCCGCTTCGGTGGCCTGAAGTTGGCTGGTTCGGATCCCGGGTGCAGACATGGCACCGCTTGGCAAGCCATGCTGTGGTAGGCATCCCACGTATAAAGTAGAGGCAGATGGGCACAGATGTTAGCTTAGGGCCAGTCTGCCTCAGCAAAGAGAGGAGGATTGGCAGTAGTTAGCTCAGGGCTAATCTTCCTCAAAAAAAAAAAAAAAATGGTAGCATTGGCAGCATATTTTATGCTGCTCGAAAAGACTCAGGAGAAAGGAAAAACTGATCATATATAGAAGAGAGACTTCAGTTTCAGCTCTGACATGTAAAGAGCTTGGAGATGGATCATCACCCCTGTCCTTATAAGAAAAAGACCGGACAAATTGAAAATCAACAACTCTCCTTGGAATCATCAGAGAATATGCTACAGCAAATATTAAATACAGTCCAACTTTATTAACTTTATTAATAGAAACTCTCACACTAAAGGCTTATTTGTCTCAGTTCCTATCAGCTAATACATCAGGTCCAGGTTTCAACAAAAAAATTACAAATGAGAGGAGAATAATGGCCTTAGAGAGAAGAGAAGGGATAGGATTTAGGATACAAGTGGAAGAATTTGTTTATTGTGGGGACACAGAAGGTTGATGTGGGGCAAGAGGTAAGGAGGCAGAGAACGTAGGTACAGATGTGGATAGTGAATAAAGGAGATGAGGGGTTCATGCAGGCTCTTTTCTAATTGTCTGAATTTCCTTAGGTGAGTAGGAAGCAACATCACCAGCTTCGAGTGTGGACGGTGAATTGGAGGCATAAGGTGTTGAAATTTCGCCTACGGGGAGGTATGAGATATTATTTAGAAGAACGGGAAAGGGAAAGGCAGAGGGAAATGTGGTAAAATAGCCTGGTAGGTTAAAGGTTCACCTGGAGTTTACGATCATCGATTTAAAATAAGATTTTATGGATTGATGGTTTGTCTGTCGGGTTGTACACTCAAATATGCTCTGCTAATCAGTTTGGAGATCACCAGGCTAAATCATCGATAATTTATACATGTACCAAGAGCCTGTCATAGTGCATGATACTAAGTTAACATTTTATTGTATGTTAAAGTCCTTCTGGCTTAATAGAGGAAACGCTTGAAACTAAAGCCATGATTTGCTAACAGTGAGATTCCAGAAGCAATTACAGACTAATTCGAAGGATTGTCCCACTATAATTTAACCTTGTGGGTTATTTTACTTGTTGCCTATAGAAAGTCGAGAACATGCCTTTTATAAATTTAAATGATTTATACATGACCAGTATGTGTTTAAAAAGAGCTGAGTTAAATCATTTGGGAGCTAACTAAATTATCTTTTCTGATTGATGATTTTATATATCATTTTGAAATATGTCGGCATTTCACAACATTAAAAGGAATCATTTTCTTCAGGAAGCCATGCTGCATTGTTTTGTTTATTTAATAGCACCAATTACATTGTAAAAAATGAGCTTGCTTACTTTAAGGCAAAAAATTTCAACTTGTGATTTTTGATAGTGTTGATAAATGCTATAAAGTGAAGAATAATATTGCTTTTATTCATTTACTTACCAAGATCTATGTTGATCTTTTCTTATTGTTAGTTAATTATCACAATTGAACCAAAACCAGCTGTCCAATTAGCAGTGATATTTCCCAGCAGCAGTTTCCATATTCATGTCTGCTGTGTGCCTAGTGCCATGGCATCAATCACCACTAAGCAAAGGAATGTTTAAAAATCTAATGAGTTTCTAATATTTTAAGTGTCACGTGCTGATACTAATTGTTTTATCAGACAAAAAATATATTCAGTTTGCAAAGTATTTTCTCCCTTAAAGTGGGTGCAGCTGACAATTTGATTCATGATGATTCTATTAAAATACGCAATAATTCATCACTTAGTGAATTATGTTTTCAAAGGTCTTATATATTTGAAATATTTGAAAAGGCAAATCTAAAATGGAAATTATTTAAGCCTGTGGTAAACAAATGTTATACTGTTTTAAAATATAATGGAATATTCTAGATGACATCTTTTAAATCTAGAAAATGTAATGGCTGTCTATATCATGGACAGATAAATTTAAAAGAATTAATTATCTTATTTCACATGAAGCAAAATCTAAATTTTAATCAAAGGCCATGGGCATACCACAAATGGAACCAGTGAATTGGAGTTCCCCTTGTTTCCTTTGAATTTTTTAGTCAAAGTTCCATTTTTACTGAACATTCTGTAATTGTATATATAAATACCCTCCCACACACAAACACATAGATGCACAAGCACAGATGCATATATATTTATTTACACATCCACACACACTCAAAATAATTTGCTCATTGATTTCATCCTGAATAGATGTAGCAAGTTTTACTCAGAACTATGATGAAGTAGCATAGAACTTAACAAAAATTCAGATCTTTGTTTTTTAGAAATGATGCCTGCCTTTAAATTCATGTTATTTTAGTTGTATATTATGACAGACTAATGAAATTTACATAAATATGAAAACATACTATTAAAATTAGTATAATCGGTACCTCACATTTTATACAAAAATTAAAATTAATCCAAAATGGATAATAGACCCAAAGGTAAGAGCTAAATCTATAAAATCTATAAAAATTCAAATAGCAAACATAGAATAAACTCTTTTAGATCTTGGGTTGGCCAGAGGGTTCCTATAAACAAAATCAAAAGAATGATCCATTATAAAACCAAAAATTTTAAATTGGATTTCCTCAAATTTAAAAGCTTTTGCATCTCTAAAGAGATAAGAGAATGAAAAACAAGCTCAGAGTGGGAGAAAATGCTTGCAAATCATATAATGGACTTTTATCCAGAATACGTAAGTAATTCCCAACTCAATCATTAGAAGACAAACAAAAGAACAAAGGCAAAGGATTCTAACTGACATTTCAAATAATGTAAAATAAGCACATGAAGAAAATGTTTGACATTCTTAGTAATTAGAGAAGTGGAAATTATAACCACAACATACACACACATTTGAATGGCTAAAATAAAAAACACTGATGGTACCCAGTGTTGACAAGGATTTGGAGAATCTGGAACCCTCATGTACTGCTGTAAAATGGTACCCCACCTTAGAAAACAATTTAGTGAATTCCTGTAAAGTTTAACATACACTTACATACCAGCAACTAATTCCACTTCCAGGCATTTATCCTCAGAAGAAAAGAAAATAAAACAGCATATCTATAATAAAACTAGTACACAAATGTTCATGGTAGCTTTTTCTGTAAGAGTCAAAGCCTGAAAACAATCCAAATGTCCATCAATAGGTAAATAGATAAACAACATGGGTATTCCATACAACTGAAGATTATTCAGCAATGAAAGGAATGAACTACTGTTACATTCAAGAACATGGATGAATCTAGAAAAAAAAATATTCTGAGTGAAAAAGAACCAGGCAGAAAAGAATACAGATTATAGGACATCAGTATGTAAAACTTGGGTAAACGGAAATTAATCTGATAAAAGAAAGCAAATACATCATCGCCTGGATGAAAGTAGAGAAATGAATGGATTACTAAGGGCACAAGGAAACTTTTGGACGTGATAGAAAGTTTTGTCATCTGAATTGGTGATGGTTTCATGAGTATACATGCATATATCAAAACTTACCAAATTATACACTTTAAACATTAGTATTTTATAATATAGAAGAACTTCACTTACCTGTAGAGAGACTATATCTCAAGTAGGAAACCATTGTGCTCTGTGGTATTTAAGTAGGCACCCACACAACAGATTGAGGAAAGGACGGTGAGGGAAAGAGAGAGGTTCCTAAGAATTAGCATATGTATGTGTGCGGCAAGTGTGTGTGTTCGTGCGTGTACTCACAGTTTGGTATGTCAAGCATTCATTCTCAGTCCTTAAAACTATGGGGGAAAATAGCTAATTTTGAATAACATAATAATTACCTCTGAATTTTATATCAATTCCCAGAAAGTATTTTTATTTTCATCTCGATGGTTTAAAGCAAACAATCTGTTTTGACTTCCACTTTATTTTTATTCAATTGTCATTAAAAATATTTACTACACAATATAGAAATTTACATTTTGACATATTTAATGTTAACATAATTAAAATACTTGACTGATGGTGTTTATATCACTTGCATACAGTGAAATATTACAGAATCATTTGTAATTCGTCTCAGATTGTGATCATTCTCCCTTTTTGGAATGTTCCATGACTGCATCTACTTGCAAAAAAGTTACCTTTATCATCTTTATAAAAGCACCCATACCCTTGTTACTCCAGAACTCCCAAGCATTTGTGACCGACTTGTTATCCGTGAATTTTACAAAATCCTAATATGTAGTAAGATCTAACATTACTGAGCACTAAGAATTATTTCATTTAGTCATCAAAGTAACTTGCTGAGGAAGGCAACATGTTCGTTTTGCCAGGAGCAATGCTGATGCTGGGCGTGGATAACTTATTTACCAAAGTCTCTTCTCTGACAAATGTACGGATGACTTAAACCCTGTGCCTTTCCGGCTAAGGTGTACTCGCGCCTGTGTTGATGTCCTTTTAGTTCTCTAGTGTTATTGTGCAACCTTTTATTTTATTACTCCTGGAACTTAATAAATATCTCGCTTACCTTTAGTCTTTTAAATTTTTGAACTACAATTGAGAAAAACAACTAATGAAATACCATTGCTAAGATAGTAAATTCAAAAAAAGAGAAAAGAACACACAACTGTTTTCGCTTTGATACTACTCATAACCAACCCTAGTTGAAACCAACTGGTTCACATGAAATCAATTATAAATTACGTGATTTATTTCATTTTCACCACAACTAATGTAATGTTTCAAAGATTGAGTTTACATTCTGTCTTGGAAGACTGCAAGATACGTAACTGATAGGTAGATTTCACTTTTAAGAAATTGTTTCTTTGCAGTTTAATTCATGCTATATGACTAAGCAGCAAATTGATGGAGAGACAAGTTGGCTGAATGTTGAAACATTTGCACCAAATAGTCATAAACTGATTTTCATTTACTCTCTTTTTAAAAACTTAATTTAATTTTAATGGAAGTCTTAGTCTACCTCTAGGATTCCTAAAATCCCATAATCATCTGAAATATAATTTCATTATTCTTCAAGAATCTTTTGCATTCTATTTTAGATTTTCAGCAATAATCATATTAAGTTTTGGATTTATGAATAAAGAGTGAGCTCTATGTGAACTCATTTACTACATCAAGACTTTGCATTAAATAGAATTGTAGAGGAAATAAGATGGTACTTAAATAGAGCTATTATACATTTGTATATGTCATTTTAATAAGTGATAGCATGAATTAAATTGATATTGTTTTACTCAGGAAACATAAGAGTGCTCAGAGACTGTAATGTAACATGTGTCTGGTGTAGTTTTTAATCATTTCTTCCATTTAAGACCTAAATCTTGTTTATTTTTGGAAGACTTGATAAAGATGTATTTAGTAGGAATAGAGCACGTTATTCAGATGTAAGCCTCTTGACATCCATTAGTCAATGTTTAAAGGGGTTATGGAGCTGGAAAGAGCCAAGAAATGCAACATTTTAGTTGAAAAAACTAGCAACCTGAATGTAGATTCTAGAGTTTGCCTTGCAGTGATTTTTCCCAACTGACAATCTGCTTATTCTCAGGAGGCTTGATTAGATCTTTAATTAACTCAATCTGGAAGTGCAATGACCTCTAATTAAATTAAATTTTGTTTCTTCTGGCAGCAAAATAATGAACTTATTCAAATGAGTTTCACAGTTACGCAAAATCAAAATCAATTAGAAGCTAATAATGAAATATGTCAATAGATGCACAACAAACTGTAGAAGAAAAGGGAAATTTTCATCATTTATTAAAATTGTGAGGGCTAAACATTTGATTATTATAAATGAAGCAAATTATAAACATGCATATGTAGCGAATATGAATAAATGAAATATCTTTGCAAAAGCACATCAGAAAATCATAAAAATCCTAATTATTTTTCTGAGTGGTTTCCCCCAAAGTCAATTTAGTTTGCTGTTGCTTGAAACACCTTTATAAGTGCTATTTTTGAAGGACGTGCGAAATCAGTGTAAGCCACATTTGAAACAACTACATATAATCATGCTATGTCCCTCTTTACAGTAGGATTTAAAAATAAATGTCTGATATGAATAAAATGCTATGCTCTCTGATGGATCTATTACTCAGAATTATTAATAATGTAAGGACTTCTATTAAACCAATATATAAAATAATATCAGAGGGAAATATGATGCTTTGCCAGCCTCCAAGCACTAAACAAAATGTCTCATGGCTTACAAACTTAAAAACATTAATCATTTATTACAAATACTTTTTATGTATATTCATCCATAAATTAACTAGGAATTTTCTGGGAGTGATTCATTATTTTTTCAATATTTTAATCTACTTTGTCTTTGATTGTAAAAATCATGTCTGAACATTTAAGCAAACTAGAACACAGAAAATACATTAAAAAATGTTAGTCTCTTAATGCCACAACCCAGATACATTATGCCTTTTTATTTAATATTTTTTAGTTTTGTTTACGGAACTTTTTCTTTTGGTAAAATTCACATGAGGGGGGAATGTACACCTGCATATTTTACATGAACAGTTGAGTGAGTTTTGAAAAAATATATACATATCTACCTATTCTATTAAGTGATAAAACATTTCCATCACCAGAAATTTCTCTTGCTCTTCCCTCCCAGCCAACCCCACAAGGCCATCTAGAGACAACCGTATTTATTTATTTATTTAAAAATGTTTCTTTTTAAAGATTGGCACCTGAGCTAACATCTGTTGCCAATCTTTTTTTTCTTCTTCTTCTTCTTCTTTTCCCTAAAGCCCCCCAGTACCTAGTTGTATATTCTAGCTGTGAGTGCCTCTGGTTGTGCTATGTGGGAGGCCACCTCAGCATGGCCTGATGAGAGGTGGAATGTACGCGCCCAGGATCTGAACCAGCGAAACCCTGGGCTGCCGAAGTGGAGTGCGCAGACTTAACCAATAGGCCACCAGGCTGGCCCCAGAACAATTTTTTTTTTTGACGAAGAGTAGCACTGAGCTAACTACTGCCAATCCTCCTCTTTTTGCTGAGGAAGACTGGCCCTGAGCTAACATCCATGCCCATCTTCCTCTACTTTATACGAGGGACGCCTACCACAGCATGGCTTTTGCCAAGCGATGCCATCTCCGCACCCGGGATCTGAACTGGTGAACCCTGGGCCGCCGAGAAGCAGAACCTGTGAACTTCACTGCTGTGCCATTGGGTCGGCCCTGCTAAACATTTTAAATGAGATTTTTATCTATTTATATAAATAAGAGTGATATATATGTATGAACATTTAACTTTCTGGGATAATATTTAGTTCCTTGCTTCCCTTAACATAAGTGTAATTTACCTTGATATATCTTTCTATTTTATATAATTATTGATTGGGCATTTGGTATATTAAATAATAAGTTACTGTCTTCAGATGTTTGGCATATTCACAAATACATTACTTGTTCTTAAGAAAAAAGATAAAAATAAATAAGTCAAATAAATCATGGTCTAGGAATTCCTGTGCAAGAACACAGGCTATATTTATCATTAAGTATCAGATTTATTAAAAAAGAACATAAACATCGTGATGCATCTTAATAACAATTTAAAATTCCTTCCAAGTGGACTGAGAAAAGTTTACTTCCCTTTTACTCAGAATTCTGAGCTGTAAAAGATTTTTTGTGAAATTAATTTCTTTGAATGTTAACTATCAGTCACACTAACATAGACTGACCGACAACCTTACACTTATGTGAAACGATAACTGTCTTCAGCAGAAATTAGCTCATTAAAAATATTCTGCTGTTTACCCGGATTTCAACGTAAAACACGTGCAGTGTATAAAGACCTCATATAATTTAGGCAACATTAAAGATCCATTTGATCTAAAATCTCCCCCTTGTAATCATGGTCACAGTGTTTGAAGACAGCATTACTTGCAACCCTCCTACACAGTTCTCTGAAGAGGTTTCCATTTTAAGTGAGTAGCAGCCTCATTACCTATGAACACTAAAACATGTTGATTAAGAGCATTAACATTTCTTTAGTAAATTTCATGTGCATCTGACTCTTATGTAGCTTGGATTAGATCTAAAGACATGATTAGTATTTTAGAAAACAGAGAGAAAAAAACAATGCTTCAGAAATGAAAGGATTCTGAGAAAGTCAAATTACGTGAAACATATAGTATGGCCATAAGAGTGCTAGCCCTGAGTGTTAACACCAAAAACCAGTAGGCTGGCTTGAAGGATCTTTGCCAGGAATATTTGTGAGTATATTCTGTATGTAATTGTATACTTGAATGAAAATAATTGTTCTGGACATCCTACAAAGATATGGTAATGCCTACTTAGATAAAACTTCACAAGTAATTTCTCAAAAGTTATGATAAAAACTAAAACATTTAAAAATATTGTTATTCCTTCTGTTTTTCTGTACTGAGCGAACTGATGTAACTAGATTTTTAACCTTAATGGAAAGGAAAATATCTAAGAAAACAGATGCTTCTCTGATAGTTACATAGTTATGTGCATTTAAAGCATTAAAGCTATTTCAAAAACAATAAGAAAATTGCCTTGATCTTCTTTACCTTAATAGTTTGCTCTCTGCAGTTTAGAGTATCTAAACTCTAGTGGAAGATTTGCCAATAAGTCGTAAAAATCTCTTTTCCTACTTTTCTTTGAAGATCTGACTTCCAGGCGCCAGTACCTGAGATAATCCTCATTAAAAGCTGGAGGTGCTGGTTTGGGCCAGATTATAGAGACAACCCAAAAGGCCACTAAGAAATTTGCATTTCATTGTGAAAGGTGAGGCCAAGAGCTGCCCATATTCTTCTGATTCCTTCGTTACCCATATAAACGTATCCCTTACCTTTTCCCTTCTGCCCAGCTTCATCACCACTATGTTATTCTAAGCTAGGATTCTAGTCTCATGAAGATATGATTAGCAATTAGTAAAGTCACTATGTCACAGACTAGTTGCCCAGAGCAGCTCAAGGGTGGGTTTAGAAGCATTTAAATGTTTTTCCAAATTGTTATTTCCTTTTGTCATGTTAAAGAGATACAATCACCAAGCACCCTGAACCAGATGAAGCCTCACCACAAGAGCTACACCTATGACCTTTGCCTTATTTTCAATGCTAAAATCTCCTCTCCAGGAGGAGTTTAGGCCTTATTCCCATAACCTGCTGTGGATGTGGAAATGTTGCTGGGTCGGTGAGCCGAGGAGTCGAAAGAAAGATTTCTTGGACTCTCAAGATCTGGCAGTAGTGCTCTTTTATTTAGAGAATAGTGTGGAATAGCATGGGGACAGGGCCCATGGGCAGTCAGAGCTGCTGCTGCTGGCATGGGGACAGGACCCACGGGCAGTCAGAGCTGCTGCTGCTGCTTCTGCTGCAAACATGGGTGGAGAGTAAGGCTAAATTTAAGGCATAGGTATGTGAGCCATCTCTTTACAAGACAAAGGAAAGAACATGTAAGAAAGTTAAAATGGTATCAGTGCAGGTGGGGTCTTGCCATTGGGTGGTCCCACAACTTTTAGATAAGAATGAAATCGGATTAAGTAAAGGCCAGAAGCCACCACCCTAAATCAGTTACATGAGGTTGACAGACAGTAAACAACTTAAGTCCTTGCCTTCCCCATTAAGAGTTTCCAGAGACAAGGCCATCCCGCCTTCCTCCTGGTGCAGAGGGGGAGGCAAGGAGATTTCCTTCACAAATGCAAATGTCTCTCAAAGGGCAAGCAAACTCTCCTCCTCGGAGCCTGCTTCTCATCTGCAGTTTTAAAATTAACCAGGCTAAAATCCTCATCAGAAGCATGTTTTCAACTGAGCCTGTGCAAGCAAATACTCACCTCTCCCTTTTGAATATTCACTCCCCATTCGAAATAAATGTCCCTGCTTCCCTTTGCTCAAGGAAGCCAAAACTTTGGACATGATACCTCATGGCCTCCTATTTGCCACAAATATACTATACTTTGCGAGACAACTACTTCTGGTGGAGAGTCTAATTTAACTCATTGGGAGGGAACCCACTTCGGTTTCGGTAACAAGGATGTTTTAGTTTTTAAAATTTCATTGCATTTCCTTCACATTTATTATTTCCTTCAACAAATATTGTTCAAGTGTGTAATATGTGCTAGGTACTCAACTAGTTCCTGATTGTAGGATATTATAAGTCAAAGATCCAACATTCAAGGAGCTCATAGATGAGACCTGAACAAATAATTCAAACAACTATAAACACTTTGGTAAAACTTATACTAATAGGTTGTTTCCCAAGCTTCCTTGGGGCAAAGGGGAGATGACAAAAAAGGCAATTTTAGCATATCCACAGAATGGTGAACTTGCAGTTATTTCTGAAAGCTGCATGGTGGAAGGGAAGAGCCATAATATTTCTGTAAGTGTCTACTATGTGGCAGGCACTGTGCTGTGATCTGGGAATTCAAGTAGTAAACATGATGGAAGACATCAGAATAGAATCTTGTGAAAGAAGATGGGTAAGAAATCATCACACAAAAAGCAGCATGTATTTAAAAATTTAAAATCACGCACAAAAAAATCACTGAAGCAGGCTAATGACCAAAGAACGTCGAAGGAGCAGTTTCTGAGGAGGTAATATCTAAGTTGAGATTTAAATGATGTGAAAAAGCCAGAGCTAAGTGGTGCCTGGGGAAGAGAAATTCGAGCTGAGGAAGGCCTTGAGATGCGAGGGAGCTTGGTGACTTCATCGGAAACAAAAACAAAACAAACGAAAAAAGAGCTAGCCTGGAAGAATAGCACAGTGGGAAGAAAATATATAAAATGAGTTCAAAGAGAAGGAGAATCTTTTTCTATATATCTATCCATAAAGATATAGGAATGGGTATTTGGGAACATTGAATAACATTTCAAGGTTTATTGCTAGAAAAGGAAGAAGCAAGGATTTGAAATTCGGTCTCTCTGTCGTAAATGATGTCCCTTTCTGATTGCTCTAGAGCAAGTGGGACTGGAGATGATTCTACAGAAACACCAAATGCAAAAATAAGCAACGAGTAAAAAGCCATTATGGAAACACTTGCATTTGAGGGAATGCTACATTGTTCAAATGCTGAGACCATGGGAGAGATGCAGAAAATAATGGTGGAGAGGCTGGTGGTGCACAGATTATATATACCATGCTGAGAAGATTGTATTTTACAATGGGAATTTCTTGAAATATTTATTTCCAAAAACAACATAACTGAATTTGTGTTTTATAATGATCACTGGAATTATTAGAGAGGCCTGAAGAGAAATGACTTAGATGGGAAGTAGTTATTTGTCCATGTGAGAAACAATGGGGCCAAATTTAAACCAGTTTCAGTCTGAAAGGGGAGATGCCAACGGATTTGTGAGAAATTAAAGCCCTGTGATCTTTGTGATGACTGGATTTTGAGAATGAAGAAGTATGAAGGTGTTTAAATGAGCTACTTGGGCCAATGTGAGCGTTTATTTGGGTTATTTCACATTTACCCGGTCACTGAAAAGGCATTTGATAGTCCGGAGTGATGATATGGGAATAGATTATAGGAATCATCAATTAAGTAAGACATGAAAGAAAGAATGATGTGTTTAAAATAGTAGACTTTTTAGAGACATCATTAAACCAGTGAAAGTTTTTTCCCTCTACGTGTTTTACCTATTATGCACATACTATGATGAAGTTTCAGAATGTACTCTTATACACTTTATAGTTCATAAATGAACTTATGAATTCACATGATATGATTTTTATTATTGAAATAGATATTTTAAGGTTATTGTATTATTTAATTAAAAAACAAAATTTTAGGGGGACGTCATCTGGCACAGTTAAAAGAGTGTAAAGATATGACAGCTCCTTCTTTACTTTTTAAATTTAATCCATTATATCTTTTCTGACAACACGCTTGTGTCCATAAAATTTTTGAACATGAAATTTTAAAGATTTAACATTCTGGCCCCAGAATTTTATAAATGTTTTGTTTGGAAGGCAGGATTTTCCAAACAGACGTATGTTATAATTCACAGTTAGAAGTACCGTATTGAAGCTTAACCACGGTATGGGCTTCTGTGTAATTAGGAAACATGCTTCTCCTCCTGACTTTCCCTCTCATGTAATCTTTAAAGTACTTTTATCAGAAGAATTCAGTATTTATTTTGTAAAAAGAGCACAGAAATTTAAACAGAAGTGTAAATATTTGCTTCACTTTTACTTAAAAAATATCAGGTGATTAGCATTTATACTTAAAATTATAACAATGCCAAAGTAAGTCCACTATAAAATATTTTACATAAAATAATTTTATTTACTTGATTCTTCTATTGAAACTACAAATCCCCACATAAATTTTTTTCTGGCACTTAAGGGAAAGAGTCCTTGAATTTCTTTACAGACCATGGTGCTCCTAGCTTCATGTCAGTTCTGCTCCGTACATCCTGATAGTACAGACATGAATAAGAAAGATATGGAAAAGAAAAATTGCTGTTGGCTTGTGAACTGCTTCATGATTTATGTCTTTTTTCTATTATTAAATCATTAATATCATTATTTTATATAACTTTATGTAATAACAAATGCTGTCCGTGTATACAAGAGGAAGTGGATTTGAAGGAGAAATCTTTCAGTATTAATTTTTAAAATATGTGAATTAGTTTAAATTTACTTCACATTATCAAAGATGCTGGATTTTTATATCTAGTTAATTAAAAGTATGTGGTGAGTCTAAACTCTATGCTTATAATTCTCTTGAAATTTTGAAAGTGCACAGAGAAACTTCTATCCTGAGAAATTTTAAAAGTTGATATTATAGATTTAAAAGCTTCCTCACTAAAAATCTTTTTGATATCATTAGGTCCAGAGATATTTGTTATAAATAGCTTTTTAAAAATAGAAAGTTCTAGAAAAAATCCAATATTTTCATAATAGAATCTGATATAACCTATAATGGATAGAAATAAAGAATATTGTAAAGTTAAGAGAACATACAACATTCTGTATTATAATTTAGTAGAACATAATTGATAAGTGAGAGAAATTTTTATTTCTATCCTACGTACATTGTGTAATTAAATTTTACTACCAAGAAAGAGATAAGACCATCGGAAATTCAATACTACATGAAATTTAACTACGACTTTCAATGTTTTGTCATTTAAAAAAAATGGTTAAAGATATTCAAACAGGAGAAATCATCTGTTACAATAGCTTTGTAAACCTCTCGAGGATAAAAGGCTGAACCGTAAATGACAGGGTGTACTGGATTGTTCTCAAAATAATCTTTTCAAATCTTTGTATCTGATAATTTATTAGTGGTGTAACCTTTGTTAGAGGTTCTCTGAAATCTATCATTTTAACTTTTTTATCTATAAATTGTGGGCAATTCTTGTCTTATCTATCATGTTTATAAAGATCAAACATGACGATGTAAGGAAGGAGCCACAAAAATTCTAAGATATTATAGAATTAAAATAGGTTATTATGGCATTGGTGGAATTTAGAGTAGAGGTTGTGACATAAAGATATCCAAATGTTATAAAGAAAAAGGAGAAAATGGAAAAGCCATATAGTTTACAGAAATGATCTGGCAGCGAAATTTCACAATCTGGATGACGAACGACTTCTATCTTAGAGTTTCTAGTGTCAATTTATACCACACAGGTTACAGGCAGGAAGAGGGATTCCAGTTACACAGAATATGCTTTAATCTGAACTGAACGACTTTGGACAAGTAAAGTTTTCTAGGTTTCCATGTTCTCACCTATAAAATGTGAGCTATTAGTGATTTCTACTCATTGTCAGGGAAACAAAGCTGAAGCCGAACAGCTCAACAGAGACTTCAATGTGGGGAGCTAGTGAAAAATAAAAAGTATTAGAAATTGGTAAAAAGACAAAATATGACAGTGAGGCAACACTTCAATCAGCCATAGCAAAAAGCCAATACCCTAAGTAGAGTTGGGACAAAAAAGTGAAGGTGAGAATTCCCTTTTCTCCACCTCCTTGCCAACACTTGCTATTTCTTGTCTTCTTGATGACGGCTATTCTAACAGGTGTGAGGTGAGGTCTCCTTGTGGTTTTGATTTGCATTTCCCTGATGATTAGTGATGCTGAGCATCTTCTTACATGCCTGTTGGTTATATGTATGTCTTCTTTGGAAAAATGTCTATTCAGGTCCTCTGCCCATTTATAAATCCAATTATAGATAATGATACTGTATTATATACTAAAAGTTGCTAAAAGAATGGATGTTGAATGTTCTCACTCCAAAAAAAAAAAAAAAATGGAGAGGGAGGGAAAGAGAAGGTGAGAGATTTACAGAGCCCAGGTGCTGGAAGCTGTTTGTCAGGCGCTAACTCTGGAGAAGATGTCGCTGCAGAAACCATGGCCTGCAGCAGAGAGGAGGGGAGAGAAACTCACACTTCTCCTCACCTCTTGCACTCCAGTTTCCCGAAAGTTCTCTGAGTGGCGAAACTTCTCCAGAAGCCATTTGGTGAGGGTGCTGGGAAAATGTGCTTTAGAGATTTATCCTCTGCAACACAGATGACAACAGGGGAAAGGGCAGGGAATGGATCTGAGCATAAACAGGTGCAACTAGCACAACAGCGATGTTCAAACATCCGTGCAACCATTTTCCTAAAGACTGGCATTCACTTTCTTTTCTGTTGCCACTCTGAACAAAGCTAGAATAAATATGCCTCCCTTTATTCTCATGCAGTTTTGCTTTCAATCCTATGGTTTCAGAGACGAGGACTTTGGGGATCGTAGGATATATTTCATTTTCCAAACTTAATAGGCATAGATTTTAAAGTATCTGTAATAATTTACATTTACCAGACCAATGGGTAGCCAACCATATTATATATTACCACTTTAAATATTTTTTGTCAAATTAAAATCTCCAACATAATGCCGACTTAACCTTGTAAGTTGCATTAACCTGCACTGTTCAGAAAGTTAAATATGTTTTCATGAGCTTGATTGCCATTTAAAAGTTTATCTGCCAAGAATTGTTTATTTTTCCATCAGGTTCTCCATCTTTTTTATCATCAGTGTACAAGAACTCAGTTAACCATTTGTCTCTCATATGTATATATTTTTTTCCTAAAATTTTTTGCCTTTTTAGGTTATATTGACCATATCCAAATATTTGCTGTTTGTATTACCAAATATATTAATTCTTTTATAGCTCTGGGCCTCTTGTCCACCCATTTTCTAGTTTATGTTAATGTTTTAAGTGTTTTCTTAGGATTTTTATCACATAAAGTTAATTCTTCAGAACTTTATTTTTGTGTAATAAGAAAAATAAGGAGTTCACAATTATTTTCTTTAAGATAGGTAGAGAGTTTTTTAGTTACTTTTAATGTAGCCTTTATTTCCTTCTGAATTAAAATATCACCTATGTCATACATTATATTTGCAAATATCTAGGCATCTATTATAGGGTAGTCTTTTCTGTTTTGATTATCTATTTGTTTATATGTCTGTTAGTACTGTTGTTTTAAGAACTTTCTTTAGGCATAATTTGTATAGCTTAATATTCAATGACTTTTTTTTTTTATGTATGGAGTGGTGCAATCCTTACCAGAGTACAATATTAGCATATTTCCATCTGCACAAAAAGATTTCTTGTTTCCTTTTACAGTCATTCTCTGTTCCCAACACCAGTCACAGGCAACTACTAATCTGCTTATCTCTATAAATTTGACTTTTCAGGACATATTGTATACATGGAATCATAAATGTGTAGTTTTTGTGTCTAGCATTTTCACTTAGCATAATGTTTTGAGATTCATCCATTTTGTAGCTTATATCAGTTGCGTTTTTAAATATTGCTGAATAATATCACACTTTAGGTAGACATCATTTTTTTATCCCTTCACCATTAAATGGACGTTTGGTTTGTTTCACTTAAGTGAAAACCAATGGATCATAAAACCCTTAGAAGATTATGGTATTATCTCTAAAATCAGGCAAACTTTGGTGTTTGGGGAGATTTATGAGGAGACAATTGATATGCTATTTATGTACATATGTATTTATGTTTTGAGGGCAGTTTTACCTAAAATGAGAATCATCCATTTAGAAAAGTGAGTCAAAATTTGCCTCTGACTTTAGCTGAAGTCTTTGAAGACAGTAGTTCGGCACTACAAAGGCATTCAGCTCAACCTGAAGTCACTGGCCAAGGTGGTAGGAATCAAAGAATTGATCTAGACTTTCTCCTCTGAGCCAGAGTTTTATCCGTGCAATTGCCAATACATCCTCTGTAACCAGATTAACCTCTCAGGCCCAGCGGAAGAGCCAAGAGAGAAACTTAAGGTTAAACCTATTTGGCTTTCTAAGGTGAACCCTGAAAGGTTTATGGGATTTGTTCAGCTGATCAGATCTGAGACACTGGAATGAGCTGTTGTGAACAAAACCTCAAGTTGGCCTCATCCTGAGCCATTTGGAGTCCTGCTGAGAGAAACTTTAATTAAATGTTGTGAGTCAGATTAATCAAAGTGGCCAAGGGAGGGATACACTCATTGGAAAATTTGTCAGAAATCAAGATGCAGAAATGAAGGAAAGTATTATTGGGTGACAATCCACTATGGATCTCTCACATGTCTGTATGTCTCTCAAACAGAGGCACTGCTGCCCTTTTGTTCTGGATTATGTTTCAAATATCGATACAGAGGGAAGCTTTGTTTACTATCTAGTGTAGTAAGATAACATCACCTTCTTGGAAAATGATCAAATTTGCTTGCAGCACATTATAAAAGATTTGAGTCCATTAAACTCAGGGTTCCTCACCTGTTATGCAAATCCGCTGCATGCGTAGCATCCACCTGAGCTCCTCTGCATCACCCCCATAGGACTTGGGGCAAGGGGACCCTTCGTGAACATGAGGCTCACACTGCTTGCTGTGTCATGAGTAATGAAGTCCTTTGTCTCCAACCTAAGAGTCTCCTGTATTCTTCCAGCATTCATCAAACAGTTGCAAGTTTACTTTTTAGATTGAAGTAGGGTAAAATTTGAGGCCCTTCACAATTCCCTCCAACTATCTTATGGTAAGCTTAAAAATTCTAACAAGTGTTTTACAGAGGAAGATTTTCAATGCCATATTGAAAATATCGTAGTTCATTATCAAGGCAGCAAAGCTTCACTGCCGGTTTCTGATATGGGGTTGTGCTTTCAGAAGATTCACATAGTAATGATAACTAGAAGGATGTGGAAGGAAATGAGATTTACATCATGGATAGCTCTTAGAAGACATGCTGTAATCCAGGATAGAGTTAACAGTGGTCAATTTAAACCTTAGTCCTGGACGGAATGCACTCCTCCTCCATTTTACTTTATCTTTTGCTATATTACATATAATGTAATTTAATGAGGTGAATAATTGACATTGAAATGATGCCTTAATTGATTCATTCATAATTAGTTCAAATTTCTAATAAGAGATGATGGCTTTTTACAGACTTTAGAATGATTGATATAGCTTATTCAATTAAGTTGAAACATTTCATCATGACATTGAAATGTAAATGTATTATTTGATGAAGTTAGATTTACATCTGTTGTTTTGAATATTTTATGTCCCTTGGGATAAGTTCATACTATCAGATAAACAGTAATTTTTTGGGGGGGGTTTCAGTTGACTATTAATTTTATTAAGTCCAAGCTATGTCTAAGTATTCAAAGATATGAGCCACTATGTCTCCCAAAACAAATCATTATAATTAGTAACATATAAAACTCATATGCTCTAACATCTTTGAGCAGTCACCTAGTTTCAAATTACTGGTAAAGGAAATAAAATAAAACTTGTTTTGTGGAAGAAAAATTAAGCATACAAAAAATAGAGGAGGGGCTGGCCTGGTGGCACAGTGGTTAAGTTCGGGCACTCTGCTTCAGCAGCCTGGCGTGGACCTACACACTACTCATCATGGATATCCTTATGCAAAAAAAAAGAAAACAACAAGAATCTAGACACAGACATTACACTGTCACAAAAATTAACTCAGAATGGATCACAGACCTAAATGTAAAACACAAAACTATAAAACTCCTGGAAGACAACAAAGGAGAAAACCTGGATGACCTTGGGTATAGCAATGACCTTTTAGATACACCACCAAAGACAGGATCAATGGCAGAAATAATTGATAAGCTAGGCTTCATTAAAATTAAAAACTTCTGCTTTGTGAAAGACACTGTCAAGAGAATGAGAAGACAAACCACAGACTGGAATAAAATATCTGCAAAAGACTCATCTGAGAACATATACGTCTAACTCTTAAAATTCAACAATAAGAAAGTAAAGAACCCAATTAAAAAATGGGACAAAGACCTTAACAGACACCCCACCAAAGAAGATATACAGCTGGTAAATAAGCATATGAAAAGATGCTCAACATCATATGCCATTGGGAAAATGCAAATTAAAATAACAATGAGATACCATTATATACTTATTAGAATGGCAAAAGTCTGGAACACTGACAACACCAAATGTTGACAAGGATGTGGAGCAATGAGAACTCTCATACATTCCTGGTGGGAATGCAAAATGGTACAGGCACTTTGGAAGACAATTTGACGGGCTTTTATAAAACTAAACATATCCTGCCCTATGATGCAGTACTACTCCCTGGGATTTACCCAAAGCAGTTGAAAACTATGTTCTCACAAAAGCTTACACACAGATGTTTATAGCAGTTTTAATCGTGACTGCTAAAGCTTGGAAGTAATCAAGGTGTCTTTCAGTTGATGAGTAAATCAACTGTGGTCCAGCCAGACAAGAGAATATTATTCTGCGCTAAAGAGAAATGAATTGTCAAGCCAAAAAAGACGCTGAGAACTTTAAATGCACATTATTAGGTGAAAGAAGCCAATCTGAAAAGACTACATTCTATATCATTCCAATTATAGGATATTTTGGAAAAGGCAAAACTATGGAGAAAATAAACACATCAGTGGTTGCCAGGGGTGTGGTGGGTGAGAAAGATGAATAGGCAGAGCACAGGGCATTTTCATAGCAGTGAAAATAGTCTGTGTGATATTATTTATAACGATGGACATCTCTAACCCTTACCCAATCCCCCACAACAGGATATAAACTTGCATATGTACGTGTTTGTGTGTGTAGGAACCATTCCAATGACTGCCATTTGTGTCAGAAACAGTACTCATGATTCTCAACAGTGATTCATGTTTGAATCATTACACCCAAAATATGTTGGCAAACCGGGAAGAAAGAAGAAAAAATCTGTCTAGCTGATAAGGTATCTACAAAAGAGGAAATTGGCAAACATAAAGCATAGCAAATCAACCAAGAACGTTAAAATCATCATTTTTAAATTTAGGAACAAGAAAACAATGCTAAATTTTAGTACTTCAATTAATAATACAAGAGTTCCCAGGTACATTAAAAGAAGGAAAATAATTATCATTTTTTAAGATTAAAAAATGATAGTTATTTTCATGGATATGCTTATTTACTTTAAAGCCCAAAGGTAGCCCTGGATATATTATTAAAACGAATAAGATATTTTGACAATGTAATGGTTAAAAATAATATAAATGTTTCAATTGCATTTCTACATATAAGAAACAATTGAAAAAAAATGAAATGAAAACGTCTAATAATAGCAACATGAAATAAAGATAATTGAGAAAAGCTTAATGAAAGTATGCAATATCAATATGGAAAAATAGAAAATATTATTCAAAGAAGCTTAAATAAATGGGGAACAATTTCTTCTTCATGGATAGGAAAACTCTACATGGCAGAAGTATAAATTCTTCCCAAATAAATTCAAAGCAATTCCAATTATCCTTCTGATATTTTTTAGAAGTCAATAATATTCTAAAATTTCAATAAGTGATGGTACTTTCCTTAACATATATCAAAGTCTATACAATTAAAGCTGGTTTCATATTGGCTTCAAAAAAGACAAATTTAAAATCTGGCCTTTGTCCAGGCTCCTGAAGGGTAAACTCTCACCCCTTGGAATTTCCCCAGTGATGGGAATGTCTTTGTTATTTGTGATGAACTTCTCAGACCACATCTGACAGTTTATGCTAATGAGATGACTCTTCTTGTCAATCAAGGCTGGATTTATCATTTGAGAATTTCTCATGAATTAAGTAATATTAAGCTACCTGTTGAAATGTCTAGCACATTTAAGGATGCTGCTGTAAAAGTTGCACCAAGATTCTAGAATTAGTTAAGGCAGGTGGTTATGGTAATCATTAAATACTTAATGTTGATTAGAAAGACATCTTATTTTGGAAGACAACCTCATCAAGAACTCATGTGATGAAAAACAAAAAACAGGATTGTGAAGTCACCACAGAAGAGTTAAAGGTACATTAACTGTTTATGCTAGCTGTTATATAGTTACCACTACTGAAAAAAATATATCTTAGGGAAATGTGTTCTAAATATTTAAATGCTAATGAAGTCTTAGAGAAAGGAATACTCACAAGACTTTATGGAGATGATAGGATTTGATTTGGGCTTTGAACATTGAGAAGCACTTCAATAATCTTACAGAAAAAAGACTTTCATAGAGGAAAACAGGATTAACAATAGCAAAGCAGAGAAATATCACAAAGCATATGCCAGAGATAAGAAAGCCAGAAAGAGCAAAAACACAGTGCTAGATACAGCAACTAGAAACTAAATTTGGATAGTTTGAATAGACCAGCATATAGAAAGCTTCAAAAAATTAGGTATAAAGATTTGAGTTTAATGCAATGAGAGCTTTTTGATTTTTATAAAAGCATATTTCAATGAAAATTCCTTAGCAGTATAATGAAGAAATGATTAGAGAGCTGGGGGGAGGAGGGAGCAGATGGGAGGCGTGGCAGTCTTCTCCACGTGAGCGCGGATGGTGTCATGGTGGAAAACTTCCGACTCTGTCTCGGGTAGGACAGACCTGGATTTTGTCCCAACACTGTGTTACCGCGAGCAAGTTACTAACTTCACTAAGCCTCAGTTTTCTCACATACAAAATGAGTATAATAAAGATGCCTGACTCATAGAGTTTTTGAGAATTAAATGAGTTGTTACCTTAGAGTCTGACATGAATAAGTGTTCAAGAAATGCTGAATAAATGTATGTGATAAAGTGGACCGAGGATAAACATTTAGTCCTCATGTCTAAAATTGGAATAAATAGAAATGAAAATTTATTTATTCATGTATTTAGATTTATTAGTTGCCTACTAGATGCCAAATATTCTGTGAGTACATTTTGACATAAAACATTAATTGAAAAAAAATCTGTGACTCTACCTATGGATACCACATTGATGTTATAGTTTTCGTGTGGTGATGCACAGATATGCAGGAAGAATAATCCTGAATAGAGACGGCAGAAAGGAAGAAATCTGTATCTAGTCACGTGATAGGGAAACCACAGAAAAATTCATTTCATGTCTTGTTTTCCATTCTTTGACCTTCTATTTTATATCCTTACATCTCTTTTAAATAGCATGAGATTATAGACAATACATGGTAATGGATAAATTCATAGATTTGAAGCTATTGCAGGTTTAAAATTCTAGCTTTGCTATCTTGCAGAATTTAGCTTTTCTTCTTGTCAGTTTTCTCTCTTTAACTTTAGACATGTATTAATATAACTAGCTACATTAAATATTAAAGGTTAAAAATGTAGGATCATCTCAATAGATGCAGAAAGGCCTTCATCATAACTCAAAATTTATTCAAGATTAAAATGGAAAAACCTGATGAAATACTATCTTTTAAGGAAACTAAAACTAATATCATAAGTCATCGTGAAGTATGAGAATCATACCGTTTAAAATCAGGAATGAGACCTGTATGCCTACTATCCCCAATTTTGTTAAATAATGTGCTGGAGGAACTTGTCAAAGAAACAGGACAGGAAAGGAAACGGAATATATTTAGGGATACAGAATACATATCCCAAACACTCATTATCTGCAAAATGATTGCTTGAAGAGCTTATTCAAATATTAGATTTCAGCAAATTTTCTAGTAAGAAGCAATATTTAAAAAGTGAAATCATTTATGATAGGAATAGTTTAATAATATAAAACACTTTGCCATGTCAGATGTCAGAGACTTTGTGCAGTGGTCTGGGTGAAAAATTTAGAGTAGGTTTAAGAGATCATGGAGTGAGAGGAATGAAGAACGAGTGCAAATAACACTTAGGTAGCAGAATTTTCAGCAAAAGGGGAGCGATTATTTTTGCTTTCTCTTATTTGGTTTGCTGTATGCTGATGGAAATGATACGGTCTTGAACGAAAAACTTGGTGTAGAAGAGACAGAGGAGATGGTAGCATAATGTTCTGAAGTAGAGAAGCCGAATGGATACCAATACACAAGTGAATAAATTAGTTTTATATAGGACAATGGAAAGTGCATCCCTGCGAAAAGTGGAAGGGAAGAATATGTGCTGGGTATTTGTGATAGGAGATTATGCAAAAATTCTTCTCTGATTGCATCAATTTCCTCAGTCAAGAAGGAAATGAGATCGTCTGCTGAGAGTAAGGCTGGAAGGGCAGGTGCTGGGGTTTGAGGAGGGAAGAAAGGCTGCGAAAACAGTCAAGCTGGAGTGAGGGACTGTCAGTCGGCAACACACAATAATGCAGCTGTTTGGCACTTTAAGGACCCACATAATGTCTACAGAGATGTGATAAATGTAAAATTTTCGGCATGGTTGTTACCTTTTCTCTGTCATGCTCTGCTGTCCAGGTACAGTTATGGATTATGGCCCAAGGCAGTGGAACTTGGTATGGAAAGAACTCCCCAGATTTGTGGGGTGCTTACATTTATAAAAAATAGTATTTTGTGATTCACATTTAGATATGGGTCCTGAGAAAGAAGGAAGAACCAAGAATAATACCCAAGTTACTGCCTTGGACTCTGTGGCAATTCAGTTATTCTTACTAGGAAACTGGGTGGAAGTTTTGTGCAGGACATAAGGATAAAGAAAACCGATTATATTAGCTTTTGCTTTTTGTATAAGATTTCTTTATGAATTCAGAGCAAAGATGTTTAGTTGCTTGTAGGATCTAGGGGTCTGGAGTTCTACAGCCTTGTGGACTGAAGGAATCATTAGAATATAGAACATAATTTAACCACTGGAATAAAAGTGATAATCAAGTGCTTTCCATAGATACACAAGAGGAGGAAACTCAGAGTAGAACCTGGCAGGACGTGACTGTTTAAAGACAGAGCAAGACGAGCTAGCAAAAAACGATTTTCGGGGCATGAAAAACACTCCTTCCAAACAGTTAATACTCACAGGAGGATTAAACTGCATCCATACTTCTGTTTCAATAAATATAAATATTTATTATAAGAAATATATATTATAATTATATAAATAGAGGCACCAAGCATGTTATTTAACAACAATATGCTTCGTGACTATACAATACTGATGGCAAACGGAAATGACAGCTTTGAGTTGAATTGGTTATTGGTAGCAATAGTTTTAGGTACAAATATTTTGGGATTTTAATTCTACAAATCATTGTAAAATCTAAGATTTTCTTCACCCTCAACAGAAAGCAATTTTTCCCTCCGGGGTTGATGTCACACGTGTATAGAATGCATATAAGAGAGTGAAGTAGTGAACTACGGACAGTGAGAATGTCCTCTGAAATCAGTCAATTTCCAGGTTAGGAAGGAGTAGTAAGAGGCTCCAGGGAGCACCTGGAGTGAGGGAGATGGAAAGGAAGCCATGCCAATTCTTGTTTACGTATTAATTTTCCCTAAGACTCCTGTGGCTGTTATTGACATGCTCCGCATCGTTTCTCATATATAAATTGAATAAATACTGAAATACTGAAATTTATGTCTGATTCAAGATATTATGATCCAACTGAAGATCTACCTCTAGTATCTTCCAGCACAATCCAAAATGCCCATTCAAGACTGATTCAGTCTCTCTCAGTTAGGTGATTACATTTCAGTTCATTGTCTTTAAATAAATCAGCATCTCTCCTCCAAGGATAAAAAGAGAAACAGGAGAGAACAAGAGGAACAGGAGGAGGAACTTCGTGAATTCTAACTTCTCTCTCTCCAACTTCAATACAGTGTGCTGCCTTACCCAGGGGAAACTCCGAGTAACTCTCATCTGGAAAAATCTCATGTTACTCATCTTAAATCAAACTGCAACCATTAAGTTTAAATTTCAACAGCATATTTATTAAATAAAAATTTAAATTTTATGATAAATGAAGATATCCAGAAAAAAGTGTTATCACAATATTCAAGATCTATCTTCAAAATGTAGTTAATTAGGGGCTGGCCCCGGGCCGAGTGGTTAAGTTAACTTCAGCAGTCCAGGGTTTCACCGGTTCGGATCCTGGGCACAGACATGGCACCTCTCATCAGACCATGCTGAGGCGGCGTCCCACATAGCACAACCAGAAAGACCTACAACTACAGTATACTACTATGTACCGGGGAGCTTTGGGGAGAAGAAGAAGAAGGAAAAAAAGATTGGCAACAGATGTTAGCTCAGGTGCCAATCTTTACGAAAATGTAGCTAATTAGTGTTGAAGTTCTGTAAAGTTATTTTAGGCAAATTTTTAACTTTCTACTACCTCTAAATATGTTTATTAAAATTATAGTTCTATAAAAATAAAAGT